>NC_141537.1:71185000-72385000 GCF_021556685.1 Rattus norvegicus | reverse complement strand
GTGGGTTGATGTCCTCATCCCTCCACTGGGAGTCCTGTCTGGCTACTGGAGATGGTCTATCACGTTCTGTATCCCCAGTGGGCATTTCACCTAAGGTCATCGACATTGAGTCTCAGGAGTCTCCCCCATTCCAGGTCCCTGGGACTTTCTAGAGGTTCTCTCCACTACGCACTGTCCACCCCCTCACCACCACAGCTGAACATTTCCATTCATTCTCCTGGCCCTCTGGGTTTCTCTCCTGTCTTCTCCCAAACACACAGCATACCTGATCCTGCCCCTCCTTTCCCCTCCCCGTCTCCTCTCCCACCCAGGTCCCTGTCTCCCTCTGCCTCCCATGATTATTTGGCTCTCCCTTCTAAGTAGAATTTAAGCATCATCATTGTGGCCTTCCTTCTTGCTAACTTCTTAGGGTTTGTGGGATGTATCACGAGTAGTCTGTACAATTGGCTAATATCCACTTATCAATGAGTACATATCATGCATGTCCAGCAACTACATGGTGGCTCATAACTATCTATAATGGGATCTGATGCCCTCTTCTAGCTCACAGGTGAACATGCAGATAAGCACTCACACAAAAAATAAACAAATTCAGTAATTTATGATTTCTGGATTTTTATCATTTTTAAGAAATTGAATCAGTTTCTTGGGGGTCAACTTCTACATTTCATTAAGCCTTTCCAATAAAATCTAATTACTGACTTATTGTGTAAGGTTGCCATGATTTATTTAATCCATCTCCTATAGAAATTGTTTTTTTTAATTCCTGAAATACAAAACCTTTTAAAAATTTATTTTTATGTTGACCTGTCGCGCGCCCAATGTCCCGCCAGTAAGAACGACGCGTGGCAACAGGATTCTTCTGCGAGCAAGCCTTTACTGTGTTACAGCTCTTCTTAGTGTTACAGCTCTCTTAGTGTTACAGCTCTCTTGAACAGGGACTCCGAGCAGCAAAATCGCTCGGCTTATATAGACAACAGTATGCTAATTATCTCTCAGGGATTGGTGGGGCTTGGATCACCCCACTACTTGTCCTCCAGGGATTGGCGGAGAATGAATCACCTCATTAGCATATTAACGGTCAACTAACACCTGGTGCATAAACCGCACATGTGCAGTACCGCTGTTCACCACTAGAGGGAGCCCTAGCAAGGGGACAAGCCTGCACATGCGCAGTAAGTCGTTTATATCCCGACAAGGCTGGATGTCGGCGCCATCTTTGTTTCGCCGCGCCGCTCTCTACATTGACCACATCTCACTAAAGAGTAATAAATGCTCCTATCATATTTAAGTAAGGATTTAAAAAAAATTATTTGCACTTATTTAGAGAGTATTGTGTGATGTTCATGCAGGTGTGAGAGAGTCAGATGTGCATGGATGTGGGTGTGGATGGGTACACATGCCATGGTTAGAGAATTTCTAGGAGCCGCTTGTTTCCTAAAAGGATGTTTCCTACTACATGAATCCCAGGTATTGAACTCAGATCAGTGGGCCCAGGAAAAAGCACATTTATCCTTTGAGCTATGTCACCTGCCCCAGGTAAAAATTTCTAAAAGATTTATGGCTATATAAATCAGTAGAAGCAAAAACTTTTTTTTATTTGTAACGTGTTCATTTCTGAATAAGCCTGTGGTATTTCTATGGGCTCACATCTAAAGACCCACTCCAGAAGAGGCATAGTAGTAGTGCTCTCTCAGACTGTTGCGTTTTATAGCTTTGATTATATGGCTTAATAATGTTTAAGACATGAATCTCCCCCTTTTTTGTTTAATAAAATGACTGGTCTAGATCTGGGTGTCACGTCAATCTTGTCATTGCTCCTGTCTTAGGTCGTTCTCATCCAAACTCGGCCTTACCCGTCATAGAGTTACCCTATCGCCACCGGGCCCCGTGTCTTAGGTTGGTCCGAGTTCGAGGAAAGTTGCCCGTCCCTGGATACAATGACTCCACATGACTGTGACAAAAATGATCTAGGGCGAACTCTTGATCTTTCAAAGAGGCCAGCCATATGTTGGGAGAAGCACCCTTTTTAATGGTGGTCATAGCCTGGTAAACAACCATTTTGTGTCTGGCATGTTCTCTTTTTAAACAGCCAATAAGCCAGAGACCTACTCCGCATCCCAGGAGGACAATAGCTCCCCGGGACAAACATGCCCGCCCACTCCTTGAAAAGGGAGAAAGCATTGGTAATCCATGAGGTAAAGTCTTCAACTGTGATGGGGTCCAGCCTAGTGCTGTTGAGGACAGCAATCTGCATCAGCAATTGTCTTGATAGTTGCTCTGCTTTCATGGACCAGTTTCCTTTCAGATAATTCGAGATTTCTTTGCTCTGTTGAAAATTCTGAGAAAAGTTAGCTCACAAAGGAATAATGCATAAACCTCTAAGGGAGGAAACACAAGACAGCTGTGTCATATGATACCGTGCTTCAATTTGTTCTTGAACTAAATCTATCCTTTGATTGGCTAATAGAAGGCCAGATGCCAAATGGGTATTAAATTCTTCTTGTATCTCTAGCACCACTGCAGTTCTTTCTACAATCTGATTGACAGTCTCAGCCGTCTGTATTTGATTGGTCATAGCGATTTCAGCTGTGGTAGCTGTGGCAGCAGACAGCACAATGGCTGAAATTATGGCTACCGTAATTCCAAAATCTCTTTTGGCTCTCAGCAAATTAAGAATAGGAAAGCTATCTGGGTTTGCCTCCACTGGGATTGGCACAAAGGAGGGAATCTTAACTATCACTGCGGTGTCATTAGTGCCATCCCAGCATTCAGCTAAATAGCAGACTACATCAGAGCTATTACAATTTAAAGCACCACTGCTTACATTAGTGCTTATCAGAAAAAAGGTGATCTAGCACATACTGAAGTACTAGTGGCAGTATTATTTACCAAGAGGTTATTATATTGAATATTGATCAACCTGGTATCACCTTTTTCTGGTAGCTGAAACATTATACAGCACGAAGTTCTCTCCCATCAACCTAGCAAAGGGGGTCAGGGATGTATATGCCCCTTGCTCATTGGACAGCACCCATTGAAACCAAGACCAGAGATTATGCTTGTCAGTCTTATTCTCAAAACAGTAGAATTGCTATGAACTGGCATGGGTACTGGCCAGGATCTGGCAATAGCCCACAGGGTGAGAGAATTAACCTGTATTACCATTCCCAGTAGTAATAGTAGGGTTCGTAGTCTCATCTTCAGGAAGAGCAGAAGGCAATTTTCGAGTCAAGCGCTCAGGTACCCAAATTGGATTTTCTTGATTCTGCGGAAAAACACAAACAGCTCCCCTAGATCTCGAGATCACGGGATCTGGGCCACACCATTTATCAGTTAAGACATCCTTCCACTTTACTTCTGCATTAGTTATAGGTGTAGTAGCAGCATGGCGATCCGCAGCACAGCGGCCATGCGCATCCAAAACTAAGAAATTTAGAGTAAAAAGAGCTAAAGAAAGTTGTTCTTTTGGTGTTCGGCTGCTGGCAATTCCCTCTTTTTGTTTTTTTATCAGCTCTTTTAAGGTACGATGTACTCTTTCCACAATTCCTTGACCTTGGGGATTGTATGGCAATCCTGTAGTATGTTTGACCTGCATTGTCTGGCAAAATGCCTGAAAGGACTTTGCAGTGTAGGCAGGCCCGTTGTCCGTCTAGAGACTATCAGGCTTTCCCCAGGCTGTCCATGCCTCTAAGCAATGGCTAATGGCATTACGAGCCTTTTCACCAGTCATCTGAGTAGCGTGTATAATACCAGAACAGGTATCAACAGAAACATGAGCATATTTTAAATTTCCAAATTGAGATATGTGTGTGACATCCATCTGCCAAAATTTTAGCTGGATCAGGCCACGAGGGTTAATCCCACATGAGGAGGGTGGTGAAATTGAACACAATTTTGGCAACTTAACACCACATCACGAGCTGCAGCTCTAGAGATTTTAAATTTTTGTTGAAGAGTAAAAGCAGGTACATGAAACTTTTGATGAAATCCTCTAGCGAGATCAACCGGAGTGGCATGAAAAATAAACTCTCTACGAGTACTAGCATCCACCAGGGTGTTATTACTGGTCATGGGACCAGGCAAATTAGTATGGGCTCGAATATGTTGTATGAAAAATTTATTTTTTCTGGCCCAAATCAAATTTTGTAATTCTAAAAGAATTTGACATACAGTACTAGTCGACCGAATTGGCCCTGCAATTTCAAGTGAGCGTACCGCATTAACCACATAAGCAGAGTCAGAAATTAAATTAAAAGAATCATGAAATCTTTTGAAAACTTCCAATACAATTTTACATTCTGTAATTTGGGGGGTACCTGGACTATATTGAATTAATACTGGTTCTTGAGAATCAACCATATAGGCACCTACACCGGTTTTGGAGCCATCTGTATAAATATCTAACACTCCAGACAAAGGCTCTGAGGCAGTGATCTTAGGAAAGATCACTGGATGTTCAGTAAAAAATTGTAGCAACGGATCCTTAGGATAATGATTGTCAAACTCTCCATCAAAACTACAGCGCAATATGGCCCAATCATCTATCAATGCACACAATGTTTCTACCTGAGTGGTTGTATATGGTATAATAATTTTCTTTGGTGAAATACCAAAATGCTGAATGCAAGATTTAACGCCTAATATAGCTAGCTGTGCAACAGCAGAAGGGTAATATTCAAGGGTTTTATTAGGAGAAATGTGGGGATAAATCCAAAGAAGTGGACCTTGTTGCCATAATACTCCTGTAGGTTGACGAAAAGTTCTCAGTATACACAAAAGCAGATCTTCCTCTTCCTTATACCTTTTTAGTATTGCCTTTTCTAGTCTTTCTTCTACTTTCCTCAAGGATAATCGTGCTTCCTTGGTTAAAACACGGGGTGAAGTAAGCTGAGAATCCCCTTTCAGGACCTCATAAAGTGGTTGTAAATCTACATTGGGCATTTTTATATAGGGTCGAATCCAAGTAATTTTTGAAAGTCATTTAATGTTTTTAAATGGTAATTCAATTTTTTGAGGAGAAATGCTATGAGAAGTGATTTTAGTTCCTAAATATTCTCCCATTTGGCCCATTTGAACCTTCTCAGGTGCTATGAACAATTGATTGTTTTTAAGCACCTTAACCACTTTTGTATAGGCCTCTTCTAGGACGGCTAGTATAAACATTTAGCCAGCCCCCTGGGGAGCTTGCCCAGCCAACTTAGGCTTCTAGCTACAGATGTAGGCTCCAAAAGCCAATTGAAACTTTTTATTTATTTGTTCCTTTCTTGAAAGGAGTTAAAGCTACATCAATGGGTGAATCAACCAGCATTTAAAGTTTTAACCATTTTTTTTTCTTTTAAACATGAAACACAAAACATTCAAGCAACGAGAAGCAAAACCCAGACATAAATTGACATACATCCACAGCTTGGTGCACCAAGGACAGACAATAGACACAGAGGAAAAGAACTAGATGGTGTTCCACCAAAGGAACCCAGACATCCTACCTAAAGAACCCAGAACCAGAAACAAGCACTTCTCCAATAGGAGCCAGCAAGGAGGCAAGACGTCTCCCACCTCCTTCTGTTCCCAGGAGAGCTTCAAAAAACTTAAGCTCATTTCCTTCTTTTGCCAAAGCATCTGTGGAGAGTTCGGGAGGACTGTTTTTCTCAACCCCATTCTCTCTTTTGTCTAGGGTGTAAACTGTCTCTAGTCAGGGTCCAAAGACTAAAAGCATCTATGAGAATCAACTTTGTTTCTCTAGATTTTAACATAACTCTAAAAGAACACATACACAAAAACATTTTACCATTATTACCGTGTCCACTACCACTACCCCAAATCTTTATCTTTGCACATGCTTTCAGTTTCTGTGATCCTTCTGAATTCTGCTTACTGGGGCCTTTAAAATCTGTATCCACCACCTGAGTTCCCATTCGAGGGGTCAATACGAGTCTGGTGGTCGAACTGAGGTCGAGTCCTGCGCTTCCTTTTGTTGCTCTGCGGGAGGCCCGGGACCCGATGGTTCTACCTTTAGTTTCACTTTCTCTAAGCTGTCGGTGATGCTTTCTAGATTGTCTGACATTTCTAAGGTCAAGGCTTTTAAAGAATATATCTTATTTGTTTCCTGGTCCTGATTATCCTCTTTTTTTATCTCTGCCTTCTCTCTGTTCCTTTTATCTCCTTTTCTTTTCTTTTTTTCTTTGGAGACCTTTTCTCCCTCTGACATACTTTGTTGCTCTGCAAGGACCCTCTGACCTGTCCTAACGGCTCTAACGGCTTCCTCACATTGTTTATCCTCTAAGCAGGCAGGGACCATTTGCCAAAGAGGTTTTGGTCCGGGCTTAAGCTTGCCGTCTGTGGCTTCTCTATCCCACACAAAGAAAAAAAGAAACAAAATTACCAGCCTTGCCCACAAAGGATCCATAACTTTAGGTTTCTTCACAGTGGCTCTCCACCTAGGCCCATATCTTTCTTCCTCATATATGGCTGCCTCTTCCTCTAATTCCTCCTCCTCGGACTCTGACAACTCTTGCTCAGAGTCACTGCCAACCAGTTCTAAGGCTTCTAATTCTTTTAATGGATACAAAGTATCCTCTCCGGATGACTTGTACTTCGTCCTCCGGGGCACTCTTATTTTTTCCTCCAGCGGCATTTCTTCTGCCTTTTGTATCTCTTTCACTTTTGTTTTAGTAACCTTTTTCTTTTTGCGAGCTCCTAATTTGAGCTCCTAATTTCTCACTCTGCTCCGTTTCTGCCTCTGCTCCGTTTCTGACATGCTCTCTTAAATCCAAAAAGGGGCATGCCTCTCGAAGCCTAATTTCTCACTCTGCTCCGTTTCTGACATGCTCTCTTCCAAAAAGGGGCATGCCTCTCGAAGCTTACCTTTTAATTTACCTTCTCGCAGTTCTGAATCCTCTTCAGCACACTGAAGGGTCCCCTGGCACCGGCGATGTTGGTTCCCGGGTTTCGGCACCACTTGTCGAGCGCCCAATGTCCCGCCAGTAAGAACGACGCGTGGCAACAGGATTCTTCTGCGAGCAAGCCTTTACTGTGTTACAGCTCTTCTTAGTGTTACAGCTCTCTTAGTGTTACAGCTCTCTTGAACAGGGACTCCGAGCAGCAAAATCGCTCGGCTTATATAGACAACAGTATGCTAATTATCTCTCAGGGATTGGTGGGGCTTGGATCACCCCACTACTTGTCCTCCAGGGATTGGCGGAGAATGAATCACCTCATTAGCATATTAACGGTCAACTAACACCTGGTGCATAAACCGCACATGTGCAGTACCGCTGTTCACCACTAGAGGGAGCCCTAGCAAGGGGACAAGCCTGCACATGCGCAGTAAGTCGTTTATATCCCGACAAGGCTGGATGTCGGCGCCATCTTTGTTTCGCCGCGCCGCTCTCTACATTGACCACATCTCACTAAAGAGTAATAAATGCTCCTATCATATTTAAGTAAGGATTTAAAAAAAATTATTTGCACTTATTTAGAGAGTATTGTGTGATGTTCATGCAGGTGTGAGAGAGTCAGATGTGCATGGATGTGGGTGTGGATGGGTACACATGCCATGGTTAGAGAATTTCTAGGAGCCGCTTGTTTCCTAAAAGGATGTTTCCTACTACATGAATCCCAGGTATTGAACTCAGATCAGTGGGCCCAGGAAAAAGCACATTTATCCTTTGAGCTATGTCACCTGCCCCAGGTAAAAATTTCTAAAAGATTTATGGCTATATAAATCAGTAGAAGCAAAAACTTTTTTTTATTTGTAACGTGTTCATTTCTGAATAAGCCTGTGGTATTTCTATGGGCTCACATCTAAAGACCCACTCCAGAAGAGGCATAGTAGTAGTGCTCTCTCAGACTGTTGCGTTTTATAGCTTTGATTATATGGCTTAATAATGTTTAAGACATGAATTTTGAGACAGAATATTCACTTGGCTGACTAATCGGGAATTCTTGGAAGATTCATTTGTAGAATGTGAATACATTACAACCATTAGATTAGCGAGATCTTCAAATCTGTGAAAACATCAAGTATAAGAAACACCAATGTTCTGTTTGTTGGTAAGCAAGAGCAAATATGAACGATGATGTTTGATTAATTGTGAGATGGTAAAAAAAAAGCATTAGGTTAATAAGACATATGTTATTGAATTCCAAAATAGTATGGGTAACAAACAGGAGATCGGTATGAACCGTGTCATGTTTCTTCACTCGGTGGGCTGTAATGAGAGGCTCATTAACGGAATACATCCTCTCCATCTCTCTCTCATCGTCTTCCCAGGTGTTGGGAGGAGCTCAGGCGTGACCAGGAGCAGCTTCTGCATGGGATCTCTAGGTTGGACATCAGGACTGGGGGTGTCCCCTCACAGCTGTTGGTACATGGGTCCCTGGCCTTCCCTGTGGGCCTTGATAACTCCTTCCTTAGCTGCTTCCTAGCAGCTGCCCGCTATGGCCGTGGTCGGGTGGTGTTGGCTGCACACGAGGCCATACTCTGTGCTCCTAAGAAGGAACCCTTTTTGCTCAATGCTATACGTTGGTTGTCCAGAGACCAGGGAAAGACTATTGGGGTGAACAAAAGTCTCAAGAATCTGAATTCCCTATTGTTGAAGCATGGAGTGAAGTGCAGCCTGGAGTCCCATTTGACCAGTGATATGGGTGTCTACTGCTGTGTAGCTTATAGTGACCAGGATGCCAAGAAAATACAGGAGTTTGTAGCAGAGGGTGGGGGGTTGCTCATTGGTGGTCAGTCCTGGTGGTGGGCTTCCCAGAACCAAGGCAGCTCTGCATTGCGTAGTTTCCCTGGGAATGTCGTCCTCAATCCCTTTGGCCTCAGCATTTTGCCTCAGACCATCAGCCCAGACTGTTTCCCCGTCCTTCCCATAGATATAAGGGACTACCATTTTCGAAGGGCTCTTTCTGAGTTCCAGGCTATGGTGAACCACAAGGGTGGGAACTTGGAAAAGAAGTATTTTGGAAAATTGGGAGTAGATGGAGCAGGCTTTCTTCAGATTCCTGCACAGGGAGTTCCTGCTTATATATCTGTGCACCGGATCCTGAGGAAGATGCTACGTCAGGCAGGCCTCCCTGCTGTGAGCAAGAATAACCCAGGGTCCAGCCAGTCCTGTGAGGCTGCACTGCTCTGTCTAGCCACAGAGCTGGCACATTCTGGGACTGATTGCTCCCAGATAGCTCATAACCATGGCACTCAGACCTGCTCTTCTGATCTCTGCTCCTCAGAACATCCCATTACTGTGGAGATCAATGGAACCAACACAGGTATGAAGTGGGCAGAGAATGGCCAGAGTATTCTTGGCCTGGGAGAAGGTGGATTTGGCTAACTTCCTTGCAGGTTCTAATCCTCAGGAAGGCTAGCTCCACACTTTATTAGGTCTTTCGAAGACAGTGGGAATCAGGATTGCACTTGCACTTAGTGAAGCCAGTGAATGGGTCCAGGAAGTGTGGATGAATGACTTGGAGTTCACGGAAAGAAAGTTGAATGTGTAGAAGGCTGCAAGTAGGGTCAGGTCATGTACAAACAAAGCACTCCATCTCCTCTGTGACTTGTCTGTCAGGTGACAGTGATGTCTGGATGAGTACTGGGCTCTATCTCCAGGAAGGACAAAGCACAGAGATCTCTCTCTCTCTGAACCTGCTGCCTCGGCTGGCCTGAAGGTAAGGCAAGATATCCAGAACTAGCACCTTCCCAAGCACAGCCAAGACTCTTCCCCAACACAGATGTTCCTATCTCTCCTACTGAGTTTGTTCAGCAGGAGCTCAGGGGAAGGTTATTCTGCCCCTCTTGTAGATGGAACAGCAGAAAGTTCAAGCTTCTAGTGACCCAATCTCGTTCTGTGTGTGACAATCTTAACTACGTAGATGGATAAGGAAGAGCAGTGACCTTATATTACAGCATTCACCCGTTTTCCTGGTAGCAGAGACTTGAAGTTTATGTCTTCGCCTTCTCAGTTCTGAGCATCATTTTCTACTACAATTAGGATTTCTTTATTGAGACACGGTTTCTCTGTGTATCCCTAGGTGTTGTGCTGGGATTAAAGGCATGTGCCAACATCACCAGTTTTAATAGGGGATCTCTCTGATTTATTATTTCAAACAAAGGCAAAAAAGAAATCCATGAGTCTAGAGAAAGTAAGTAGAGTTGAGCTGGGCAGAGAGGAGAGAACGAGTTCTCTGCTTCCTAGCCTAATGCTGGAATATCTGGATGGACCTATATCTGTTCACAGAGGGTAGAGTGGGACGCCATGCCTCACTTAAATCATCAGAGCCACCCACAGTTTAAATCTCATGGAAGAGTGCAAGATTCTGCCTGGTAATGAGACTGGGCAAGTCCCTCATCAGTGACCTGGTGACCAGGCCACTCACACATACCAAATGGAAATCCATTGTTGGACTGTTTTATATCCCCCCCAAATTTTTACCATCCTGTGAATTTCAGAAGACTTCGGAGTGCTCCAGTTTAGTACATTGTATGCATCCTTCACAGAAAAGAGAAGTTGGGCTTTCATATATAATCACCACCCTCTGCAAGCCCCTAACGAAATCCTGCATGCTTCCTGAATGATTTCCTTCCCTTCATGGGTGCAATTGTCTGTCCAGGTGCAGGTCGGATGTCACACTGATAATCTCAGTCATGCCAGACAGCTGTTCCGAGCCCCTGTGGTAACTTATCAGTGCTGTATGGACAGAACTCAACGGTCAGTCTCCTGCCTCTGGGGTGGTCTCCTGTACATCATTGTGCCCAAAGGCTGTCAACTTGGCCCTGTATCTGTCACCATCACAAAGGCAGTGCCTGCCCCATACTACAAGCTAGGTGAGTACACTGGGCATTGAGGAAAGATTGAGCTGTGGGTGTCTCAGTGACTGTGGGGTTGTTAGTAACAAGGATCAGTAGAGAGAACAAAGACACAACTAATCAACATGAGTCTGCTGGCAGGTGTAGATCACCCTGTGTCAGTGGAGATTTTGGGTACAACAGAGGGGTCTAACGACTTGTCCTTCACCCCTTTACCTGCAGCCTATGGACCGGCATGTTTCTCTTTCTCTCTCTCTCTCTCTCTCTCTCTCTCTCTCTCTCTCTCTCTCTCTCTCTCTCACACACACACACACACACACACACACACACACACACACACGTATTCTTCAAACAGAAATGGGTGGCAGGTTCCGTGCTGTTTATTTCTAGGTAAGACATCACTGGCGGAGTGGAAGAGCTGCATGCAGAAGAACCTGGGGCCCTGGGGAGAGTTGGCCACAGACAGTGTCATCCTGACAGTGCCAACCGAAAGCCTGAAGAATCTGGAGGATCCAGCGCCTCTGCTCCAACTCTGGGATGAGATTATGAAGGCTGTGGCCAAGCTGGCAGCCCAGCCCTTCCCTTTTGAAAGGCCTGAGAGAATTGTCACTGATGTTCAGATATCAGACGGTGAGTGTTCAGGAGTGCTCCTAGTAAATGAGGCTCGCTTTGTGATTACTTTATCATTCTTGTACTTTCTAAGAGTTGTAAATCATATTTATGTTATTAATGTACAAGCAGGAAGGATAAAATCATGGTTCATGATGGAAATGAAAGACATTTACAAATAAAAGACAAATCAGAAATCTTCCATGGTACAGTTACCTCAGACCGTAATCATGCCCAGAAATTCAGTGCGGGGAGGTCACCAGTGTCTGTGAAGACCTCTTCAAAAAGAATATTCAAAGGACTACTCTCTTCAGATACACATCAGAATTGTAAAGAGAAAGGGGAGGGTGACTAAAGATGTCTGTGGTAGGTACTGATACCAAGTCCTTTGCCACGAAGATACATAATTGGAAAGAAACCATTCAGAGTGCCGATTTTCATATAAGGAAGATAAATTCTTATCAACAAAACTATCTCTATGTACATCAGGCAAATCTGGTTAGCAAGGCCAATTTGGGGGAAAATGAGATTACCCTACCTTCTCAGTCCACACATAAGGTATTGAACAGGCAAAGAAAGCTCTTGAAAACAACGTATCAAATTCCAGGAAGGGGAGTTATGTAGTGGATTTTCTCACCTTTTAGGGTCAGAGTGAGGACAAGGTCCAATTTCCAACCAGCTCAGATATTCTTTAATCACTGGATATACCTACCCAGCATTATAGGAGATAAGCAATGGAGGAGACAGAAGGAGAAAGTTGAAGCAGACCCTGCTCTCATGATCCATCTCTTTCTTTGCACCCCCAGGCTGGATGCATTCAGGATACCCCAACATGTGCCATGTGGAATCTGTGCAAGAACTAGTCAGTTTGGCAGACATAAGAAGTAAGGGCCTATGGGGACCCATCCATGAGCTGGGCCACAATCAGCAATGGAGTGGTTGGGAGTTCTATCCACATACCACCGAGGCCACCTGCAATCTCTGGTCAGTCTATGTTCATGAGACAGTCCTGGGGATTTCCAGAGCTCAGGCCCACCCTCAACTGAAACCTGAAGAAAGAGAGAAGAGAATCAAAGAACACCTTCAGAAGGGAGCATCCCTACGTAACTGGAAGTTCTGGACTGCACTAGAGACATATCTGCAGGTAACAAGCCCAAATTCAGGGAGATGGTGATGGCTGACTCCCCAGTCATGTGGTAGCCTGCCTCCCTAGAGTTCTCCAACTCCTACATGACACTCATAAATGTATGGCCAACATTACCATCACTGCCAGGTGTGGATCACTGGTGGTACTTCTCAGATTATATACTTGTATGATCAAAGTGACATCTATCCCACTTCCTGACTCATGACTTTTGGAACATACATGAAAATGGAAAGTATCTGAGAAGTTGTCTACTGCAACCTTATGCAGAGGGCTTATATAGTTCCCTTGTCACAGAGGTCTAATAAGACATAAAGAATTTAACCACCATGCCCAAAAGCAAAATCCCTCTGAAATGATAGATCTAGAACTGAGAATACAGGTTATCAGCAACCACTGGCTACACTCTAATTTATTCCCTTCACTGATTTTAAAGAGTGAATGAGATAGGATCTCAATCAATGAGTACATCCTCTCAGTTAGGTTGGAGAAAGTGCTTTTGATCTGGGTAACACATTTTTTTAAATAAAGTTAATAACAGAAACCATAATGTATTAACTCTTTTTTTTATACATTAGACTTCCTGAAAAAACCTTTATTAGATTGAGGTATACTGTTTGATAGCCAGGTGCTATTGTGATCCAGTGAGGTAGCATTTGTATGGAGAGAGGAAATTAGATAGGGCAAACAATGAAACTGATGATAGGAAGTAGTCACAGATAGAAATACCTATGACGATGAACACAGGCAGCAGTCACTTTGGCAAATTCAATACCACGCTCTTCCCTTTCTTTCTCTTTCCAGCTCCAGGAGGTCTTTGGGTGGGAGCCGTTAATCAACCTCTTTGCCGAATACCAAACCATTGTTCACATCCCCAAAGACAATGAGAGCAAGATGAACTTATGGCTGAAGTTGTTCTCTGAGAAAGTGCAGAAGAACCTGGTTCCTTTCTTTGAAGCCTGGGGCTGGCCTATCCAGAAGCCAGTGGCTGAAGCCCTGGCCTGCTTTCCTTCCTGGCAGGATCACCCCCTGAAGATGTACATTGGGATGGAGTAGTAGGGGCTGTGGAGCCAGTTGGGGTGGGAGAGGTCATTGGGTAGGGGGAAATGGGTGGGATAAGGAAGGACCACAGTACTAGCTTCACTGTGGTCTAGCTTGAGACACTGCTTAACTATTTTTCTCTACTGTTTGATTTTCAAATATATTTTGGGCGGTTTTAAATATCATTCCATGCTTTCTTGCAAAAACTACTTGTGATAGTGAACTTAGTGAATGTTCCTTTCCACATCCCATCAGCACATCCCAAACTCAGGGACCTTTTCCTCTGATACTACCTGTATCCCTTGGCAGCTTCTTGGCACATGAAAAGCACTAAGAAAATACTTGCTATATGAAAGAACACTAAAGTCTTGTGACATAGAAGGAACAGTCAGTGCATGGTCCTAAGACTGTGTACAGCATTTTCTCTGAGTTACAGGGATAATCTTCCATCAGTTAATATCTCCTTATCGTACAGGAGAAAATGGCATGAATATTAAACAACTTCTGCAGTCAAGACTGAGAAGAGAAAGTGTCAAATTTCACAGATGTCCATAACGGTGATAGACTGTGAATCTTATCCTCAATGGATTGATAATGTTAATGAAACTTTGCCTAAAAGATACATGAAAGTTTATGGACCTTTACTTGCTTTCCTGTGTTCATTATTGAAATGTGACAAAATACCAAATTGAATCTCTAAATGTTTTGATAATTAATCTTCTCTTTACCTTGCCAGACATTCATTTGTCTTGGAAGGAACCTGGCCTTGGTAAATATTTAAACCGAGGAAATTCATTTCCCAAACTGGTGATCCTTTTCATTGTGGTGGGAGGGAGAGGTGAGTAGGGAGATAATGCTGGAATTGGTGGGTTATCTAAGAGAGCAAACCAAATCCTAACCTTGTACACACCATGTCTCTGGAGGATCTGGAGCCCTCTGGTAGTTTCTTCTCATTCCTGAAGAGAGTTCCTAGCTCTGTCTCTCATTTTCATGCTCTTGGTTAATTATCTGTGGCTGCAATATCCACAGATTATGCTTGTGTACATAAAAACATTTTTCTGCTCAAAATTTTATAATTCTGTGTTTAGAAATCTTATTTAGGAGAAAAATATTGAAGAGTATTAAGCTCAGTCAAAGGCCCAGCATAAGTAGGGTAGGGATCAGGAAGTCCCATCCCTAGTTGGAGATCTGTTGGGATGACTGCTGGGAGGAGAGTCAGCTTTCGTCAGATATGTGGTCCCTGAGAGGCTACCCATGCTGTACATGTGCACTTAGAGCTACATATAGGCAGCGCTGAGGGATTTAGTGAGATGTAAAAGAAAGCACATGAGTTTAGGTGGAAATAGATATGTAGGACTAGGAGATGAATGAGAAGGACACGGAGAATGGTTTTGATAAAAGCACCTTATATCCATGTATGGAATTTTCAACGAATAAAAATGAATAAAAAGCCATATGTAAATCCAGCTTTTCTTGTGATTTCTCTTAAACGAAACTCTTTGGCTTGGTATCTCCCTGTACAGGGCACTGGTTTGCTTTGTTTGGGGCTTTTTCTTGAGCTCCCTTCTTATTTTAGGTTAAAGCCTCATCAGTTCTTCCTTGTTGTCAATATAAAGAGTTAAGTTGGTTTGGAAGGGTTTGGTTCATTTGTAGCAAAAGAGAGCACAGGATCTTGGCACATCTGAGCCATACCCTCTAATCTCGTCTGCTTCTGGTAATGGAAGGTGATTTACAACAAGGTGTTTAAGTGTATCTCATAGACTTTTAGTGAATAGACTGGGAAACAGTCATTACCTTTGGTATCAGGGAGAAAAGCTTGGTGAGATTGACCATACCTTCGTCATTATAGTTAGACCAGGAGACACTTGAGATGGTTATTCTTTTTTGGGGGGGGTTTAGAAAGTTCATAACATGCTCATATTCTGCACTTTGAAATTTTATGATGTAAGCATATTGGTCATAGCAATGAAAATTATTTTTAAAGATTTTTTATTTTTATTTTTATTTTATTGTTTTGCCAGCATATATGTCTGTGTGAGGGTGTCAAATCACTTGGAGCTGGACTACAGACAGTTGTGAGCTGCCATGTGATTGCTGGGATTTCAGCACAGCTCCTCTGGAAAAGCAACTAATGCTGACACCTGCTGAGCCATCCCTCTAGCTCCGAGAAGTATTTTTTAAAAAGATAGTTGAAATAATCTCTTAGGACAAGGAGGTTTGAAAGAGTGGAGAGATGGGGACAGAAGTGCTGGAATGGACCAGCACTGGTTTAAGTTAATATTTATTTAATAATTTATTTCTGCTGTATACTGCCCTGATTGCTTTTATTTCAACTGTGTTTTTGCATACACTATATTTTATTTGAATTTTTTCATATTTGTTCCCCCTACCCCAAATTCTCCCAGGTCCTCCCCACCTCTATACCACCCAGCTGTGTGTTCTTTCTTTATAAGTAATAAATAAGTTGATGCAGCTTTCAATGCTTTGATCCCTGTATCTATTTCCAGATTTGCGTCTCACACATCTCTCCCTTCCTTCTAGTCATGATGCCCATGTTACTTATGCCAGTATTTCCCTTGTGTTCATCTCTAGACTGTTCTCTGCTTATATACCTTTCTTGCCTCTGTCTACCTTACTTTCTCGTACTTCATCTAAGAGTAGAGACATCAAAGAGTAGCTTCCTCTTTGGTAGAAAAAAAAAATGAACAAACCAAAAAAGCACATATCCTACCTGGAATTATATTTTCAGAAGTGAAGAGTCATAATACATGACTTACATTTATCATAAGAAAGTAATATTTTCCTCATTGTATGTCATTAAATACTCCATGATCTTGATCCAGACAGCAAACATAAATCACCTTCCATTACTAGAAGTAGTCAAAATTAGAAGGTATTGCTCAGATGTGCAAAACTGGAATTCTGTGCTCTCTTCTGCTACAAGAGAATAAAAACCTTCCAAATCCTCTGGCAATATAAATAATTTCAACTTACAGTTTATCCGTTATATAAACATCAGTAAAAATAACCCATATGGCTTAGTATCACATTTAATAAAATCCTGCCCTGTAAGAAAAGATGTGTCATCTTGAGACTCACACTATAGGATCATGGTGGGGCATCTAACCACTTGGGGTCAAGGGAGGCCTTTTACATATGAAAGCACTACATGAGCTGGTCTGGCTTCAAATGAGAGACCTCTCCATATTAACCTAGGTTAATATGTTGTTACCTCTAAGGTCTCCTCCTCCTCTTTCATTCATCCTTATTCACCCTCTTCTTTTTTTTTCCTTCTCGAGCTCCTAGTCTAAACATCCTTTTCTCGGGCTTTGCCACAGCCTGTGATTTTCCTTATACACCTTGGTAATGAGTTGTGAAATGTCTTCCATTACATGAGGACAGTCAAGGCACAGGCCATATCTCTTATTCTTGGCTGTGCCTGACACCCCCAGTACATACCAGATTGTTTATGGGTATTCCCTGCGCTAACATACTCCAAACAAGCCTGTAATTGCAGGGAAGATCAGATGCACAGTGCCAACTTGGATTAAAGGTTTATTTCCCCACCTTAATAATCAAGTTTAGAAGTGGCTCTTCCAACTTCAAATATTAATTAAGAAAAAGTCTTCACATGTGTATCCAGTCATTTGGCTGTTAATTAATTTCAGGTGTAGTCAAGTTGACATCCAAGAATAACCATCAGGGACTTATATCTAAAATACGTAAAGCACTCAAAATGTGGAAATCAATAACACATGCACACACACACACACACACACACACACACACACACACACATACTCCAATTTAAAAAAAGGGGTGCACATTGAAACAGAGAATTCTTAAAGGAGAAAACACAAATGGCTGGGAAACTCTTAAGTGTTCGGAATCCTTTGTCACTAGGAACATGAGAACCAAAACTACCTTGAAATTGTATCTTACACCAGTCAGAATGACCAAGATTAATAAAACAAGGAACAGTTCATGCCAGGGAGGATGTAGAGTAAGGGGAACACATATCCATTGATTGAGGGAGTACAACTTGTAAGGCCACTATGGAAATGAGTGTAGGCATTCCTCTGGAAGCTGGGAATTGATCTACGTCAAGATTCAACTATGCTACACATAGGTATATACCCAAAGGAAACTGTTCTATTCCACAGACATGTTTATAGCTGTCCTATTTATAATAGCCAGAGATTGGAAACAATTTCAAGGCTTCTTAACAGAAGAATAGATTTTAAGATGTGGTACATTTACACAAAAAATATTACTTAGCTGTTTAAAAAGAATGGCATGAACTTTGCAGGTAAATGGATAGACCTAGGAAAAAACGTCATCCTGAGTTAGGTAACCCAGACACAAAAGGATAAATATGGTATGTATTCACTTGTATGTAGATGCTAGCTATTAAGTGTTCAATACATAGGATACAATATATATAACCACAGAAGTCATGTATAGAGTAAGGGACTAGGAGAGGACTGGATCACCCCAAAAGGAGAAAATAAAATAGATACTTATAGATAGATGGGGGATACTAGAACAAGAGAATAAAATAGGGAAGAAGGAAAAGGGAGAACTAAGGAGGGAAATGGGGAGGAAGGACTAAAACTGATAGCTATTTGAGGTGTTTATAAGAAAACCTAATACAATAGAAGCTTCCTAAGTATATACATATATGAAAATTATCTAAATGGAATTACCAAATAACAGGGAAAACAGAACCCTAACCAGAGATCTCTCATTATCAAATGAAGCCACCAGTGCCAGGAATAAGTTACATATAATCATGGTTTGGGCCAAAGGGGCCCCATGGGAACCAACCAACAACCCAGGCTATCAACAAGGCTCTAGGTTGCTCTCCACAAACAGATAGTAAGGCTCTATTGCTGAAGACAACATTTACACAACTTGTTGAACTTGGAGAATTTGAGCTTTCCCTACTTATGACTAGTGTTCACAGTACTTAGAGCTACTCAGCACACCAGCAAAGGAGAAAGACAAACACCAACCCAGCTACAAACTCTTCAGTGTGCAATGCAGAACTGCATGTAAAATGTGCTAGTGAAATAGTGGAACAAATTTTGTGAGGCTACCTACAAATATCTGATTGAATTTAGGACCCACTGAAACCCATCCCTGATACAACTTGAGTGGTCAAGAACCTGAAATTAGATATCCCAGAAACCTGGGGGCAAACCAAATACTATTATTTGGCTAAAGGAACATTGTAATAAAAGAACTTTTAATAACATTATGCAATGAAATGATTTTTAATAACATTCTGCTGTACTCATAGGTCCGTGTCACACCCAGCCATCATTGAAGACGTTTCTTTCTGCAATAAATGATTACTAGACCCACTGCTGGACAAGGTCCAGAGAGTGAGAAATCATGGAACTCTCAGTCCTATGTGGGGTGTCACCATCAATTCCCACCAAGAGAAAGAACCCAGTGGAAGAGAGAAATAAAGCATATAAGAGCTGAAATGAGACATTCTCAACTCAAGAAGAAAATGCCTAGTGCCATCTGTGCCCACTGCACACAGGGAACTAGAAACAGTAAGGCCAAGTCCCTTCCTTCTGGCTGCTGCCCTCATGGAGAGCTGAAAGTCAGCTGACAGGAACAACTCACACATGAGAGCAGAACATTCTGTTCCCATAAATGGCTGAGAGAAAACAGGAAAACAGGTCTACAGGAGTGCTGGCAGACAGGCCCACAGAAAGGTCAAGCCACCATTAGAAACCACAGAAACAGCTAAAAACAGAGACAACCTGATGGCTAGAGGAAAGTGCAGGAACCCAAGCAACAAAAACCAAGACTACTTGGCATCATCAGAACACAGTTCTCCCAACAAAGCAAACACTGGATATCCAAAAACACCGGAAAAGTAACACTTAAAGTCACATTTTATCATGATGATGGAGGACTTTAAGAAGGTCATAAATAACTCCCTTAAGGAATTACAGGACAACACAAGTAACAAGTAGAAGCCCTTATGGAGGAAACACAAAAATCCCTTAAAGAACTACTGGAAAAAAACAACCAAACAGGAGAAGGAAATGAACAAAACTATAAATGAGTTAAAAATGGAAATAGCAAAAGTAAAGAAAGCAAAAAGGGAGACAAACCTGGAGATAAAAAACCTAGGGAAGAGATCAGGAGTCAAAGATGTGAGCATCACCAACAAGAGATAGTAGAGAGAATCTCAAGAGCAGATGGTACTATAGAAAACATTGACACAACTGTCAAAGATAATGTAAAATGTAAAAAAAAAACTCATAGCTCAAAACATACAGGAAATCCAGGACTCAATGAGAAGACCAAACCTAAGGATAATCGGCATAGAAGAGAGTGAAGACTACCAGCTCAAAGGACCAGTAAATATCTTCAACAAAATCATAGAAGAAAATTTCCCTAACCTAAAGAAAGAGATGACCATAAACATACAAGAAGCCTACAGAACTCCAAATAGATTGGGCCAGAAAAGAAATTTCTCCCATCACATAATAGTCAAAACACCAAATGCACAAAACAAAGAAAGAATATTAAAAGCAGTAAGGGAAAAAGATCAAGTAACATATAAAGGCAGACCTATCAGAATTATACCAGACTTCTCATCAGAGACTATGAAAGCCAGAAGATCCTGGAAAGATATAATACAGACCCTAAGAGAACACAAATGCCAGCTTGGGCTAATATATCCATCAAAACTCTTCAATTAAGGTAGATGTAGAAACCAAGATATTCCATGACAAAACCCAATTTACACAATACCTTTCTACAAATCCAGTGCTACAAAGGATAATAAATGGCAAAGCCCAACACAAGGAGGCAAGCTTCACCCTAGAAAAAGCAAGAAACTAATCGTTTTACAACAAAACAAAGAGAAGACAAGCGCACAAACATAATCTCTCATCCAAATACGAATATAACAGGAAGCAACAATCACTATTACCTAATATCTCTCAACATCAGTGGACTCAATTCCCAATAAAAAGACACAGATTAACAAACTGAATGTGCAATGAGGACCCAGCATTTTGCTGCCTACAGGAAACACACCTCAGAGACAAAGACAGATGCTACCTCAGAGTAAAAGACTGGAAAACAATTTTCCAAGCAAGTGGTCTGAAGAAGCAAGCTGGTACAGCCATTCTAATATCAAATAAAATTGATTTTCAACCAAAAGTCATCAAAAAAAGATAAGGAAGGATACTTTACATTCATCAAAGGAAAAATCCACCAAAATGAACTCTCAACCATAAATATCTATGCTTCAAATACAAGGGCACCAACATACATAAAAGAAACCTTACTAAAGCTGAAAGCACACATTGTATCTCACACAATAATAGTAGGAGATTTCAACATGCCACTCTCATCAATGGACAGATCATGGAAACAGAAATTAAACAGAGACATAGACAGACTAAGAGAAGTCATGAAACAAATGGACTTAACAGATATTTATAGAACATTCTATCCCAAAACAAAAGGATATACCTTCTTCTCATCACCTCATGGTACTTTTTCCAAAATTGACCATAAAATCAGTCATAAAACTGGCCTCAACAGATACAGAAAGATAGAAATAATCCGATGTGTTCTAACAGACCACCATGGGGTAAAGCTGTTCTTCAATAACAATAAGGAAAGAACGCCCACATATACATGGAAGTTGAACAATGCTCTACTCAATGATAACCTGGTCAAGGAATAAAGAAAGAAAGAAATTAAAAACTTCTTAGAATGTAATGAAAATGAAGGTACAACATATCCAAACTTCTGGGACACAATGAAAGCTATGCTAATAGAAAAACTCATAGCCTTGAGTGCCTGCAGAAAGAATCAGGAGAGAGCATAAATCAGTAGTTTGACAGCACACCTAAAAGCTCTAGAACAAAAAGAAGCAAATAACACCCAAGAGGAATAGAAGGCAGGAAGTAATGAAGCTCAGAGTTGAAGTCAATGAAAACGAAACAAAAAAGACTTTAGAAAGAATCAACGGAACAAAAAGCTGGTTCTTTGAGAAAATCAACAAGATAGAAGAACCCTATCCAGACTAACCAGAGAACACAGGGAGTGTATCCAAATTAACAAAATCAGAAATGAAAAGGGCAACGTAACAACAGAATCAGAGGAAATTCAAAAAATGATCAGATCCTACTACAAAAGCCTATATTCAACAAAACTTGAAAATCTGGAGGAAACGGACAATTTGCTAGACAGATACCATGTACCAAAGTTAAATCAGGAACAGATAAAACATTTAAACAACCCCATGACTCCTAAAGCAATAGAAGGAATCATTAAAAGTCTCCCAACCTAAAAGAGCCCAGGTCCAGATAGGTTCAGTGTAGAATTCTATCAGACCTTCATAGAAGACCTCATACCAATACTATCCAAACTATTCCACAAAATTGAAACAGATGGAGCACTACCGAATTCCTTCTATGAAGTCACAATTACTCTTATACCCTACACAAAGATCCAACAAAGAAAGAGAACTTCAGACCAATTTCCCTTATGAATATCGACACAAAAATATTCAGTAAAATTCTTGCAAACCAAATCCAAGAGCAATCATCTATCTTGATCAAGAAGGTTTCATTCCAGGTATGCCTGGATCATTTAATATATGGAAAACCATCAAGGTAATCCACTCTATAAACAAACTGAAAGATAAAAACCACATGATCATTTCATTAGATGCTGAGAAAGCATTTGACAAAATTCAACACCCCTTCATGGTAAAAGTCCTGGAAAGAACAGGAATTCAAGGCTATATCTAAACATAGTAAAAGCCATATACAGCAAACAAGTAGCTAACATTAAACTAAATGGAGAGAAACTTGAAGCAATCCCACTAAAATCAGGGACTAGACAAGGCTACCCACCCACTCTCTCCCTACTTATTCAATATAGTTCTTGAAGTCCTAGCCAGAGCAATCAGACAACAAAAGCAGATCAAAGGTATATAGATTGGAAGAAGTCAAAATATCACTATTTGCAGATGATATGATAGTATATTTAAGTGATCCCAAAAGTTCCACCAGAGAACTACTAAAACTCTAAAACACCTTTAGCAAAGTGGCTGGGTATAAAATTAACTCAAACAAATCAGTAGCCTTCATCTATACAAAAGAAAAACAAGCCGAGAAAGAAATTAGGGAAACGACATCATTCATAATAGTCCCAAATAATATAAAATATCTCGGTGTGATTTTAACCAACCAAGTGAAAAATCTGTATGTTAAGAACTTCAAGTCTCTGAGGAAAGAAATTGAAGAAGATCTCAGAAGATGGAAAGAACTCCCAAGCTCATAGATTGGAAGGATTAATATAGCAAAAATGGCCATTTTACCAAAAGTAATCTATAGATTCAATGCATTCCCCATTAAAATTCCAATCCAATTCTTCATCGAGTTAGACAGAACAATTTCCAAATTCATTTTGAATAACAATAAACCCAGGAGAGCTAAAACTATCCTCAACAATAAAAGGACTTCTGAGGAAATCACTATCCGTGAAATCAAGCAGTATTACAGTGCAATACTGTTAAAAAAAACTTTATAGTATTGGTACAGAGACAGACAGATAGACCAGTGGAATAGAATTGAAGACCCTGAAATGAACCCACACACCTATGGTCACTTGATTTTTGACAAAGGAGCCAAAACCATCCAATGGAAAAAAGATAGCATTTTCAGCAAATGGTTCAACTGGAGGTCAGCATGTAGAAGAATGCAGATCGATCCATTCTTATCACCCTGTACAAAGCTTAAGTCCAAGTGGATCAAGGACTTCCACATCAAACCAGATACACTCAAAGTAATAGAAGAAAAAGTGGGGAAGAATCTCAAACACATGGGCACTCGAGAAAATTTCCTGAACAAAGAACCAATGGCTTATGCTCTAAGATCAAGAATAGGCAAATGGAATCTCATAAAACTGCAAAGCTTCTGTAAGGCAAAGGACACTGTCTTTAAGACAAAATGGCAAGCAACAGATTGGGAAAAGATCTTTACTAATCCTAAAACTGATAGAGGGCTCATATCCAAAATATACACAGAAATCATGAATTTAGACTGCAGGGAGACAAATCACCCTATTAAAAATGGATTCAGAGTTAAGCAAAGAATTCACAGCTGAGGAATATCGAATGGCTGAGAAGCACCTTAAGAAATGTTCAATATGTTCAGTCATAAGGAAAATGCAAATCAAAACAACCCTGAAATTCCACCTCACACCAGTCAGAATAGCTAAGATCAAAAACTTCGGCGACAGCAGATCCTGCCGAGGTTGTGGAGGAAGAGGAACACTCCTCCATTGTTGGTGTGATTGCAGACTGCTACAACCATTCTGGAAATCAGTCTGGGGGTTCCTCAGAAAATTGGACATTGCA
The DNA here is from genome assembly GCF_021556685.1 of Rattus norvegicus. Lineage (NCBI taxonomy): Eukaryota > Metazoa > Chordata > Mammalia > Rodentia > Muridae > Rattus > Rattus norvegicus. The sequence continues at coordinate 72,360,991 of NC_141537.1, read as the reverse complement.
CTACCTGAGGACCCAGGTTCTTTGCATATACCTCTCTTGGGCATATACCCAAAAGACACTCCAACATACAACAAAGGCACAGGCTCCACTATGTTGATAGCAGCCTTACTTATAATAGCCAGAAGCGGGAAAGACCCCAGATGCCCTTCAACAGAGGAATGGATACAGAAAATTTGATATATCTACACAATGGAGTACTACTCAGCTATGAAAAACAATGACCTCATGAAATTCATAGGCAAATGCATGAAACTAGAAAATATCATCCTGAGTGAGGTAACCGAATCACAGAAAAACACACGTGATATGCACTCATTGGTAGGTGGATATTAGCCCAAATACTCAAATTACTCAAGATGCACAGACCACATAAATCTCAAAAGGATGACCAAAATGTGAATGCTCCATTCCTTCTTTAAAAGGGGAACAAGAATATCCTTGGCAGGGAATAGGGTGGCAAAGTTTAGAACAGAGACTGAAGGAACTCCCATTCAGAGCCTGCCCTACATGTGGCCCATATATACAGCCACCAAAGTAGATAAAATGGATGAAGCTAAGAACTACAGGCTGAGAGGAACCGGATGTAGATCTCTCCTGAGAGACACAGTCAGAATACGGCAAATACATAGGTGAATACCAGTAACAAACTGAGAACAGGACCCCTGTTGAAGGAATCAGAGAAAGGACTGGAAGAGCTTGAAGGGGCTTGAGACCCCATATGGACAACAACGCCAACCAACCAGAACTTCCAGGGATTAAGCCACTACCCAAAGACTATACATGGACTGACCCTGGACTCTGACCTCATAGGTAGCAATGAATATCCTAGTAAGAGCACCAGTGGAAGGGGAAGCCCTGGGTCCTGCCAAGGCCTGACCCCCAGTGAACGGGATTGTTGCAGGGAGAGCGGTAATGGGGGGTGAATGGGGAGGGGAACACCCATATAGAAAGGGAGGCAGAGGGGTTAGGGGGATGTTGGCTTGGAAACCGGCAAAGGGAATATCATTTGAAATGTAAATAAGAAATACCTAATTTATTAAAAGGGGGGGGGGAGTAAACACATAAAAAAAAAAAAAGTCTTGTCCTTCCTCTCCCCAGATTGATCCCAACAGCTGAACTGCCAGTGATGGCCAATTAGCGGGCAGGGTATTTTGAACTGCAGCCAGAGCTAGGACATGTTAACTGTGCAGTTAGGCACTGGTGTGGCCAAGCCACTTAGTCTGGAAGCGCAGCCCTTAGGTGATATTCGCCCTGAATCTTGCTAACTGGAGATTTGGAGTTTGATGTTTTTTTTCCTTCTTGGTTCGTCAACAGTTTTTCAGAGATTCCCCTCTCCAGGTAGGATCTGGTCCAGAATTAGGCTTGTCTGTGCCAGCCTATTCAACATAAGGCTAGCAATAGGAGGATCAAGGGTCACACCGAGTGCGGCCGCACTTCCAAAATACTGAAATAGTCCAGCTTCACAGAAGGTTTTGCGTCCGGAACAGCCCCACAACTAAGCAGTTCCCTGGGAAGCTCATCCAACAGGACCCCCTAATAACCAGCCACTTTCCCTGGATAGCCCTGGGCTAGAAAAGATCCGCCCCTGAGAAGCTCCGCCTTCGAGACTCAACTCGGTCCTCAAGAAAGCCTTTCACTTGGCTTTCATAATAGCCCCGCCCTCCTCAGCTCCGCTCCTGGAGGCCCCGCCCCAGGAAGACCCTTATTCAAACAGCGCTCCGCTCCTCGGCAGGTACGGTCTGCCAGCAGCAACCACAAAAGTCTGGTCCCTGTTTCTCCCAGTGTAGGGCTGGGTGTCCGAGCACTTGGGCCACGCGGGGAGGAAACCCTTAAAGTTCCAGAAGGCTACTGGACGCCATTCCGGACAGTCAGTGAATCTTCTCGCAGGTCTGTTTTTCTTTCAGTTTCATTTGTCTGGTACACCTTTCTAGTTAATTCAGAACTCATTTATCTCCGCTCTTTGAAACTGTGTCAGAGATTTGAAAAAGGTGAGTGTTCCCGCGTGCAAGCGCTTTTAGTTACAGAGTGCTGGGACTGTTTTTGTTTGTTTGCTCTTCCTGCCAAACTTGGGGAAAAGTTTGAGGACTTTCTTCCCAAACGAACTTAATGAGACATTGTACTTGGGATTCCTGATCTACCTGTCGCCTCTTCCACCCCTAAGCAGAATTTCCCCACAGTTCACTTCCCTGGAAGCAGTGCTATGAAGTGCTGTGGGAGGTGGAGCTCCTGAGGCACACACAGACATGCCAAAGCCCATTAGGCATTTAACCCCACAGAGGTGTGGCTGAAATGTGACCAGGAAGTTGAAGGTGAAAATGCATTCTTCCCACCCAGGCCCAGTCAGCTCAGCAAGGTGATGGCCATGAACTAAACGGACTGGACAAGTATACATGGCTCCCTCCAGTGCCTGAAACTAACTGGATGTCAGTTTACAACCATTGGTGGGGTTCCCTGTCAATCATGTGAGGGACTGTGGAGGAGGTCCTCCATAGTGAGCTACTCAGAGGTGGGAATAGCTAAGTTGGGTGGATTTCCAGCTACACTCCATGGCACTCAAGGAAAGGAGACAGGGGAGAAGAGATAGAGGCCCTCACATTGCTCACTATGCCTGTACCACTTACAGTGTAGCCTGTAAAACAATGGCCCTCTGGCCTGAGTGACTGGTTCAGAAAGAGAAAAGTCTGAAAGGAGAACTGGAGTAAGCTCAGCTCTCAGCATACTAGGCTTCAGAAGAATTTAAAAAGACCTTGCCCAGACAGTTGAAAGGGGTTGGATGGGGAGTTTCCACTATGGCAGACTTGATCATTTGGAAGCCATTTCCAATGAGGTAAACAAGGCTGTCAGGAGAGATGCACTTTCTGAAAGGTCATGCAACCCCAACTAATGGACTTTCTAGCAGGTCATATGACCCTTTTCTCAGAAAGAATTAAACAAACAGCAAGTCAACCCCTACATTGGATTCATCAGATCCTACTGGAAGCTGCACCTCCTTCAAAGGACCTGTTCCTCTCTGCCTTTTGCTCTGCTGTTGCCCTGGTGTTCCTCTTATCAAAATGTTCCTCCCACACCATTTCAGGTTTCAGCTTTAAGTTTCACATGTTCCTACCAACCAGGTCTTTCCTGTCATGCAGTCTAAAGCAGCCTTCCCGTCGACTGGTCCACAGTTCATCAACAGATAGTAATGGGAAATTGCTGCGTTTGTATTTATTTATAAGCCTATTTATTTATTGTCTTTACTCTTCTTATATGTTGAGTCATGAAAGTGGAATCCTTGTCTGTTTTGCACTTCAATTTATCTTCAAAGGGAGAAACAAATACATTTTGTGGACTGAATGCATTTAGTTAACTGCCTTTCTCACTGCTTCCTCATTCTGCTTTGACCAACCTGAGTCTCTGCTTCCTTTGTAGCAATTGGCAGAACCATGGCAACAACTCCTGATGCTGCTTTTGAGGCCCTCATGAATGGAGTGACCAGCTGGGATCTCCCTAAAGAATTCACTCCCAGTGAACTCCTTCTTATTGGAGAGGCAGCCTTCCCAGTGATGGTGAACGACAAGGGCCAGGTGCTCATTGCTGCCTCTTTCTATGGCCAAGGCCGCCTGGTGGTCCTATCCCATGAGGGCTACCTGCTGCATGCTGGCTTGGCTCCATTTCTTCTCAATGCAGTGAGCTGGCTCTGCCCCTCCCCGGAGGCTCCCATTGCAGTGCATTCTTCCTTGGCATCCTTAGTTAACATCCTCAGGGACTCTGGGGTAAACGCACTGGTTCAGCCTGAGCCTGGAGAGGCTCTGGGAGTTTTTTGCATTGATGCCTACAATGACACCTTGACCGAGAAGCTAGTTCAGTTTGTGAAGCATGGTGGGGGCTTGCTCATTGGAGGCCAGGCCTGCAATTGGGCCAGTCAACAGGGGAGTGACAAAGTGCTGTTCAGTTTCCCTGGGAACCAGGTGACAAGTGTGGCTGGAGTGTACTTCACTGATGTCTATGGGGGTATAAACCGGTTCAAGGTCTCTAAGAAGGTACCCAAGATCCCCCTCCATATCAGGTGAGTGTTCCATTCCAACCATTTATACATACTCTTTTTTATACAGTGCTGATATCCCTTCTTCACTTAGTATCTGTTTCAATGCAAATGATTGTTTTTACTGTCTTCTAACCACTGAAAATCAAAAACTTAGTCACTAAAATGGTCACTAAAGTAAATCAAGGCCCAAGAAAAGCTGGTTCTCCTTTGGAAAAGCAATCATCTACTAAAGATAAAAGCTAGATCTATTTGCCAGTATGTTTACACATACCTGAAACTTAGAGTGCTTATCCATGTCCTAAATAAGTCAGAAAACACTGGTGTATCTATGTGAACATCAACAATTGGAACCAGACCTACGCTGGACATTGGGAATGTAGCAGAAATGAAAACCACGTGAGCTACCTGGAAACCTATATATGAGTGGAAAAATCAGCTGGTAAGCAAATCCATGTAACAGAACTAGTCAGATGTTGATAAGAGCCACAAGAAGAGAGAAAGCAGATGTGAGGCATCAGAATGAGGGGGAGAGTAAAGGCTGTTTAAGTGTTCAAGTGCCTTCATGGCAGGCACAGATATTATATTGTAGCAGATGCAACAGAGAAGATGGCAGAATATTGACAATGGCAGTGAGTACAAATGCACAGATTAGAAGGTAGCCTTTGAAAGGACACCAGAATTGTCTGTGCTAACAGCTCAGGGGAGCAAAACAATCGCCTTAAACAGAAGCCAGCTTGGTGGATCCTAGGAACACAGAGAAAGCCAGAGTGGCTGGAGATGGGTAAAGGAAGACTGCCCTGCCAGGAGGTAAGCATGAAGACACAGTGTGCTTTATCCACAAGTAAAGAATTCCCCACAGTGGATTAACACTGTCTGACTTTCCATTTCTTATGAAGCAGGACACTCAGGTAGCCAGTCCGGGATCTTGGCGGTGTCTCCATGATGTTCCTATTTCCCCTGTGGATTGTTAATTTTCCCCATGGTTACAAGATGGCCTACACTGCTCCAGGCTCTATAATTACACCCAGGCAATGATTGCTGGAGCAGATACACTAGCTGGGTCTATCTTTTTAAAAAATGAAAATAATCTATTTTCTTGTAGTACCAATCATCAAATGGATCTCCGTTGATATTTTACTCTGTTAGATATTTTATTTTTTTGAGAATGAGAGACATTAGATTTATTATAATTGCTTGATATTCTTAAAACACATATTCCCATTTCTTTACCTTTTCACATTAGATTTTTTTCTTGACCTTATAGTGTCCTTGTCATTCCTCCTCTCTTCTATGTTCTATAACCTACTAAATGTACTCTTGGTCTCCTTTAAGACAGACAGGAAATACTAACATATCTGAGAAACTAATCTGTTTATTTTTATGCTTAAAACCATAATATTGTATACCCAATTCCAAACTTTTGATTTATTCCACCCCCAAAGATTCCATTAGAATCTTGAGTTTAAAAAAGTTAATGTGATTCACATATCTAACAGATTCCTATTGGCTTTACCATATGTCAGGTAACAAGCTAGTCACCAAAGGTCTTAAATCAAAGGATATTTACCTGTATTAGTCCATTGATTTTTAGTGATCAAAACTTGATCAAGCAGTCAAAATTTAAGGACCAAAGGGTCTGAGGATATTTATTATCATCTGTGAAGAAATTAAAATCTTGCTGCAAAGAAGAAAAGGGAAGCAGTTAGTAGCTCCCTGAAATCCTCAGCCCCGGGGATGGTGCCTGAGATTTTTTTCCTTACGGAGAGGGTTTCAGACAGGGTAACACAGATGAGAACCTGATTCACTCTGAGCTGGCTTTAATTCTATAGCCAACTGACAAGCTCAGGCCTGTGGTCCATCCCCATGATTTTGGAAATAGTGTTTTACTAGAGCACAGCCATGATCTCACACAGTCAAATTGCTTGTGGCTGTCTTCAAGTCTTAGCAATCCTTTCAGCAGAATCCATGAATCCCAAAACTATCAATCGATCTGGCCCTTTAAGAAATGTCTCCAGACATTAAGACTCAGAAGCATAATTGTCTCAGTTGTCTCAAAGAGCCCTTCTTTCAACAAAAGAAACCTGTTTCTCTTCATCTCCACCTACCTGTTCCACCTCGGCTACTACATCCGAACTTTCCTGGCTTTGTGGTGTCATTCTGTTTCCCATGGAACTTCAAGAATACACGAATGTGGAAAGAACAACCAATATTCTCTGGTCACTTGTGATCCAACAACAAGAACAGTCAACTCCTGATCAGTCTTCACCTAGGGAAGGAAGTCATTGGAAGAAAATGGAAACAGGCCCACCTCAAAGAGAGAGAGCAGACTCTCCCAAGCCGTGGGCCTCAGTCTGGGAAGGTTCAGGAGAACCTGCCATGTGGTCTGACAGTCAGCTTCTACACTGCAGTAGGCCCATAATCAGCTATGTGCTGAGAAGTGATAAGCCACATTGCCTCTTTTTGCCTCTTTCCAGATCCAGGCTCTCAAATTCTGTGGACAGCAGGTTTCTTGCAGCCTGTTTTATGGCCATGGTTTCAGGGAGTCAGTGGTTTTCCTTTCAACTACCACCTCACCTCTGATTATTTTGAAACAAACAGTGCACACTGGAACATTCCATCTGCATTGCTGTATATTTCTAAAGACACAAACTCTTGAAAACATAACCACAGGGATGTCACCAAGGCCTCTGTACAGTCATTGACAGGCTTCTGTACAGTTTGCTGTGAGGGGTTCTGTGTCAGAGCTGGTGTCAATGATTTTTAGATGGATTCTGTTCCTTTTGTGGTTCATGTTTATTGGTACTAAGTTGATAAGCATCTATAGACATTCCTATTGATCAAAGAATTCATACTCATAACTTCTTATTTGAATTCAGGACAGCAGGGATTTTACTGAATCTCCACATTCTCCTCTTGAGATCTGTTTACTTTTCCCCTCCCATTTTGTAAGACACCATCACAATGATGTCTTGTTCATTATACCCAACAGTTGGATAATCCAAATGACAATGCTATCAACAGCAAAATGATGCGAGATCGATGAGTGACAGAGACATTGCAAGCAGTATTTGTTAGCCTTCCCAGGTTTTCTTTGAAGGTTGGCTTTCCTAAGAAAAGAGATGGAGAGATAGTGATTTCCCCTTTGCAGGTAGGGCTTCTCAGGAAGCTGAGTCAGACAGTAATTGGTGAGAAGTTCCTCTAAAACTTCTGTCAGTGGGGAAAAAGAGGAACAATGGAGCAGGAGAAGGTACTCAAATAGCAACAAACATTTCTTAGTAATTAACTATGGCAGCAATTATTTCTTGTGCCTCTCATCCTCATAACATATTTTCCTAGAGATATATTAGAGTTAGATTAGTGTCTTCTGCCCTTTAGAATGGCTCCCCTTTTTGTCCTCATACTACTGTGTAATTGGAAATTTCTGGTCACTTGTTTATTAGCCTTTGCTATTTAACTTTTTAGAACTGTGCTAAGCACACACATACACACACACACACACTTTCTCTCTCTCTCTCTCTCTCTCTCTCTCTCTCTCTCTCTCTCTCACACACACACACACACACACACACACACACACAGAGAGAGAGAGAGAGAGAATAAAATTTAAAACATTGTCTGCTCCCTCATGCAATCTCCTTTTTTCCTCCCTGTTTAAATTCATTAATACTGCATTATTTATTATACATATGTGTCAGTATCCTTCTCTGTTGTTGTAAAAATATTTTAAAAAATGTCTTTTATCCCCCACTAGATCTGGCACTGTGGTGCTTCGAGATATGTGATTGATATCTTAATCTCAGGGCAAAGCCTCTCACCCGCTTTGCTCCATCCCATATTACACTGCTGAAGGCCTCTCTCTGAACCTGGCAGCAATCTCTCTACCTATCTAGTTCCCAAGGCAGGTTTCCATGCCAGAAACAGACATCCCAACTCCGTGGTGGCCCAGACCAGCCACCCCACACTCCCTTACACTTAAATCTACACATGAAAGACCACACAACACAATAACTTTTGATCCAATTGATAAGATATAATTTCCCACCTAAACATACAACCCGGTACGCATCCATACCTTAAGAACATTCATAACAACCTGTAAATGTACAGCATGTTATCTTAACATCAACCTCCATGTTGTCCTGTGTCTACTCTGCCTTCTCCTACTCCCTCCTCCTTGTCACTAGGCAGCCTTCCTTGGGGCAATGGAATTAGCATCAAAATACAGATAACTCCAAGGCAAACCACAATATTTCTCCCTCTTTGTTCAGTTAGAAGGCCTTTTCACTTATATATAAATTGAGTACAATTATTACCATTCTTCAATTTATAAAATATAGGATACCCTCAACACCCAATCCATCAATTTTGTCCATTAACTAAAGCACCTTTTCATCTATCCTAAAAGACTAAATTCTATACCTGACTTATATCCTGGTTTGAGATTGTATGCCATCTGAAAAACCACCCTTTCAAATTTATTTTCTTTCTCAATGCTAAACAGCTTGGGTTGTCTATGAGACTACCAGTCTTCAACTATGTCAGAAATCTGAGAATGACCAAATATCTATACACGTAGGAAGCCTAACACAGCTTCCAGAACTGAAATATCGTAGGAAGCCTAACACAGCTTCCAGAACTGAAAATCTCCACTAGCACAGTCCTTTGTTAGCAACAGGTGAGTGTAAGTCTTTAGCCTTCCAGCCCAAAATCAACTGACAGACTCTTGAAATGCAGATTTTTGAAGGACTGATCACCCTGTCTTGGCAGAGCTTATCAGTCACCTAATCTGCATAATTTGTCCTTCTCTGTACAGTATTAGTCTGCAGATGAAATAGGCAGTTTTGTCCAGTGGCTGCCTAGCCACAAAGTATTGCCTCACCTGGAGGTAGAGATGTTCAATCTTCATTAAATCTACCAAAGGGGAACTGTTAGGAGCAGATATGTCTCAACAAAAGATAATTAACTTTAAATCTCACATTTTGTGGATTTCTGTTGATTTTGAAAACTATCTATGTAAGATTATCTGGACTGTTGTCTGTTAACGATCTATTATCTTGAAAGTATTCTAACAAACTTGGAGCCATGAATTTGCCATTTGGCCCTTAAATCACATGTGTAATCAACTCAGAATTTTGTAATGTCATCAATAGAAGGATTGTCTCTAAACCTTGTACTTTTAATTTTTTTTGACAAATAAATTCTATATCAAAGCAAGGATATGATTTTAGCTTAGTTACCAAATAAGATTATGGTAATTCAATCTAGCTAATTCCTGCCTGTTAAATTAACAACCATTTCTAGATTTCTCATAAAACAACCTTATAATAATCACTTTCAGCCCCCCAAAAGTCCAGGGAATTAGGGCAAAAACTCTTCTATAGCTTCTTCAAGCTGTACATGGGCATTGAGATATCCTTGGGGGTATAGGGGGTAGGAAGAATGAAGCAAATGTTGTAGCCAGATATCCAGAGTAATAATAAAACATAAAACTCAAAGTCACACCCATTATGAAGATTAAACAATTTTTTTTAAAAAGGAAGTAAGCTAAACAATAGTGTTAAACAATGATCCTGATAGGCTTTTATACTCTGTGATATCAGGAAGTAAATCCAAAATTCTTGTGGAGCCTACATTAAGAGAATCTGAGCTTCCTGTTGTGGTAAATATCAAAAATAACCACAAACCCTCTCCAGCCGGCATCAATGAGCCATATGGCCTTTAGCGGGGTAATTCATAAAACAAACTAAACACCTTCTATCAACTCTAATATCAATAAGTAACTTATGAAATCAGGACTTTAGTCCAAAATATATCCATCTGTTAAGCTCTCTACCTGGAGCCACAGAATTTTATTTAACCTTAATAACTTGTAAATATCACAATACTTGGAGTTAGTGACTAATTTTTCCCTAAGTTTCGAACCATGGATGAAAATTCCCATGTGACTCGGGTAATCTCTGTACTCTCTTCTTTTTAGAAACATACTTAGTCACCTTTTAATAATATCTGTCATTAAGAAGTAGCTTGTCTAACTAGGATTTCAACCCAAAATTCCCATGGAGCCCACATTAGAAGGAATATGAGTATCCTGAAAGACTTTCTAAACAACTTTCTTTAAAAAGCAACTTTAATCTCTAACTCTCTGAGCTGCCATTACTTATCACACAGAAGGGGACCTACAGCCTGCCAACCCAGGCTGCTTCTGTGTTTCTTTGTTTAAAGTTCTGGGGCTTGAGACATCACATGGATCAACATGTTGCTGGCCTCCTCTTACTTAGAAAATAAAACTTTCTCTCAACTCTTAGGATTACTAGTGGATCCTTGCCTATGACATTAGATCGCCATCTGTTGTTGTAAAATTATAAAAAATAAATGGCTTTATCTCACACTAGGTCCGGCACCATAGTGCCCCGAGATATCTGATAGATACCTTAATCTCAGTCAGCAAAGCCTCTCACCCGCCCTGCTCCATTCCATATCACACTGCCGATGGCCTCTCTCTGAGCCATCAGCAATCTCCCTACCCATCCAGTTCCCAAGGCAGGCTGCCACCATGGCAGAAATATACATTCTAATTCTGTGGTGGCTCAGTGTCCCAGCTGTTACATACTCTCTTAAACTTAAATCACAATGTGAAAGAACATACAACATAATAACCACTGACCCAATTGATAAGATTGTTCAGGGGCTACTCTGCTTTCTCCTGCTCCCTTCTCCTCTTCACTAGGCAGCTGTCCTTGGGGCAGTGAAATTAGCATCAAAATAGAGATAACTCCAGGGCAAACCACAACATTACTCGTTCTTTAATCAAAAACTCAGGTGACAGCAGATGCTGGCGAGGATGTGGAGAAAGAGGAACACTCCTCCATTTTTGGTGGGATTGCAGACTGGTAAAACCATTCTGGAAATCAGTCTGGAGGTTCCTCAGAAAATTGGACATTGAACTGCCTGATGATCCAGCTATACCTCTCTTGGGCATATACCCAAAAGATGCCTCAACATATAAAAGAGACACGTGCTCCACTATGTTCATCGCAGCCTTATTTATAATAGCCAGAAGCTGGAAAGAACCCAGATGCCCTTCAACAGAGGAATGGATACAGAAAATGTGGTACATCTACACAATGGAATATTACTCAGCTATCAAAAACAACGAGTTTATGAAATTCGTAGGCAAATGGTTGGAACTGGAAAATATCATCCTGAGTGAGCTAACCCAATCACAGAAAGACATACATGGTATGCACTCATTGATAAGTGGCTATTAGCCCAAATGCTTGAATTACCCTAGATCCCTAGAACAAACGAAACTCAAGACGGATGATCAAAATGTGAATGCTTCACTCCTTCTTTAAATGAGGAAAAAGAATACCCTTGGCAGGGAAGGGAGAGGCAAAGATTAAAACAGAGACTGAAGGAACACCCATTCAGAGCCTGCCCCACATGTGGCCCATACATATACAGCCACCCAATTAGACAAGATGGATGAAGCAAAGAAGTGCAGACCGACAGGAGCCGGATGTAGATCGCTCCTGAGAGACACAGCCAGAATACAGCAAATATAGAGGCGAATGCCAGCAGCAAACCACTGAACTGAGAATAGGTCCCCTATTGAAGGAATCAGAGAAAGAACTGGAAGAGCTTGAAGGGGCTCGAGACCCCAAAAGTACAACAATGCCAAGCAACCAGAGCTTCCAGGGACTAAGCCACTACCTAAAGACTATACATGGACTGACCCTGGACTCTGACCCCATAGGTAGCAATGAATATCCTAGTAAGAGCACCAGTGGAAGGGGAAGCCCTGGGTCCTGCTAAGACTGAACCCACAGTGAACTAGTCTATGGGGGGAGGGCGGCAATGGGGGGAGGGTTGGGAGGGGAACACCCATAAGGAAGGGGAGGGGGGAGGGGGATGTTTGCCCGGAAACCGGGAAAGGGAATAACACTCGAAATGTATATAAGAAATACTCAAGTTAATAAAAAAAAAAAAAAAAAAGAAGTAGTGGCACACTCCATTTTCTCCACTTCCTTTTGTCATGCAATGGCATTCTATATCTTCAAACTGGGTATAGCTACAGAACAGAACGCCAAGATGTCCTGAATGTTCGTTCTCTTGTGCTTCCTTGTGTGGATGTCATATACTCTATTCTTAAGTTTCCTAACATCAGACATTTGATTTTCTAGTATGAATTTTTATTTTTCTGGTATTTTTACTGATACAGATGGTCTGTAGTGAATACTCCAAGAGATCTATCTCTATAACCTTACTGCATCCGCGAAATGGAGATGGCTCTTTGACGGGGATGTGAATGTGTAATTTGGTTAACATTGCTGTTACCCCTATTATAAGTTGGGTTCCTAAGAAACCAACTCACAGACAGGGAACTATGTTTTGGAACTTCATTAAGAAGCATCCTCAAATGCAGAAAGAGAAAAAGAATGGAGTAAGGACAGAAGGTAAACTATGAGGCAAATATTTAGTACATATTTCTTAGCAATATTGTCTCTATTAATTGAAACACAGTAAGACACACATTGTCTGCAATAGAAGACTCCTTAATAATATTTGGTATGTACTACAGTTATAGAGTGAATAATTATGTGACCATTAAACAATCCTATGCTCAGAGCTTTTTTTCTCCATCTTTGTTAAATTGGGTATTTCTTATTTACATTTCAATTGTTATTCCCTTTCCCGGTTTCCAGGCTAACATCCCCCTAACCCTTCCCCCTCCCCTTCAATATGGGTGTTCCCCTCCCCATCCTCCCCCCATTACCGCTCTCCCCCCAACAATCACGTTCACTGGGGGTTCAGTCTTCGCAGGACCAAGGGCTTCCCCTTCCACTGGTGCTCCTACTAGGCTATTCATTGCTACCTATGAGGTCAGAGTCCAGGGTCAGTCCATGTAGAGTCTTTGGGTAGTGGCTTAGTCCCTGGAAGCTCTGGTTGGTTGGCGTTGTTGTTCATATGGGGTCTCAAGCCCCTTCAAGCTCTTTCAGTCCTTTCTCTGAATCCTTCAACAGGGGTCCCGTTCTCAGTTCAGTGGTTTGCTGCTAGCATTCGCCTATGTATTTGCTGTATTCTGGCTGTGTCTCTCAGGAGAGATCTACATCCAGTTCCTGTCAGCCTGCACTTCTTTGCTTCATCCATCTTATCTTAGCTGTATATGTATGGGCCACATATAGGACAGCCTCTGCTCAGAGCTCTTAAAAGGAAAGCAGAATGCTCAGGATACAGTCAACAATATTAAGACACACTATTCTGTTAAAATTATGTATAACTCATGAAACCCGTACCTATACAGAGGGTTATTCTCTATGAGAATAGAGTATGAAATTAGAAGAACAAAATGATATGACAATGGGTACTTTATAACTGGAGTGAGCTGATAGTGATTATTTTCAACTATAAGCATTTAAGCCTTCACCAAATTATTACAATATTAAAAAATACATTTTAAATAGCCTTATCTTGTTAAACCCTTAGCAGCAGGAAGATGCTTCTTGATCATAGTAAGATACTATTTTTCTCCTAATGTCATGTTGTTATTTTAGTATGAAATGGCTCTCACAGCTATGTGCATTGACAGTCTGGGGTTTTAGCCCATGGGAGCTCTGACCTCACCAGTGGGCAAATCGATGGATGGATTCATAATTTGATGGCATTTTGGGGAGGCTGTAGAAACTAGGACATGGACCACAGCCAGTGTCAGTAGTACTCTGGAGACATTCCACAGAAGGGTGTGTCTTGTTCCCTGCCCTTTTCTTTCTTTCTTTGCATACTTTCTGATTCCTGGCATCCATTGAGTTGAGCAGGCATCCATTCAGCATGCTCCAGCTGGAATCTTCTGCCTCAGCACTGGCCAAAACAATGGATCCAGCTGACCTGGGCTGAAATGAAGAGCTGGGATGAACTTTCCTCTTTTAAACTATTTTCTTCAGGCATTTTTGTCACAATGGCAAAGAGATGGCTAACATGATTTATGTTGATTTTTATTTTTTAACTTGTTCTATCTTAATATGCATATATGTAAGTGCATATATATGGAGGATAATTTGAAGCCATGATGTATATGCTTGTATTATATACAAACGGGATGCTAGAGTAAAACAAATTGGTATATCCGTCCATTACCTCACATATTTATCATTGCTCATAATGAAGTCATTTACAATGGCCTCTTAGCAATTTTGAAGTACACAGAAGTATGTATAATCATTACCATGGCATGTGATACACCACTAACACCGACTCTTCCTGTCCCACCTGAACTTTTACTCTTCAGCTAATGAGGATTTGACTAAATAGTTAAAATCTGTTTAAGATAATTCAAAGCGACATTTGAAAGCACTAATGTGCAAAAAATGCCAAGTAATCCAAGAAAGTTATAATTTCTGTTCATATAAAAATCCACGTATTTTACATATCTCATATTTACATATACCCATAAAATGTTTGAATTCGAATTAAAAACATTCAAATACACATTAATTTTTAATTAATTTAATTCCAATATATTAACAAATACTTTTAGAAATAAAAAATGGCATTAGGTATTGTTTTATAATTTTAGAGAAAAAATAAAAGTGAAACATGCTTTTAATAAATGTAATTAATCACTGGCAGTCAGTAAATCTCTGTCAGCTTTCTTGTACAAGCAAAAATAAATTCTCCTTAACAAACAACTCTATGTATATGTTATTTTCTAATTCATTTCTTAAAGGTCAGTGACTATTATACCATTTTTGTTTTTGACTCTGAGCTTCCATAATTTTATGCTGTGAAGGGAAGGCTACATTTGCTGATATGTTACTATCTAGCTATTTATCTGTTGACAGTATTTCTGCTATAGCCAAGAAAGACTTAACTAAAGTCATGGGACTTCAGGCTGAGTCCTCATGTTTCACTTTGCTTTGCTTTGAGTTCACGAGCAGTTACTTGACCCCATCAGGCATCATTTGTGCTGACTGATGCCCAAAGCAATGACAGGAACAACAAAAAATGAATGAGTTTATTTTCTAGTATACAATATCTCTTACTTAGTTCATATATAGTTTGTTGATGCCTGTTAAATCCTACATATTATTCTCAGCCATAGTATTTAAATTTTGACAGAGATGATTGTTGTAAAAATAGTTTTTCACATTGCTAGCTTTTATTAGTTGCAAAGTCAGTATGACATTAAGGTACTGGAATTTTCATAGTTTTTATTAATGTGACTCACAAAGTGTTTATCTACATGCATCTTTCCTTACTGTGCATTCAATTGTCGGAGTCCTTACATACTCCTACTTTACGTTCTGTTTTTAGATAATTTGATGTTTAAAAACAATCTCCTTAATGAAAATTTTTAGTCACAATATAATTTCCTAACTTTCCATAAGTACTTAATTATTTCCTTTTTTGAATATGCAGAATTTTATAGTTTTGTATGTTGAGGGAGAGAAAACAAAGACACTCTAATCCTTTCATGATCAATTCGTGTCTTTAAAATAATTTGGCACTCCCTAGCAACGCAAAGACCACAAAATGTGGCATTAAATGTCTTGCTTTATCAAGAAATTAAGATATCCAGGTATTTGGGAATCTGGTTATTTAAAAAAAATAAAGCTAAGCAATGACCATCAAAGACTTGACTTTCTAGTTGCTTTTTCTATAAGACTCTCATCTCTTATGCTGCAAATTTTCCTTATACAGAGTCAACACCACCATCCTGATCATAGGAACCTTCTCCCAGCCCTATTAAAACAGGACTATCTTAGAGTTTCACTTTACCAGACTTTCCCAGTTCCGGGGCTCTCACCTAGCACCATCTCCATGTTAGTACCGGGTCACTTGCTAATGTCTGTAGCCTACCAGATTGTACACACTAGATATTCTTCATGCCTTTTCATTTTTACCTGCCAGAACAAACGAAACCAACCAAGACTCCAAGGTGGTAACAAAATGAGACAGTAAACTTGGATAGATAGCATACAGACATTGTCCAAGGTGTACAGTCTGGTAAGCTCCTGTCATACCTGTCTGCCTACTAGGGACACTAATTCCTACTCTCTCGATTTAAAGTACCCACTGTGTGAAAAAGCTGAGGCCAACAAATATTTATAAAGGATATAAATTAATGAAAGCCATGCAAGTGATATGTAGGCAAAATGACCACAGGAGCAAGGTTACCAGTTCTTATAGTTCAGTGTCAGGACAACTCAGAATAAGGCTTGATCCTCTAGAAGGGGAGAAAAGCAAACTGACCCCTGACCTCACAAGACACTCGCTGCACTTGTTTGAAAATGACCTGATGAAACTTGAGACATGATATATAATGCTTGTGCTTTCTGTGTTACTGATTAAATGAGTTAACTAATTTTACCTTTAGAAATATGTGACTTTTATTTAAAAGTATGTTGGATTTAAAGCTGAAATGGCAGAATTATATAAAAATGATTTAAATGGGCTATAACTCTAATAGGATGATCCCAGAAGACATTTTGACAGTTATGGGGGTACATCCTATTTCAATGTCTAGGATTTTGTTGTTGTTGTTATTTGTTTGTTTGTTTGGGTTTTGGGGGGGTCTTTGTTTTTTAATAATTATTTTATCAGTTTACATTCCAAATGTTGCCCCTTCCCAGTCCCCCTCACAGAGTTCTTCCCCCACCCCTTTGCCTCTGAGATTGTGCCCTCCCCCAGGTATGCTCCCACCCCAGGGCATTGCACCTCTACCAGATTAGGCACATCCTCTCCCACTGAGGCCAGACTAGGCAGCCCTCTGCTACATATGTGCCAAGGTCCTCGGACCAGCCCATGTATGCTCTTTGGTTAGTGACTCAGTCTCTGGAAGCTCCCAGGGGTCCAAGACAGGTGAGACTGTTGGTCTTCCTATGGGGTTGCCATCCCCTTCAGTTCCTTCAAGCCTTCCCCTAAGTCTTATATCTGCATCCATCTCAGTCAGCTGCTGGTAGAGTCTCTCAGAGGACAGCCATGCTAGGCTCCTGTCTGCAAGCACAACATAGCATCAGTAATGGTGTCAGAGACTGCTGCCTGCCCAGGAGATGGATCCCAAGTTAGGACTGTAACTGGTCCACCATTCCTTCAGTCTCTGCTCCACCTTTTCCCTGCGTTTCTTTTAGACAGGAGCAATTTGGGATCAAAAAATTGTAGGTGGGTTGATGTCCTCACCCCTCCACTGGGGGTCCTGTCTGACTACTGGAGATGGTCTATCATGTTCTGTATCCCCAGCGTTGGGCATTTCACCTATAGTCATCGACATTGAGTCCTGGGAGCCTCCCCCATTCCATGTCCCTGGGACTTTCTAGAGGTTCCCTCCACTATGCACCTTCCACCCCCTCACCACCACAGCTGAATATTTCCATTCATTCTCCTGGCCCTCTGGATTTCTCTCCTGTCTTCTCCCAAACACACAGCATACCTGATCCTGCCCCTCCTTTACCCTCCTCCTCTCCTCTCCTACCCAGGTCCCTGTCTCCCTCTGCCTCCCATGATTTTTTTTTTTTTGCTCTCCCTTCTAAGTAGAATTTAAGCATCATCACTGGGGCCTTCCTTCTTGCTAACTTCTTAGGGTTTGTGGGATGTGTCACGAGTAGTCTGTACAATTGGCTAATATCCACTTATCAATGAGTACCTAGCATACATGTCCCTGCAACTACATGGTGGTTCATAACCATCTATAGTGGGATCTGATGCCCTCTTCTGGCTCACAGGTGTACATGCAGATAAGCAGTCATACATAAACAAATTCAGTATTTTTTGATGTCTGAATTTTTAGCATTTTTAAGAAATTGACTTAGTTTCTTGAGGGTATAACTTCTACATTCCATTAAGCCTTTCCAATACAATCTAATTACTGACTTATTATGTAAGGTTACCATGATTTATTTAATCCATCTCCTATAGAAATTGTTTCTTTTAATTCCTGAAATACAAAACCTTCTAAAAATTTATTTTTATGTTGACCACATCTCAGTAAAGAGTAGTAAATCCGCCTATCATATTTAAGTAATGATTTTTTTTAAATTTCTTTTTACACTTATTTAGAGAGTATTGTGTGATGTTCATGCATGTGTGTGAGAGAGTCAGATGTGCATGGATGTGGGTATGGGTTGGGTACACATGCCAGGGTTAGAGAATTTCTAGGAGTCACCTGTTTCCTTCCACTACATAGATTCCAGGTATTGAACTCAGATCACCGGGCCCAGTAAAAAGCACATTTATCCTTTGAGCTATCTCACCTGCCCTAGGTAAAAATTTCTAAAAGATATATGGCTATATAAATCAGTAGGAAAAAAAACTTTTTTTTTTACTTGTAACTTGTTCGTTTCTGAACAAGCCCGTGGGGAGCCTGTTGTAGTATTTCTATGGTACCACATCTGAAGACCCACTCCAGAAGATGCCCAGTAGGAGTGCTCTCTCAGACTGTTGGGTTTTACAGTTTTGTTTATATGCCTTAATAATGTTTAAGACATGAAATGTGAGACAGAATATTCACTTGGCTGACTAATCAGGAATTCAAGGAAAGATTTATTTGGAGAGTGTGAATTTTAGTTCATGTGAATGCAATCAGCTCTCTCTTCAAATTTATGAAAACCTCAAGTATAAGAAGCACCACTGTTTTGCTAACCTAGAGCTTAAATGTGAGATGGTTGATAAGACATACATTGTTAAATTCCAAAATAGTATGGGTAATAAACAGGAGATCGGTACAAACCGTGTCGTGTTTCTTCACTCGGTGGGCTGTAATGAGAGGCTCATTAACGGAATACATCCTCTCCATCTCTCATCGTCTTCCCAGGTGTTGGGAGGAGCTCAGGCGTGACCAGGAGCAGCTTCTGCATGGGATCTCTATGTTGGACATCAGGACTGGGGGTGTTCCCTCACAGCTGTTGGTACATGGGTCCCTGGCCTTCCCTGTGGGCCTTGATAAGTCCTTCCTTAGCTGCTACCTAGCAGCTGCCCGCTATGGCCGTGGTCGGGTGGTGCTGGCTGCACACGAGGCCATACTCTGTGCTCCTAAGATGAAACCCTTTTTGCTCAATGCTATACGTTGGTTGTCCAGAGACCAGAGAAGGAATATTGGGGTGAACAAAAGTCTCAAGAATCTGAATTCCCTATTGTTGAAGCATGGAGTGAAGTGCAGCCTGGAGTCCCATTTGACCAGTGATATGGGTGTCTACTGCTGTGTAGCTTATAGTGACCAGGATGCCAAGAAAATACAGGAGTTTGTAGCAGAGGGTGGGGGGTTGCTCATTGGTGGTCAGTCCTGGTGGTGGGCTTCCCAGAACCAAGGCAGCTCTGCATTGCGTAGTTTCCCTGGGAATGTCATCCTCAATCCCTTTGGCCTCAGCATTTTGCCTCAGACCATCAGCCCAGACTGTTTCCCCGTCCTTCCCATAGATATAAGGGACTACCATTTTCGAAGGGCTCTTTCTGAGTTGCAGGCTATGGTGAACCACCACGGTGGGAACTTGGAAAAGAAGTATTTTGGAAAATTGGGAGTAGATGGGGCAGGCTTTCTTCAGATTCCTGCAAAGGGAGTTCCTGCTTATATATCTGTGCACCGGATCCTGAGGAAGATGCTACGTCAGGCAGGCCTCCCTGCTGTGAGCAAGAATAACCCAGTGTCCAGTCACTCCTGTGAGGCTGCACTGCTCTGTCTAGCCACAGAGCTGGCACATTCTGGGACTGATTGCTCCCAGATAGCTCATAACCATGGCACTCAGACCTGCTCCTCCGATCTCTGCTCCTCAGAACATCCCATTACAGTGGAGATCAATGGAACCAACCCAGGTATGAAATTGGCAGAGAATGCTCAGAGTATTCTTGGCCTGGGAGAAGGTGGGTTTAGCTAACTTCCTTTCAGGTTCTGTTCCTCAGGAAGGCTATCTCCACACTTTATTAGATCTTTCCAAGACAGTGGGAACCAAGGTTGTACTTAGTGAAGCCAAGGACGAATGGGTCCAGGAAGTGTGGATGAATGACTTGGAGTTCATGGAAAGAAATCTGAGTGTGTAGAAGGCTCCAAGTAGAATTAGGTCATGTACAAACAAAGAACTCAACCTCCTCTGTGACTTGTCTGTCAGGTGACAGTGATGTCTGGATGAGTACTGGGCTCTACCTCCTGGAAGGACAAAGCACAGAGATTTCTCTCTCTGAACCTGCTGCCTCGGCTGGCCTGAAGGTAAGGCAAGATATCCAGAACCAGCACCTTCCCAAGCACAGCCAAGACTCTTCCCCAAACCACACAGATGTTCCTATCTCTCCTACTGAGTTTGTTCAGCAGGAGCTCAGGGGAAGGTTATTCTGCCCCTCTTGTAGATGGAACAGCAGAAAGTTCAAGCTACTAGTGACCCAATCTCGTTCCGTGTGTGACAATCTTAACTACGTAGATGGATAAGGAAGAGCAGTGACCTTATATTACAGCATTCACCCATTTTCCTGGTTGCAGAGACTTGAAGTTTACGTCTTCGCCTTCTCAGTTCTGAGTATCATTTCCTACTACAATTAGGATTTCTTTTTGGAGACAGGGTTTCTCTGTGTAGCCCTAGGTGTTGTGCTGGGATTAAAGGCATGTGCCAACATCACCAGTTTTAATAGGGGATCTCTCTGATTTATTACTTCAATCAAAGGCAAAAAGGAAATCCATGACTCTAGAGAAAGTAAGTAGGGTTGAGCTGGGCAGAGGAGAGAGAACGAGTTCTCTGCTTCCTAGCCTAACGCTGGAATATCTGGATGGACCTATATCTGTTCACAGAGGGTAGAGTGGGACGCCATGCCCCACTTAAACCATCAGAGCCACCTAATGTTTAAGTCTCATGTAAGAGTGCAAGATTCTGCCTGGTAATGAGACTGGGCAAGTCCCTCATCAGTGACCTGGTGACCAAGCCACTCACACATACCAAATGGAAGTCCATTGTTGGACTGTTTTATATCCCCCCAAATTTCTAACATCCTGTGAATTTCAGAAGACTTCGGAGTGCTCCAGTTTAGTACATTGTATGCATCCTTCACAGAAAAGAGAATTTGGGCTTTCATATATAATCACCACCCTCTGCAAGCCCCTAACGAAATCCTGCATGCTTCCTGAATGATTTCCTTCCCTTCATGGGGTGCAATTGTCTGTCCAGGTGCAGATCGGATGTCACACTGATAATCTCAGTCATGCCAGACAGCTGTTCCGAGCCCCTGTGGTAACGTATCAGTGCTGTATGGACAGAACCCAACGGTCAGTCTCCTGCCTCTGGGGTGGTCTCCTGTACATCATTGTGCCCAAAGGCTGTCAACTTGGCCCTGTATCTGTCACCATCACAAAGGCAGTGCCTGCCCCATACTACAAGCTAGGTGAGTACACTGGGCATTGAGGAAAGATTGAGCTGTGGGTGTCTCGGTGACTGTGGGGTTGTTAGTAGCAAGGATCAGTAGAGAGAACAAAGACACAACTAATCAACATGAGTCTGCTGGCAGGTGTAGATCACCCTGTGTCAGTGGAGATTTTGGGTACAATAGAGGGGTCTAACGACTTGTCCTTCACCCCTTTACCTGCATCCTATGGACCGGCATGTTTCTCTCTCTCTCTCTCTCTCTCTCTCTCTCTCTCTCTCTCTCTCTCTCTCTCACACACACACACACACACACACACACACACACACACACACACACGTATTGTTCAAACAGAAATGGGTGGCAGGTTCTATGCTGTTTATTTCTAGGTAAGACATCACTGGAGGAGTGGAAGAGCTGCATGCAGAAGAACCTGGGGCCCTGGGGAGAGTTGGCCACAGACAGTGTCATCCTGACAGTGCCAACCGAAAGCCTGAAGAATCTGGAAGATCCAGCTCCTCTGCTCCAACTCTGGGATGAGATTATGAAGGCTGTGGCCAAGCTGGCAGCCCAGCCCTTCCCTTTTGAAAGGCCTGAGAGAATTGTCACTGATGTTCAGATATCAAATGGTGAGTGTTCCAGAGGAGTGCTCCTAGTAAATGAGGCTCGCTTTGTGATTACTTTATCATTCTTGTACTTTCTAAGAGTTGTAAATCATATTTATGTTATTAATGTACAAGCAGGAAGGATAAAATCATGATTCATGATGGAAGTGAAAGACATTTACAAATAAAAGACAAATCAGACATCTGCCATGATACAGTTACCTCAGACCGTAATCATGCCCAGAAATTCAGTGCGGGGAGGTCACCAGTGTCTGCGAAGACCTCTTCAAAAAGAATATTCAAAGGACTACTCTCTTCAGATACACATCAGAATTGTAAAGAGAAAGGGGAGGGTGACTAAAGATGTCTGTGGTACCAAGTCCTTTGCCACGAAGATACATACTTATAGAGAAACCACTCAGTGTCCTGATTCTCATATAAGGAAAATAAATTCTTATAGGCAAAACTATCTCTATGTATGCCAGGCAAATCTGGTTAGCAAGGCCAATTTGGGGAAAAATGAGATTACACTACCTACTTCAGTCCAGACATAAGGCATTGAACAGGCAAAGAAAGCTCTTGGAAACAAGGCATCAAATTCCAGGAGAAAGAGGTATATAATGCATTTTCTCACCCTTTAGGGTCAGAGTGTGGACAAGGCCCAAATTCAGTTGGGAGAATCTGGGAAGGAGTCAATTACTAGAGGAAATTCATGTGCTTTCCAACCATCTCAGATATTCTGGAATCACTGGATATACCTATCCAGCATTGTAGGAGATTAGCAATGGAGGAGACAGAAGGAGAAAGTTGAAGCAGACCCTGCTCTCATGATCCATCTGTTTCTTTGCACCCCCAGGCTGGATGCATTCAGGATACCCCATCATGTGCCATGTGGAATCTGTGCAAGAACTAGTCAGTTTGGCAGACATAAGAAGTAAGGGCCTATGGGGACCCATCCATGAGCTGGGCCACAATCAGCAACGCAGTGGTTGGGAGTTCCGCCCACATACCACCGAGGCCACCTGCAATCTCTGGTCAGTCTATGTTCATGAGACAGTCCTGGGGATTCCCAGAGCTCAGGCCCACCCTCAACTGAAACCTGAAGAAAGAGAGAAGAGGATCAAAGAACACCTTCAGAAGGGAGCACCCCTGAGTGACTGGAAGGTTTGGACAGCACTGGAGACATATCTGCAGGTACCAAGCTCAAATTCAGGAAGACGGTGATGGCAGACTCCCAAGTCATTTGGTAGCCTGCCTCCCTAGAGTTCTCCAACAAACCTGAGACCACCACTACCATCACTGCTGGGTGTGGATCACTGGTGGTACTTCTCAGATTATATACTTGTATGATCAGAGTGACACCTATCCCACTCCCCGACCCATGATTTTTGGAACATACATGAAAATGAAAGGTATTCTGAGAAGTTGTCTATTGTAGCCCTATAATAGGGCTTATATGGTTCATTTATCACAGGGGCCTAATAAGTCATAAAGAATTTAATCACCACGCCCAAAAGCAAAAACTCTCTGAAATGATAGATATAGAATTGAGAATAGGAGTTATCAGCAAGCACTGGCTACACTAATTTTTCCCTTCACTGATTTTAAAGAGTGAATGAGATCGGTTTTCAATCAATGAGTACCTCCTCTCAGTCAGGTTGCAGTAAGTGCTTATGATCTGGATAACACATTTATTTTTTAAAAAGTTAATAACAGTAACTGTGATTTATTAACTCTTTTTTATACATTAGAGTTCCTGAGAATACCTTTATTAGATTGAGGGATAAAGTTTGATGGCCAGGTGCTATTGTGATCCAGTGAGGTAGCATTTGTATGGAGACAGGAAATCGGGTAGGGCAAACAATGGGTTTCAAGCTGATGATAGGAAGTACTCACAGATAGAAATACCTATGACGATGAACACAGGCAGCAGTCACTTTGGCAAATTCAATACCACGCTCTTCCCCTTCTTTCTCTTTCCAGCTCCAGGAGGTCTTTGGGTGGGAGCCATTCATGAACCTCTTTGCTGAATACCAATGCATTGTTCACATCCCCAAAGACAATGAGAGCAAGATGAACTTATGGCTGAAGTTGTTCTCTGAGAAAGTGCAGAAGAACCTGGTTCCTTTCTTTGAAGCCTGGGGCTGGCCTATCCAGAAGGCAGTGGCTGAAGCCCTGGCCTGCTTTCCTTCCTGGCAGGATCACCCCTTGAAGATGTACATTGGGATGGAGTAGTAGGGGCTGTGGAGACAGTTGGGGTGGGAGAGGTCATTGGGTAGGGGGAAATGGGTGGGATAAGGAAGGACCACAGTACTAGCTTCACTGTGGTCTAGCTTGAGACACTCACTGCTTAACTATTTTTCTCTACTGTTTGATTTTCAAATATATTTTGGGCGGTTTTAAATATCATTCCATGCTTTCTTGCAAAAACTACTTGTGATAGTGAACCTAGTGAATGTTCCTTTCCACATCCCATCAGCATATCCCAAACTCAGGGACTTTTTCCTCTGATACTACTTGTATCCCTTGGCAGCTTCTTGGCACATGAAAAGCACTAAAAAAATACTTGCTATATGAAAGAACACTAAAGTGTTGTGACATAGAAGGAACAGTCAGTGCATGGTCCTAAGACTGTGTACAGCATTTTCTCTGAGTTACTGGGATAATCTTCCACCAGTTAATATCTCCTTATCGTACAGGAGAAAATAGCATGGATATTAAACAACTTCTGCAGTCAAGACTGAGAAGAGAAAGTGTCAAATTTCACAGATGTCCATAAGGGTGATAAACTGTGGATCTTATCCTCAACGGATTGAGAATGTTAACAAAACTTTGCCCAAAAGATACATGAAAGTTTATTGACCTTTACTTGCTTTCCTGTGTTCATTATTGAAATGTGACAAAATACCAAATTGGATCTCTAAATGTTTTGGTAATTAATCTTCTCTTTACCTTGCCAGACATTCATTTGTCTTGGAAGGAACCTGGCCTTGGGAAAAAAATTTAAACCAAGGAAATTCATTTTCCAAACTGGTGATCATCTTCATTGTGATGGGAGGGAGAGGTGAGTAGACAGATAATGCTGGAATTGGGGGGTTACCTAAGAGATCAGACCAAATCCTAACCTTGTGCACACCACCTCTCTGGAGGATCTGGAGCCCTGTGGGGTTTTCTTCTCATTCCTGAAAAGAGATCCTGGCTCTGCCTCTCGTTTTTATGCTCTTGGTTATCTGTGACTGCAATACCCACAGATTATGCTTGTGTACATAAAAACAAGACTTTTTTCTGCTCAAAATTTTATAGTTCTGTGTTTAGAAATCTTATTTAGGAGAAAAATATTGAAGAGTATTAAGCTCAGTCAAAGTCTCAGCATAAGTGGGGTAGGGATCAGGAAGTCCCATCCCTAGTTGGAGATCTGTTGGGATGACTGCTGGGAGGAGAGTCAGCTTTCGTCAGATATGTGGTCCCTGAGAGGCTACCCATGCTGTACACCTGCACTTAGCGCTACATATAGGCAGCGCTAAGGGATTCAGTGAGCTGTAAAAGAAAGCACATGAGTTTAGGTGGAAATAGATATGTAGGACTAGGAGATGAATGAGAAGGACATGCATTATGGTTTTGATAAAAGCACCTTATATCCATGTATGGAATTTTCAACGAATAAAAATGAATAAAAAGCTATATGTAAATCCAGCTTTTCTTGTGATTTCTCTTAAACTAAACTCTTTGGCTTGGTCACTCCCTGTACAGGTCACTGGTTTGCTTTGGTTGGGGCTTTTTCTTGAGCTCCCTTCTTATTTTAGGTTAAAACATCATCAGTTCTTCCTTGTTGTCAATATAAAGAGTTAAGTTGGTTTGGAAGGGTTTGGTTCATTTGTAGCAAAAGAGAGCACAGGATCTTGGCACATCTGATCCATACCCTCTAATCTCATCCACTTCTGGTAATGGAAGGTGATTTATGACAAGGTGTTTAAGTGTATCTCATAGACTTTTAGTGAATAGACTGGGAAACAGTCATTACCTTTGGTATCAGGGAGAAAAGCTTGGTCAGATTGACCAAACCTTAGTCATTATAGTTAGTCCAGGAGACAGCTGAGATGGTTATTCTTTTTTTTTTTTTTTGGCTTAGAAATTTATTTTTATTTTTATTTTATTGTTTTGCCAGCATATGTGTCTGTGTGAGGGTGTCAAATCACTTGGAGCTGGACTACAGACAGTTGTGAGCTGCCATGTGATTGCTGGGATTTCAGCACAGCTCCTCTGGAAAAGCAACTAATGCTGACACCTGCTGAGCCATCCCTCTAGCTCCGAGAAGTATGTTTTAAAAAGATAATTGAAATAATTTCTTAGGACAAGGAGGTTTGAAAGAGTGGAGAGATGGTGACAGAAGGGCTGGAATGGACCAGCACTGGTTTAAGTTCTTTGCTATTTATTCAATAATTTATTTCTGCTGTACACTGCCCTGATTGTTTTGAATTTTAATTGTGTTTTTGCATACACTACATTTTCTTTGAATTTTTTCATATTCTTTCCCCTAACCCAAATTCTCCCAGGTCCTCCCCACCTCCCTACTACCCAGCTTTATGTTCTTTCCCTATAAATGATAAATAAGATGATGCAGCTTTTCATGCTTTGATCCCTGTATCTATTTCCAGATTTGTGTCTCATATGTCTCTCCTTTCCTTCTAGTCATGATGCGCATGTTACTTATGTCAGTATTTCCCTTGTGTTCATCTCTAGACTGTTCTCTGCTTCTGTATCTTTCTTGCCTCTGTCTACCTGGCTTTCTTGTACTTCATCAAAGAGTACAGACATCAAAGAGTAGCTTCCTCTTTGGCAGAAAGAAAATGAACAAACCAACAAAGCACATATTCTACCCAGTATTATATTTTCAAAAGTGAAGAGTCATAATACATGACTTACATTTATCATAAGAAAGTAATATTTTCCTCATTGTATGTCATTAACTACTCCATAATCTTTATCCAGACAGCAAACATAAATCACCTTCCATTACTAGAAGTAGTCGAGGTTAAAAGGTATGGATGGCTCAGATGTGCCAAGCTGGGATCTTGTGCTCTCTTCCGCTATGAGTGAATCAAACCCTTCCAAATCCTCTGGCAATACAAATAATTTCAAGTTACATCTTATCTGTTATATAAATACCAGTAAAAAATAACCCATATGGTTTAATATCACATTTAATAAAATCCTGCCCTGTAAGAAAAGATGTGTCATCTTGAGACCCACACTATAGGATCATAGTGGGGCATCTAACTACTTGGGGTCAAGAGAGGTCTTTTACATATGAAAACACTACATGATCTGGTCTGGCTTCAAAGGAGAGACCTCTCCATATAACCTGGATTAATAGGTTGTTACTTTTAAGGTCTCCTCTCTTTCACTCACCCTTATTCACCCTCTTCTATTTTTTCCTCCTTTTCAAGCTCCTAGTCTAAAGATACTTTTCTCAGGCCATGTCCTCATGCTTCAGGCCTTGATACAGCCTGTGATTTTCCTTATACACCCTTGATAATGACTTGTGTAATGTCTCCCACTACATGAGGACAGTCAAAGGCACAGGCCATAACTCTTTTCACCTGCTACTCCCAGTACATACCAGGTTGTCTGTGGGTATTCCCTGCACTAACATACTCAAAATAAGCTTATAATTGCAGGGAAGATCAGATGCAGAGTGCCAATATCTGTTTCTGCTTGGTCTTCAAAGGCCATCCTTATCCAACACTGTTCAAGAAAATATTTTCGCTCTTCCCAAGAAAAGCTTTAGTGGTACAGTTGCTATTCTCTATGTGTAGCCTGCTTGCCTGTGAGCATGGCTTTTCCAATTACTTTAAAAAAATATTCTGTGTATGAGTGTTCTGCTGTTACCTGGGGGCACCAGGGACCAGTAGATGTCATTAGATCACTCAGAATAGAGTTAAAAATGGTTGTGAGCCAGAAAAGCAAAGCTTATTTCATGAAAAAAAAAGTCACATGTACACATACATACAGGTGATGAAAGAAGGGAGCATCACTTGTACATGCTAAGGGTAAATGACAAAGAAGGGATTATGTGGCAGTATAAGAATTAAAACTGTAAGCTCTATCAAGTCCAGGTCAAATGAACAAAACTGAATGAGAAGCACTGAAGACAGATGGAAAGAGGAAGCTTATCAGCATGAGGAGTAAAAGAGGGTGAAGGCCCTCAGAGATCACTTAAAATGACACATGGTCATTTCATTAGATGGTGAGAGAGCATTTGACAAAATTCAGCACCCCTTCATGATAAAAGTCCTAGAAAGACCAGGAATTCAAGACCCATACACAAACATAAGTAAAAGCAATATACAGCAAACCAGCAACTAACATCAAACTAAATGGAGAGAAACTTGAAGCAATCCCACTAAAATGAGGGACTAGACAAGGCTGCCCACTCTCTCCCTACTTATTCAATACAGTACTCAGTGTTCTAGCCAGAGCAATCAGACAGCGAAAGATCTTTATGACAAGAACTTCAAGTCTCTGAAGAAAGAAATTGAGGAAGATCTCAGAGGATGAAAAGATCTTCCATGCTCATGGATTGGCAGGATTAATATAGTAAAGATGGGCATTTTGCCAAAAGCAATCTACAGATTCAATGCAATCCCCATCAAAATTCCTACTCAATTCTTTATAGAGATAGAAGGAGAAATTTTCAAATTCATTTGGAATAACAAAAAACCGAGGATAGCGAAAACTATACTCAACAATAAAAGAACTTCTGGGGGAATCACCGTCCCTGACTGCAAGCAGTATTACAGAGCAATAGTCATAAAACCTATATGGTATTGGTACAGAGACAGGCAGATAGATCAGTGGAACAGAATTGAAAACCCAGAAATGAACCCACACACCTATGGTCACTTGATCTTTGATAAAGGAGCTAAAACCATCCAATGGAAGAAAGGTAGCATTTTCAGCAAATGGTGCTGGTTCAACTGGAGGTCAGCATGTAGAAGAATGCAAATTGATCCATTCTTAACACCATGTACAAAGCTTAAGTCCAAGTGGATCAAGGACCTCCACAACAAACCAGATACACTCAAACTAATAGAAAAAAAGTGGGGAAGAGTCTTGAACACATGGACACTGGGGAAAATTTCCTGAACAAAACACCAATGGCTTATGCTCTAAGATCAAGAATCGACAAATGGGACTTCATAAAATTGCAAAGCTTCTGTAAGGCAAAAGACACTGTCATTAGGACAAAATGGCAATCAACAGATTGGGAAAAGATCTTTACCAATCCTACATCTGATAGAGGCTAATATCCAAAATATAAAAAAACTCAAGAAGTTTGACTCCAAAGAGCCAAATAATCCTATTAAAAATGGGATACAGAGCTAAACAAAACATTCTCAGCTGAGGATTATCGAATGGCCAAAAAGCACCTAAAGAAATGTTCAACATTCTTAGTCATCAGGGAAATGCAAATCAAAACTACCCTGAGATTCCACCTCATACCAGTCAGAATGGCTAAGATAAAAAACTCAGGTGACAGCAGATGCTGGCAAGAATATGGAAAAAGAGGAACACTCTTCTGTTGTTGGTGGGATTGCAAACTGGTATAACTACTCTGGGAATCAGTCTGGAGGTTCCTCAGAAAATTGGACATTGCACCACCTGAGGACCCAGCTATACCTCTCCTGGGCATATACCCAAAAGATGCTCCAACATACAACAAAGACACATGCTCCACTATGCTCATAGCAGCCTTATTTATAATAGCCAGAAGCTGGAAACAACCCAGATGCCCTTCAATGTAGGAATGGATTCAAAAAACTGTGGTACATTTACACAATGGAGTACTACTCAGCTATCAAAAGAATGACTTCATGAAATTCATAGGCAGATGGAATGAACTAGAAAGTATTATCCTGAGTGAGCTTACTCAATCACAGAAAAACACACTCATTGATAAGTGGATATTAGCCAAAAAGCTCGAATGACCGAACATGCATTCCACAGACCACAGGAAGCTCAAGAAGAAGGATGACCAAAATGCGGATTCTCCCACTCCTTCCTCAAAGGGGAAAAATATCCTTAGGAGGGGATATGGAAGCAAAGTTTAGAGCAGTGACTCAAGGAACGGCCATTCAGAGCCTGCCCCACATGTGGCCCACATATACATACATATATATATCCACCAAAACTAGATAAGATTGATGAAGCTAAAACGTGCATGCTGAAAGGGACCAGATATAGATCTCTCCTGAGAGACACATCTAGAGCATGTCCAATACAGAGGTCAGTGCTAGAAGCAAACCAACGAACTGAGAACAGGATCCCCTTGAGGGGGAATTATTGGAAGGATTGAAAGAGTTGAAGGAGCTTGCAACCCCATTAAAAACAACAATTCCGGCTCCCAGACCCGGTGAGAGAGAGACCCAACCGCCTGATCAGGTGGGCACTCCTGAGGCTGCAGAGCAGAAGAGACCACCAACACTGCTCACCCCTGCCCACATCCCTGGCACAAGAGAAAACTGTATAAGGCCTCTGGGCTCCCGTGGGGGAGGGCCCAGGAGCGGCAGGACACCTGCCTGAGACACCACGGGAACCTGAAAGAAACAGACCGGATAAACAGTTCTCTGCACCCAAATCCCGTGGGAGGGAGAGCTAAACCTTCAGAGAGGCAGACAAGCCTGGGAAACCAGAAGAGACTGCTCTCTGTACACACATCTCGAACGCGAGAGGAAAAAGCCAAAGACCATCTGGAACCCTGGTGCACTGAAGCTCCCAGAAGGGGCAGCACAGGTCTTCCTGGTTGCTGCCGCCACAGAGAGCCCGAGGGCAGCACCCCACCAGCGAACTTGAGCATCGGGACCACAGGTAAGACCAAATTTTCTGCTGCAAGAAAGCTGCCTGGTGAACTCAAGACACAGGCCCACAGGAACAGCTGAAGACCTGTAGAGAGGAAAAACTACACGCCCGAAAGCAGAACACTCTGTCCCCATAACTGACTGAAAGAGAGGAAAACAGGTCTACAGCACTCCTGACACACAGGCTTATAGGACAGTCTAGCCACTGTCAGAAATAGCAGAACAAAGTAACACTAGAGATAATCTGATGGCAAGAGGCAAGCACAGGAACCCAAGCAACAGAAGCCAAGACTACATGGCTCCATTGGAGCCCAATTCTCCCATCAAAACAAACATAGAATATCCAAACACACCAGAAAAGCAAGATCTAGTTTCAAAATCATTTTTGATCATGATGCTGGAGGACTTCAAGAAAGACGTGAAGAACTCCCTTAGAGAACAAGTAGAAGCCTACAGAGAGGAATCGCAAAAATGCCTGAAAGAATTCCAGGAAAACATAAATAAAAAAGTAGAAGCCCATAGAGAGGAGACACAAAAATCCCTGAAAGAATTCCAGGAAAACATAAATAAACAAGTAGAAGCCCATAGAGAGGAGACACAAAAATCCCTGAAAGAATTCCAGGAAAACACAATCAAACAGTTGAAGGAATTAAAAATGGAAATAGAAGCAATCAAGAAAGAACACATGGAAACAACCCTGGATATAGAAAACCAAAAGAAGAGACAAGGAGGGGTAGATACAAGCTTCACCAACAGAATACAAGAGATGGAAGAGAGAATCTCAGGAGCAGAAGATTCCATAGAAATCATTGACTCAACTGTCAAAGATAATGTAAAGCGGAAAAAGCTACTGGTCCAAAACATACAGGAAATCCAGGACTCAATGAGAAGATCAAACCTAAGGATAATAGATATAGAAGAGAGTGAAGACTCCCAGCTCAAAGGACCAGTAAATATCATCAACAAAATCATAGAAGAAAACTTCCCTAACCTAAAAAAAGAGATACCCATAGACATACAAGAAGCCTACAGAACTCCAAATAGATTGGACCAGAAAAGAAACACCTCCCGTCACATAATTGTCAAAACACCAAACGCACAAAATAAAGAAAGAATATTAAAAGCAGTACGGGAAAAAGGTCAAGTAACATATAAAGGGAGACCTATCAGAATCACACCAGACTTCTCGCCAGAAACTATGAAGGCCAGAAGATCCTGGACTGATGTCATACAGACCCTAAGAGAACACAAATGCCAGCCCAGGTTACTGTATCCAGCAAAACGCTCAATTAACATTGATGGAGAAACCAAGATATTCCATGACAAAACCAAATTTACACAATATCGTTCTACAAATCCAGCACTACAAAGGATAATAAATGGTAAAGCCCAACATAAGGAGGCAAGCTATACCCTAGAAGAAGCAAGAAACTAATCGTCTTGGCAACAAAACAAAGAGAATGAAAGCACATAAACATAACCTCACATCCAAATATGAATATAACGGGAAGCAATAATCACTATTACTTAATATCTCTCAATATCAATGGCCTCAACTCCCCAATAAAAAGACATAGATTAACAAACTGGATACGCAACAAGGACCCTGCATTCTGCTGCCTACAGGAAACACACCTCAGAGACAAAGACAGACAGTACCTCAGAGTGAAAGGCTGGAAAACAACTTTCCAAGCAAATGGTCAGAAGAAGGAAGCTGGAGTAGCCATTCTAATATCAAATAAAATCAATTTCCAACTAAAAGTCATCAAAAAAGATAAGGAAGGACACTTCATATTCATCAAAGGAAAAATCCACCAAGATGAACTCTCAATCCTAAATATCTATGCCCCAAATACAAGGGCACCTACATACGTAAAAGAAACCTTACTAAAGCTCAAAACACACATTGCACCTCACACAATAATAGTGGGAGATTTCAACACCCCACTCTCATCAATGGACAGATCATGGAAACAGAAATTAAACAGTGATGTCGACAGACTAAGAGAAGTCATGAGCCAAATGGACTTAACGCATATTTATAGAACATTCTATCCTAAAGTAAAAGGATATACCTTCTTCTCAGCTCCTCATGGTACTTTCTCCAAAATTGACCATATAATTGGTCAAAAAACGGGCCTCAACAGGTATAGAAAGATAGAAATAATCCCATGCGTGCTATCGGACCACCACGGCCTAAAACTGGTCTTCAATAACAATAAGGGAAGAATGCCCACATATACGTGGAAATTGAACAATGCTCTACTCAATGATAACCTGGTCAAGGAAGAAATAAAGAAAGAAATTAGAAACTTTTTAGAATTTAATGAAAATGAAGATACAACATACTCAAACTTATGGGACACAATGAAAGCTGTGCTAAGAGGAAAACTCATAGCTCTGAGTGCCTGCAGAAAGAAACAGGAAAGAACATATGTCATCAGCTTGGCAGCACACCTAAAAGCTCTAGAACAAAAAGAAGCAAATACACCCAGGAGGAGTAGAAGGCAGGAAATAATCAAACTCAGAGCTGAAATCAACCAAGTAGAAACAAAAAGGACCATAGAAAGAATCAACAGAACCAAAAGTTGGTTCTTTGAGAAAATCAACAAGGTAGATAAACCCTTAGCCAGACTAACGAGAGGACACAGAGAGTGCGTCCAAATTAACAGAATGAGAAATGAAAAGGGAGACATAACTACAGATTCAGAGGAAATTCAAAAAATCATCAGATCTTACTATAAAAACCTATATTCAACAAAATTTGAAAATCTTCAGGAAATGGACAATTTCCTAGACAGATACCAGGTATCGAAGTTAAATCAGGAACAGATAAACCAGTTAAACAACCCCATAACTCCTAAGGAAATAGAAGCAGTCATTAAAGGTCTCCCAACCAAAAAGAGCCCAGGTCCAGACGGGTTTAGTGCAGAATTCTATCAAACCTTCATAGAAAACCTCATACCAATATTATCCAAACTATTCCACAAAATTGAAACAGATGGAGCCCTACCGAATTCCTTCTATGAAGCCACAATTACTCTTATACCTAAACCACACAAAGACACAACAAAGAAAGAGAACTTCAGACCAATTTCCCTTATGAATATCGACGCAAAAATACTCAATAAAATTCTGGCAAACCGAATTCAAGAGCACATCAAAACAATCATCCACCATGATCAAGTAGGCTTCATCCCAGGCATGCAGGGATGGTTTAATATACGGAAAACCATCAACGTGATCCATTATATAAACAAACTGAAAGAACAGAACGACATGATCATTTCATTAGATGCTGAGAAAGCATTTGACAAAATTCAACACCCCTTCATGATAAAAGTCCTGGAAAGAATAGGAATTCAAGGCCCATACCTAAACATAGTAAAAGCCATATACAGCAAACCAGTTGCTAACATTAAACTAAATGGAGAGAAACTTGAAGCAATCCCACTAAAATCAGGGACTAGACAAGGCTGCCCACTCTCTCCCTACTTATTCAATATAGTTCTTGAAGTTCTAGCCAGAGCAATCAGACAACAAAAGGAGATCAAGGGGATACAGATCGGAAAAGAAGAGTTCAAAATATCACTATTTGCAGATGACATGATAGTATATTTAAGTGATCCCAAAAGTTCCACCAGAGAACTACTAAAGCTGATAAACAACTTCAGCAAAGTGGCTGGGTATAAAATTAACTCAAATAAATCAGTTGCCTTCCTCTATACAAAAGAGAAACAAGCCGAGAAAGAAATTAGGGAAACGACACCCTTCATAATAGACCCAAATAATATAAAGTACCTCGGTGTGACTTTAACCAAGCAATTAAAAGATCTGTACAATAAGAACTTCAAGACACTGAGGAAAGAAATTGAAGAAGACCTCAAAAGATGGAAAGATCTCCCATGCTCATGGATTGGCAGGATTAATATAGTAAAAATGGCCATTTTACCAAAAGCAATCTACAGATTCAATGCAATCCCCATCAAAATACCAATCCAATTCTTCAAAGAGTTAGACAGAACAATTTGCAAATTCATCTGGAATAACAAAAAACCCAGGATAGCTAAAGCTATCCTCAACAATAAAAGGACTTCAGGGGGAATCACTATCCCTGAACTCAAGCAGTATTACAGAGCAATAGTGATAAAAACTGCATGGTATTGGTACAGAGACAGACAGATAGACCAATGGAATAGAATTGAAGACGCAGAAATGAACCCACACACCTATGATCACTTGATTTTTGACAAAGGAGCCAAAACCATCAAATGGAAAAAAGATAGCATTTTCAGCAAATGGTGCTGGTTCAACTGGAGGGCAACATGTAGAAGAATGCAGATCGATCCATGCTTATCACCCTGTACAAAGCTTAAGTCCAAGTGGATCAAGGACCTCCACATCAAACCAGACACACTCAAACTAATAGAAGAAAAACTAGGGAAGCATCTGGAACACATGGGCACTGGAAAAAATTTCCTGAACAAAACACCAATGGCTTATGCTCTAAGATCAAGAATCGACAAATGGGATCTCATAAAACTGCAAAGCTTCTGTAAGGCAAAGGACACTGTGGTTAGGACAAAACGGCAACCAACAGATTGGGAAAAGATCTTTACCAATCCTACAACAGATAGAGGCCTTATATCCAAAATATACAAAGAACTCAAGAAGTTAGACCGCAGGGAAACAAATAACCCTATTAAAAAATGGGGTTCAGAGCTAAACAAAGAATTCACAGCTGAGGAATGCCGAATGGCTGAGAAACACCTAAAGAAATGTTCAACATCTTTAGTCATAAGGGAAATGCAAATCAAAACAACCCTGAGATTTCACCTCACACCAGTGCGATTGGCTAAGATCAAAAACTCAGGTGACAGCAGATGCTGGCGAGGATGTGGAGAAAGAGGAACACTCCTCCATTGTTGGTGGGATTGCAGACTGGTAAAACCATTCTGGAAATCAGTCTGGAGGTTCCTCAGAAAATTGGACATTGAACTGCCTGAGGATCCAGCTATACCTCTCTTGGGCATATACCCAAAAGATGTCTCAACATATAAAAGAGACACGTGCTCCACTATGTTCATCGCAGCCTTATTTATAATAGCCAGAAAATGGAAAGAACCCAGATGCCCTTCAACAGAGGAATGGATACAGAAAATGTGGTACATCTACACAATGGAATATTACTCAGCTATCAAAAACAACGAGTTTATGAAATTCGTAGGCAAATGGTTGGAACTGGAAAATATCATCCTGAGTGAGCTAACCCAATCACAGAAAGACATACATGGTATGCACTCATTGATAAGTGGCTATTAGCCCAAATGCTTGAATTACCCTAGATCCCTAGAACAAATGAAACTCAAGACGGATGATCAAAATGTGAATGCTTCACTCCTTCTTTAAATGAGGAAAAAGAATACCCTTGGCAGGGAAGGGAGAGGCAAAGATTAAAACAGAGACTGAAGGAACACCCATTCAGAGCCTGCCCCATAATTGCCCCATACATATACAGCCACCCTATTAGACAAAATGGATGAAGCAAAGAAGTGCAGACCGACAGGAGCCGGATGTAGATCGCTCCTGAGAGACACAGCCAGAATACAGCAAATACAGAGGCGAATGCCAGCAGCAAACCACTGAACTGAGAATAGGTCCCCTATTGAAGGAATCAGAGAAAGAACTGGAAGAGCTTGAAGGGGCTCGAGACCCCAAAAGTACAACAATGCCAAGCAACCAGAGCTTCCAGGGACTAAGCCACTACCTAAAGACTATACATGGACTGACCCTGGACTCTGACCCCATAGGTAGCAATGAATATCCTAGTAAGAGCACCAGTGGAAGGGGAAGCCCTGGGTCCTGCTAAGACTGAACCCCCAGTGAACTAGTCTATGGTGGGAGGGCGGCAATGGGGGGAGGGTTGGGAGGGGAACACCCATAAGGAAGGGCAGGGGGGAGGGGGATGTTTGCCTGGAAACCGGGAAAGGGAATAACACTCGAAATGTATATAAGAAATACTCAAGTTAATAAAAAAAAAAAAAAAAAAAAAAACTTCCAAAAGCAAAAAAAAAAAAAAAAAAAAAAAAAAAAACAACAACAATTCCAACCAACCAGAGCTTCCAGGGACTAAACCATGACTGAAAGACTACTATACATGGACTGACCTATGGCTCCAACTGCATATGTAACAGAGAATAGCCTTGTTGGGGCACCAGTGGAAGGGGAAGCCCTGGGTCCTGCTAAGACTGAACCCCCAGTGAACTAGATTGTTGGGGGGAGGGCGGCAAGGGGGGGGAGGATGGGGAGGGGAACACCCATTAAGAAGGGAAGGGGGAGGGGGATGTTTGCCCGGAAACCGGGAAAGGGAATAACACTCGAAATGTATATAAGAAATACTCAAGTTAATGAAAAAAAAAAGAAAAGAAAAGTATCCCTGCCACACCTGTGATCCATACATATACAGCCACCAAAACTAGGTAAGATGCTGACAGGAACTAGATATAGATCTCTCCTGAGAGACACAGCCAGAGCATGTCAAATACAGAGGTAAATGCTAGTAGCAAGCCACTGAACTGAGAATGGGACCCCCGCTGGAGGAATCAGAGAAAGGACTGAAAGAGCTGAAGGGCCCTGCAACCCCATAAGAACAACAATGCCAATGAACCAGAGCTTCCAAGGACTAAACCACTACCCAAAGACTATACATGGACTGACCCTGGCTCCAACTGCATATGTAGCAGAGAATAGCCTTGTTGAGCACCAATGGAAGGAGAAGCCCTTGGTCCTGCCGAGGTTGGACCCCCAGTGTAGGGGGAATATTGGGGGGGCAGTGGATGGGGAGGGGAGCACCTTTAGAGAAGAAGGGGAGGGGTGTGGAGGGCCGTCCTCACATTCTCCATTGTAAGATGGCGCCGATATCCGGCAGGATGCACCTAATAAAAGGGCAATACGCAAGCGCCTGGTAAATTCCTCACTCAGGGGGACATGTATGCTGTGGTACGTCATCTGGCACATCTGGCAGCGACCAGCCAGAGAGTGACACATCCTAGGCGAGGATAGTTTCCTATATAAGGGATGGTCTTTCCCTCACTCGGGGTCTCCGTATTGTAAGCTTGTACTCTCGCTCTCAAGATGCATTAAAGCTATTTCTGCAGAAGGATCCTTTGTGTCCTGCGTCATTCTTGCTGGCGAGACGTAGCGTGGGACATTTGGTGGCGAAACCCGGAAAAAAGACCTCATCAGCACCTCCGGAGACCCCTTTTTGACAAGGAGGATTCAGAACTGCAGGTAAAAAAAATATGTTCAGAGAGGCATGCCTTTCTTGGATTTTGGTCTGGGGTTGTCGCCGCCTTGGGAAGGATTTGTTGAGGCTATGATATTTGTTCTCGGAGCCACCCTACTCTTTCTTATTATTATGTACTGTTTTCACCGTTTCCGCTGCTAAAAGGACAGCAGCTGGAGGCGCGTCTCAGTCTCTCGTAAATAAGTGAGCTTCGCGCAGCTCCCCTTTACTGTTGGGGAGCAGGGACGCGATAGCACCGCCCGGGAAGTGAGCGTAAGACTCCCGTATATAAGAGAGCGGCATGTCTGTTTCTACTCACGCCTTGTCAGATGGACGTAGATAAGCCGCTGGGCGTTCTTGGTCCCTCATGGGATCCTCACAGTCTGTGATCACGGCTCTGGAAACGGTGCTAAAGCAGAGGGACATTAAAATTGGAGGAAGAACACTTAAAAACTTTGTGAAAGAAGTGGACAGAGTGGCTCCGTGGTTTGCCTGCTCAGGCTCGTTTACAATTGCCTCATGGGACAAACTTGGAAGGGACCTAGACAGAAAATTGGAGGAGAAAGATCTGCGTCTAGGAACTAAAGCCATATGGAAACTAGTCAAAAATTGCTTAGCAGATGAAGTGTGCAAGGCAGCAGTTGTAGGAGGGCAGACCACTCGAGGTATTTCGAGAGAGTATGTCAGAAACTGAACGTAGTGAGAGATTAGGCGCGCACAAGAAAAAGGACGTCCTGAGAAAGAAAAAGAGCCCTCCCATTAAGTCCGCGGATAAGGGAGTGTTAAAGCTTTCAGATTCCAGCACTTCCCTCTCTACACAGCAACCGGGAGGGGGAGCCAGCATATACCCTGTGAAAGAGCTAGAAGCGCTGAACCTCGACAGTTCTGATAGCTCTGAGAATGGAATCTTAGATTCAGAGGAGGAGGCCAAATTAGATGAGGAAGCAGCTAGATATGAGGAAGAGAAATATCACCCCGAGGAACGAAAGAAAGGTAATAAAAAGCTTCTGCCGCGGCAGTCGCCAACCGCACCCCCTCCGTATGAGGCGCGCTCTTGTGCATTCTCTTTAGTCCCCGATAGGGTGAGAAGGAAGCTGCGGATGACGTTCCCGGTCTTTGAAACGCAGGAGGGTGAGCGGGTTCATGCCCCAGTCGAATATAATCAGATAAAAGAGCTGGCGGAGTCTGTCAGAAAGTACGGAGTTACAGCCAATTTCACCCTAACCATTCTTGAAAGGCTGGCTCTAAATCATCTGACACCTGCCGATTGGCAGATGATTGCGAAGGCGGCGCTTGTTAACATGGGCCAATATATGGAATGGAAAGTGCTTTGGTATGAGGCGGCTCAAACACAGGCTAGAGCTAACGCCACGGCTCTAACGCCTGAACAGCAGGAATGGACGTTTGAACTCTTGACAGGACAGGGCCGCTTCGCAGTGGACCAAGCTAATTACCATTGGGGTGCTTATATTCAAGTCTCCAGCTCGGCCATTAAGGCCTGGAAGGCACTCACTAGGAAAGGCGGGGCCGATAATCAACTTACTCGTATCATCCAGGGACCTCAGGAACCGTTCTCAGACTTCATAGCCAGAATGACAGAGACTGCAGGATGAATATTTGGTGATGCGGAGCAAGCAGCACCGCTTATAGAACAGCTCGTTTACGAGCAAGCCACCCAGGAATGCCGGGCGGCTATAGCACCCAGAAAAAACAAAGGATTACAGGACTGGCTCAGAGTCTGCAGAGAACTTGGCGGGCCTCTTACTAACGCAGGCTTGGCGGCCGCCATTCTCCAGTCCCGGCAACGCCCCCTTAAAGGGACAGATACAAGATCATGTTTTCAATGTGGAAAAATGGGCCATTTAAAAAGAGACTGTAGGATAACCAAGGGAGACAGGAGGCCTGCAACTATGTGTGCCCGATGTGGCAAGGGCTACCAAAGGCCTGACCAGTGCCGCTCAGTGAGGGATATTAAGGGAAAACTACTCCCTCCTTTGGAAGCTCAGCCTAATGGGATGTCAAAAAACGGATCGTTGGGCCCCCGGTCCCAGGGCCCTCAAAGATATGGGAAGCGCTTTCAGAAAGCCATGGCCCTGACACAGGAGAGTCCCCAAGAGGTGACACAAAATTGGACCTGTGTGCCGCCTCCAACTTCTTTCTAATGCCCCAGATGGGCATTCAGCCAATTCCTGCTCAGACTGTGGGGCCTTTGCCCCCAGGAACCATAGGCCTTGTCCTTGGGAGAGGATCTCTCGCCCTACAAGGACTGATAGTCCATCCAGGCCTTGTTGAAGCTCAGCACTCTCTTGATATTCAGATTCTTTGTTCAAGTCCCAATGGGGTTTTTTCCATAAGTGAAAAAGATATAATAGCACAGTTATTACTCCTTCTGTGCTCCCAAACCACAATACAGGATACCAAGGGGCCCATGGGGTCCACTGGTAATGATTTGGCATATTTGGTGGTTCATCTTAACAACCGCCCAAAATTGAGCTTAGAAACTAATGGAAAGAAATTTGAAGGCATTCTGGATACTGGGGCTGATAAAAGTATAATTTCCTCAAAATGGTGGCCTCAATCATGGCCTACCATAAGGTCTTCTCACTCGCTACAAGGCTTAGGCTACCAGTCGTGCCCTAAAATCAGCTCTGCCACTCTAACTTGGACAACTGTCGATGGCCGACAGGGACAATTTGTTCCCTATGTACTTCCCCTACCTGTTAATCTTTGGGGGAGAGATGTTATGCAGACCATGGGACTAACCTTATCTAATGAATACCCCCCACAAGTGGCCCACATGATGTCAAGGATGGGCTATAAGGAAGGGAAAGGCCTAGAGCTATTAGAACAGGGCTGTCTCACGCCCATTGAACCAGTCGCAAACCCCCATAAACAAGGCCTGGGTTTTTCCTAGGTGCCATTGAGGGTTCTATGCCCATACCCTGGCTTACAGAGGAAGCTATATGGGTTCCTCAATGGCATCTATCCTCTGAAAAATTAGAAGCTGCCACTAAATTGGTTAATGAACAATTGCAGCTTGGTCATTTAGAACCGTCCATTTCACCATGGAATACTCCTATTTTTGTGATAAAGAAAAAATCAGGAAAATGGAGACTTCTCCATGATTTGAGAGCCATTAATGCACAGA
Source organism: Rattus norvegicus (assembly GCF_021556685.1). Lineage (NCBI taxonomy): Eukaryota > Metazoa > Chordata > Mammalia > Rodentia > Muridae > Rattus > Rattus norvegicus. Next base: position 72,319,740 of record NC_141537.1, on the reverse strand, counting down.
TGCATTTATTTGGCTCGATCCAACGAGGCCTACCCTTACTCTCCGCCTTACCTAAGCAATGGAAGATAATAATTATAGACATTAAGGATTGTTTCTTTTCCATCCCCTTGTGTCCACAGGACAGACAGAGGTTTGCATTTACTATACCAGCTACTAATCATCTTGAACCTGATAAGAGATTTCAGTGGAAGGTCCTACCTCAAGGCATGGCCAATAGCCCCACTATTTGTCAGCTATATGTGCAACGAGCCCTTGAACCTATAAGGAAGCAATTTCCATCTTTGCTTCTGGCTCATTACATGGATGACATTTTAATATGTGATAAAGATTTAACAACCTTACAGACCTCATATCCCATTTTAATCAAAACATTGGGACGATGGGGACTACAAGTCACTGTAGAAAAGGTTCAAATTGCAGAAATTGGCTCATTTCTGGGATCGGTCATTTATCCTGAAAAAATAGTTCCCCAGAAATTAGAGATTTGCAGAGATCATTTGCATACCTTAAATGATTTCCAAAAGTTATTGGGAGATATAAATTGGCTGAGACCATTTTTAAAGATTTCCTCTGCTGAGTTGAAGCCCTTATTTGATATTTTGGAAAGGGACTCTCATATCTCCTCTCCGAGAGCATTGACCCCAGCCGCAAACCGGGCCTTACAAGTTGTAGAAAAGGCCTTACAGGATGCTCAATTGCAGCGCATTGATGAAACCAAACCTTTTGATTTGTGCGTTTTCAAAACTATGCAATTACCAACAGCTGTCTTGTGGCAGAATGGGCCTTTATTATGGATCCATCCCAATGCATCTCCTGCTAAGATTATTGACTGGTATCCCGATGCGGTTGCTCAGCTTGCACTCCGTGGGTTGAAGGCAGCTATTACTCATTTTGGGAAAGAACCCAAAACTTTGATAGTACCATATACAGCCATTCAGGTTCAAACATTAGCTGCTACCTCAAATGCTTGGGCAGTGTTAGTTACTTCCTTTGCTGGACAGATAGATAATCATTATCCTAAACACCCCCTATTATGTTTTGCTAGATCACAACCTGTTGTTTTCCCTAGCGTCACATCCCACAGACCGTTAAAATAAGGGATAACAGTGTATACGGATGGGTCAAAAACAGGGGTAGGAGCATATGTGGTAAATTCCCAAGTGTTCTCACGACAATACTTTGAAACCTCACCCCAAGTGGTAGAATGCCTAGTGGTCATGGAGGTCCTTGAAAAATTCCAGATGCCTCTAAATATTGTTTCAGATTCCTCCTATGTGGTCAATGCTGTTAATATCCTTGAAACCGCCGGCGTAATTAAGACAACTAGCAAGGTAGCAGAGAGTTTCCAAAAAATCCAAATTATTTTAATAAATAGGAGATTCCCTGTATATATTACTCATATACGGGCCCATTCTGGACTCCCTGGTCCAATGAGTTCAGGGAATGATTTGGCTGACAAAGCCACAAAAATGATAGCTGTGGCCCTGGCCTCTCCTCTAGAGGCCGCTAAAACTTTTCATGGCAATTTCCATGTTACCTCGGAAACTTTACACCGCCGCTTCTCTATAACTAGAAAAGAGGCACGTGATATAGTCACCCAATGCCAACAGTGCTGCCAGTTCCTCCCAGTTCCTCACATCGGGGTCAACCCGAGAGGAATACAGCCATTGCAAATCTGGCAAATGGATGTTACTCATAATTCTACTTTTGGAAAATTACAGTATGTGCATGTATCTATAGATACATGTTCTGGCATTCTACATGCCACCCCACTTACAGGAGAAAAAAACAACACATGTCATTCAGCACTGCCTTGAAGCATGGAGTGCTTGGGGAAAGCCAAGATGTGTAAAAACTGACAATGGCCCTGCCTATACATCTCAAAAATTCCGTCAGTTTTGTGCTCAGATGCAAGTTACCCATCTGACGGGCCTGCCCTACAACCCTCAAGGACAGGGAATCATAGAGCGCGCTCATCGGACGCTCAAATCATATTTAATAAAACAAAGAGGGGAAATTATGATAGAACTCCCCCAAACACCCCGAGTGGCCACTGCTTTGGCCCTTTTTCCCTTAAATTTTTTAAATTTTGATGAAGCTGGGCAAACAGCGGCTGAGCGACATTGCTCAGAGCCAAAAAGGACAAAAGAATTAGTTAAATGGAAGGATGTATTGACAAACGAATGGAAGGGCCCGGATCCTGTTTTGATAAGATCCAGGGGAGCTGTTTGTGTTTTTCCACAGGATAATGAAAATCCAGTTTGGGTTCCAGGACGACTTACTCGGAATATCAAGACAAAGGACCAAGAAGATGACAACTCTGGTGATCCTCATGCTGATCCAGGGAGTGCCAATAAAAGTGCAGAGCGAACTACGGTGGGGAATTATGTCAACCTTCCCCCTCCTGATGCCGGTGATGTATAATGCCCAAGTGTTTCCACGTTTCTTTACTACCAACAAAGAATTGGGACTAGCCTATTTACCACTAGATTCCCAAATAGAGCAAGTAAAAGAAAATAGGATTATTCCCCTTAAGGGCAGCCTTTGTTTTGGCATTTCAACAAAATATCTTCTGATCTTCCTTGCATTATGTTGAGTAATCAATCTTCTGCTTGGTTAAGGGAGGCCACATGGGGAACTGGTGAGGAAGACATTGTGGCTAACGCCACAGTTCTCTATGGTTGGTGGCCTTACATTAACTCCTCCACCTGCCCTCTCCGTCAACCAAAGTTGGCACCCTTTTGTAGAGGGACCCAGGATGAAAAACTTACTTTGACGTGGACTGGTTGCCAGTCCCGGGACTCTGCCTGGGCAGTCCAGAATTTTTTCTCCTTCTCCCCTGATTTGGGAGGCAGAGTGAACTTCACCACCATTGATCCTAGACGGTCCAATAATAATCCCTTTGATCAATGGATGCTTTGTGGCGTTAATGGTAGCTGCACTGATCTTACGCCCATGGCGATGCTACTTGGAGGAAAGGGCGAAAAGGGACGGTTATCATTTTCCTGGACGGGGAATATCCACCCTTCAGCCTCTGTCTGGACAGCTACTCGTATAAAATATAAACCTTACTGGAGCACGGGGTTTAACCCTGCTCCGGTTTGTGTCTGGCCGCCATTTGTGTGGATTATAAGTAATGCCACTAAAGTTTCTAAATTGAATTGTACAGACGGTTCATGTTTTTATGCCCTGTGTTGGGATGCTAGCCAATATCCCATAGCGGTAGTTACCCGTATGCCTTGCTTTCTCCCGGTCCCTGTTGAGACTCCGGGGACCCTTATTTAGAGGAAAGAGAGATTTTGGCATTTCTGCGATCATTGTTGGCATTATTGCTACAACGGCAGTTGCTGCCTCAGTTACTGCTTCGGCATTGGCCTTGTCAAACACAGTACAGACAACCCAAACTATCAATGATTTATTGACTACCGTCTCTGTGGCTCTGGACAGGCAGGCCTCGGCTAATACTCAGATACAAGGAGGCCTCATGCTTGTTAACCAACGTATAGATCTGGTCCAAGAGCAACTAGACATCCTATGGCAACTGGCCCAGCTTGGCTGTGAACAAAAGCTCCCCGGCCTTTGTTTCATGTCTATACAGTATGAACAATTTACCAAAGCTGCCAATTTGTCTAAAACCCTTTCACAGCATTTGTTACAGAATTGGACCTCGGATTTTGAGCAGACGCTCAGGGAATTGAGAGCGGCCATCATTCAAGTAAACTCTACCCGACTGGATATGTCTTTGACAGAAGGATTGTCATCCTGGATCACCTCAGCAGTCTCTTATTTTAAGGAATGGGTGGGGGTGGGATTTTTGGAGCAGTCCTCTGCTGTGGATTAGTGTTACTCCTCTGGTTGCTTTGCAAATTAAGATTTCAAACAAAGAGGGACAAAATTGTGATCGCCCAGGCGCTTATAGCCCTTGAACAAGGAGCATCAGCCGATATTTGGTTAACCATGCTTAAGCAATAGGTCGCCGGCTGGACAGCTCTTGCACTCCTAGAACCTCGGTTCATTGCACAGGATTAGAGTGCCCGGCTTGAGCAGCCCATGAGGGATGACGAGCTTAGCATCGCACAGGGAAGCTCTACCAAACATGCTCCCTGGAAGGCATGTCATATTACATGAGGGTATCTGCCCCAGTTTTCCCTCCCTCGAAAAAATGGCAGTGCGACGGGTCGGGAGTGCCCTGGGTCTCAACAACAGCTTAAGGGTATCTCTCTTGTACAGGTTCGCCAACTTTGTGCAAGGATATGACCTCTGCCTTCACCCTCCTATTTATGGGTGTCCTATTTGCTTAAAAACAGATAAGGGGGAGATGTGGAGGGCCATCCTCACATTCTCCATTGTAAGATGGCGCCGATATCCAGCAGGATGCACCTAATAAAAGGGCAATACGCAAGTGCCTGGTAAATTCCTCACTCAGGGGGACACGTATGCTGTGGTACGTCATCTGGCACATCTGGCAGCGACCAGCCAGAGAGTGACACGTCCTAGGCGAGGATAGTTTCCTATATAAGGGATGGTCTTTCCCTCACTCGGGGTCTCCGTATTGTAAGCTTGTGCTCTCGCTCTCAAGATGCATTAAAGCTATTTCTGCAGAAGGATCCTTTGTGTCCTGCGTCATTCTTGCTGGCGAGACGTAGCGTGGGACAGAGGGGGATGGGATAGGGTGCATATGTCCGAGAAACCAGGAAAGGGAATAACATTTGAAATGTAATTAAAGAAATGTCTAATAAAAAAGAAGAAGAACAAAAAAAAATATGTCACATTACATCTTACAAAGGGGATCCAACATCTTGGCAGCCCAGGTGAGCAACTGGACCCGTTTTATGTAAAAATTCTTTCAGCTGACCCTGTGCCCCGTGCCCTCCCTTTTTTATCTGGTAAATTTGTGAACACTGTTTGACTTTATTGTTCTCTCAAATCAGCAGAACACAGAATGGGAAAAGTTTTTTATTTTTTTATTTTTACCAACTGCAAATCTGAAAGAGGGCTATATTAAAGTTTTCTAGAGTAACAGAACATATATATATATATATATATATATATATATATATATATATATATATATATATAGAGAGAGAGAGAGAGAGAGAGAGAGAGATTTATTAGAATGACTTACAGGCTGTGGCCCAGATAATCCTAAGAATGCCTAAGAATGGAAGGCTCCAATAGTTGCTGTCTCAATTCACAAGGCTGGCTGTCTCATCTGAACCTCAGTGCATCATGGAATCCCAAAGAATTTCAAATGCCAGTAAGATAATGGACTTGCTAGGAAGGGCTTCCTTCTTTTTTTTTAAATTGGATATTGCTTTTATTTACATTTCATTTGTTATTCCCTTCCCTGGTTTAAGCACCCTATCACATCCCCTCCCCTTCTTCTATAAGGGTGTTCCCCTCCACAAGCACTCTCCCTTTCCACCTCCCCAACCTGACATTCCCCTACGTTGGGGTGTCCAGCCTTGGAAGAACCAAAGGCTTCTCCTCCCATTGGTGCCCGACAAGGGAAAGGGCTTCCTTCCCTTATGTTCTTTGTATAGGTTGGCAGCAGAAGATGTGATCCAAATCAAAGGTAATATATCCTGCTTCAAGAGACTTGGATTAAAGGTTTATTTCCCCATCTTAAAGATCTAGATTAGAAGTGGGTCTTCCCACTTCAAATGTTAATTAAGAAAAAATCTTCACATGTGTATCCAGTCATTTGGCTGTTTATTAATTTCAGGTGGAGTCAAATTGACGTCCAAGAATCGCCATCGCATCTCATAAAACTGCAAAGCTTCTGTAAGGCAAAGGACACTATTGTTAGGACAAAACATCAACCAACAGATTGGGGAAAGGTCTTTACCAATCCTACAACTGATAGAGGGCTAATATCCAAAATATACAAAGAACTCACGAAGTTAGACAGCAGGGAGACAAATAACCCTATTAAAAAATGGGTTTCAGAGCTAAACAAAGAATTCACAGCTGAGGAATGCCAAATGGCTGAGAAACACCTAAAGAAATGTTCAACATGTTTAGTCATAAGGGAAATGCAAATCAAAACAACCCTGAGATTCCACCTCACACCAGTCACAATGGCAATGATCAAAAACTCAGGTGACAGAAGATGCTGGCAAGGATGTGGAGACAGGAACACTCTTCCATTGTTGGTGGGATTGCAGACTGGTACAACCATTCTGGAAATAAGTCTGGAGGTTTCTCAGAAAATTGGACATTGAACTACCTGAGGACCTAGCTATACCTCTCTTGGGCATATACCCAAAAGATTTCCCAACATATAACAAAGACACATGCTCCACTATGTTCATAGCAGCCTTATTTATAATAGCCAGAAGCTGGAAAGAACCCAGATGCCCTTCAACAGAGGAATGGATACAGAAAATGTGCTACATCTACACAATGGAATATTACACAGCTATCAAAAACAATGACTTTATGAAATTCATAGGCAAATGGATGGAACTGGAAAATATCATCCTGAGTGAGGTAACCCAATCACAGTAAAACACACATGGTATGCACTCATTGATAAGTGGCTATTAGCCCAAATGCTTGAATTGCCCTAGATGCACAGAACACATGAAACTCAAGAGGGATGAACAAAATGCGAATCCTTCACTCCTTCTTTAAAAGGGGAACAAGAATACCCTTGGCAGGGAATAGGGAGGCAAAGTTTAAAACAGAAGCAGAAGGAACACCCATTCAGAGCCTGCCCCACATGTGGCCCATACATATACAGCCACCCAATTAGACAAGATGGATGAAGCAAAGAAGTGCAGGCCGACAGGAACTGGATGTAGATCTCTCCTGAGAGACACAGCCAGAATACAGCAAATACATAGGCAAATGCCAGCAGCAAACCACTGAAAAGAGAACGGGACCCCTGTTGAAGGAATCAGAGAAAGGACTGAAAGAGCTTGAAGGGGCTCGAGACCCCATATGAACAACAATGCCAAGCAACCAGATCTTCCAGGGACTAAGCCATTACCCAAAAACTATACATGGACTGACCCTGGGCTCCAACCTCATAGGTAGCAATGAATAGCCTAGTAAGGGCACCAGTGGAAAGGGAAGCACTTGGTCCTGCTAAGACTGAACCCCCAGTGAACGTGATTGTTGGGGGGAGAGCAGTAATGGGAAGAGGATGGGTAGGGGAACACCCATTTAGAAGGGGAGGGGGAGGAGTTAGGGGGATGTTGGCCTGGAAATCGGGAAAGGGAATAACATTTGTCATGTAAATAAGAAATACCCAATTTAATAAAGATGGAGGGAAAAAAAAAGAATAGCCATCACAAGGACTAATATCTAAAATACTTACAGAACTCAAAAAGTGGAAATCAAGAATGCAAAAAAATATTAAAAACGGGGTACACGTCTAAACAGAGAATTCTTAAAGGGGAAAACACAAATGAATGGGAAATACTTAAATGTTCAGAATCCTTAGTCACTAGGAACATGAGAATTAAATCTACTTTAGGATTGTATCTTACACCAGTCAGAATGGCTAAGACCAATAAACAAATAATAGCTCATTTTGGGGAGGACATCAAGTACGAGGAACACATATCCACTAGTGGTAGGAGTGCAAACTTGTACGGCCACTATGGTCATTCCTCAGGAAGCTGGGAATTGATCCACCCCAAGATTCAACTACACCACTCTTGGGGGTAGGACACGCTGTTCTACTACACAGACACAAACCCAACCATGGTTATAGCTGCCCTATTTATAATAGCCAGAGATTGGAAACAATTTCAAGGCTTCTCAACAGAAGAATGAATTTTAAAATGTGGTACATTGCACAGTAGAATACGACTCAACTGTTAAAAAACAATAGCATGAAATTTGCAGATAAATAGCTAGAAAAAATTCATCCCGAGTTAGGTAATACAGACACAAAAGGCTGGTATGTATTCATTTATATGTAGATGCTAGCTATTAGGTCTTTAATATGTAGACTACAATACATATAATCACATGAGTCAGGTATAGAGTATGGAACTAGGGGAGGACTGTATCATCCCAAGAAGGGAAAATAAAATAGATAGGTATAGATAGATGGGGGATGCTAGAACAAGAGAATCAAATAGGGAAGAAGGAAAAGGGAGAACTAAGGAGGGAAATGGGGAGGAAGGACTAAAACTGATAGCTATTTGAGGTGTTTATAAGAAAACCTAATACAGCTTCCTGGTTGCTGCCGCTGCAGAGAGCCCGTGGGCAGCACCCCGCGAGCAAACTTGAGCCTCGGGACCACAGGTAAGACCAACTTGTCTACTGCAAGAAAGCTGCCTGGTGAGATCGGGACACACAGAGGCAGAATTCCTCTAGGACCGGGCACATACTGTGTTTACCGGAAGTCCCACACCCGCGGAACCCGGCCCGCGGCAGCTCTCTGCTCCCAGACCCCGTGGGAAAGAGACCTCACCGCCTGGTCAGGTGGGCACTCCTGAGGCTGCAGAGCAGAAGAGACCACCAACACTGCCCACCCCAGCCCACATCCCTGGCCCAAGAGGAAAATGTATAAGGCCTCTGGGCTCCCGTGGGGGAGGGCCCAGGAGCGGCAGGACCCCTGCCTGAGACACCGCCTGAACCTGAAGGAAACAGACCGGATAAACAGTTCTCTGCACCCAAATCCCATGGGAGGGAGAGCTAAACCTTCAGAGAGGCAGACAAGCCTGGGAAACCAGAAGAGACTGCTCTCTGCACACACATCTCGGACGCCAGAGGAAAACACCAGGGGCCATCTGGAACCCTGGTGCACTGAGGCTCCCGGAAGGAGCAGCGCATATCTTCCTGTTTGCTGCCGCTGCAGAGAGCCCGTGGGCAGCACCCCACGAGCGAACTTGAGCCTCAGGACCACAGGTAAAAGCAACTTTTCTGCTGCAAGAAAGCTGCCTGGTGAACTCAAGACACAGGCCCACAGGATCAGCTGAAGACCTGTAGAGAGGAAAAACTACATGCACGAAAGCAGAACACTCTGTCCCCATAACTGACTGAAAGAGAGGAAAACAGGTCTACAGCACTCCTGACACACAGGCTTATAGGACAGTCGAGCCAGTGTCAGAAATAGCAGAACAAAGTACCAGTAGAGATAATCTGATGGCGAGAGGCAAGCGCAGGAACACAAGCAACAGAAACCAAGACTACATGGCACCATCGGAGACCAATTCTCCCACCAAAACAAACATGGAATATCCAAACACACCAGAAAAGCAAGATCTAGTTTCAAAATCATATTTGATCATGATGCTGGAGGACTTCAAGAAAGACGTGAAGAACTCCCTTGGAGAAACACAGGAAAACATTAATAAACAAGTAGAAGCCTACAGAGAGGAATCGCAAAAATCCCTGAAAGAATCGCAAAAATCCCTGAAAAAATTCCAGGAAAACACAATCAAACAGTTGAAGGAATTAAAAATGGAAATAGAAGCAATCAAGAAAGAACACATGGAAACAACCCTGGACATAGAAAACCAAAAAAAGAGACAAGGAGCTGTAGATACAAGCTTCACCAACAGAATACAAGAGATGGAAGAGAGAATCTCAGGAGCAGAAGATTCCATAGAAATCATTGACTCAACTGTCAAAGATAATGTAAAGCGAAAAAAGCTACTGGTCCAAAACATACAGGAAATCCAGGACTCAATGAGAAGATCAAACCTAAGGATAATAGGTATAGAAGAGAGGGAAGACTCCCACCTCAAAGGACCAGTAAATATCTTCAACAAAATCATAGAAGAAAGCTTCCCTAACCTAAAAAAAGAGATACCCATAGGCATACAAGAAGCCTACAGAACTCCAAATAGATTGGACCAGAAAAGAAACACCTCCCGTCACATAATAGTCAAAACACCAAACGCACAAAATAAAGAAAGAATATTAAAAGCAGTAAGGGAAAAACGTCAAGTAACATATAAAGGTAGACCTATCAGAATCACACCAGACTTCTCGCCAGAAACTATGAAAGCCAGAAGATCCTGGACTGATGTCATACAGACCCTAAGAGAACACAAATGCCAGCCCAGGTTACTGTATCCTGCAAAACTCTCAATTAGCATAGATGGAGAAACCAAGATATTCCATGACAAAAACAAATTTACACAATATCTTTCTACAAATCCAGCACTACAAAGGATAATAAATGGTAAAGCCCAACATAAGGAGGCAAGCTATACCCTAGAAGAAGCAAGAAACTAATCGTATTGACAACAAAACAAAGAGAATGAAAGTACACAAACATAACCTCACATCCAAATATGAATATAACGGGAAGCAATAATCACTATTCCTTAATATCTCTCAACATCAATAGCCTCAACTCCCCAATAAAAAGACAAAGATTAACAAACTGGATATGCAACGAGGACCCTGCATTCTGCTGCCTACAGGAAACACACCTCAGAGACAAAGACAGACACTACCTCAGAGTGAAAGGCTGGAAAACAATTTTCCAAGCAAATGGTCAGAAGAAGCAAGCTGGAGTAGCCATTCTAATATCAAATAAAATCAATTTTCAACTAAAAGTCATCAAAAAAGATAAGGAAGGACACTTCATATTCATCAAAGGAAAAATCCACCAAGATGAACTCTCAATCCTAAATATCTATGCCCCAAATACAAGGGCACCTGCATATGTAAAAGAAACCTTACTAAATCTCAAAACACACATTGCACCCTCACACAATAATAGTGGGAGATTTCAACACCCCACTCTCATCAATGGACAGATCATGGAAACAGAAATTAAACAGACATGTAGATAGACTAAGAGAAGTCATGAGCCAAATGGACTTAACGGATATTTATAGAACATTCTATCCTAAAGCAAAAGGATATACCTTCTTCTCAGCTCCTCATGGTACTTTCTCCAAAATTGACCATATAATTGGTCAAAAAACGGGCCTCAACAGGTACAGAAAGATAGAAATAATCCCATGCGTGCTATCGGACCACCACGGCCTAAAACTGGTCTTCAATAACAATAAGGGAAGAATGCCCACATATACGTGGAAATTGAACAATGCTCTACTCAATGATAACCTGGTCAAGGAAGAAATTAGAAACTTTTTAGAATTTAATGAAAATGAAGATACAACATACTCAAATTTATGGGACACAATGAAAGCTGTGCTAAGAGGAAAACTCATAGCGCTGAGTGCCTGCAGAAAGAAACCGGAAAGAGCATATGTCAGCAGCTTGGCAGCACACCTAAAAGCTCTAGAACAAAAAGAAGCAAATACACCCAGGAGGAGTAGAAGGCAGGAAATAATCAAACTCAGAGCTGAAATCAACCAAGTAGAAACAAAAAGGACCATAGAAAGAATCAACAGAACCAAAAGTTGGTTCTTTGAGAAAATCAACAAGATAGATAAACCCTTAGCCAGACTAACGAGAGGACACAGAGAGTGCGTCCAAATTAACAAAATCAGAAATGAAAAGGGAGACATAACTACAGATTCAGAGGAAATTCAAAAAATCATCAGATCTTACTATAAAAACCTATATTCAACAAAATTTGAAAATCTTCAGGAAATGGACAATTTCCTAGACAGATACCAGGTGTCGAAGTTAAATCAGGAACAGATAAACCAGTTAAACAACCCCATAACTCCTAAGGAAATAGAAGCAGTCATTAAAGGTCTCCCAACCAAAAAGAGCCCAGGTCCAGACGGGTTTAGTGCAGAATTCTATCAAACCTTCATAGAAGACCTCATACCAATATTATCCAAACTATTCCACAAAATTGAAACAGATGGAGCCCTACCGAATTCATTCTACGAAGCCACAATTACTCTTATACCTAAACCACACAAAGACACAACAAAGAAAGAGAACTTCAGACCAATTTCCCTTATGAATATCGACGCAAAAATACTCAATAAAATTCTGGCAAACCGAATTCAAGAGCACATCAAAACAATCATCCACCATGATCAAGTAGGCTTCATCCCAGGCATGCAGGGATGGTTTAATATACGGAAAACCATCAACGTGATCCATTATATAAACAAACTGAAAGAACAGAACCACATGATCATTTCATTAGATGCTGAGAAAGCATTTGACAAAATTCAACACCCCTTCATGATAAAAGTCCTGGAAAGGATAGGAATTCAAGGCCCATACCTAAACATAGTAAAAGCCATATACAGCAAACCAGTTGCTAACATTAAACTAAATGGAGAGAAACTTGAAGCAATCCCACTAAAATCAGGGACTAGACAAGGCTGCCCACTCTCTCCCTACTTATTCAATATAGTTCTTGAAGTTCTAGCCAGAGCAATCAGACAACAAAAGGAGATCAAGGGGATACAGATCGGAAAAGAAGAGTTCAAAATATCACTATTTGCAGATGACATGATAGTATATTTAAGTGATCCCAAAAGTTCCACCAGAGAACTACTAAAGCTGATAAACAACTTCAGCAAAGTGGCTGGGTATAAAATTAACTCAAATAAATCAGTTGCCTTCCTCTATACAAAAGAGAAACAAGCCGAGAAAGAAATTAGGGAAACGACACCCTTCATAATAGACCCAAATAATATAAAGTACCTCGGTGTGACTTTAAACAAGCAATTAAAAGATCTGTACAATAAGAACTTCAAGACACTGAGGAAAGAAATTGAAGAAGACCTCAGAAGATGGAAAGATCTCCCATGCTCATGGATTGGCAGGATTAATATAGTAAAAATGGCCATTTTACCAAAAGCAATCTACAGATTCAATGCAATCCCCATCAAAATACCAATCCAATTCTTCAAAGAGTTAGACAGAACAATTTGCAAATTCATCTGGAATAACAAAAAACCCAGGATAGCTAAAGCTATCCTCAACAATAAAAGGACTTCAGGGGGAATCACTATTCCTGAACTCAAGCAGTATTACAGAGCAATAGTGATAAAAACTGCATGGTATTGGTACAGAGACAGACAGATAGACCAATGGAATAGAATTGAAGACCCAGAAATGAACCCACACACCTATGGTCACTTGATTTTTGACAAAGGAGCCAAAACCATCCAATGGAAAAAAGATAGCATTTTCAGCAAATGGTGCTGGTTCAACTGGAGGGCAACATGTAGAAGAATGCAGATCGATCCATCCTTATCACCCTGTACAAAGCTTAAGTCCAAGTGGATCAAGGACCTCCACATCAAACCAGACACACTCAAACTAATAGAAGAAAAACTAGGGAAGCATCTGGAACACATGGGCACTGGAAAAAATTTCCTGAACAAAACACCAATGGCTTATGCTCTAAGATCAAGAATCGACAAATGGGATCTCATAAAACTGCAAAGCTTCTGTAAGGCAAAGGACACTGTGGTTAGGACAAAATAGCAACCAACAGATTGGGAAAAGATCTTTACCAATCCTACAACAGATAGAGGCCTTATATCCAAAATATACAAAGAACTCAAGAAGTTAGACCGCAGGGAAACAAATAACCCTATTAAAAAATGGGGTTCAGAGCTAAACAAAGAATTCACAGCTGAGGAATGCCGAATGGCTGAGGAACACCTAAAGAAATGTTCAACATCTTTAGTCATAAGGGAAATGCAAATCAAAACAACCCTGAGATTTCATCTCACGCCAGTGAGAATAGCTAAGATCAAAAACTCGGGTGACAGCAAATGCTGGCGAGGATGCGGAGAAAGAGGAACACTCCTCCATTGTTGGTGGGGTTGCAGACTGGTACAACCATTCTGGAAATCAGTCTGGAGGTTCCTCAGAAAATTGGACATTGAACTGCCTGAGGATCCAGCTATACTTCTCTTGGGCATATACCCAAAAGATGCCTCAACATATAAAAGAGACACATGCTCCACTATGTTCATCGCAGCCTTATTTATAATAGCCAGAAAATGGAAAGAACCCAGATGCCCTTCAACAGAGGAATGGATACAGAAAATGTGGTACATCTACACAATGGAATATTACTCAGCTATCAAAAACAACGAGTTTATGAAATTCGTAGGCAAATGGTTGGAACTGGAAAATATCATCCTGAGTGAGCTAACCCAATCACAGAAAGACATACATGGTATGCACTCATTGATAAGTGGCTATTAGCCCAAATGATTGAATTACCCTAGATGCCTAGAACAAACGAAACTCAAGACAGATGATCAAAATGTGAATGCTTCACTCCTTCTTTAAATGAGGAAAAAGAATACCCTTGGCAGGGAAGGGAGAGGCAAAGATTAAAACAGAGACTGAAGGAATACCCATTCAGAGCCTACCCCACATTTGGCCCATACATATACAGCCACCCTATTAGACAAGATGGATGAGGCAAGGAAGTGCAGACCGACAGGAGCCGGATGTAGATCGCACCTGAGAGACACAGCCAGAATACAGCAAATACAGAGGCGAATGCCAGCAGCAAACCACTGAACTGAGAATAGGTCCCCTATTGAAGGAATCAGAGAAAGAACTGGAAGAGCTTGAAGGGGCTCGAGACCCCAAAAGTACAACAATGCCAAGCAACCAGAGCTTCCAGGGACTAAGCCACTACCTAAAGACTATACATGGACTGACCTTGGACTCTGACCCCATAGGTAGCAATGAATATCCTAGTAAGAGCACCAGTGGAAGGGGAAGCCCTGGGTCCTGCTAAGACTGAACCCCCAGTGAACTAGTCTATGGGGGGAGAGTGGCAATGGGGGGAGGGTTGGGAGGGGAACACCCATAAGGAAGGGGAGGGGGGAGGGGGATGTTTGCCTGGAAACCGGGAAAGGGAATAACACTCGAAATGTATATAAGAAATACTCAAGTTAATAAAAAAAAAAAAAGTAAAAAAAAAAAAGTAAAAAAAAAAAAAAAAAAAAAAAAAAAAACGGGCCTCAACAGGTACAGAAAGATAGAAATAATCCCATGCGTGCTATCAGACTACCACGGCCTACAACTGGTCTTCAATAACAATCAAGGAAGAATGCCCACATATACTTGGAAATTGAACAATGCTCTACTCAATGATAACCTGGTCAAGGAAGAAATAAAGAAATTAATTAAAAACTTTTTAGAATTTAATGAAAATGAAGGTACAACATACCCAAACTTATGGGACACAATGAAAGCTGTGCTAAGAGGAAAACTCATAGCGCTGAGTGCCTGCAGAAAGAAACAGGAAAGAGCATATGTCAGCAGCTTGACAGCACACCTAAAAGCTGTAGAACAAAAAGAAGCAAATACACCCAGGAGGAGTAGAAGGCAGGAAATAATCAAACTCAGAGCGGAAATCAACCAAGTAGAAACAAAAAGGACCATAGAAAGAATCAACAGAACCAAAAGTTGGCTCTTTGAGAAAATCAACAAGATAGATAAACCCTTAGCCAGACTAACGAGAGGACACAGAGAGTGTGTCCAAATTAACAAAATCAGAAATGAAAAGGGAGACATAACTACAGATTCAGAGGAAATTCAAAAAATCATCAGATCTTACTATAAAAACCTATATTCAACAAAACTTGAAAATCTTCAGGAAATGGAAAATTTCCTAGACAGATACCAGGTATCGAAGTTAAATCAGGAACAGACAAACCAGTTAAACAACCCCATAACTCCTAAGGAAATAGAAGCAGTCATTAAAGGTCTCCCAACCAAAAAGAGCCCAAGTCCAGACGGGTTTAGTGCAGAATTCTATCAAACCTTCATAGAAGACCTCATACCAATATTACCCAAACTATTCCACAAAACTGAAACAGATGGATCACTACCGAATACCTTCTACGAAGCCACAATTACTCTTATACCTAAACCACACAAAGACACAACAAAGAAAGAGAACTTCAGACCAATTTCCCTTATGAATATCGTCCCAAAAATACTCAACAAAATTCTGGCAAACTGAAACCAAGAGCACATCAAAACAATCATCCACCATGACCAAGTAGGCTTCATCCCAGGCATGCAGGGATGGTTTAATATACGGAAAACCATCAACGTGATCCATTATATGAACAAACTGAAAGAACAAAACCACATGATCATCTCATTAGACGCTGAGAGAGCATTTGACAAAATTCAAAACCCCTTCATGATAAAAGTCCTGGAAAGAATAGGAATTCAAGGCCCATACCTGAACATAGTAAAAGCCATATACAGCAAACCAGTTGCTAACATTAAACTAAATGGAGAGAAACTTGAAGCAATCCCACTAAAATCAGGGACTAGACAAGGCTGCTCACTCTCTCCCTACTTATTCAATATAGTTCTTGAAGTTCTAGCCAGAGCAATCAGACAACAAAAGGAGGTCAAAGGGATACAGATCGGAAAAGAAGAATCAAAATATCACTATTTGCAGATGATATGATAGTATATTTAAGTGATCCCAAAAGTTTCACCAGAGAACTACTAAAGCTGATAAACAACTTCATCAAAATGGCTGTGTATGAAATTAACGCAAATAAATCAGTAGCCTTCCTCTATACAAAAGAGAAACAAGCCGAGAAAGAAATTAGGGAAACGATACCCTTCATAATAGACCCAAATAATATAAAGTACCTCGGTGTGACTTTAACAAAGCAAGTAAAAGATCTCTACAATAAGAACTTCAAGACACTGAAGAAGGAAATTCAAGAAGACCTCAGAAGATGGAAAGATCTCCCATGCTCATGGATTGGCAGGATTAATATAGTAAAAATGGCCATTTTACCAAAAGCGATCTACAGATTCAATGCAATCCCCATCAAAATACCAATCCAATTCTTCAAAGAGTTAGACAGAACAATTTGCAAATTCATCTGGAATAACAAAAAACCCAGGATAGCTAAAGCTATCCTCAACGATAAAAGGACTTCAGGGGGAATCACTATCCCTGAACTCAAGCAGTATTACAGAGCAATAGTGATAAAAACTGCATGGTATTGGTACAGAGACAGACAGATAGACCAATGGAATAGAATTGAAGACCCAGAAATGAACCCACACACCTATGGTCACTTGATTTTTGACAAAGGAGCCAAAACCATCCAATGGAAAAAAGATAGA
Organism: Rattus norvegicus; assembly: GCF_021556685.1. Classification (NCBI taxonomy): domain Eukaryota; kingdom Metazoa; phylum Chordata; class Mammalia; order Rodentia; family Muridae; genus Rattus; species Rattus norvegicus. The sequence continues at coordinate 72,302,742 of NC_141537.1, read as the reverse complement.
ATTTTCAGCAAATGGTGCTGGTTCAACTGGAGGGCAACATGTAGAAGAATGCAGATCGATCGATGCTTATCACCCTGTACAAAGCTTAAGTCCAAGTGGATCAAGGACCTCCACATCAAACCTGATACACTCAAACTAATAGAAGAAAAACTAGGGAAGCCTCTGGAACACATGGGCACTGGAAAAAATTTCCTGAAAAAAACACCAATGGCTTATGCTCTAAGATCAAGAATCTCATAAAACTGCAAAGCTTCTGTAAGGCAAAGGACACTGTGGTTAGGACAAAATGGCAACCAACAGATTGGGAAAAGATCTTTACCAATCCTACAACAGATAGAGGCCTTATATCCAAAATATACAAAGAACTCAAGAAGTTAGACCGCAGGGAAACAAATAACCCTATTAAAAAATGGGGTTCAGAGCTAAACAAAGAATTCACAGCTGAGGAATGCCGAATGGCTGAGAAACACCTAAAGAAATGTTCAACATCTTTAGTCATAAGGGAAATGCAAATCAAAACCACCCTGAGATTTAACCTCACACCAGTGAGAATGGCTAAGATCAAAGACTCAGGGGACAACAGATGCTGGGGAGGATGTGGAGAAAGAGGAACACTCCTCCATTGTTGGTGGGATTGCAAACTGGTACAACCATTCTGGAAATCAGTCTGGAGGATCCTCAGAAAATTGGACATTGAACTGCCTGAGGATCCAGCTATACCTCTCTTGGGCATATACCCAAAAGATGGCCCAACATATAAAAATGACACGTGCTCCACTATGTTCATTGCAGCCTTATTTATAATAGCCAGAAGCTGGAAAGAACCCAGATGCCCTTCAACAGAGGAATGGATACAGAAAATATGGTACATCTACACAATGGAATATTACTCAGCTATCAAAAACAACGACTTTATGAAATTCGTAGGCAAATGGTTGGAACTGGAAAACATCATCCTGAGTGAGCTAACCCAATCACAGAAAGACATACATGGTATGCACTCATTGATAAGTGGCTATTAGCCCAAATGCTTGAATTACCCTAGATGCCTAGAACAAATGAAACTCAAGAAGGATGATCAAAATGTGAATGCTTCACTCCTTCTTTAAAAGGGGAACAAGAATACCCTTGGCAGGGAAGAAAGAGGCAAAGATTAAAACAGAGACTGAAGGAACACCCATTCAGAGCCTGCCCCACATGTGGCCCATACATATACAGCCACCCAATTAGACAAGATGGATGAAGCAAAGCAGTGCAGACCGACAGGAGCCGGATGTAGATCGCTCCTGAGAGACACAGCCAGAATACAGCAAATACAGAGGCGAATGCCAGCAGCAAACCACTGAACTGAGAATAGGTCCCCCGTTGAAGGAATCAGAGAAAGAACTGGAAGAGCTTGAAGGTGCTCGAGACCCCAAAAGTACAACAATGTCAAGCAACCAGAGCTTCCAGGGACTAAGCCACTACCTAAAGACTATACATGGACTGACCCTGGACTCTGACCTCATAGGTAGCAATGAATCCTAGTAAGAGCACCAGTATAAGGGGAAGCCCTGGGTCCTGCTAAGACTGAACCCCCAGTGAACTAGGCTGGTGGGGGGAGGGCGGCAATGGGGGGAGGGTTGGGAGGGAAACACCCATAAGGAAGGGGAGGGGGGAGGGGAATGTTTGCCCGGATACCGGGAAAGGGAATAGCACTCGAAATGTATATAAGAAATATTCAAGTTAATAAAAAAAAAAAGAAAACCTAATACAATAGAAGCTTCCTAAGTATATACATATATGAAAATTATCTAAATGGAATTACCAAATAAACAGGGAAAACAGAACCCCAACCTGAGATCTCTCATTATCATATGAAGCTACCAGTACCAGTAATAAGTTACATATAATCACAGTTTTGACCAAAGGGACCCCATGGGAACCCACCAACAACCCAGGCTATCAACAAGGTTCTAGGTTGCTCTCCACAAACAGATAGTGAGGCTTTGTTGTTGAAGACAACACCTACACAACTTGTTGAACTTGGAGAATTTGAGCTGCTGCCTACGTAGAATCTTCCCTCCTAATGACTAGTGTTCATAGTACTTAGAGCTACTCAGCACACCAGCAAAGGAGAAAGACAAACACCAACTAGCTACAAAGTCTTCAATGTGCAATGCAGAACTGCATGTAAAATGTGCTAGTGAAATAGTGGAACAAATTTTGTGAGGCTACCTACAAATATCTGATTGAATTCAGGACCCACTCAAACCCATCCCTGATATCACTTGAGTAGCCAAGAACCTGAAATTTGATAGGCCAGAAACCTGGGGGCAAACCAAATACTATTATTTTGCTAAAGGAACATTGTAATAAAAGGACTTTTAATAGCATTCGGCAATGAAATGGCTTTTAATAACATTCTGCTGTACTCGTAGATCAGTGCCTCACCCAGGCATCATTGAAGAAGTTTCTTTTTGCAGTAAACAATGATAAACAGAGCCACTGCTGGACAAGGTCCAGAGAGTGAGAAACCATGGAATACTCAATCCTATGTGGGGTGTCTCCATCAATTCCCATCCCTCAAAGCTCATAGAACCCAAAGGAAGAGAGAAGGAAAGAGATAAGAGCTGAAATGAATAGAAAACACCAAGTAAAGACCTAAACATCACAGGACTGATGTGCATATGACCATTCAGAGACTGTGGCAGCACGTACAGGCCTGCACAGACCTGAGCCCAGTGGGGTCCCAGTGCTGACAGGGGAAGTGAATCCCTAACCCATCCCTAACCCAGAAGCAATCTCCAAATAAAAACACTTGGAAATGAAAAATTAGTTTTTTCCAATGGAGTCTCACTGGATATACAAACCACTCTAAAGGACTCATGCCCAGTGGTAAATGACAAGATGAACTCAAGATGAATAATATTTTGGGGAGGTTTTGCTGTTGTTGTCATTGTTGCTGTTTGTTTTCTTGTTTTGTCTTATAATGCTTTAGCTTGGATTTTTTTTGTATTTTCTTTTTTTTTTTTTTTCAGGTTATCGTGTCAAGCCAGGAGAGGAAGGGGGGGGGGGGAGAGGGAGAGAGAGAGAGAGACAGAGAGAGACAGAGAGAGACCGAGAGAGACAGAGAGAGACAGAGAGAGACAGAGGAGAGACAGAGAGACAGAGAGAGACAGAGAGAGAGAGAGAGAGAGAGAGAGAGAGAGAGAGAGAGAGAGAGAGAGAGAGAGAGAGAGAGATTTTTTGTATTTTCGTTTGTTATGTGTCTCCTTACCATACAGGTCTTTGCCTATTTATTATGATTTCTAATTTTGTGTTCATGCCGATGTGTGTTTCTTGTACTTTTTCTTTGGCTCTTTGTTTTTCTGTTTATTTCTTTGTTTTGTTCTATTTGGATTTGTTTGTTCTCATCTTATTTATTCATTTCTTTTTTGTTTTTATGCAATTTGTTTATTTCGTAATGCCTGTTTTCAGAGAGAAATCGAGAAAGGATGTAGATTTGAGTGGACAAGGGGTGGGTAGGTGGGGAGAATCTGGGAAGAGTTTGGGGAGGTACAACCATATCAATTAAAAAATAATTATATATAAAAGAATTTTCTGTTCTTTCATAAAGAATAGGATAAGAAAATCAAATTATTTTATTGAGGATTACATGTGGAAGGAGAGAAGGAAGCAATAAAAACAGCAATTCAAAAGCTACTTCCTCTTACTTCCAGTCCATGAGTCCCGCCCCACAATCACAATGACTATGTGTCCATTGTTACAGTAAATATTGAATTGCAATCAATATTTTCTACCCTGCCTTTGATCATTCAGTTCCCAGATAAAAGACACACAACTTTTATGTTTGTTATAAGCTTTTAATGCACTAGAGCTCGACAGATATCTACCCTCCAGGCTATTATGTCTACTTCCCTATCAATGGCCCCAAGCTATAACTTGCTGTTTTGCATCTGGGCTGCTCTTAACTCCAATCAAGCAGCCCTCATGACCATGTTCTCATTACTGATCTAACACATGGTGTCTCTCCTCTTTCCATATTCTTCCTTCTCCCCCTCTCAGTCTCTCCATTGACCCCAAGTCTGGGAACCAAACACCCCACCTACCTCTCTTCTGCCCAGCTATGTAGCCTGTATGCATCTTTATTCACTAATCAGGGATAACTTGGGGCAAGGTTACATAGCAACACTTGGGTCTAAGATTGGATTCTCTCATCCCTGGAGGCAACCAGACCTTGGGGACCAGTACTTAGTATTACAATACATTGCAAAAGACCAAACCTCAACACTCAATTACTGAACCAGCAAAGGTTTACCATGGAAAATTAGCATCCAACATAAGTGGCCTCACTGGAAAACCAAATCATGTAAAGCAACTCACAGTGATTAAAAATAAATTGTCTACACTTAGAAATGGAGTTGAGGCAAAAAACCAATGCTTTCTTGTTCCTGCAGGGACAGGAACTTGAGGTGCTTTTTGCTTCCGTCAGATAACAAGACAACTTTATCAAAGATGCAGCCTTTAGGGTGCCCTTGCAGTCCACTCTTCAGAAACACAACTTTCATTTCTCTTGGCTGATCCTGAGTAGACCATTTGAGCAGATATAGTGAGTGGATGGTCACTAAGAGCCACTCTGAATTATAGTAGTCGGGGAGGGGTGGCTGGAACAAGAGCAAAACAAAAAACTCTGCCCTTATAGAATTTCACTAAAACCAAATAAGCTAAAAGTCTATATTTCAGCCTATATTTATATCCACTACCAAGGATCTAGTGGTTTGGTGCTTAAAATGTTCTGTGTTTATTTCCCCCTCCCAGGAACCAAATAAGAAGTTGTGTTACTGCCCCCATTTCTGGAGGAGAAAATAAAGATACAAAGATGAGAGACAGAAAGGCTGAACTTCTGACTGAGGCAGCTGGATTCCAGACCTTCTCACAGGACAGTGCTAACCTGCTGTCAGACCAGCACAGTGCATGGTTCTGCCTGCATCAAACCCTCCTCAGCTTCTGGATCCCAGAGTCTGGATTCAAGCAGAAAATGATTACTGGACGATAAAGGTCATCTCTCCAAGGCACACATTATACCAATGGTTCTCAACCTTCCTAATACTGCAACCCTTTAATATAGTTCCTCGTTTTGTGGTGACCGGCCCCCAACTATAACATTATTTTGTTTCTATTTCATAACTGTGCTATTGTTATGGATTGTAATGTAAATATCTGTGTTGTCCCATGGTCTTCGGCAATCCATGTAAAAGAGTTATTAGATTCCCCCCAAGGGTGGTCACAAGCCACAGGTTATGAACCACTGCCTTAGGGCATTATTAACATCATGTTCCCCCTACCTGAGAGGATTTAAACCCTCAAAAAAATGAGAGTTCTCTAGAGTCTTAGAGAAAGTTGGTCTTAAGTTTGGGCCTATATATTTTTTAAGGAACTCCAATTGCATTGTTACCATATTGGACAGGAAAATCCCGACCTTTGTATAGGGTATTAGACCCAGTGTATATGAACTCTACCTCCCTAGCATGCAGATATAATCTGAGGTAAGAAGTTGCCCTAACAAGGTTTAGGGGATGACTTATTACTAGTTGTAAAGAAGACACAAATATCCTACCTCCCTGCCCTTTGCAGAATAGGATATAACTACTAACTTATTAACAGAATGGATGATTAATATCAGAAAAACAGAAGTTTCATATTTTGTCTTACTAAGTGAGACACAAAACAACCTCCCACCGAGAAATACTGCCAAAAGGAAATAACCAACACAACTAAGAGGAGTGGTGTCAATTCTGTGGTGGCTGGGCCCCACTTACAGTACATTCTGTGTCACCTACTGTGTTTTTCTCGCCCCCTTGTGTCCACTCACAAACATTACAGCTTCTCCCCTTTAAATATAATGGAAACTGCTCTATCAAGGTAAACAGTCCTTTGTCCTAGTTTTAGTTAAAACAAAATATTATGTTACCTTTCTCCTGAAGCAAATTATTTTTCAATATGATTTTAATTCTCTGTCTCTAAAATTCTCCCAAGTGAATATGCTTTAGCTGGAGGGAAATGTTCACATATACTTTAGTTCACAATATTGTGCAAGGATGGATTTAAGATCTTAGGATACAACAGCTTTGCCTTCACCAATTAAATACATGCAATATATCTAAATCACACCCCGTTCAGCTTATATCTTCAAAGGATAAATAATTATTAGAAATAATCAGTTCAAGAACTTTTGAAAACTGATGTCACATGATTTGGGCTGTCACAACATCTAGTCTGCAAAGAAATGTGCCCTTCAAACAAACATGACTTCTCTCACTTAAACATCATCTTGTGAAGAAAACATTGGCAGGCCATTATGATGTTATAACTAATTTAAATATATCATTTAATATTTGGACAGACTTCTCCTATCCAATCCTCTGGGTACGAGAGTCTCTGAGGAAGGCACGAAGGTAGTTTGATTCAGCATGACTGAGTAGCTATTGTCGATTCAAACTTCAGAAGTCTGACCCCAAGTAATTTATTTTAGGCATGTTTAGGCACAGCACAATGTGGAGGACTTTTTCCTGGTGATAAATAATTCAATCCATGAGCACAATGAAGCTTAACACAGGACTGCATCAAAGATCCTTGTAAAGTACAGGTGAAATCTTTAATAAAGATGAGTTCTATAGGTTGCTTACATGTAACAGCTCCAATAAAGATGGCTTCTATAGATTGACAGGCTCATGATAAGGGTCTGAGGGAAGATCCAGTGTCTTAGCCACACAGTGTAAATGTCACAAGCTATTAACCACATCTGCTCCCAGCCTTCTGGGTAGAAAACAGATTATTTATCTCTCCCTTTGATCAGACAACCCTGTATGTTTAACATTCCTGGTGCTCCAGTGCCTATCTGTGAGCTCCCATATCTGGAGTATGCATAAATTGGTAACCTCCCTCCTGCTGGAGAAAAGAAGTAATATGAAACCAAAGATATCATGGAACCACAATAAAAGCTGACTTTATATTTGGCTCAGAAAAGGTCACTTGGCCAGATGCAACCGCCCCTTGAGCTGAACAAACACAATCAATCTACCCATAGAAAAACATCTAGTATGCATTAGTCTGTTTTTCCTTTGCTATAACAATACTAGAGATAGGCACTTGACAGAGGTTAGTTGGTATACAGTTCTGGAGATGCAAAGTTAAAGTGCCAAATCTTGTAATGGCCTTCTTCATGCAAGATGTTTATGTGTACAGGACAAAAGACAAGAAATACACAGATGGTGTGTGTGTGTGTGTGTGTGTGTGTGTGTGTGTGTGTGTGTGTGTGTGTGTTTGTATACCCTGAAGGTTTCACATCTCAACACCAGAATTAAATTAAGCTTCAACCCCCTTTTCTTTATTATTTATTCACTTTACATCCCCCTCACTGCCCTCTTCAGATCTTCCCCTTCCACAATACTTCCCCCTACTCTTCTCCCCTGTCCTCTGAGAGGGAGGGAGGGCTCTGAGTATCCCCCACCTTGGCACATCAAGTCTCTGCTGGGCTAGGTGCATCTTCTTCCACTGAGGTCAGACAAGGCAGGCCAGCTAGAAGAATATATACCATGGACAGGACAGCCCCTGCTCCATTTGTTCGGGACCCACATGAAGACCAAGGAGCACATCTGCTACATATGTGCGGGAGGCCTAGGTCTAGCACATGTATCTTCTTTGGCTGGTGGTTCAGTCTCTGAGAACCCCAAGGGTCCAGACTAGCTGACACTGTTGGTCTTCCTGTGGAGTTTCTATCCCCTTCAGGCCTGCAATCCCAACCCTACTCTTCCATAAGAGTCCCCAAAGATGCATCCACTGTTTGGTTCTGGGTGTTTAGATCCATCTGAGTCAGCAGAGCCTCTCCAAGGACAGCCATTCTAGACTCCTGTCTGCAAACCTAACAGAATACCATTAATAGTGTCAGGGATTGGGGTATGCCCATGGGATGGGTCTCAAATTGGGCCAGTTTGGGGGTTGGCCATTCCCTCAGCTCTGCTTCATCCATGGTCCCTGCATTTCTTGAAAACAGAATAAATTGGGGGTCAAAAGTTTTGAGAAGTCTGCCATCCACAGTGGACTGTCATTCTCCAGCTACCTCTCTGTCCACCCTCATCTGTCCTGTGGATACTGAACTATATAAGTTAACTTTCCTTCCTCCACTCATCTGCTTGAGCAGTCTGCTATTCCTCCAGACCTCAATTCTCCCACAACCTCTCTGCTTATCTTCATCAGACCTGCAGATCCTGAAGCATACAGTTTAGCTTCCCTTCCTCCACCCATCTTCCCTGCTGTCTGAATTCTCTGGGGCACCCCAAGCTACCCTGAGCAGTCTACTATCCATGGTGTACCTGATTCCCCTGCCACTTCTCTGCCCACTTTTATCAGGAATGCAGATCCTGACCCATACAGACCTGCTGATCTAGAACCATACAGTCCAAGGATACCAATCAAAGGCCTGTCACACCAGGACCATTAAGGTTAACCTCCCTCCCAATGCCTACCACAACAGGAACATCCAGAGACCTTATTGCTTATTTCCTGTGTTTTCTTGGATGTAATTATCCTCCTTCAGTTGGAGTTTTTCTTCTAGTATTTTTTGTATGGCTGGATCTGTGGATAGATATAATTTGGATTGGTCTTGAAATATCTTGTTTTCTCCATCTACAGTGATTGAGAATTTTGCTTGGTATAGTATTCTAGGTTGATATATGTGGGTTTTTTAGAGGTTAGAAGATATCTGTTCAGACCCTTCTAGCTTTTAGAGTTTCTGTTAACAAGTCAGGTGTAATTCTGATAGGCCTGCCTTTGTATGGTACCTGCCCTTTTTCCCTTGCTGTTTTTAATATTCTTTCTTTGTTCTATACATTTTGCATTTTGATTATTATGTGGCAGGAGGTGTTTGTTTCTGGTCCAGTCTAATTAGTGTTTTATTACCTTCTTGTATGTTAACAGGCATCTTTTTTTTTTAGTTTGGGGAAGTTTTCTTCTATGGCTTTGTTTACATTTCTTTCTGGTCCTTGGAGCTGGGACTCTTCGCCTTCTTCTATTCCTGTTATTCTTAGGTTAGATTTTCTCGTGGTATCCCAGATTTCCTGAACATTTTGTGTCAAGAATTTTTAGATTTAACATTTATTTTCTTTGACTGAAATTGTATCAGTTTCTTCTATTGTATCTTCTATGCCTGTGATTCTCTCTTCCATTTACTGTATTTTGTTGAAGATGCTTACATCTGTTCTTCCTGTTCTCTTTCCTGGGTTCTCCAGCCCCAGGATTCCCTCAATTTATGTTTTCTTTGTTGTTGCTATTTCCCCTTTCAGGTCTTACCCAGGTTTGTTTATTTCCTTCACCTGTTTAATTGTATTCTCATATATCTATTTAAGGTATTTATTTGTTTCCCCTTTAAAGACCTCTACCTGTTTGATTATATTTTCTTGTGTTTCTTTAAGAAATTTATTCATTTCCTCTTTAAAGGCCCCTATCATTTTATAAGATTGGATTTAAGGTCATTTTCTTGTGCTTCAGTTGTGTTTGATATTCAGGGCTTGATGTTGTAGGGTAGCTGTGCTCAGAAGTTGTCATATTGCCCTGGCTTTCGTGAATTGTGTTCTTTGAAGAGTCTTTGGTCATCTAGATGGCTTTAGTTCCTATATTTTCCTGCTGTAGTAGGTATTAGAAGGGAGGTTAACCTTGATGGTCTTGGTGTAGCAGTCATCTGATGGACATTCCTGGGTTGTTGTGATTCAGGATCTGCAGGTCTATATGATTCAAGAGTCACAGATCCAATGAAGGTGGGCAGAGAGGTCGTGGGAGAAAAGAAGTCCACTCAGGATAACAGGTTGTTCGAGGCAGTTCAATGTTCCCAAAGGACTCAGGGAGCAGAGAAGCTTACAATGTATGGTTCAGGATCCACAGATCTGATGGAAGGAGTGGTTGGGGGTGGTACCTTGGGATAGCAGGCAGCTCAGGGAGCCTCTTGACTTGCTCCAGAGGACTCAGCAAATAGAAAGATGGATGGGGAACACTCATAAATGTTTTCAAATGTGGTAATTAAGACTTTGGTTTCCAGATTTTGTAATCTCTTCTTTGAAAATTGTTTTTAGGTTTCTATATAATATATATTGCACATTATTGTATAATATATGTTCACCTCATACACCCTACACTGCTTTCTCCCACTCCTTCCCACTAATCCTCTTTCTCTTCCTCGTACTTTCATATACCATAGATATAGATAGATAGATAGATAGATAGATAGATAGATAGATAGATAGAGATCATGAAATAATATATAATGGAATGTATATATAGAGAGGGACTTCCATGTTATGTATATACAATACCTAACACATAACTTTATTTTCAGTCCATTTCCAATATACATATGCATTTATCTCAGTGAGTAGGTGTTTTAGAAGTGAAGCAGAAATAGCCTTTGCAGGGAAAACAAAAATCAAGAGAATTTGTTACACCATCTCAGCCCTCTAAGTGTTTAAGACAAATAATTATTCTGAATGAGAGAAAGAATGGTAGCCATCATCATGAAAACAGCAGGAAAATAATTCTCTCTATAGATCAGATACACAAAAGAGAAAGAGTATCAAAACTCATTAATAAAGAAAGCAGAAAACCAAAAGGGATGAAGAAAGGCATAAAAGACATGGAAAGCAACTGAAGAGTTATAAAATGGCAGGAGACAGTCCTTGTCTATCAGCAAGAAGCATGTATGCAAATAAATTTAGAGGATGAATAGATTAATGGTAAGACCCAATGTTGTGCTCTGAGAAGAAACTCTCTTCAATGGTGAAGGAATTTGTAAACAGAAAATAAGGATTTACTGTGGAGGAAAACAGAAGCAAGAAGGGAGAAGCAGGTAAGTACAGCTGAAAAAAATGCCTTTACATCAAAAAATTATTGTATATTAATAAAGATCAATTTGTTGCTAGGAAATAACAATTATAGACATGAATGTGCTTAATGCTGAATACACACAATTGTAATTTCAAAAATTCTTAGAAATAAATAGGGAAGTCGACTCAAATATAATATCTGAAGACTTTGACAGTCTATTGCATCAGGGAAGATTATTTGAAGAACAAAGACCAGTGCATATATATGTAAATGAAATTGACACTCAAAAAGCAATACAAAATATTGATTTTATAGAGTTTTTTTTTAATGAAATCACAAAAGCAACAGGTTTTGTATAGACTAACAAGAGAGAAAGAAGGAATTTAATAGGTAAAAGGAAACATTATAGTTGATACAAAGAAATAAAAGACTCATAGGAGAAACTCATGGGCAATCATGTGCCAATTAAATCTTAGAAAACATGGATAAATTCCTGGAATGATGTAATCCACCATATGAGTTATAGGTGCATTGCTGTGACAAAATTCCTGATAGAACAATCTAAGGGAGAAAGGATTTCTCTTGGTCACAGTTCAGAGGATACAGTTACTCATGAAGGCAAAGCTTGTTAAAATGCATGCTAGTAGTAGTGTACATCTGAGGCTCCTACCCCCTCTGCAGACCAGAAAGCAGAGACATACTGGGGCAGAACCTTGCTAGACAATTACTGTCAGGACAGTAATGCCAATGCAGTTTCTGCAGTTGGGCTCTATCCACCTCCTAATGGTTCCATGATCTCTCAAAGCAGCACCACTAGTTGGGGACCAAGTGTTTAGAGATATGAGCCAGTGGGTAACATTTCATGTGCACAGCGGAGCTTATGCACATATAACCTCACAGAGACTGTAACAATATGCCCAAGGTCTGTATAAGTTCAAGTCAGATAGATTTCCAGTACTAAGAGGGGGAAGTATACACAGACCCAGCCACAACCAAGACGCTATCTGCAACTGATACTCACTGACAAAGGAAAGAAAAATCAAGTTTCCCCAGTGGACTTTCACTGGGTATAGTAACCATACTTCATGGTAGAAACAGAGTTCAATTCTCAGTATCCATATTGGACCACTAACAACTACCTTTTACCCCAGCTCCAGGGACTCTAACAGAATCTTCTGGCTTCCCTAAACTCCTCTGAATACTTTGACACAGACATATACATACATAAAAATGATATATTTTAAAAGAAAGAAATATCAATAAAAAAGAAATATCATTGTGCATTCCCAGATTGTGTACAATGATTGTATGTCAGTTAAAAATAAGCATGGTAGTGTACAAGTTTACCTTTCCTGACCTTAAAGGCCTCTTCACCACTTACCTACTCTGTTTGACTCAGATTCTATACTATTGACATATTTGGGAAGATTTTTCAGTAGTTCTTCCTATTGCAGGTATGAATTATAAAGTATGGAGCCAGAGAGCAGGCTTCAAAAGTAAAGAAAGTATTTGTCACACAAATGTGAAGACCTCCAAATCTAAAGTCAGTGTTGGGAGGGCATGAAAGCTTCTGTAATTCTGGCCTCCAAAGACACAGACAAGAAAATTTCAAACTAAGAAAGCTAGCCATGTTAGTGGTGTTGGTGAGATCTGGGTTCACTGAGAGACCTTGCAATAATGCACAAGGTAAAAGATCCATTGAGGAAGATTCCCACACTCAACCTGTGACCTTGACATACACACACATTTGTCCATGAGCACCCTACAAAGACATATGCAAACATGCACACTCACATGAATATGTCCCCCACACATGCAAAAAGAAAAATAAGTTAAATTAATTAAAATAAAAACTAGCCCAAATTTAAATTACATAGATATTTTTATAATTTATTAAGCTATATTCCTCATTTGGTACAAAACAGTGAGCACTTTATAAGCAGCAAAAAGAAACAAATGAATTCAGCAAATTAGGTAGTAAGCATTTGGCCAGTGGACTAGTGAGTAGATTCTAGTGAATGATGCTTGACCTGTTGCCTTTTGGTGAGTCAGTGGATAAACTAGCACTGTGCCTGGGAATCTTAAGAGGGGTCACAGCTAAGTAGCCCATGACCTATTCCACTACATTGTTTTGTGCCTCTCATCACAGTGACTGCCACCCAACTCACTAGTACTGATATTCCAGTTTCCTCACTGAAGGTCAAAGGAAAAAGAACAGGTTTTCTCAGGAAATTCTTCAGTGGGGTTTGCCCAGAATGGTTGAAGATCTCACTGCCTTCACTCATATTTTAAAGCCTTTGCCTCAGTCAGCCACTATTGTTTATAATATTTAACCATTGTCCAAGTTTCATTTAGAAACATAGGAGCAAAAGGGTCTATTTAGCTCACCAATTCAGGTTTCAGTCCGGTGAGGAAGTCAAGGTACCAGGAACTTGAAACAACCAATTGAATCCATAGTCAGGAGCAGAAGGAGAATAAATGATTGCTTCTCACTTTATTGCTTGTACTCAGCTCATTTCCCCTACTCTTTAACAGCTCTGCATACACTGCCTAAGGAATGATACTAACCACAGTGGCTTGAATATTCCAATATCAACTAACTTTATTAAGAGAATCTTAGAAGGTCTCTGATGACCCAGGAGTGCTAAGGAAGTGCCACAACAATACCTCAGTCCATGACTGGTCCCTAGTGATCCTGGTCAATCCAGTTGCAGCCAGAAGTGAGTAAGTAGGTGGTAGAGTGAAAGAAGCAAGCAAATAGGTGGCAGAACAATAGCAGATGAAGAGAAACCAAGAGGTTTATGCACTGTGAAGTGAGGTAGAACTGGAAAGACGAAGATGGTTGGGTGCTGTTCTGGTTCCTTGGGAAATGATGAACTACACTGTCCATCAATAGAACCAGTAACAAACACACGTGGCAGTGGGCCTGTGTCCTCTTCCTTTGAGAAAATCAACCACTATGTGAGTTACAGTACCTGCAGAAATGAGATCCACAACTGAGAGGACGTGTACTGCTGTGTTTACTTCTTATCATTGGCCTATCTGCTAATCTCTCTAGTAGGTTGTGGTGGCCATTCAGCCATGAGACTGCTTGACTCTACATTGAATTAGTTTTACTGTGCTGTGTTTAACGGTAGCCAGAAATTTATTTCCTTTGTAATCTTTGGGTTGGATAAACATTTAAAGATACCCAGAGGCCCCTCAACCTCATGGCCTGCCTTGCAGCATAAGCCACTATAATGTGCAAGTATGAGGTGGAGGAATGGGAGAGAAAGTGTATGGAATGGTTTGAGCACAATGAAGAGAAGCAGCTCTGGAGACTCGAGGGTGGAGAGGCTTGATGTGGGTAGCCTGCGATGCCACCTGAGGACATGGTGAAGTCCCTGACCATGCTGCTTCAGAAGGACATGTCTGTGGCCATGCAGCAGCAGGGGTCTGTATTGGTATCTATAGCCCATGTTACTACCAAAGACCATATGGATTTCCCAGGAACCATGCTGATGTCCAAGAGCTCTGCAGAACTGGCCCCACTCCTCACTGATTGCAGCACTCAGGAGAGCTGGCACCACCCATTATTAGCTGCAACACTCTGGAAAACAGGTCCTGCAACCCTCCCAGGCAGGTAGAGCTGGCCTTCATGGTACGGATGGGAGCCAGCCAGAACTGAGGGCTTTAGCACAGGAGAGCTGTCACTGTCTCTCATCTGACATGCAGTGGAATGGGTGTGGGTGAGGGAGAGATACCCTTCCTTGTCTCCCCTCAGAGATAGCTAGCTCTGGAGTCTTGTGAATGGGAGACTTATCCCTGTCCCTCATAGGCTGCAGCACTGGGGAGGGAGGGCCCTGTAACTTACCTGGTCAGCACAATAGACCAGACCCTGGTAGTGGTTGGGTTGTTGGGGGGCAGGGGGAGCTGGCCTTGCCTATTGCTGGCTGCAGCATTGAGTGAGCTACTTGGGGCAATGCTGGAGAGCTCACCCTGGTGGTGAGGGTATTGGAGAACTGGCAGACTGATCAACTCAGCTACTATCCAGGCCCAGATCCAGGGCTATGAGTTGGCCCAACCCAACATCTACCCCAACAATGATGTTGGAACTCATAAAGGAGCAGGTCCTTCTGCTCTAAATCTAAAGCTGCAGGATCTCCATGACACAGGATAACAACATGATATCTGAGAGGAGTCCCAGTGAAGTAGCAGAAGCCAGAGGCCTCGAACCAGACCAATGACTCATTGCAATGAGCATTTACAAGTAAACATGTGGACAAAATGGTATACTGTGCAACACACTAGGACACATTTCAGCTTCCACTAAGAGTGTTGTTGGTAGTGGTGGCGGTGTTTTTCTTTTCTGTACTTTGTGTACTTCGGATTTTTATTTTCTCGGGATGAGGTCATTGCAAGGGCAGAGGGCTAATATGAAGGCTTGAGGAGCTAAGTGGGGCTGGAGAGTGTGGTGCGAAATTTACAAAGAATCAATAAAAAGTTTTTTAAAGTGGTTCTTGGGAAAAATACAATCATCCATAGACATAACCAGAGACCAACCCCCAATGTAGACAATTCTTTATTGAAACTCTCTCACTGGATCATTCAAGGTTCTCTTGAATCGGGTTGATAATTAAAGCTAGCATTTTTCTTGTTTACTGTTTAATATGATGGAAACTTTAAGAGATCTCCTTGCTTACCACACAGACAGACCAGTTTAAAGAGGAAGAAGGTGATAACTGAAATTGAGCTACTGCTGCACCTGAAGGAACTAGAAAATCTCAGAGCTTAAGTCACTTCAGCAAGGGTTATGAATGCAGACCCCTCAAGAAATGACTCACAGGCTTACAAGAAGTACAGCTTGAGTGTCCCTCCAAGGTTCAACAAAGTCTCTAACCCAAGCGCCACCCTTCCAAGAGGAAGCAGGAAGGACAAGGTGAACACACCTCCCTTCTTATATACAGAATCTCCAGTTTGTCCACCCTAAGTTGACAGAGACATCTCTCCTCCTTAGGAGACCTGAACTACAGTCAGAAGACATACAGGTGAGTGATGTGACTCTTACCAAAATATTTGCTGTGTAGGTATGGAGGAGGGTATAAAAGCATCCTTTCTTTGGATTTTAGAGTTAAGAGCTATGCTTTGGGCTGTGCTAAGATCACTGCTTATTATGTTCTCCAATGCTGTAAAAAATACCCTAAAAGGAGTGGTTTATAAAGAAAATATGCTAATGTGGACTCATAGATCCAAAGGCTGCAGAGTCCAAGATCTAGCAGCCACACCGGTAAGAGTCAGACTTATATTGTTTTATTTCATACTAGAAAAAGGGCAAGACAAACTAATTCATGTGGGAGAAGAAGTGTGAGGAGAAGCCTCACTTTATGCAAACCCATCTTCTTGGGGCTTATTCAGATCCTAGAAAGAATGCTTCATTCCTGAATGTATGAACGGTGTTCCTGGAGTAAGGTAGAATGCCTCTCGAAGACCCAATCACCTATTAATGCCCCACAACTCTCAGTGATATTACATTAGCAATCAATTTTTGCATGAGTTCTGAGGGGGAAATACATACTTAATCCATAACTCACAGAGAGGTGGTGTGGACTTGGACCCATGTATTACTAAAGGCATAAGTGTTGGGCTTGATTCAGTTAGTTTGGTTAGTAAAATGTGTGGCTAACATGCATGAGTCCCTGGATCTGATCTTCAGTACTGAAAAGTGGGTGCAGTGGTACATGTTTCTTATGTTGGGTTTCAGGAAGGAAGGGCAGGAACATTAGAAGTTCAAGGCCATCATCAGTTAGAGAATTGAGGCCAGCCTAGGTTAGATAGAGATCATGCTTTTGAAAAAAACAAAGGAAAGAGGAGGAGGAGGAGGAGAGGAGGAGGAGGAGGAGAGGAGGAGGAGGAGGGAGGGAGAGAGAGAGAGAAAGAGAGAGAGAGAGAGAGAGAGAGATGTGATGCCCATATGGAAGTCTGAAGACAGCTCTTGAGAATCAGTTCTCTCCTTCCACCATGTAGATTCCAGATATCACACTCAAGTTGTCAGGCTTAAAGGCAAGCACCTTAATTCCCTGAGCCATCTTACCCAGCTTGTTAAATAATTTTGAATAGGGATGTGTACCATATCCTTAAGACAAATCTCTACCTGTGTCCTTTTACCCAAGATGCCTTCTCCTCATCCCTCACTTAACAGATGCTGAAGTCAGCAGCTTTTGTAGACCATCTATCCTATTCATGGCCTCCCATCTCCTATCATTAGGCGGGTGACTGTGTGTTTCTCTCTCCCAGTTCTGGATTGATTCTACCATACTGAGAATTTATGATAAGATCTCCTAAGATGATCCAACTATCCTTCCACCTTCAAGCAAAGACAGTAGATGAGTCTTTAAACCTTTCATTTCCTTCTGAAATGATGCTGACTTCGAGGAGTATTCCTCCTGGAATTTGTTGATTGACCTTTCCCATTTCTTTGTTCAAGTAAAAGTTTCTTTGTATATGTCTCAGGCTACCTCAATAACAGTCCAAAGAACCCATGTGCTAGGTAGAACACTGGCAAATCTACAGCTATAGAAAGAGCATGCAGGGCATAGTGTGCTCACACCTGCTCTTTCTGAAACTTGCATAGGGTGGGCAGGTCTTTTAACTGTCTGAAAACTAGTCATCGACTATAGCTGACATGTCGAGCTAGTGCTGAAACTGGGGTGTCTTTTGTGGCCTTCATGTTTTTCAAAATGAACAAAGCTCTCACTTCACGTGTTGGTTGGGAAACCTCTCAGAGTAATAAAGTAGCAGCACCAAAACTAATTTTATGGCTAAGGGTCACCACAGCATGAGGAACTGTTTTAAAGGGTCACAGCCTTAGGAAGGCTGAGAACCACTGTTTTTTAACATCAATTTTATTTCTTTGAGTTTCTTCTCCATCAGTTTTGCACGAATTTCCTTCATTTAGGAAATATACTCTCATGAATTATACTGTAAATATAATTAGAGAGAGGGGTTTGACAAAGGGATCACAACCCACAGGTTGAGAACCACTATTACAAAGGATTGGCTAATCAATTTGCTTAAGAGACATTAGGTTACACAAGTGGACTTTAGCTTAAAGAGCACTGCCTCCAAAATGCCTCTAAGTATGCTAACCAGCTAGAGATAAGCTGAATTTAGGGTGCTGGAATTTACATGTTTATTTTCCTATTAGGCTCCATTCCCACAACAAAGAAGATTGTCCTGAATTCTAACCAGCCATTATGCCCTTCCCCAATGTCATACCTGCAAAGGCAGCTCAAGGGGGCAGCACTGGGTCACAATCATCATTAAGTCCTAGTCTGCCATTAAGTCACCTGTGCTCTTATCAGAAAAAAATATAATTTTACTAGATGGACAAGATGACCCTAAGAAATAATTTTGGCAATAGCTTCGCTGTGTAAATCTCCTTACTACCTAAGCAACCAGACTTGTAGTCTCCTGTCTCTGTTTAAATTGTTCACAGTGTGACCTTCGGCCAGGACAAAGATTTAAAGATGACAGTGTTTGATGAACGCATAAGCCTAGGTGTGTGTAAGTTAAAACCTTTTGCTCAGCCCTAATTCTTATTTGGACGTTAGCCCCAGCAATCTAGGCACTTTAGCAAAGAGCTTTTTCTTCATATCTAAGAGTGCGCAGAGTTATCTCACTGGGAAGGCGATGCCTGCTCACAATCTGACTTCGACATGAATCAAAGCCATGTTTTGAGTCTAAAGATCCTGTACCCCACGCCTTCTAAGAACAAGTCTCTGTTCTCGGAAATTTTGGGATCTGGCTTCTATTGTTAGTAAATTCGTATTGTCAAACAGCAAAAAGGGGGAGGAAGGGGATGGCATTTTACACGAAATGACCTCTTGTACACTAAAAACCACAAGCTTTTTAAATAGAGTCTTTATTGAGAATAGAACAGAATATAGAGCTGAAAAGTCATGCAAAGAGGATCCTAGACTTCCATTTGTGGGCTGAAAGCAGGGTTCCTATTTCCCAGGAGTGAGGCACCATTTCAAGCTACATGTCTCTTGGGCTAACAAGTACCCTAACAAAAAATAACATAGGGAAAGAAGGCTTTATTTGACTTCATAATTCCAGGGTCCAGTCCATCGTGTCAAGGGCATCACAGGGTAAGGAGCTTAAGGATATCACACCACATCCACCCGCAGTCATGAACACAGGCAGATGCATGTATCGTGCCTACTACTGACTTGCTGTAGAACTAGCCAGATTTCTCTACTCTTACAATAGTCCATGACCCAACATATGAAATGATGCCTCTCCAAGTCAAATTGGGTCTTTCCACTTCAATTAACAATCAAGACAATCATCCCAAGACACGCTCACAGGACAACTTGATCCATATAATTCCTGTTTGAGATTCTTTTTCCCAGGTGGATCTAGGTTGTGTCAACTGGACAGTAACTAGCACAGAAAGTTTCTGACCAGACGAGGAGTTTGTGTGATCATTGATAATTACAATTGGCACCTGAAATCTGAAGATTCGGGAACAAGTTAGAGGCGCCAGTAGTGGAAAGAGATGTAACTGATATTTTGCAAAGTTTGATGATAGGGTGTTTGAAGTAGAGAGAGGAAGAGGGCAAATAAGATTCTAAAACTGGGCTGTTCTCCATCATTCTGAGCAACTGGGGAGAGCGATACGCATGTGGAAGTCAGCTTTTGACAGATGTAGATGCCTATGCCAGTCTCTACACAAATCAACCTTTACATCAGACTTCTCAAGGTTGATGGTATCTTCTTTACACAGAAGGAAATAAATTCAAATGTTTGCTCCTTTGAGAAGGTAGATGAGCTCAGTTCCTCACAAATAGCAGTAGGAACTGATATGCTTATGAAAACAAGAGTTGTGTACATCACAGGAGTCTGGGCCGGGGTCAGTCATGGGAGTCATTACAGCTCTTCTACATGAAGAGTAGCCCTAAGTACAGTGTCTGGTGGGCATCGTGGGGCTAGAAGAGAGGAGAACTAAGACAATGGAAAAAAGCCATAGTGAGCATCTGGGTGGAAGTTAGGAGAGGATAGCAAGAAATAAGCAAAGAGTGAAAATGCATCCTGAGGATGAAGATCTCCAGAGGAAATCAAAGCTTGAGTACAGACTTCATTGTGTAAGATTGTGAAAACACTTCTTGATTACATTTATTTGGCATCCATTCATTCATTCACCATGCTGAGTCTCTGCTTCCTCTGCAGCAGCTGGCAGAACCATGGCAACAACTCCCGATGCTGCTTTTGAGGCCCTCATGAATGGAGTGACCAGTTGGAATCTTCCCAAAGAACCCACTCCCAGTGAGCTTCTCCTTACTGGAGAGGCAGCCTTCCCAGTGATGGTGAATGACAAGGACCAGGTGCTCATTGCTGCCTCTTTCTATGGCCACGGCCGCCTGGTGGTCCTGTCCCATGAGAGCTACCTGCTGCATGCTGGCTTGGCTCCATTTCTTCTCAATGCAGTGAGCTGGCTCTGCCCCTACCCGGAGGCTCCCATTGCAGTGCATTCTTCCTTGGCATCATTAGTTAAAATCCTCGGGGACTCTGGGGTAAACGCAGTGGTTCAGCCTGAACCTAGAGAGGCTCTTGGAGTTTATTGCATTGATGCCTACAGTGAAACCTTGACTGAGACGCTGATCCGGTTCATGAAGAATGGAGGAGGCTTGCTAATTGGGGGCCAGGCTTTGACTTGGGCTGTTCACCATGGCCATGAAAAGGTGCTGTCCAGTTTTCCTGGAAACCAGGTGACAAGTGTGGCTGGAGTGTATTTCACAGATATCTCTGGGAATAGAGACTGGTTCAAGGTTTCTAAGGAGATACCCAATCTCACACTCTACGTCCAGTAAGTGATGCTTTCCTCGTGGGAATCTCGTTCTTGTTAAATAACAGTCCAATTACCCCATTTTTAAAGGAGATTTCAGCCTAACAGTGGATAAATTGGCTATCACAGAGTGAAATAATTATAATTACTAATGCAATTATCACATACGGTGGTTTTCTTAGTTAATGTTTTGTTGTATGAAAAGATGCCATGGCCACAGAAACTCTTATAAAGGAAAACATTTAGCTAGGGGCTGTTTTACGCATTCACAGGTTTAGTCCATTATCATCCCAATGAAAAGCAGGGTAGCCCACGGGCAGACACAACGCTGGAGAAGAAGCTGAGACTTCTACATCTAGGTTGGCATGCAGCAGAAAAGGAAAGACTCTGGAACTGCCTTGAGCTTCTGAAACCTCAAAACCCATCCCAGTGACACATTTTCTCAAGGAGTACCATTCCCTAGTGCTATTTTATACTTGAGTTTATGGGGCCATAGCTATACAAACTACCACAGTAGTTAAGCCACAATATCTTATGTTCTCTAGTAGACTGGTTATTAAATATCTTGAGGTCAGGGTATTTTGTTGTACTTACAATTAAATAGCCTCATTATTAGTAATTAGAGAGAAGTGGTTACAACTTAAAAGGGAAGTTATGAAAAGATCCACAAAGTATATAAAATATAAATTGTGTTTGTTTTATGTCTGGGGAGATGATTTGAAAGAAAAAAGTGCTTGCCAAGCAAGTGTGAGGACTACAATTAAATCCCAAGCAACCACATAAATGCTAGGTTGGCATGGAGGCCATCCAATGATCCCAGTAGGTAGGAGGCAGAGATAAGGGATCCCCAGAGGAAGTTTTCTATTGGGCTATGTGAACAGGTAAGCTCTGGGTTCAACTGAGAGATCCAACCTCAATAGATAAGGTGGAGAGTGATCAAAGAAGATTTCTAAACATCAGCCTCAGGCCACCATGTATGTGCATGCACACTCTTAAATCTGTGTCTACACACAGATGTGAGTACACACACACTAGTAAACAGGCGTGTATACACATACCCCCTCACACAGAGAGACTTTGAAAAGGAATTGTGTCTGTTCTCCTTACCATTGTATTATTCAAACACTGTGCAGGACCTGACATTGTAAGTAGGGACTAAGTGTGAATGAATGAATCAATAAATCAATGAATTAATCAATCAGTCAATTAAATACAATGTCAACCTATTCCACAAATAGCAAGGAAAATGTAACATGAATAAATTGTGCAGCTTTACATTCAGAAACCTCTCTCTCCAGGAGCAGAGTGTGGTGAGATAGCGAGGGCCAGCCTTGCAGTATCCTACAGAGCAGGATTCTACATAAAGATGAGATAAAAATTAGAAAAATAGGGGGCTTTTCAATGACTGAAGGATTGAACCAACTACCCAATGCTTTTGACTCCAAAAAGATGGCTTTAAGAGTAACTAAAGTTTTTTTTTTTGGGGGGGGGGGGGGGAGTTGGTCCAATCCCAGCACTTGAAAGCAGAGGCAGGCAGAACAGGTTTTAAAACAAGCAGAGATATACAGAGAAACCCTGTGTCAAAAAATGAAAACCAAACTAAACAAAAAGGAGTAAATACCACATAATGGAGGAGAGCAAAGGTATAAATTATTATTAATATGTGTTGTTAAAGATTCCACATGAGTATCTATATAAATTATATCACATACAAGTTTCCCACCTAGTCTAAGAAGGTGAATTCTGGATTCAAAAGTATTTGTTTATGACGTGTTTATTGAAATTGAAAATTGCCATTTTAAAAAACCATATTAATCTATGACAAAATATAGCTTATATTATTATGAGTATCGAATATTTTGACTTTTTGGTTGATATTAATGTCACTTTTCACTTGTATTTTCTGTTACCAATGCATTTATAGCAATTCTCACTTCTTTCTTAAAGTTCTTCCTCTCCTTTTTTTCCACGTCCATCTTTTCCTCTGATTAGGTGTTCTTCGTAGTACTAGAGATGCTACTCTTTGACTTTTTAACATATTGTAAATATTTCCTCCCACCTTTTGCTCAATAATTCGGTTTTGTCTGTTTGCTTTGGTTTTGCAGTGTTTTGTTTTGGTGTTTATTTATATGCACACACAACTGCTGTGATCAGTTTTATCATTTTTCTTTCCTTTCTTCCCTTCTCACCTTACCTTTCCTCTCAGTTAAAAATGATTTGAAGATGCATCCTAGTGAGGTAAAAATAGCATTCTCCTCTGTTTGCTCTTGAAGGTTTTGGACCAAAAGGGCTGAGATGCAGGGAGGTCTCTGCTGACCTACCAATGCTATACTCACTTCTTTGGCAGGCACTGATGTGAAAACTGTCTCTTTCCAGGTGCGAGGATGAGCTCAAGTATGACCAGCAGCAGCTCCTGAAAGGGATGTCTGAGATGGACATTGAGACAGGGCCAGTCCCCTCCCAGCTACTTGTGCATGGACAGCGAGCACTTCCCTTGGGAGTAGACAATTCATTCAACTGCTTTCTTGCAGCTGCCCGCTTCGGCCGTGGTCGGGTGGTGCTGGCGGGGCATGAGAGTTTGATACTTAATCAAACTATGCTGCCGTTTGTACTCAATGCTTTGCGCTGGCTGATGGGGAATCAGACAGGCAGAATTGGGTTAGCTTCAGAAATGAAAGCACTGAAGTCTGTGTTACCAAACAGCAGTTTCGAGTGGAGTGAAACAGAACTTCTAACCAATGACTTGAGTGTGTTTTGCAGCTGCTCCTTGGGCAAAACAGATCCCAAGAAGGTAGAGGAATTTGTTGCAGAAGGTGGAGGCTTGCTAATTGGTGCAGAGGCCTGGATGTGGGGCCGCAGGAACCCAGACTCTAACTGTATGACACAATACCCAAATAACATCATCCTTAAACGCTTTGGCCTTGGCATCATTAGCCAGGTGGTCCAGCGGGGCCGTTTCCCAGTCCCCAATCCTGAGGTGATAAACTATCACATCCGTAGAGCCCTGTCTCAATATGAGTCCGTGATCCACAGCCAGGGTAGTAGCTTACAAGAGGGCTGGTTGAATAAGCTCTCACAAGATTGTTTCTACATGTTTCAAATGACGCATCAGAGGATTTCCATCTACGATTCTGTGAAGGAACATGCCCTGAAAATGATCCAAAGCCAGGGCTTCCCAAGTGTGACTGAGCAACACCCAATCACAAAGGGCAGCTCTCAGGCTTTTCTGCTGTCCCTGGCTTATGAATTATTCAAATCCGGAGTTGACAGATCTCAGCTACTTCCCCCTCCCACCTTACTACCTCCTACGGAATCTCCAATGACTATTAAAATAAGCACAGGTAAGAAATGGAGAGCGAGCGGGTCCTGGGCCCATAAAGAAAGAGAGCCGGCTAGCTTCAGCATCACTTCAGGGTGCCCCACCTCCCCACCGCTCCAAAGTCCATCTTCTTTCTTCTCTATAATCTTTAGCGAAGTTAAGTCTAGGAAGACAGGCAGCTGGGGCACTTTGAGGACATCTGGGAGATCCTGTAGCTCTAGGATTGGGGGAGCTTGGGGAGTTTTGGAAGAAAGTGGAATCGTGGATGGAAAGACTACAACCTTTCTTATGACTCTCATCAGGCAACGACAACTCCTGGGTAAGCACAGGACTCTACTTACCTGAAGGGCAGGTTGCACAAGTAACACTTCCGACTGAAGCCACTCATGCCAAACTGAAGGTAAAGCATTTGTTTCCCTTCTGACGCGTCCATAGCAACTTTACCGCCTCGTCTAGTCATATTTTTTTTTTCTTATTTGTAACAGGGTTTCTCTATGTTGCTCTGGCTGTCATGAAACTTGCTGGGTAGATCTTCTTGCCTCGCTTCAGCAGTATTTTAGATTCTCCCAACGTTCTTACCAGACATAGGTCAGAAACACACTTTTTTTTTAATAAACAAAGACAATAGTCACTAAAAAGCTGAGTTGTGGCACATAATAGATGGTTAAGAGACTCATTTCTTTTATTACCTTACTATCAAAGTTTCTCTCATTGTTTTTCTTTCCTGGGGTATCTGAAATATTATCTAAATATTTTCCAAGCTTCAACTCCATAAACCATTTCCATAGTCATCTCTTCTTGAGACCCAAGGAAAATGGCATAGCCATAGACAATGTGTTTCCTGACATAGACATAGGCAGAGTGTTTTCTGACATAGCCATAGGCAGTGTGTTTTCTGAGTTAATATTTACCTTGGAACTCCTTTTGCCTTTTTATAAGCCCCAAGTATTTATGAACAGATAAGGGAGCCCTAAAGAAAGTGAATAAATGGTACTAATATTTTACTTATGCATGAGATGAGACATTTATCATTCTGAGGTTATCTTCTTTCCACCTCTACCAGGTCTTTTAGATACACACACACACACACACACACACACACACACAAATCCTATAGTTTCTGTCTCATTTATTTGGGAACTAGTCAGGATAGATAAAAGATTATCACTTTTAGAAATCCACTCTTACTTCCTCAACTTTGACTCTGTTTAACTATATATAAGAGAGGATGGTTCTGTCATTCTCATGAAGACTTGTGCTCACTATGATAGGTCCTCATTGGCTGCCACATAGACAACATAAGCCAAGCAAAAACTTACATCCGTCCTCCTGTGATGACCTATGTGTACCACTTAACTTCATCCCAGACGTCCATCTCCTGGCTCTATGGGGGCCTTCTTTACATCATGGTGCCCAACAAATACAATCAGGATAATGTGTCTGTCACCATCAGTGGAGCTGTGTCTGCTCCATACTTCAGACTGGGTAAGTAGAAGACGGATTTTATAATGGGAAACAAAGCTGAGGGAAAACTAGAGGAAAAGAAGGGATCTGGTTTGAGAGAAGGCAATGGAGTGATTGGAGGAAAGGTGAGTCTCAAGACAGAAAGTGGAATGAAAATCTGAACACTCCCTTCTGGGAGATCAGAAAGGAGACATGGAAAGACAAAGGAGATTTATTACTGTGTGGTCTACAGTCAAAGTTGAAATCTAGAAAAAAGATGGTGTGGGTCAGGCTATGTAACCTTTATTTCCAGGTAAGACGACCCAGGAGGAATGGAAGAATCTGATCGAACACAGCAAAGCTCCATGGGGAGAACTAGCCACAGACAATATCATCCTGACAATTCCAACAGTAAACCTCAAAGTCCTTCAGGACCCCTACCCACTGCTCCAACTCTGGGACAAGATAGTAAAGGCTGTAGCCAAGCTGGCAGCCCGACCCTTCCCTTTCCAAAGACCTGAGAGGGTTGTACTTGACAAGCAGATTTCATTTGGTAGGTACTTCATGGTAAATCTATGAGAGTTGACTTTCAGTTGAACTGACATAATTTTATGGAGACCAGCTGGGAAAGGGGGCATAGTCCACATCCTTTAAATCTCAAACATACAAAGAGTTACGGGATAGTAAGACTGAAAAGCAAAATCTGTAAATTTTTCACATAGAAAACCACATGAAACCATGTTATTAAGGAACATAATTAAATGGAGTCAAAGTTGGGCAAGTAAAAATGCATTTCTAAAAGTGATAATCTTTTCTCTATCCCAGCTAGTTCCCAAACAAATGAGAAGAAACTATAGGATTTATTTGATAAGCATTACAGCACAATAACTGGCAGTTATTAATCTATTCTAATCTTAGAAGATAATCTGGTTACCTCCCTGCCAATCCCCAAGATACTTACTTGCATTTTAGTATTGATTTGACTCTCTCTAACCCAAGTGTTTTTCTATGGTGTCTTTTGAACTCTCTCCTCATGGTGAATCTCTCTCTCTCTCTCTCTCTCTCTCTCTCTCTCTCTCTCTCTCTCTCTCTCTCTCTCTCTCCTCTCTCTCCCCTCTCTGCCATCCTGGCTGGAATCAGATTCCCTCTCTTCTACCCAGCCATTGGCTAACCAGCTTTTACTGACAAAGAAGAGAGTAAATAGGAGCAATGTTTGCACAACATTGAGGCAGGAGATAACTTAGAACAAGCATTACAGTGCCATGTCTGGAATGTAGCCAGATACGGGGCAGAGAAGTCAGTATTTGAATAGTACAAGGATAATCTTTACACAGTGTACAAAACAGTACTGGGAAGAAGAAAGACAAGAGATGGGTACTCAGTACCTTTCAGAGGAGCCAAGAGGACTTGTTAATGCTGAATAAAACAGGAGAAATAATCGTTGTGGAGGGAACAATGAGGAAAAACTAATTGACCTTCAAAAATGATTCCTTAAGATTAAGACTAACCTGGAGAAGATTCTTGATGTGTTTCCTCATCTAGACATAAGACCTCATGACATGCACACATCACCCATCTGAAAATAAAGGAAATAATAATGAGTGCTGTCAGCCAGCAATACATTCCACATAATCAACCATTCACAGTGAAACGCAGATGGACATCAAATTCTGTCTAAGAAACAGAGAAGAAAGCTTTATGGGCTGCAAATAAGCTTAGGTGGTGGGTAGAGCCCACGTGAACTTACTCATATTCTAGGTCTTCTGGGGTGATAGTGAAGATGCAAATTACAAAAAGGCATCATATGTGTCGCTTTTCCTCTTACTTCCTGGTATTTCCCTCAGGTTTTCTTCATTCTGGATACCCCATTATGGGCTTAATTATTATAGTGGAAGGCATCATTAATGAGTTCAAAATAAGGTCACATGGTGTTTGGGGTGTGACACATGAACTGGGCCACAATCATCAGAAGCCTGGATGGACTTTTCGACCTCACACCACTGAAGCTTTGTGTAATCTCTGGAGTATTTATGTGCACGAGACGGTTTTAAACATCCCCAGGGATCAAGCGCATCCTTCACTGAATCCCGAGCTTAGGAAGCAGAGAATCAAAGACCATCTGAACAAGGGAGCACCTCTGAGTAACTGGATTGTATGGACAGCTCTAGAAACTTATCTCCAGGTACTGTGTATATATTCAGGGGGCGGGAACCACCAGACTTCCTGGTAATCCCAAGATCCCTACACAGTGTAGGGAGATGGGTAGATGGTGGATCTTCTTGTAGGTTAGGCATGGCACATATGATGTGGATAACTAAGTGTGTTTCCTCTTCTCTACTCTGTGGAAATCAATAAAATATATGGGATCATTATGGAAAACACAGCAGAATTATAGAGCTGTGCTCAGACAATCTATGTTGAAACACAACTTAACCAAATGCAAATAGATTCTCCTGAGCATCCTTGATAGCTTAGGAGAAATTAATGTCACCCTACTCCAACAATGTATTAGAGTGTAGGGACAGTAGCATGGTAACAAATTGTTCAAAATGCCATTTTCTTAAGCAAACATCACATATGCATGAAGTCGTACTTCATTGTAAAATAAGTAATATGCAGTATTTTACAACATTTCAAAACCCTTCCCCACCACTTCCCTACTATCTGTGGGAAACACATTGAAAAATATATTCACATAGCCATACTACGTGCTCATATTTCCAGGGAAACAGAGATAAGATAACCTAATTGACCTAATTAATTAGTAAAGACAAATCTAGAGGCCAGTTTTAATGCTTTAGTCAGTATAGCACTCTGTCTCTGGGTTTTCACTGCCTTTGTGATTTCAGGGAGTCTGAGATAACTTCTGGATCACATCAGCTTCCTTGTTAATAGGAAATCTGTCTTAAAAGCTATAGGACCCAATCATGGTGTCAGTTAAAACATTGATATTCATGATCAATTCAAAGCCTTTGGAGACAAACCACTGGTCTGGGGTCTGAGACTGAATTTCTGGTCAGGTAGCCACCTCCCCCATTACTGGTGTTCCATATTCCAATGTCGCAAGTAAAATCAGTTCTTCCGCACCTTTCAATCTGGTTCTCCAGTACTCTTTTCATAGTCTCCCTATTTCTCAACTGGATTAGTCATGCAGAGTGCTGCCAGCAAGTGCTATAAACCTGAAACCCACCAGTAGTTCCCTGCCCCTTCCTGTAGAACACCACACATCCAGTTCCAGTCCTCACCTGTTACCCAATCTGCTACAGCTGCAAACATCTCACCTTCAGAATGGCTCACCACTGCTCATAACTACTGACATTTACTAATGATGCCCTTTTCCACCTGACGAACAGTTTTGCATCCTATAAATATCAAGAATCGCCCATTTAGCTTTTAACATGAGTTTCTCTGAAGCCTTTGGGGATTTTTTCTTATTATTTTCCTTTGCAACGTTTATTCCCTGCCTGACATTCTAATGTGGCTTGTATGAACATTCATTGACTGTCTATGCATGTGCCTCTTAGCACAGCTCCATCGATACCTGGTTATAGCTAATATAAATCATCTCCTAATAGTCCAGGCTGTGGTTACAGTTGGGCAAGAATAAAAGAACCGGTTGGAGCTGGATTGCTCAAGGCTGTTATTCCCAAGGGTCACAGATTCCCAAACTATGAGGCATCACATTTAAAGTGGAATAATCCCAGCACTCCATTTCCAATGTTTAGCTGCACAAGATGAAAGGATATCACTCTCGTCAGTCAGATCCAGATCTTCAGCATTAGGCTTAGCAGCAATGGTAATAACTGCTTAAATTAATTGCCACTTATTGAGACCTTGATATGAATCAAATGAGTCACAGTACAAAACCTGCCTGAGATTGGACTGAGGAAGCTTGAGATAGGACACCTATCACAGGGGATAAGCTTCTGGAGGAAAAGAAAGGAGAGACCACTGACAAATTAGATCATCATAACAGCGTGGTTTATAACTAAAACCCACCATGTGATTTTATGCACGTGTTCGGGAGCTGACTTGCAGGTTGTATGTCACTCTGCCATTCCCTTCTCTTTGCAGCTCCAGGAGGGGTTTGGGTGGGAGCCATTCATCCAGCTCTTTGCTAACTACCAAACCCTCACTGGCCTTCCTCAAAACAATGAAGACAAGATGAATCTGTGGGTGAAGAAGTTCTCTGAGGTCGTACAGAAGAATCTAGCCCCTTTCTTTAAAGCCTGGGGCTGGCCTGTCCAACATGCTGTGGCCAAAAGCCTTGCCTCTTTGCCAGAGTGGCAGGAAAACCCCATGAAAATGTATACAGCCGAAGGTACAGAACATACAGAGTGAACACACACTAGCTGTTCTCTCAGAGAGAAGATCATTTATGAGATGCAATAGAAAAGCTCTCATGGTTCCACAAAATTCAATTTTAGGGGCGACCCCCCATTGTTAGAATCATCTTAATTCTTTTGCAGGGTAGAGATTAAATTATGCAGCGGCTTTCAAACTTTGCAATGTAGCTGACTCAATCTATTGCCTCGAGATTAATTTTAAACTGTGCGATTTGTTTCCTGACCTTCTTGTTTAGCATTTTTTTATGTTCTCTGCTTGTTCACAAAAGCTGCTCAAAGCCAAAGACTTAATTGAAGGACTATATTTTGTTTATAAAAACTTTGTGCTCTTCCTAAAATTAATGTGCAAATATCATTTGTTTGAGTCGTCTCAACAGAGTAGGTGATTAACATCTGCTTTGTCAATATTAGTGATATTGTGGTGAAGAACTCGCTTGCTTAACTCAGGTGAACCTTTGTGCACAGGAACACTTATGAACTATCACAGGCGGGCCTGTCTCAAGTTAGTATGTTACTGGAAGTTAAAGCATTTATATAACACACTGAAATTCATAGACATATATACTCCATGAAGGCAGTGGGTGATATGGATTCATATATACAAATATAAATACATATATATATATACAAATATATATGTGTCTTTATAATATTACTGAGAATTGTTCTCTTAGCATGTAGCTTTTACCACAAGTAGACACCTCACCTCTGCCACACAGTGGCCACACTGCTTACCAAATATCAGACATTTTTCCTTTGAGAAATAACTGAATGATTCACTGAAAGTTATATCTGTTATCCTTAAAAACATTTTTATTAATATCAGATAGACTAAGACCAAGAAAGTAAATATTTGATTTGCTTATGCCATACAAACTATGAAATCTATGTAAGATATGCTGCAGTTTGTGGTCAGAAACTTACACTAGATTTCTGTTTCGGAGAATAAATGTCTTTGCAACTCCATGATGTGTAAACATTGAATAGCTATGTATACAAATACAGCCTCCAGGTGAGGAAGCCTAAATTTTAAGGTGACCAATTAGGGATAGAGCAAAAATTTAAAATAGAAGATGGTTCAACAGTTGAAGCACTTACCACACAAGTAAGACGACCAGAGTGGGATACCCAGAACCCACAGAAGAGTTGAGTGGGTATAATGGCCTATCTGTAATCTCACCTTTAGCAGGTAGAGAGAAGGGATCCTCGAAGCAAGTTAGATAGCAAACAAACCATAACAGGCAAACTTTGACTTTGATCAGGGGATTTACCATAAAGAAAAAAAGTGGAAGAGAAAGAAGAAAGGTTCCTGACATCAACCTCTACCCCCCACATCCATGTGCATACATACATACACACATGAACACACATGGGACATACACATGTATATATACATGTGTGTACCTTGTAAAAATACACATAAAATGAAAAATTACTATATCAATAAGATAGATCATAGGATGCTAGTTCCACTGCCCTTATCTGAATATATGTTTTTACCTGTTTTGTAAAATTTCCTACTAAGAACTGACTTTCATCTCTACATGGCTGAAATGGGCTGTTAATCATAGATCCTGATACCCCCAACACAAATGTAAGCATGAATCCATGAATGGTCAACCACACCCTCAAGTTGCTGGATCCAGTGACTTTACTACATATGCTTAGAGATTTAAGTAAACCTGCCAATCACCGCCCTATTTTAAATGCATCACAAAAAACATAGTTAGGGAAGAGTTTCTTTTTAAAATCATGGTGTCTACAAATCATATGAACCTGAATTGTCTTGTGTTACCATTATCTTCACATACACATACACCCCAACACACACACAAGACTTTGTAAATAAAAGTTGATGAGATATCAAAAAATAAAGAATGATGTCTCCAAGGACATTTTTCAAGAATCTTGATGTAGTCATGACTCAAGCTCCATAGTGGGACTCATATTGTCTTATTTAGTAAATCAATAAGGTGTTGCCTTGCTTCTGTTGATTTGCGTTTCTTTTACCTGTCATATGGAAAAAAAACAAGTTCCCTTTCTTCAAGCTTGAGCAGTATGGCACCTGTCTTCTTTCTCTGGAATATGTGCTCCTTGTTCCATGTCTTTCTTTAGTTCATATGACCTAAGTTTCAGCATATGAGGACAGTTAGACACAAGATAGTTTACTTCTGATGAAAATGTAGACCAGGGGGTCATCAAGAGTATCATTTAGTCTTCACATTGCTGTAACCAAATATCTAACAGAAGTGACCCAAAGGAGCAGAAGTCTAGTTCTGTTCATGATTTTAGAAAATAAAATGCATTGTGGGGACACGAAACCTGCACTCAGAGAGCTGGTTTGCCAAGAGCACTCTCCCTCCTAAGCCATAGCCCACAGGTGAGACCCCACTTTCTCCCCATTGACTGTCCAAGGAGAGACAAGCCTGGAGCACATGGAACACAGGAGCCTCAGGGCAGCCTAGGACAGGACCCTTATGGTCTCAATCTACACCCAGAGTTGGCGCTGTCCCACAGCTTTCAGACCCAAAACCTGCAGGCAGAGAGCTGTTCTGCCAGGAGAGCTCTCACTCCAATGATCACAGTCTCACAGGCCCACAAAAGGGACAAGCTCCAGTCAGAGACAGCAAGACCAACTAACCTCAGAGATAGCCAGATGGTGAGAGGCAAGCACAAGAACATAAGCAGCAGAAAGCAAGATTACTTGGCATCATTTGAGCCCAGTTCTCCTACCACAGCAAATACTGGATATCCCAACACACAGGAAAAGCAACATTTAGATTTAAAATCACATCTCATGATACTGATAGAGAACTTTAAGAAGGATATAAATAAACCCCCATAAAGAAATACATGAGAACACAGGTAAACAAGTAGAAGCCCTTAAAGAGGAAACACAAAAATCCCTTAAAGAATTACAGGAAAACACAACCAAACAGGTGAGGGAATTGAACAAAACCATTCAGGATCTAAAAATGGAAATAGAAACAATAAAGAAATCACAAAGAGAGACAACCCTGGAAATAGAAAACCCAGGAAAGAGATCAGGAGTCACAGATGCAATCATCACCAACAGAATACAAGAGATTAAGGAGAGAATCTCAGGAGAAGAAGATACCATAGAAATCATTGACACAATAGTCAAAGAAAATGCAACTAGCAAAATGATCCTAACTCAAAATATCCAGGAAATCCAGGACAGAATAAGAAGATCAAACCTAAGAATAACAGGTATAGAAGAGAATGAAGATTCCCAACTTAAAGGGCCAGAAAATATCTTCAACAAAATTGTAGAAGAAAACTTCTCTAACCTAAAAAAGAGATGCCCATAAACATACAAGAAGCCTACAGAACTCCAAATAGATTGAACCAGAAAAGAAATCCCTCCCATCACATAATAGTCAAAACACCAAATACACAAAACAAAGAAAGAATATTAAAAGCATAAGGGGAAAAGGTCAAGTAACAAATAAAAGCAGACCTATCAGAATTACACCAGACTTCTCACCAGAGACTGTGAAGGCCAGAAGATCCTGGACATATGTCATACAGACCATAAGAGAACACAAGTGCCAGCCCAGGCTACTATATTCAGCAAAACTCTCAATTAACATAGAAGAAGAAATCAAGATTACCAAACTTACACACTATCTTTCCACAAATCCAGCCCTACAAAGGATAGTAGATAGAAAACTCCAACACAAGGAGGAAAACTACACCCTAGAAAAAAGCAAGAAAGTAATCTTCTTGCAACAAACCCAAAAGAAGAGAACCACACAAACATAAATGCACCTCTAACAATAAAAACAACAAGAAACAACAATCATTATTCCTTAATATCTCTTAACATCAATGGACTCAATTCCTCAATAAAAAGGTATAGTCCAATAAACTGGATATGTGAACAGGATTCAGCATTTTTCTGTATACAGGAAACACACCTCAGTGACAAAGGACAGAGGAAAAGGCTGGAAA
This sequence comes from Rattus norvegicus, assembly GCF_021556685.1. Taxonomy (NCBI): domain Eukaryota; kingdom Metazoa; phylum Chordata; class Mammalia; order Rodentia; family Muridae; genus Rattus; species Rattus norvegicus. Next base: position 72,268,979 of record NC_141537.1, on the reverse strand, counting down.
ACAATTTTCCAAGCAAATGGTCCCAAGAAACTAGCTGGGGTAGCCATTCTAATATCAAAGAAAGTCGACGTTCAACCAAAAGTTATCAAAAAAGATAAGAAAGGACACTTCATATTCATCAAAGGAAATATCTACCAAGATGGTGTTCATAGCAGCCTTATTTATAATAGCTAGACATTGGAAAGAACCCAGATGTTCTTCAACAGTAGAATGGTTACAGAAATTGTTGTACATCTACACAATGGAGTACTACTCAGCTATCAAAACAATGACTTCATGGAATTCATAGGGAAATGGATGGAACTAGAAAATACCCTAAGTGATGTAGCCCAGTCACAAAAAGGACACACATGGTATGCACTCACTGATAATGGATATTAGCCCAAAAACTTGGAATACCTAAGAAAAAATTCACATATCATATGGAGCCCAAGAAGAAGGAAGACCAAAATGTGGATGCTTCATTACTTCTTAGAAGGGAGAACAAAATACTCACGGGAGGAAATACAGGGACTAAAAGTGGAGCAGGGACTGAAGAAAAGGTCATCCAGAGACTGCCCCACTTGGGGATCCATCTTATATGCAGCCACCAAATCCAGTCACTATTGCTGATGCCAAGAAGTGCTTGCTGACAGGAGCCAGATATGGGTGTCTCCTGAGAGGCTCTGCCAGAGCCCTCCTGATACAGATGAGAATGGTTGCAGCCAACCATTGGACTGAACAAGGAGATCCCAATGGAGGAGTTAGAGAAAAGACAGAAAGAGCTGAAGAGGTCTGCAACCCCATAGGAAGAACAACAATACCAACCAACCAGACCCTATCAGAGTTCCCAGGGACTAAACTACCAACCAATGAGTACACATGGAGGAACCCATGGCTCTGGCCACATATGTAGCAGAGGATGGCATTGTCCAGCATCAGTAGGAGGATAAGCCCTTGGTCCTGTGAAGACTCATTTCCCCAATGTAGGGTAATGCCAGGGCATTGAGGGTGGAGTGGGTGGGTGGAAGCGGCAGCATCCTCATAGAAGTAGGAGGTCGGGGAAGGAGGTATGGGAGAAGGAAGAAAAGAGATAACATTTGAAAAGTAAATACATAAAATATCAAAGACAAATAAAATTTAAAAAATAAAAGAAAAAGGAAGAAGAAAAAAGTGCATTGTGTCAGAAATGGTCTGATGGTTCCTGGAATTTCAGGAGCTTGCTATCTACTTTGTTCTTATCTCAGCATATCAAAAACAGGGAGAGCAGAAAGCAAAATTAGATTATAGCTCTCAAGACCCACCCAATCCCCAGTAGTCTATGTCTTTAAGTAGGTCTAAAAGGTGTACATCATTCCAGAAACAGGACCATCAGCCTATGGGAGCACATATCCACATCTGTAGAGCCTTGGATGATGTAGCCCAACGGTACTCATTTGCCTAGCATAACAAGATCAAGGAAAAGATCTCCTATTCTCTTCTAACTAATAACAGGCAACATAAAATATTACCATAGTGATGGTCAAATTGGACAAACAAGAACTGATCTACCCTTTCCCATTTTCCACATGCAAGAGTTAGTTCTTATGAGAATGGCTTCAGCAATGTTTTGTGGGAGGTGAAAACAGAAACTTTCAAGGAAAAAGATCAACTTTTAAATAGACTCCTCAATCTTCCATTTCTGGGCCTCTGGTTTCCTTCTTGCCAGCCCCTTTTCTTCTCCCTGTCCACTTGAATCTCACCAAACATTAACTTTGAAGAAGCTCTTTTTTTGTCTAGGTATTATGACCCACATCTTTCAACTATGTATAGTCCAAGAACATTCCTATAGCTTATTTCTGTCAGCTAAATAACCAGGGCTCTATATACATACAGCCACCAAACCCAAACAATATTGCTGATGCCAAGAAGTGCATGCTGGTAGGAGCCTCATATAGCTGTCTTCTGAGAGGCTCTGCCAGAGCATGATAAATACAGAGGCGAATGCTCGCAGCCAACCATTGAACTGAGAATGAGATCCCCATTGAAGGAGTTAGAGAAAGGACTGAAGGAACTGAAGGGGTTTGCAGTTCTATAAGAACAACAATACCAACCAACCAGAGCTCCCAGGGACTAAACCACCATCCAAAGAGTACATGGACAGACCCAGCTGCATATATAGCAGAGGATGGCCTTGTTGGGCATCAATGGGAGGAGAAGCCCTTGGTCCTGCCAAGGCTGGACACCCCAGTGTAGGGGAATGTCCAGGTGGGGAGGCGGGAAGGGGTGGGTGGTTGGGTGAGGGAACACTGTTATACAAGAAGGGGTGGAATAGGGGGGTTATGGATGGGAAATCGGGGAAAGGGGTTAATATTTGAAATGTAAATTTTAAAAAATCCAATAAAAAGAATAATAACTGGGGTTCTTTCTTGTTTGTCCTCCAGATGGCGCAGTAAGTCCAGGCTGAAACTTCAGCAGTGTCTGTACCTGTGTATCTCCGCCCCACCCCCATCCCCGCCCCGCCACCGCAGCCTCAGACTGAAGGAAAAAAATAAAGAGGTCTTTTACAAAATTCTGTCTCAGTGTTTGAAAAACAGAAGGAAAAGAGCCAAGAAACCAAAAGCCCACTCCAAATAAGAAACTACAAAGAACAGGAATAGCCGTGAAAGGTGTGTGAAGAGACGGTTTCAGGGTGCTGTGGGGGCCCGGTATCAGTGGTCACATCAAGAGCTAGACACTGCACGCTACCACCTGACCTGGCAGGCAAGATGTGCCTTCTTATCCAGTAGTATCTGAGGATAGGAGTGCTCGTGCTGGTATTTTAAACACGGTGATTGAAAACCAATGGCTATGGAAGTCATAAGCCCTAAGGAAGAACTTAATGATCCTTTTCTAAATGGTCATGTTGTCAAACTGCCTTCTAAATATTTACATTTCTATCCAAAGATTCGTGCTGCTCCCAGTCTCACTCAGAGAAGTTCCTCACTGTAGTGGGTTGTGACTAAGGCAGAGACGCCTTACTGGTGTTCAGAGCGCTGAGAGTAAGTGATTGTTCATGTTTAGATACGAATAGGATGCTTGGATCAACCCTTCCATTCCGAGGCTCAGGAAACATCGTAGAATGTGGTGCTGAAAGAATGTAGGAGCCAGAGATGGGCAGGAGGGTTGGGAAATGCCGTCCTCCGGACATGGCACGGAGGTTGCACACATGAACTCAAAGCAGTTGTGGTTACCTATACAAGACTTGCACAGGCTCAAACCCAGCTAAAAGCTCCTCGCTGAAAAACTATAGGAAGTTGAGAGAGGGAAGAAGCTGAAGCAGTTCCTGGGGGAGAATCGCTTTTCTGAGGGAGAAGTGTGAACACTGGTAAATTCTCCATTCCGCAATAGATGACTCCATGTCCATGCACATAAGAAAGACTAGTGGAACTCGGTAGGATAAAAACATCCATTAACAGATTAAAAGCTATTAAAAAAGGACATTAAGCTGGGAGGGAGATGTGTACCCACGGGGAAACTAAAAAGGGAGAGGGGAAAATTAATATAGTCAAGATATACTCAAGGTACAGTAGGGGAGTGTGTGTGTGTGTGTGTGTGTGTGTGTGTGTGTGTGTGTGTGTGTGTTATTAAAAATAAAATTTAAAATAAAAAAATTACAGAGAGGCAGGAGAGGTCTTAAGAATGTAAGTATATCATTTTAATACATTTACACAGTTGCAGAACTTATAGATTATAAGAAAAAACATTCTATTCATTTTTTCTTAAATTTGGGGTTTCCCAGTGAACTAGACTATGGGGGGAGGGCGGCAATGGGGGGAGGGTTGGGAGGGGAACACCCATAAGGAAGGGGAGGGGGGAGGGGGATGTTTGCCCGGAAACCGGGAAAGGGAATAACACTTGAAATGTATATAAGAAATACTCAAGTTAATAAAAAAAAAATTTGGGTTTCATAGTGACATTTTCCTACAAAATTATCAGATATTTTGTATTTATTCACTCCCTTGCCAATATTACTTATCTTCTGTCTCCCACTTTTAGTGACCCCCTTCCTCCTCCTAAGTGGTTCTGGCTTCTGTTTTCTTTTACCTCCATCACCACTCCCTCTTCATACCCTGTAATAATTCCCTTCCTCCTTTCATGGCCTAACTGTTCCCCCTAACACACACACACACACACACACACACACACACACACACACACACACGCTTAGAGAAAACACAAAGATTTTTTCTTTTTAAGACTAGCTTATTTAGCTTCATACAGTGATCACCAGTTGAATACATCCCCCCCCCCCCGTGGTTGTGATCAGCTTGTTTTTCTTTACAGCTGAATAAAATTCCATTGTGTATACATATCACATTTTCTTCATCCATCTGTCTGTTGATGGACGTCTAGGCTAGTTCCAAATCTTGCCTATTCTGAACAAACAGTACAGCATTAATGTGCGAGTAACTCTGTGGTCTTCTCACTGGGAATCCTTAGGGTGTTGTCTTGGTTTCTTTTCTTGTTGCTGTAATGAAGACAGAGAGTTAAAAGCTACATAAGATAGGTTTATTTTGGCATACATTTCCAGGTTATAGTTCATCATGATGGAGAATTGCAGCAGGAGGTGCTTGGAGGAACTGGCCACATCATATCTGCACTCAAAAGCAGAGAGCATGCTGGGGCTCAGGTGGCTTTTTTCAGTTTATTCAGTCCAGAATCCCAGTCTTAGGGAATGAGTGCCCACCCACTGTGGGTACCTCACTCAGTGTATTTAAGATAATCCTCACAGGCATGTTGAGAGCCCCATCTCTCAGATGATTCTCTATCCTGGCAGGTTAGTAGAACAATAGCCATCATAGGTATGTACCCAAAGAATAGCATAGCTGGTCATATCCTAATTCTAATTTTAGTTTTTTTGAGAAACTTCCATAATGATTTCTGCAGGAGAGGAACAAAATTCTATTTTCCTCAGTGGCATATAAAGTTTTCTTTGCCCTCTCTATCTGCATTGGTTGTCACTGATTTTCTTAACAATAGCCTTCGTGACAGAGATGAGATTGATCCTAGAGTAGTTTTATTTTGTGTTTCACTGTTTTCAAATAGTTACTGGCCGTTTGTCTTTCTTCTCTCGAGAACAGTCCACTGAATTCATTAGCCCACCTACTGATTGGCTGATTTGGAGCAGTACGCAATTTTTTGGTGCTCTTTATAAATTCTATATATTAATCCCCAGTCATATATTGTTGGAAAAGATTGTCTGCCATTCTGAGACTGTCTTTCCAATATGCTGATTGTTTTCTTTGCCATGCAGAAGTTTCTCAATGTTATGCAATCCCCTCTGATCTTAACCATATTTTCTGTATTATTCACAGCACATTACCTTTCATAGGTCTATATTTTAATAATTTTTACCTATTTTATAATTTTAAAATAATTATATTTTAATAATTTCCACTAACAATTTCAGCATTTCCGATTTTCATGTTAAGTCTTTGTTGCACTTTGAATTGATCTTTCTGCAGGAGAAAGGCATGGATTTAGTTTCATTCTTTCGTGTGTGTGTGTGTGTGTGTGTGTGTGTGTGTGTGTGTGTGTGTGTATTTGTGTGTTTAAGTGCAACGTTTTCAGCACCATTTGTTGGACAGGCTTTCTTCTAATAAACATTCTGACACCGCTGTTAAAGCTGTCGCTGTGGAGGGTTATTTCAGGATACTTTATTCTATTCCATTGATCTACATGTCAGTTTTTGTGTCAGTGGCATGCTGTCCTTGTCACTAGGTTCTGTAATGTAATTTAAAGTTAGGTATTTTGATGCCCCCAGCAGTACTCTGCCTATTCTGTGTCCTTTCTCCTTCCCTCTAAAGTCAACTCTGTGGAGAATTTAATTGGGATTTCAACCAAGACTGCTTTGAATCTGTGGACCACTTCTGGAGTATAGCAACTTTTCACAATACTATTTCTGTCAGTTCATAAGCATGGGATTTTTCCATCTTCTATTGTCTTCTTCAATTTCTTTCTTTATTGTTTTAATTTTTTTTCTTCCTTACAGAGATCTTTCAACTCCTCAATTGGAATGACTCTTAGACTTTGTTTAAAGTTACAATGAGTAGGAGGGTTTTTTTTTCTGATTTCTTTCTCAGTAGGATCATTATTGACCTATAGAAAAGCTAGCAGAATTTAGATGTTGATTTTACGCACTGCCAACTTGCTAGGTTTATGAATTCTAAGAATTTTCTGTTGGAGTCCTTAGGGATCGTCATTTAATTATAAGATCATCTCATCTTCAAATAGGCGCTTTCAGCTTAATCTTTTCCTACTTATAAGCCTTTTACTTCCTTCTCCAGTCTTATCACTGAAGGTTAGACATCACACAGTATACTGAGAAGGAGCAGAGAGAGTGAGCATGCTTGACTCATTCCTGACTTTACAGGAAATGTTCCCAGGTTTTTCCATTTAATACATTGTTTGTTGTATGTTTTCACACATAGTTTTAGGATCCCCCTGCTCTTTCTTTTCTGATTTCTCAGGGTTTTTATTCTTAAAGAAAGTTGAAGTTCATTAAAGGCCTCTTTTGCAGCTACTGAGATGAACATATGGTTTCTGTCCTTAAGTGTATTTATCTGTTGTGTTTTTATTTATTTGTGTGTGTTGAATCCTCTGGGCTTCCTTGGAATGAAACCAACTTGGTAATGGTGTTCTTGAATTCAGTTTGCAAGTATATTATTGAGAATCTCTGTATGTATATTCAACAAGGACACCAGTCTGTAGAGCTCTTGTTTTGTTCTGTCCTTTTATGATTTTGACCACAGGGTGATTCTAGCTCTGTAGAATCAGTGCTGCTTCACTTGCTGTTTTATGGAACAGTTTGAGGGATGTTAATGTTAGCTATTCTTTGAAAGATTGGTAGGACGTTGCAGTGTCTAAAACTTCCATTTCCGCTTCTACTGCACAAGATAAGGTAGTGCCTCTGGAGGCCTCAGACTTGCCGAAACATTGAGAGGCCAGATCTCATGCAGGATTTGTGCAGATAACTCCCAGGTGTGAGTTCATGAGTGTAGCCATATGCAGATAACAGTGTTTCTCGGTATACAGAACACAGGTATAGTATAATTGGTTTTCCATATTGGACATAATTAACTGCCTACTCTGTCTCATTAATCTTACTTTTTAGTTATTATGCTATTCTTGTAGATTCTTTCATGATTTCTAATTATATAATCACATTATCTTCAAAGGTGAACATTCTTTCATTTTCCTGTGTGTCCCTATTATAGTCTTCTATTTCTTTTTTTTTAACTGTTCTCAGAAAAATTCCAATGCTACGAAAGCAGTGAGAATTGACATCACCATGTCTCTGATTTTCGGATTTCAACATCCATTCTTTGAACATCACTCTTTGGCTGGCGTTCATTCTGAGAAGAAGGGACTATTGGCATACTGACAGTTGAATTATGAGATCTGACTTTAACTTCAAGAGAATCACTCAACCACTACAGGAAGAGTAGAGAATTCTCCCTTTGGGGGAAGTAGAGGAATGAAGTGAGACCAATAAGGAGCTATTTCAAAGTCCAAACCAAACTTGTATGGTCTTCAACAGAAAAGATTGTTTTGCAAAAATGTTAGATAGCATGAGAGAGAGAATAAAGCCATCCCTGACTCTGTACTCTCTGAATCTTAAGTATTTATGTGACTATGTTTATATATATATATATATGTGTGTGTGTGTGTGTGTGTGTGTGTGTGTGTGTGTGTGTGTGTGTGTGTGTGGTGTGTGGTGTGAATTTAATAGCTGTTGGGTTTAATTTTTTTAAAAATTTATACAATTTCAAAGTAACTATTTTTTGAATCTTTGTGGTAGGAAGCCTGCAGGGACATAAGTAGAAACAAAGTACTGTTGTGTTTTATAACCTCAAAGTCAGTGCCTTTTATGAAGATTAAATTGCGTTTTAATTTATCCTTTGATAAATATATAACATAGTTTGATCATACTCATCCCCCATTACCCTTCCCTACCCCCCAACTCTTTCTAGACTCTTCTTTTCAAGATGCCCCCTCCTAATTTCATGTCTTTATTATTAATATTTTAGTGACATACAGAGTTTAATTAGAGTCGTTTACATTAGCCAGGTTGTAAAGTTATTAACTGGAGCATGAAAATTTTTTCACTGAATTTTTTTTTCTTAATCCTCAGGAACATTTACCTGCCAGTAGCTGCACAGGACAGGGTAGGGCCTCAGGAGGCGATCCATCTTCCTGTTTGCTGAAATGTTGCGAGGCTCAATCTTATGCTGGTCTTGTGCAGATAACCACAGGTACTGTGAACTCATGAGTGTAACCACCCTCCACATCCAGATAACATTTTCTCGGCATTCCTCCCCATTTTCTGGCTTTTGAAGTCTTTCCACTTCCTCTTGCACAATGTTCCTTGAACCTTGGAAATATAATAAAGATGTCTAGTTTAGGCCTTGTTTTTCTTTATTTTATTTTTTATATTTTATTTTTTTTAGTACGTGTGTATTCCTTGGCCACTAGGCAGTTAGAAACTTTGTCTTGTTCACTCCTGGAAACCAGAACCTAATGAGTACTCTGTGTGTATGTGTGTGTATGTGTGTGTGTATGTGTGTGTGTGTGTGTGTGTATGTGTGTGTGTATGTGTGTGTGCGCACATGTGTGTGTGCATACATTAACTGTTAAATAAATGTTTGCATAAATGAGTGAGTTGATATTTCTAATGAATCCTTAAACTACTCCTGCTTTTCCAAACTACACTTCCACTTTCGGAAGTTTATTTTGAAAAAACTGAACAACTGCAAACATTTGTCACTGCAGCTATTCATTAAAATATTCTATTTTAATAGTGAGGAACTAAATGCACCCTAACTGCTATGTTAGAGGAAATTTGGGGCATGACTCAAAAGGTTCCAGGAAGACTCTGTTCACTCTTGGGTCCAGAAGGCCACTGACTCCCACCCAGGCTCTAGCAGACTCGTGGGCATAAGAAATTTCCAGTTAGAGGGTAGGGTTATCTTAGGTCACTACTAACCATGGATTCTAATTACAGCTCTTGAAATCTCCAGGGCTTAATTTTCAAAGTTTTACAGCGCCTTTGAACTGTTTCTGGGGCCTCATTATTGTCAGGCTCTCTACCATGGGCCTGTGTACAGGGTGTTGTGGGAAAAGAGAAGTGACTAAAGGAGAGAGAAGGAAGAGAAGTAGGTACATCAGGAAACCCCAGGGAACAGACTTTTAATTAAAACCCAGCTGAGCAATTTGCATCAGTGAGTTTCACTGTGTGAAGGAAAAGAGTAGCCTTAGGAAGGACTGCCTGGAGTGGGCTTGCTCCTCCCTCTGAGAAGGTCTTTACTATTAACACTGAAGTACAGATCACAGCAGACATCAGCACCTTCCTATGGGGCGTCTTGCTTGAGTGTGCCAACATGAGCTCCTTGCTACCGACAATTGACCAGTTCACAAAGTCTACAGTTATTGCCTTGTGTGCCAGGGAAAACAAAAGAGCTTTTAGCTTGTTCAAGATTATTCAGAATTCTAGTACCCAATCTTAAGTATATGTGTTCTGTACTCTAAGAACTCCTGAACTAAAAGTTGCTTAAATCTGTTTTGTGTCTTCATTTCTATAAATAATTTATATAAATAAGACATTCACACAGAGAATGTCTCTAAATGGCAAAAAGTAGGATGTTGTACTTAATGGTCCCTATCTCAACACAACCTAGACCACTAGTGGCGTCATTTATTTAACCGATATACACTGAATTCTCTTTATGTAACACACAGGTTGGCCATTAGAAAAGGCTGTACCCAAGGTGAAACAAGAATGATTTATACTTTCTTAACACGTATATCCTGGATATAAATATGCTTTTGCCTGTGTCTGATTCTATAAACATTAGCTGGCCAAGACTTAGAGCTTCATGAACCAAACAAAGCTAACACAAATGATATTTAACCCCTCTTTAAGTCTCCAAAAATTCTAACAGATGGAGAGAATGCTTGTAGGAAGAGGTTGTTCCATTGCTCTGATATTTTGCTAAGGAGGTTATGATGGGCATACATGCAGTGTACTGCTCTGCTCCAGCTTCTTGGTTAGAAAACAAGAGAAAAAAATCCTTGGGATGCTTCACAGGGAAAGGAAATATTAGAAAACATTTGGAGAACTGTACTGTGCCTGAACTGCCCCCCCCCAGGGAGGCTCTTTTTCCAAATGCTAGTTCCCAGGGGCAGGTATAGTTTTGGAGATTGTGTACCTTTAGGAGGTAGAGCCTAGCTGAGAGAAGGTCATTTGGGGTAACTGTTGTAGCTCTGCTCCTAGCTTCTGCCACACTTCACTTTCTAGCACACCAGGATGTAGAGAGCTGTCTATCCTTTGCCCCATAACCACACATCCATGAATGGCTGTTCTCATGCTTTCCTCGCCAAATGGATTAAAACCCTCAAATCATAAACCAAAGGTAAATATTTGCGAGGTTTTTTTGTCACAATGATGCAGATGTGACTAAGGCACCCATTGCTCATAGAACATGTAGAGACCTGAGTTTAAATATGATAGGGTCCAGCATCTACAAGTTCAAAACCACAGAGAGGAAAAATGCTACGAGGAGAGTTTGGTTATAATACTAGGGCTGTAGACATTGGCCACTTGAGGCTACTAGCAGGATGAATCATTTCTTTTTAATCATTGTTTAAGCTACATTTGTGTCATCTGTTACAAATTCAACATCCTGATGGCCCTGGGCTGACTGGATGAGCTTTAGCTGCAAGAGTTATAAGAAAAGATATATAGTTGAGACTTTTAGCTATTGAACTGTAAAGACATATTTCCCACTCATTTAGGGTACCTTAAACTATATCAGGCCTAAATGATGAGTGGTAGAGAGGAAAAGATATATAGATAGATGGAGAGGCAGAGACAGAGACTGAGGGGGTGGAGGAGAGATGGGGCGGGAAGGAAAAGGAAAGGAAATATTCCTCTCCTTGTGTCTGGTTAAGTTAAACAGAATGAACTGAGAGAGGGAAAAAGGTAATCTATGTTATGAAAATGATCTGTGGGTTATCACTTTGGGTTATTAATATTCTATCTCATTCTTCTCCTAGAAAAACTATAATTTCAGAGAAAATAAATTTAATTTTTCTCCTTTTGACCCATATCACAATTTCTCTTGATGCACTGGGTTAATTTGTTTTAAAGATTTTTATTTTGTGTGTGTGTGTCCATAGGTGTGTGTGTGTGTGTGTGTGTGTGTGTGTGTGTTCATCTGTGTATAGGTATGTGTGTATGAGTCAGATACCTCTGGTCCAGAGTTAAAGACCAACTGTAAGCTGTCCCATATGAATGCTGGATCCTTTGTCAAAGGAGTATGTGTCCTGACTGCTGCGCCATCTCTCCAGCTCCTCCATACTGGATTCCTTACAACTATATATAACTATCCTATTGCTTTAGCAAACAAGCTCTTCCCTTGGAGCTTTACCCTTGAAGTTTCCTGCTTCTCCCCACTTCTCAGTATATCAAGAGCATTTTGACTTTGCTATCTGAGATTCTTTACCTTCCTGAACCCACCTGGTTGGGCTCTGGGTCATTGTCTTCCCACCTGACCAATAGCTTCCACTGCCTTCATTACCCATAACTTTTTATTTAATGTTCAGTAACATTTTCCTATTGATCTATTTCCTGATGACCATTGAAAAAGTATTTCTCTCCCACAGTTCAGTGATAATAAGGTAAGTTCAGGCTTTTGTCTTGTCTATGGGGTCTAGTCTCTTCCGGTGTCATTAGCTTTCCTTAAAGTAGTAGCCTGTAGCATTATCTTCTTAACTAATTCCATTTGGCCCAAATTTTTGAGTGCCGTACATATTCTGATAACATCTGAATTTGTATTTTTAGTCCTAACCTCTGCACTGAGATCTAAATAGGCATCTATTATGATGCCTATCCAAGATATCTTACATCTCCTCTTGACCTTTTCCTCAGATAAAAATCTAGACTCATATATTAAAACTTTGATATTTTTCTTAATTTTTATATTAAAATTTACCATTAACTCATTTGAAGGTGTGAATTCCAGTGACAGCTCAGGTCAAAAGCCAGAATTCATCCTTGGTCACTGCTTCCTGCTCCCTGTCACGTTCCGTTCATCATCCGGGGATATTTGTCCCATCTCACAAGCATAGAGGACCACACTTGCTAAAGAGCATGAATGTGTTGTGCCTTTATTTCTATTTTTCTTTCCTTATTGTAATGCATTGTTAAGCATGTCTAAGGATATGCTGAAGGTAAAGGTGAGTATATATTTTATTTTTCTTGAGTTTAACATAAGTGCTTATGATATTTTAATTATGAATATAATTCTTGCAGGAGGTCTCTGACAGTGGACATACTATTTCTTGCAGGGAGATTTTTTCTATTACTATACTCGACATATTTAATCATGAATGTATATTTAATGTGCCCAACTTGATTTTGTCATGATCAGAGTTTCCTTTCTTAACAGGAAAACTAATAAAATGAGGAAGACAATTCATAACCTAGAGAGGAAAGCCAGTGACATATAGGAAAGAATCCTATCTGGATAAAAAATGTCTAAAAATAAGAAAGGAAATTAGATTTTGAAAAATGGGAACTTTGGAAATTAGAAACTTAATGTGTTAGGAAGCAGACTGGATCTCATCATGAGAATTCATTCCTGTAATCAAGCATGTAAGTAGAGACAGGAATACAGCTGTGTTAGTCCACCCTGGGTTACATAGTAGGTACAGGTTACTCTGAGCTATGGAGTAGGATTCTGTCTCACAAATCAGAAAATAAATAACCAAAAACCGCAGCTGAACTAAGCCCAACCAACCAACCAGACACACTGTAGAAAGCATCACTAATAAATTCAATCAAACAGGAGAAAAATGTGGGCATGGGAATCTAAAATCTGAGAAACTTTGCAAAGAACTTAACAAAATACATTTATGACTTGTATTCTAAAATTCTAAAACAACAAAAAAGAAGTCCCAAATACCTACTGACTCAAATTGGTAGTATTCCCTATAAATTGAAGATGGCAATATTTTGTTGTTGTCTAGAGGTAAGATCATGTATCGCCTGCTGGCCTGTGATTCACTATCTAGCCTAGCCTAGCCCATGATTTACCATCTAACCTGGGCTAGCTCAAATGCTTGACTCCCCTTCCCCAACCTCTTAAATACTAAGACTGAGCTTTAAAATGTTATAAATTTCCCCAAAGATTTATTATAATCTTAATAAAATTTCCTAACACGATTCTATTTTTTTAGAACTTGGCAAGCTAGACTTTATATGGAAAAATCAAGGAGGCTAGAAGAGCTAAAACAATTGTGAAACAGGCAAAGTAGGAGAACGTAGAAGCATCATTTTTAGACTTTGATTAATCATGATTAAAAAATCAAGATTAATACACAAAACCATGTCAGTGTGGTGCTACTAAAAGGGCAAACATTAGATCAGTGTAACAAATCCAGTCTACAGATACATTCACATATATGTAACTAATACATTTCTTATTAAAGTTCAAAAAATTCAATAAAATATAATCTTTCAACAAGTGGTTCTTATAGATTTGATAGTCCGCGTTAAAAAAATAAAACATGATTGATACTTCGCACCATGTACAAAAACTGAATGCAAATTTTGATAAGTAATATAAATATATGTTAAGTGTTCAAAAAATAATTCGGGAAAAATAGGACAGAATTTTTAATGTCTTAAGTTAAGCCAAAACTTATTAGACATGACAAATCCCAATCCATGAAGAAAAAAATTGAAAAGACATAGTTCATGAAAATTTAAAATCTTTGTGCTTTGGGGAGCTGAAAAAACATGGTTCAGTGGTTCAGAGCATGCAGGGCTTTTACAGAGAACTGGAGTTTAGTTCACACATGTTAGGGCAACTCATGACCATCTGGAACTCCAGCAACACAAGCAAAGACAATTAGGACCATTTGGTCTTCTTCACACTTCCCAAGATCTAATTCTTCTTCACTATTAAGAATACTGAATATTGTTTTATAATTACTAAGAAATAATTTTAAAGTTAGTATGTATGCTTTATAAACATGTCTTTATTGTTAAGCAATCATCAGTAAAACAACATATCGTGCTTTTATAGATAATAATATTTCTGCCTTTTAGGTTCTTTGAATTCCAAGCCTTTATCCTGTAAGCAAGTATCACCTTTGAACCTAGAAAAATCTATAGCTTAAAAAATAAATTTCATAGGAATAGACTAGGAAAGTATCTGGTTTATAAATGGGGTAAAAATATTCCTGTACTTTTAATTGATGATAAATTGATAATAGGCAATGTGATGTATTTTTAAACTCAGTTTCTAAACTTGTATTTATCATGCATCTTTCCCATGCTCTGGTTCAAGCCTTGCTGTTCTAACCACCTGCTCAACCAGAATGGTAAGCGTGCCAGGCACACTTAGAGCAGGGTTTAGAAGGTGAATTATCAAGAAAGAACAGTGACTTGAAATCTAAAGGACCATCGTCAAACAAAAAATCGAGAAAGTTTTTCCTTGTGAGGTTAGTATTTAACAAAATGTGAGTTTTTCATCATAGGATATCAGAGAATTGGAATTCTATCAATTGTTAAGAATTTCTTTGTCAGATATACATTGGAAAACTGAGAAAACCACCACCATATGGTTTTAGAGAACTGTTTGATCTATTTTGAGGCAAATTTGACAAGATTAAATTTACTTTTGAATCTCATAACTCTTTCCCTGGCTCACACAAAGCAATGGCAGCTGCTGTTTCCTAGAAGAAGGTGGGACAGCTGCATGATCTCCAGCCCTCAGCGTGCCATGGAAACTACAGGCAGGAAGGAATGGACCCAAAAGGAAGGCATACATCTTAGAAGTGGTATGGGCAGGAGTTGATTGATTTAGAACTGTGGAGCTTTGAGGGCTGATGTGGTCCCATTCTTCATCTAATGGCAGATGAATAACAATAACAACAACAACAACAATAATAACAATAACAGTAATAGGGATTCTCTTATCTAACAACATGGTAGAGTCCTCACCCATTAAAACTTGACTCATTTAACCACTGAGTCTCAGGAGAGCCTCTGTAAGGATATGAGGTTCTGGAATGCTGTACCATCTCTAATTTGCTTGCTTGTGTGGTTCTTAAAAGTTTGAATACCTTATGACAAGACTCAGTGATTATACTCACAAGCTATGTGAAATGAAAAGGGACTCTAAATATGTTAAGATGCAGTAAAAAAAAAATACAGAAAAAAAAGGGATTCTATTCACGTCAATCAGAAGTTCACTGAGATTGCCCTGGTTCTCTCCACCTATCAGGTTCTGAAGAACGTCTAGTATATAGAGACAATACATACTACTATGCCCCATACTATAGTGTTTGATGAGATCAAGATCCCCTAAGCCACAACTTCTAACTCTGCAGTTAAAGTCTCGTATGCAGTAATGAATGGGGGAATTCTAAAACCCTTGACAACGGGAAATGATTTCTTGATGTGAAATGAGCAGAAATTGATTCAAACTCAAGGGCTTAGTGGATCCAAGATATTTGGGTGGTGCTCAACCATGTTGCATTATGGGATTTCACTGTAGCTCCATATTTGAACACATGATATGTGTGCACTTTGCACTGTGCACATCAACATGCCATCCACTGCCAATCAGTGCAGGCAGCCTAGAAGCCCCTCAGTCTCGATTTGTGATTGGTGGATTATGAACTACAGTGTTTTTACTGTACACACAAATATTTCTTGTCCTACCTAATTATACCGATTTAACCATACAAATACTTATTGTTTTCTATCACCATTTCTTAACATTTTTATGTATTATATATATTAGATGCCAGTGATGAAAAGGTTTAAGAACTCCTGTCCTAAGTCCTTTGGTTTTAGAGAACATAAAACCTAGCATGGACTAGATAGACCTGTGTCATGAGTTCTATTGCCTAATTATCTAACCTGTTTTCCAGTAGATTTCAGGCGACTTACTGTGTCCAGAAGGCTGTGGATCTATGTTTGCATTCACCATTATTGCAAATGTTAGAGCCTCCGGTATAACTGCCATCATGAACCTAAACCCAACGAATGCAGTGAAAGCTTAAATTATGGCTGCTCTCTTCCATCAAGTATTACCACGAGTGTTCAACACATTGTCAGAAACATCCCCAAGATCTCTGCCAACATAAACTAGTTCTTTTAGTGTGTGCGACTTATTGTTTACTTTGAGCATTTGCTTCCCTGGAAAAGTGGGGCATGAAAGAATTGTTTGTTCTTTTAACAAAAGATGTATTCAGCAATGGAAGAAATAAGTTCATTTTAAAAATGGAACAATTTCTTCAGAGGAGAAACAAATACTTACTGTAAGAAGGAAGGCTTTTAGATCAAGGGTGTACTTCTGAGAGATGACAATACCCATGGTAGTATTGCAGGCTGACCTAGCCAGCTGAATGATTCCAGGTTGGAGGCTTTTGATTTAACTTACAGAAAAAAAATTAGGACAATCTGTTTGAAATAAAGTTGGAGTTTATTAAAAAACTAACAAAGCCCACAAGTATACACTAAAGACAGGATCAGAATGTGAGTTTTAGGTTAAGAGCATGTTTACCTGTTGATAGCTATGTATGTGATGTCACCACTTCTGAGGTCTCGTGAGTTGTTCAAAGGATATAATTTACAATTTCCAAGATTAAGCAAAGCTTTTTAAAAGCAAATTTAAAATGTGTCTACTTATTTATCTTATCTTAATTTCTTTTATTAGATAAAATTGCGAAGTGGTTGTGGTTGAATTGTTCAGGTTTACAGATGGCAGGGTTAAAGTCAAAGGCCATTAAGATGTAAGACACGTGATCTGGCCTTGACCAAAGTCGATCAGCTGTTGCAATCATCTTAACTAGGAAATTTTCCAGGAAAGGAGGTATCATCTATACACAGGAAGTCTCCACAGCAGTTTTGCGTTTTCCTTTTGGGAAGAAATTCTTGACTCAGCTCCCAAAGAATGTAAACCAGACCCTGGGAGTGGAGGAGAGTTAAGAAAAATCTTTTCCTTCCTCAGATCCACTTAATTTTTTCATATTTCTAGCATGTCTCATGAAGGATTTAATTATGGTACCAATTCATCCCCCACGTAAGAGTATTACAGTATATCCGCTCTCATGGTGTCATATGAATGGAATTCACTCATCTCCCCCATGATTGTGACAGCAGCATCTAACTTGGTATCAGATCAGCAATATTAGAAAAATCTCTCTGACATAAGCAAATACTGAAAATGTTACTTGTGCGGATGAACTTCCTTTTTCACTCTGTTGTTATCAGCTTAAAAAGAACAAACTCCAGGTAATGGCTTCCTTCCTGTTTGGAGCCCAGAATAAGCAGCAAAGAACAGAACTGCTCCAGTTGAACCACAAATGTATATGCAGTAAAAATAAGCACACCCCGTAACGACTGCTATGCAGGTTGTTTTTTTATACAAACACCCAACTAGAAAACACATTGGTAGCACAGAGCACACACTGCTAAAGCTTTACAGATGTAATGTTGGCTGTCGGCTGCAAGAAAACTGAGAGTAAAAACTGAAAAATGTAACAGATATCATATACTGCCAAAGATGGTATAGTACTTTCCTGAGATAACTAACAGAAAATACAACTACTAAATTATGGCATCATGCAAAGAACTTTTGGAGAAGAATTTAGAAAGGTGAGTTAATTTCTTGTAGCGGCATTATTATGATATTGCCTGAAATGGTAGAACTGAGGAAATAAATGGTCAGTTTGCAAACACTCGGGGGGGGGGCAGATTTAACATAAGAAATTGCAAGGTTGAAAGATGGACTCAGATAAAACACGTGATAGTTCTTAAACAGCCTCAGAATAAAGACCAAATCAAGGGTGAAGTTGGAGCATTCAATATCACTTTGTGGGAGACTGAGGCTTCATCTTTTCTGATTTTTGCAGCTGAGTATAAAGCTTTCAGGGATGCCCTAACAGAGCTTGGTACCACTCAATTACTCATCTCCCAGTAACTCTAGAAAGAAGGTATGTTGCATAAAGAACTGGTCATGTTTTAGCATGTTTTTACACGGAATGAAACCCATAGAAAACTCACACTGTTTTTGAGAAGATGATATTGTCAAAATTGTTACCAGCTTCAGCTAAAAGAAGCTGAGAGCATGTGAGATACAAAAATAAATGCTATGTCTTCAACTCTCTGGAAGAAACTCAGTAATGACTGACACAGAAAGGTCTCCCAAGGTTCAAAACAAATTTAAACAACAGAGCAGAATGTGATTCCTATAGAAAATAGCCAGGTCCAAATCTATGGACCTAGAAACATTTCTTTGCCCAGCAGGGCTTCAGAAATTCTATCTAGCACTTTTTTTAAAGTTTCTGGTGGAAGTGTTTATTTCTGTTACTGAATTCTTACTCTGTGATTATATGTGAAGTGTGTGGCAGGTACTCATGTTCTCCAAATCATTCATCAGTCTTTAATATAAATATATATCCAGACAATGTATGTCACAGATATAGATCAAAAGACTTTAGGATGTGATTTTGTTGGATGGAGGCAGAAGAAATTTGGGAAATATGAGTAATCACAACAGAGATGCAGACTCTGATAGAATGGAGTATTACAGAAAATATTCACTTTCCTATAACAGTACCAAACATTCACATTCTTGCTGTGGACTTGTAGAAATAAAGTTTCCAATCTTTACCTAAGTGACTTACTTTGCCGGTATCCTATTGGGCTAGTATGTTAAATGTGGTATGAGTAGAGGCTTGAAATGAGCATGCATGGTTGGCTTTTGTTTTAGCATTCTTGTCATCCTCCTAAGAATATATCCGTGGCCCATACATATACAGCCATCTAATTAGACAAGATGGATGAAGCAAAGAAGTGCAGGCCGACAGGAGCCAGATGTAGATCGCTCCTGAGAGACACAGCCAGAATACAGCAAACACAGAGGCGAATGCCAGCAGCAAACCACTGAACTGAGAATAGGACCCCGTTGAAGGAATCAGAGAAAGAACTAGAAGAGCTTGAAGGGGCTCGAGACCCCATAGGTACAACAATGCCAAGCAACCAGAGCTTCCAGGGACTAAGCCACTACCTAAAGACTATACATGGACTGACCCTGGACTCTGACCTCATAGGTAGCAATGAATATCCTCGTAAGAGCACCAGAGGAAGGGGAAGCCCTGGGTCCTGCTAAGACTGAACCCCCAGTGAACTAGACTGTGGGAGGGAGGGCGGCAATGGGGGGAGGATGGGGAGGGGAACACCCATAAAGAAGGGGAGAGAAGGGGAGGGGGGAGGGGATGTTTGCCCGGAAACCGGGAAAGGGAATAACACTCGAAATGTATATAAGAAATACTCAAGTTAATAAAAAAAGAACGTTTCCTGGAAAAAAGAAATTATATCCGTGGGAGCCTCTGCCCCTAGAGCACGGTCCCCAGAGCAAAACACACGGAGGAGAGCAACGGTTTACTTACAAACCAACGGTGTGAAGAAGGTAACTAAGTCAACCCCAAACACAGAAGCAAAAACTAAATGCTCACTGCTTGTCACTGACAAGCTGTCATTTTGTTTTGGTTTGTAGTTACAGATGAGTGAAACTAAGCCCCATTCCATAATTTATCTCTATTCTTCAAAAAAGTATTTCATAAGAATATGATTCTAATCATGAATTAATTCAATATGTTGGAGAGAAAAATCCCTCAAATCAGTGTTTGTTTTTCAGACTACAAAAGCAAAGAAATTACCATAGAGAGTACCTCATATCTTGTATCACTTACAGTTCTTTGATTGCATACAATCATGACAATTTCAACAAAAGAGAAGTCAATAAACCTTATAAGGAGTGACAAGAACTGACTAGAGGCTGAAGAATGATATTTAATAACAATAGGCACCAAAAAGTTTTCTGGAATCTAGAAGGCAACAAAATCAGGAATGATGGAATGAAGGATTCTGATGAAGATGCCATGGGACGAATATATGGACACATTGTAACATTATCCCATGAAAAAGGAAAAGGTAACTGGTTTAATGTGGGCCACATTAAATAGGAGAAAGCAATATCCCTGTTTAGTTTCATCCAACTAGTAAAAATGTAGGTAGAAAGAAAGAGTGAGAGTGAGGAGAGGAGAGAAAGGAAAAGGAGGGAAGGAAAAAGAGGGGTACAAATAGCAAGGACCTAGCTGCTGTCAGGAGGGAACACATGTGTAAGGAAGAGAATCTCAGCTTCCGTACTGCCAAGCTGCACACGATGGGGTCCCTCTCAAAGCAGAGCATTTGTGCATAAGTCTTATATACATTCACACCCGTTTTTAGCAAATGTCACTAGAACCACAATCAAGAGCTTTAAAAAGACATTCATCTTCAAGAATCAAAGAAATGAGAGCAGTGGTGAGAGCCAAGAAGTTTAAAGCTTGACAGAACAGGTGGGTAGAAAAATCAATGGGGCAGATGAAGGAAACCAGAGATCTAAGCTGAAAGTAGCCTGAAAGTGCAGAGGTGTATGGAAGATTACCAGACAGTCTCCAGAACCCAGGAAGAGTGCAATGACAGGGAGCGTAAAATACAGACATGTTTAAAAGTCTTCTCAGAAGCTGCCGACAGTAGCTGCCACACTGTTCCCAGCAGAAAGCAGGAAGGTCGAGTGAGTGAACTCCGCATTTAAAGACACCATACATAGTGCACAGCAGGTCCTATGCTCAGAAGAGGAGCATTGACAAAGACTCCTCCAACATTCTATCCTCTTGTCTCTTTGCCTAGAGATTTCTAGGTTGTGAGCAGCTAGGTTTATTCCTGACAGGTGACGATCAATATATCCCTTTCTAAGTATGCTGGCATGTCCATGGAAGGCGGCTAGAGCTGTCATTTAGAGATCTCCACTGAAATCACTGAGGTACCAACCAATTTCCAAAGCCTACCAAACAATAGTCTATGTTTTATATTGACCCACTTACAAATAAGAACAAAGAATCAAGAAATACCAACGTAAGAATAAGTGGTCCATGGGGTGGAAAAAGAGGCAAGACTGTGGAGAAAATGTCTCCATGACAGCCTGTTATGGTTAAAATAAACTCAAAGACATACTACTGTCTCAGTGTTCAGGGAAAGTATTGATAGCCACATAGAGTGCTACCCAAACAATCAATGAGGTAATTATTAATTTCAGGGGGAGTAAAAACTTTACAAGAAAGAAGACATAATAATTAGGGGTGATAAAATAACCTATAACCCAGTCATAATTAAGGTGAGTATAATTGTTCACAGTATTGTTCAATACCCAAGTCATGATGTCATTGTTATGCCAGGAAAGGAAGTGTGTGTGTGTGTGTGTGTGTGTGTGTGTGTGTGTGTGTGTGTGTGTGTGTGTTTCTCTGGTACGTGTTTATGTTAGAAAGGGATATAAGAAAGCCAAGATCTCGTTTCCACAGCAGTAAGCTGGGAAATAGTAAGCAAAATTGAAAATAATAAAACACATACAAGAAAAGATTTAAAAATGCAATGGCAATTGATAAATTCTCGCCTTGTAAAATAAGGACCCAAGTTTGACTTCTTCTACAACAAGCCACATTTAACCAAGGGAAGGGTGGCGTTAGTGTAACATGCTCACTTGTGATTATGGGAGTTTACCAGCTAGACCATCAGCCTATTTGGTAAGCTTCAGGACAATGAGAGACCTTCAAGTATGATGAATAATAATAATTAATATTATGGTAGTATAAACATTAAAAGAAGAAACAAGGTGGATGGCACTTGAAGAACAACTGAGGCTATTCTGGCCTACACAAGTACACACACATGCAGGCAGCACCTGTTCACACATGAATACACACACACACATATGTACATACAAGCACACGAACAAAAAATATATTTCTAAAAATGCCATATAATGTTTCAAAATGTCTTTAATGCTAGTTACTCCTCCCCATATTCCTTCCTCCTACCCTATTTAGCCTTGGGGGCAGAGAAGAATATGTCCATGATACATTGTGGGAAATTATGAAAAAAATTAATAAAATAGGAGAAAAAATATTTCTAAGTGTCAGAAGACATAGCTAATGGAATGGAAACTGAAGACCACAACTCAGCCTTTCATAGCTTTGTTTTCATTTTACTTATGATAAGGAGGCAACTAAAGTAATTTTTATTTTCTTAACAGGAACTTTCATAAGAAGTGATGAAGCAGCCATGAAAGAGGCTTATTCAAGCCTAAGCAAGAAGAGACAGCCCCAATAACCCAGAGGGACTAAGCTACCTGCTAAGGAGGCAGGAGAATCTCCGGATACAGCTCTGGGAAGGATCCTGGAGAAAACAGCCCGGCTGAACGTTCCTCTGTGGTGCGACTTTCTTACATTATCAGTAACAAGACTGAATTTCAGGGTTACAGAGATGGCTCAATAATTAAGAGCACTGACTGCTCTTCCAGAGGACATGGGTTCAATTGCTAGCACCCACATGGTGGCTCACAACCATCTGTCACACCTGCTTCAGGAGATCCAGTGCCCTCTCCTGGTCTCCACAGGCACCAGGCATGTGTGTGGTGTGCACATAAACATGTTGGCAAAACATCCATACACATGAAAATTAATTTAAAAGGTTTGCATTCTAGGTTCACTGCCTGTAGAGGTCTTCTGCATTTAAGAGACATATGCAGAGAACTTGCAGAGCACGAGGCCTCTAGAGGAAGAAGATGAGCTTGGTGGGTAGCTTCTCTGTGTAAGTTCACTAAGGTGAACAGTAATAACACTTGATGCACAGTGAGGGCCTCCTTGGTGCCGTGCACAGCATATGTACGAAAGAGAGTTTTCACTCTGTGTCCTTCTCATTATAAACTATAAATAGCTCTATAAACCAGGTTAAAATTTTATGGCTCTGTAAATACGGAGAGCGCCTGCCCAGCACTCACCAGTTCTTAGGCATCATGCCAATACTCCATTATATCTTCCTTAAAACTCCCTGGTGGCTGTACACTTGCTATCATTTCTGTTTTTGAAAAAGGGAAACTCAAAATAGAAAAGCTTGTAATGTGCCATGACGCTCACTCATCATAAACGGACAATCCAGGACTCAAAGGTCTAATTCCAAAACCTGCTCATGGAGACCTTGTACACAACACTAACAGCGAATGACAAGATAAGATGGAATAGAACTTAAATAACACACCTAAGGCTACAAAGTCACATGTGAGGGGAGCCAGCACTAAAGTCCTACCTTCTCTGATCCTAAACACTGTCTTTCACTGGATTGTACCACCTTCATGTCAGAAGTCCAGTGCATTAAAAAGCAAGACGCCCTTTGTCTTGGGATTACCATCTAGTGATGGTGAGTACATTGATCAGTGGTATAAAGGGACCCCGGGGCACAGAGAAATGCAGAGTACAGGCATTAGCAGGAACAAACTTCCAAGTCTTCAGATATTGAGGGTGGTGGGTGTACTAGCCCTTTCCTCTACCTCTCTAACACCCACAGCTGTAGCACACACTTGCAGAATCTTGATTCTGAAGTCATTCCCAGGGTTTATAGAGCCTGGCTCTACTGCTTACTGGTTGAGCTAACCAGGTCTTGGTTTCACCATGTGTAAAATGCTAATGAAAACCCAGGCATGTCTGTAACTTCAACCACGTGGACAAATGGAGCAGAATTTCTAAGGAATTGAGAGCAGGCTAGGTGTCTTAAGGTTTGTTTTGCTTGAACAAAACACTATGACCAAAAAGCAAACTGTGGAAGAAAGACTATTCAGCATGTACTTCCACATTGCTGTTCATGGGCAAAGGAAGCCAAGATAGGAAATCAAGCAGGGCAGGATCCTGGAGGCAGAAGCTGATGAAGAGGCTGTGGAGAGGTGCTGCTTACTGGTTTGCTTTACCTGGCTTTCTCAGCTGCTTTCTTATAAAACCCAGGACCACCAGCCCAGGCCTGGCACTACCCACAATGTTCTGGACCCACTCTCATTGATAACTAAGGTAATGGATTACAGCTTGATCTTATGGAAGCATTTTCTCACCAAGGTTACTTCCTCTCTGATGCCTCTAGTCTGTGTCCCCTTTATACACAAAACCAGCCAGTACACCAGGCTGCAAGAGTTAGACTTTGTCTCAAAAACTCAAAGTGGAGGGATTAATAATAATGACATCATTTGGAGACTAAATTATTTCCTCAGTATAATTAAATAAAGACAAATAGTTCTTGGCTTAGAGTGTTAATTGACTGTAATTATTGTATTTTTATTTTTTAAGGATTCAAGGTCACACTAACTCTGAAACAAAGTCTTCTCATTAGGTCACCTACCTAATATCATTAAGATTATCTTTGCCTCTACTCTGGATATTACAAGCTTTAGGAGTGGATGTCCTTGTCTTCTACCTCAAACCTACTTGAGTATCTTACCTCATTCCCTGCGGTCTGTCCATTCAGATGTTAAATTCCTGATGAGTGGGGCCCTAATTATTACTCCCAGGACTCATTACAAATTTTTGCTTCTCTTGTAAGAACAGTCATTCCTGCAGATCCTGGCATGTGTAAAGACATGAACTACAGTGACTTGTAGTCTCTGCCAGCTTGTGCTGGGGCTGACTTCTGAACATGGAGTTTACATTTTATCTCCATCTTCTTCAAATCACAATTCACAATAGAGCCA
This sequence comes from Rattus norvegicus, assembly GCF_021556685.1. Lineage (NCBI taxonomy): Eukaryota > Metazoa > Chordata > Mammalia > Rodentia > Muridae > Rattus > Rattus norvegicus. The sequence continues at coordinate 72,244,347 of NC_141537.1, read as the reverse complement.
AAGCTGGTTCAGTCCTTTAACATTTTAAAATATTTACTTTTTTATTGGTTATTTTATGTATTTACATTTCAGATGTTATCCCCTTTCCCAGTTTCCCCTCTGCAAACCCCCTATTCCATCCCCCAACCCCTGCTTCTATGAAGGTGCTCCCCCTCCCACCTACCCACTCCCACCTCACTGCCCTGGCATTCCCCTACACTGGAGAATCAAGCCTTCTTCGCTGGACCAAGGGCCTTTCGTCCTATTGATGTCAGACAATGCCATCCTCTGCTACATATGTGGCTGGAACCATGGGTCCTTCCATGTGTATTCTTTGGTTGGTTTAGTCCCTGGGGACTCTGTGGGGTCTGGTTGGTTGATATTGTTATTTTTCCTATAGGGTTGCAAACCTCTTCAGGTCCTTCAGTCCTTTCTCTAACTCCTCCATTGGGGTCCCCGTGCTAAGTCCAATGGTTGGCTGTGAGCATCAACACCTGAATTTGTCAGGCTCTGGCAAAGTTTCTCAGGAGAGAGCTATAACAAGGTCCTGTGAGCAAGCACTTCTTGGCATCAGCAATAGTGTCTGGGTTCGGTGTCTGTATATGGGATGCATCCCCAGGTGGGGCAGTCTCTGGATGACCTTTCCTTCAGTCTCTGCTCCACACTTTGTCCCCGTATTTCCTTTAGAAAGGAGCAATTCTGGGTTAAAAAATTTGGAGATGGTCTTCCTGGTTGCTGCCGCCGCTGAGAGCTTGTAGGCAGCAACCCACGAGCAAACTTGAGCCTCGGGACCACAGGTAAGACCAAATTTTCTGCTGCAAGAGACCTGCCTGGTGAACTCAAGACACACAGAGGCAAAATTCCTCTAGGACCGGGCACTTCCTGTGTTTACCGGAAGTCCCAAACCCGAGGATCCCAGCCCGCAGCAGCTCTCTGCTCCCAGACCCCGTGGGAGAGTCCTCACTGCCTGGTCAGGTGGGCACTCCTGGGGCTGCAGAGCGGAAGAGACCACCAACACTGCCCACCCCTGCCCACATCCCTGGCCCAAGAGGAAACTGTATACGGTCTCTGGGTTCCCTTGGGGGAGGGCCCAGGAGCGGCAGGACCCCTGCACCTGAGACACCGCCGGAACCTGAAGGGAAAGACCAGATAAACAGTTCTCTGCACCCAAATCCCGTGGGAGGGAGAGCTAAACATATAGAGAGGCAGACACTCCTGGGAAACCAGAAGAGACTACATTCTGCACACATCTCTGACTCCAGAGGAAAACACCAAACGCCATCTGGGACCCTGGTGCACGGAGGCTCCCGGAAACAGCGGCGCAGATCTTCCTGGTTGCTGCTGCCACACAGAGCTCATAGGCAGCACCCCGTGAGCAAACTTGAGCCTCGGGACCACAGGTAAGACCAACTTGTATGCTACAAGTGACCTGCCTGGTGAACAACAGACACAGGCCCACAGGAACAGCTGAAGACCTGTAGAGAGGAAAAACTACACGCCCGAAAGCAGAACACTCTGTCCCCATAACTGGCTGAAAGAAAACAGGAAAACAGGTCTACAGCACTCCTGACACACAGGCTTATAGGACTGTTTAGCCACTGTCAGAAATAGCACAACAAAGTAACACTAGACATAATCTGATGGCGAGAGGCAAGCACAGAAACCCAAGCAACAGAAACCAAGACTACATTGCATCATCGGAGCCCAATTCTCCCACCAAAGCAAACACGGATTATCCAAACACACCAGAAAAGCAAGATCTAGTTTCAAAATCGTATTTGATCAGGATGCTGGAGGACTTCAAGAAAGACGTGAAGAACTCCCTTAGAGAACAAGTAGAAGCCTATGGAGAGGAATCGCAAAAATGCCTGAAAGAATTCCAGGAAATCATAAATAAACAAGTAGAAGCCCATAGAGAGGAGTCACAAAAATCCCTGAAAGAATTCCAGGAAAACACAATCAAACAGTTGAAGGAATTAAAAATGGAAATAGAAGCAATCAAGAAAGAACACATGGAAACAACCCTGGATATAGAAAACCAAAAGAAGAGACAAGGAGCTGTAGATATGAGCTTCACCAACAGAATACAAGAGATGGAAGAGAGAATCTCAGGAGCAGAAGATTCCATAGAAATCATTGACTCAACTGTCAAAGATAATGTAAAGCGGAAAAAGCTACTGGTCCAAAACATACAGGAAATCTAGGACTCAATGAGAAGATCAAACCTAAGGATAATAGGTATAGAAGAGAGTGAAGACTCCCAGCTCAAAGGACCGGTAAATATCTTCAACAAAATCATAGAAGAAAACTTCTGTAACCTAAAAAAAGAGATATCCAGAGGCATACAAGAAGCCTACAGAACTCCAAATAGATTGGACCAGAAAAGAAACACCTCCCGTCACATAATAGTCAAAACACCAAAAGCACAAAATAAAGAAAGAATATTAAAATCAGTAAGGGAAAAAGGTCAAGTAACATATAAAGGCAGACCTATCAGAATTACACCAGACTTTTTGCCAGAAACTATGAAAGCCAGAAGATCCTGGACAGATGTCATACAGACCCAAAGAGAACACAAATGCCAGGCCAGGTTACTGTATCCTGCAAAACTCTCAATTAACATAGATGGAGAAACCAAGATATTCCATGACAAAACCAAATTTATACAATATCTTTCTACAAATCCAGCACTACAAAGGATAATAAATGGTAAAGGCCAACATAAGGAGGCAAGCTAAACCATAGAAGAAACAAGAACCTAATCGTCTTGGCAACAAAACAAAAAGAAGAAAAGCACACAAACATAACCTCACATCCAAATATGAATATAACAGGAAACAATAATCACTATTCCTTAATATCTCTCAACATCAATGGCCTCAACTCCCCAATAAAAAGACATAGATTAACAAACGGGATACGCAATGAGGACCCTGCATTCTGCTGCCTACAGGAAACACACCTCAGAGACAATGACAGACACTACCTCAGAGTGAAAGGCTGGAAAACAACTTTCCAAGCAAATGGTCAGAAGAAGCAAGCTGGAGAAGCCATTCTAATATCAAATAAAATCAATTTCCAACTAAAAGTCATCAAAAAAGATAAGGAAGGACACTTCATATTCATCAAAGGAAAAATCCACCAAGATGAACTCTCAATCCTAAATATCTATGCCCCAAATACAAGAACACCTACATACGTAAAAGAAACCTTATTAAAGCTCAAAACACACATTGCACAATAATAGTAGGAGACTTCAACACCCCACTCTCATCAATGGACCGATCATGGAAACAGAAATTAAACAGAGACGTAGACAGACTAAGAGAAGTCATGAGCCAAATGGACTTAACAGATATTTATAGAAGATTCTGCCCTAAAGCAAAAGGATATACCTTCTTCTCAGCTCCTCATGGTACTTTCTCCAAAATTAACCATATAATTGGCCAAAAAACGGGCCTCAAAAGGTACAGAAAGATAGAAATAATCCCATGCGTGCTATCGGGCCACCACGGCCTAAAACTGGTCTTCAATCACAATAAGGGAAGAATGCCCACATATACGTGGAAATTGAACAATGCTCTACTCAATGATAACCTGATCAAGGAAGAAATAAAGAAAGAAATTAAAGACTTTTTAGAATTTAATGAAAATGAAGGTAAAACATACCCAAACTTATGGGACACAGTAAAAGCTGTGCTAAGAGGAAAACTCATAGCGCTGAGTGCCTGCAGAAAGAAACAGGAAAGAGCATATGTCAGCAGCTTGACAGCACACCTAAAAGCTCTAGAACAAAAAGAAGCAAATACACCCAGGAGGAGTAGAAGGCAGGAAATAATCAAACTCAGAGCTGAAATCAACCAAGTAGAAACAAAAAGGACCATAGAAAGAATCAACAGAACCAAAAGTTGGTTCTTTGAGAAAATCAACAAGATAGATAAACCCTTAGCCAGACTAACGAGAGGACACAGAGCGTATGTCCAAATTAACAAAATCAGACATGAAAAGGGAGACATAACTACAGATTCAGAGGAAATTCAAAAAATCATCAGATCTTACTACAAAAGCCTATATTCAACAAAACTTGAAAATCTGCAGGAAATGGACAATTTCCTAGACAGATACCAGGTACCGAAGTTAAATCAGGAACAGGTAAACCAGTTAAATAACCCCATAACTCCTAAGGAAATAGAAGCAGTCATTAACGTTCTCCCAACCAAAAAGAGCCCAGGTCCAGACGGGTTTAGTGCAGAATTCTATCAGACCTTCATAGAAGACCTCATACCAATATTATCCAAACTATTCCACAAAATTGAAACAGATGGAGCACTACCGAATTCCTTCTATGAAGCCACAATTACTCTTATACCTAAACCACACAAAGACCCAACAAAGAAAGAGAACTTCAGACCAATTTCCCTTATGAATATCGAAGCAAAAAACTCAATAAAATTCTGGCAAACCGAATCCAAGAGCACATCAAAACAATCATCCACCATGATCAAGTAGGCTTCATCCCAGGCATGCAGGGATGGTTTAATATACGGAAAACCATCAACGTGATCCATTATATAAACAAACTGAAAGAACAGAACCACATGATCATTTCATTAGATGCTGAGAAAGCATTTGACAAAATTCAACACCCCTTCATGATAAAAGTCCTGGAAAGAATAGGAATTCAAGGCCCATACCTAAACATAGTAAAAGCCATATACAGCAAACCAGTTGCTAACATTAAACTAAATGGAGAGAAACTTGAAGCAATCCCACTAAAATCAGGGACTAGACAAGGCTGCCCACTCTCTCCCTACTTATTCAATATAGTTCTTGAAGTTCTAGCCAGAGCAATCAGACAACAAAAGGAGATCAAAGGGATACAGATCGGAAAAGAAGAGGTCAAAATATCACTATTTGCAGATGACATGATAGTATATTTAAGTGATCCCAAAAGTTCCACCAGAGAACTACTAAAGCTGATAAACAACTTCAGCAAAGTGGCTGGGTATAAAATTAACTCAAATAAATCAGTTGTCTTCCTCTATACAAAAGAGAAACAAGCCGAGAAAGAAATTAGGGAAACGACACCCTTCATAATAGACCCAAATAATATAAAGTACCTCGGTGTGACTTTAACCAAGCAAGTAAAAGATCTGTACAATAAGAACTTCAAGACACTGAGGAAAGAAATTGAAGAAGACCTCAGAAGATGGAAAGATCTCCCATGCTCATGGATTGGCAGGATTAATATAGTAAAAATGGCCATTTTACCAAAAGCGATCTACAGATTCAATGCAATCCCCATCAAAATACCAATCCAATTCTTCAAAGAGTTAGACCGAACAATTTGCAAATTCATCTGGAATAGCAAAAAACCTAGGATAGCTAAAACTATCCTCAACAATAAAAGGACTTCAGGGGGAATCACTATCCCTGAACTCAAGCAGTATTACAGAGCAATAGTGATAAAAACTGCATGGTATTGGTACAGAGACAGACAAATAGACCAATGGAAGAGAATTGAAGACCCAGAAATGAACCCACACACCTATGGGCACTTGATTTTTGACAAAGGAGCCAAAACCATCAAATGGAAAAAAGATAGCTTTTTCAGCAAATGGTGCTGGTTCAACTGGAAGTCAACATGTAGAAGAATGCAGATCGATCCATGCTTATCACCCTGTACAAAGCTTAAGTCCAAGTGGATCAAGGACCTCCACATGAAACCAGATACACTCAAACTAATAGAAGATAAACTAGGGAAGCATCTGGAACGCATGGGCACTGGAAAAAATTTCCTGAACAAAACACCAATGGCATATGCTCTAAGATCAAGAATCGACAAATGGGATCTCATAAAACTGCAAAGCTTCTGTAAGGCAAAGGACACTGTGGTTAGGACAAAACGGCAACCAACAGATTGGGAAAAGATCTTTACCAATCCTACAACAGATAGAGGCCTTATATCCAAAATATACAAAGAACTCAAGAAGTTAGACTGCAGGGAGACAAATAACCCTATTAAAAATGGGGTTCAGAGCTAAACAAAGAATTCACAGCTGAGGAATGCCAAATGGCTGAGAAACACCTAAAGAAATGTTCAACAACTTTAGTCATAAGGGAAATCCAAATCAAAACAACCCTGAGATTTCACCTCACACCAGTGAGAATGGCTAAGATCAAAAACTCAGGTGACAGCAGATCCTGGCGAGGATGCGGAGAAAGAGGAACACTCCTCCATTGTTGGTGGGATTGCAGACTGGTACAACCATTCTGGAAATCAGTCTGGAGGTTCCTCAGAAAATTGGACATTGAACTGCCTGAGGATCCAGCTATACCTCTCTTGGGCACATACCCAAAAGATGCCCCAACATATAAAAAAGACACGTGCTCTACTATGTTCATCGCAGCCTTATTTATAATAGGCAAAAGCTGGAAAGAACCCAGATGCCCTTCAAAAGAGGAATGGATACAGAAAATGTGGTACATCTACACAATGGAATATTACTCAGCTATCAAAAACAATGACTTTATGAAATTCATAGGCAAATGGTCGGAACTGGAAAATATCATCCTGAGTGAGGTAACCCAATCACAGAAAAACACACATGGTATGCACTCATTGATAAGTGGCTATTAGCCCAAATGCTTGAATTACCCTAGATGCCTAGAACCAATGAAACTCAAGACGGATGATCAAAATGTGAATGCTTCACTCCTTCTTTAAAAGGGGAACAAGAATACCCTTGGCAGGGAAGAGAGAGGCAAAGATTAAAACAGAGACTGAAGGAACACCCATTCAGAGCCTGCCCCACAGGTGGACCATACATATACAGCCACCCAGTTAGACAAGATGGATGAAGCAAAGAAGTGCAGACCGACAGGAGCCGGATGTAGATCGCTCCTGAGAGACACAGCCAGAATACAGCAAATACAGAGGCAAATGCCAGCAGCAAACCACTGAACTGAGAATAGGACCCCCGTTGAAGGAATCAGAGAAAGAACTGGAAGAGCTTGAAGGGGCTCGAGACCCCATATGTACAACAATGCCAAGCAATCAGAGCTTCCAGGGACTAAGCCACTACCTAAAGACTATCCATGGACTGACCCTGGACTCTGACCTCACAGGTAGCAATGAATAGCCTAGTAAGAGCACCAGTGGAAGGGGAAGCCCTGGGTCCTGCTAAGAGTGAACCCCCAGTGAACTAGACTGGTGGGGGGAGGGCGGCAATGGGGGGAGGGTTGGGAGGGGAACACCCATAAGGAAGGGGAGGGGGGAGGGAGATCTTTGCCCGGATACCGGGAAAGGGAATAACACTCGAAATGTATATAAGAAATACTCAAGTTAATAAAGAAAAATAAAATGAAAAAAAAAGAAATACTCAAGTTAATAAAAAAATAAAACAAAAAAAAGAAATTGAGGATGATGTCGGAAAATGGAAAAATCTCCCATGCTCAGGATCAGTAGAATTAACAGTGGAAATGGCATCTTACCAAAAGCAATCTACAGATTCAATGCAACCTCCATCAAATTCCAAGACAATTTTTATAGACCTTAAAAGAGCAATTCTAATTTCATATGGAAAAACAAAAACCCAGGGAGAAACTAGGGAGAAATCACCAGCCCTGATCTCAAGCTGTACTAAGGAGCAATAATGATAAAATCTGCATAATATTGGTACATAAACAGACACTTTGAAATCTTTTGCAAAGGTGAAGTAGGGGGTGGGATGGGGGAAGATCTGATTGAGGGTATATTGGAAGAGGGTGTGTAATAATCAGATTGTACGGTGACTATATACATTTAATAAAAATAAACAATAAAAAAAATTTGGAGATGGGTGGGTGACTCCATCCCCCAACCGGGAGCCTTGCCTAACCTCTGGATATGGTCTCTAAAGGTTCTCCCTTCTCTTTGTTGGGCATCAGCTAGTCTCAGCCCTACTGGGTCCTGGGAGCCTCTTGTTTTCCTGGCATCTGGGACTTGCTGGTGAAAGATTTACTTTTTATGTGTATAAATGTTTAGCTTACGTGTGTGTAGGTGTACCTCATACATGCCTATAGCCTACAGAAGTGAGAAGAGGGAGTCAGATCTCCTAGAACTGAAGTCACAAATTCTTATGAGCCATAATGTGGATGCTGAGAACCAACCCTAAGTGGTCTTTTGCAAGTTCAGCAATTGGTATCAACTAAGCTATCTCTTCTGACCCCAGCCTGCTATAATTTGAAAAACAACTTTATAACCAATATTATTTAATTTAACCTGCATTAAAGTATTTGTGATTAGAACTTCACTGCCCCGACACCCGCGGATCCCGGCCCGCAGCAGCTCTCTGCTCCCAGACCCGGTGAGAGAGAGACCCAACCGCCTGGTCAGGTGGGCACTCCTGAGGCTGCAGAGCGGAAGAGACCACCAACACTGCTCACCCCTGCCCACATCCCTGGCCCAAGAGGAAACTGTATAAGGCCTCTGGGCTCCCGTGGGGGAGGGCCCAGGAGCGGCAGGACCCCTGCCGGAGACACCGCCGGACCCTGAAGGAAACAGACCGGATAAACAGTTCTCTGCACCCAAATCCCGTGGGAGGGAGAGCTAAACCTTCAGAGAGGCAGACAGGCCTGGGAAACCAGAAGAGACTGCTCCCTGCACACACATCTCGGACGCCAGAGGAAAAAGCCAAAGACCATCTGGAACCCTGGTGCACTGAAGCTCCCGGAAGGGGCGGCACAGGTCTTCCTGGTTGCTGCCGCTGCAGAGAGCCCCTGGGCAGCACCCCACGAGCGAACTTGAGCCTCGGGACCACAGGTAAGACCAAATTTTCTGCTGCAAGAAAGCTGCCTGGTGAGCTTGGGACACACGGAAGCAGAATTTCTCTAGAACCGGGCACATTCTGTGTTTACCGGAAGTCCCACACCCGCGGATCCCGGCCCGCAGCAGCTCTCTGCTCCCAGACCCGGTGAGAGAGAGACCCAACCGCCTGGTCAGGTGGGCACTCCTGAGGCTGCAGAGCGGAAGAGACCACCAACACTGCTCACCCCTGCCCACATCCCTGGCCCAAGAGGAAACTGTATAAGGCCTCTGGGCTCCCGTGGGGGAGGGCCCAGGAGCGGCAGGACCCCTGCCACAGACACCGCCGGACCCTGAAGGAAACAGACCGGATAAACAGTTCTCTGCACCCAAATCCCGTGGGAGGGAGAGCTAAGCCTTCAGAGAGGCAGACAGGCCTGGGAAACCAGAAGAGACTGCTCCCTGCACACACATCTCGGACGCCAGAGGAAAAAGCCAAAGACCATCTGGAACCCTGGTGCACTGAAGCTCCCGGAAGGGGCGGCACAGGTCTTCCTGGTTGCTGCCGCTGCAGAGAGCCCCTGAACAGCACCCCACGAGCAAACCTGAGCCTCGGGACCACAGGTAAGACCAAATTTTCTGCTGCAAGAAAGCTGCCTGGTGAACTCAAGACACAGGCCCACAGGAACAGCTGAAGACCTGTAGAGAGGAAAAACTACACGCCCGAAAGCAGAACACTCTGTCCCCATAACTGACTGAAAGAGAGGAAAACAGGTATACAGCACTCCTGACACACAGGCTTATAAGACAGTCTAGCCACTGTCAGAAATAGCAGAACAAAGTAACACTAGAGATAATCTGATGGCGAGAGGCAAGCGCAGGAACCCAAGCAACAGAAACCAAGACTACATGCCATCATCAGAGCCCAATTCTCCCACCAAAACAAACATGGAATATCCAAACACACCAGAAAAGCAAGATCTAGTTTCAAAATCATATTTGATCATGATGCTGGAGGACTTCAGGAAAGACCTGAACACACTTAGGGAAGCACAGGAAAACATTAATAAACAAGTAAAAGCCTACAGAGAGGAATCGCAAAAATCCCTGAAAGAATTCCAGGAAAACACAATCAAACAGTTGAAGGAATTAAAAATGGAAATAGAAGCAATCAAGAAAGAACACATGGAAACAACCCTGGATATAGAAAACCAAAAGAAGAGACAAGGAGCTGTAGATACAAGCTTCACCAACAGAATACAAGAGATGGAAGAGAGAATCTCAGGAGCAGAAGATTCCATAGAAATCATTGACTCAACTGTCAAAGATAATGTAAAGCGGAAAAAGCTACTGGTCCGAAACATACAGGAAATCCAGGACTCAATGAGAAGATCAAACCTAAGGATAATAGGTATAGAAGAGAGTGAAGACTCCCAGCTCAAAGGACCAGTAAATATCTTCAAAAAAATCATAGAAGAAAACTTCCCTAACCTAAAAAAAGAGATACCCATAGACATACAGGAAGCCTACAGAACTCCAAATAGATTGGACCAGAAAAGAAACACCTCCCGTCACATAATTGTCAAAACACCAAACGCACAAAATAAAGAAAGAATATTAAAAGCAGTAAGGGAAAAAGGTCAAGTAACATATAAAGGGAGACCTATCAGAATCACACCAGACTTCTCACCAGAAACTATGAAGGCCAGAAGATCCTGGACTGATGTTATACAGACCCTAAGAGAACACAAATGCCAGCCCAGATTACTGTATCCAGCAAAACTCTCAATTAACATAGATGGAGAAACCAAGATATTCCATGACAAAACCAAATTTACACAATATCTTTCTACAAATCCAGCACTACAAAGGATAATAAATGGTAAAGCCCAACATAAGGAGGCAAGCTATACCCTAGAAGAAGCAAGAAACTAATCGTATTGACAACAAAACAAAGAGAATGAAAGTACACAAACATAACCTCACATCCAAATATGAATATAACGGGAAGCAATAATCACTATTCCTTAATATCTCTCAACATCAATAGCCTCAACTCCCCAATAAAAAGACAAAGATTAACAAACTGGATACGCAATGAGGACCCTGCATTCTGCTGCCTACAGGAAACACACCTCAGAGACAATGACAGACACTACCTCAGAGTGAAAGGCTGGAAAACAACTTTCCAAGCAAATGGTCAGAAGAAGCAAGCTGGAGAAGCCATTCTAATATCAAATAAAATCAATTTCCAACTAAAAGTCATCAAAAAAGATAAGGAAGGACACTTCATATTCATCAAAGGAAAAATCCACCAAGATGAACTCTCAATCCTAAATATCTATGCCCCAAATACAAGAACACCTACATACGTAAAAGAAACCTTATTAAAGCTCAAAACACACATTGCACAATAATAGTAGGAGACTTCAACACCCCACTCTCATCAATGGACCGATCATGGAAACAGAAATTAAACAGAGACGTAGACAGACTAAGAGAAGTCATGAGCCAAATGGACTTAACAGATATTTATAGAAGATTCTGCCCTAAAGCAAAAGGATATACCTTCTTCTCAGCTCCTCATGGTACTTTCTCCAAAATTAACCATATAATTGGCCAAAAAACGGGCCTCAAAAGGTACAGAAAGATAGAAATAATCCCATGCGTGCTATCGGGCCACCACGGCCTAAAACTGGTCTTCAATCACAATAAGGGAAGAATGCCCACATATACGTGGAAATTGAACAATGCTCTACTCAATGATAACCTGATCAAGGAAGAAATAAAGAAAGAAATTAAAGACTTTTTAGAATTTAATGAAAATGAAGGTAAAACATACCCAAACTTATGGGACACAGTAAAAGCTGTGCTAAGAGGAAAACTCATAGCGCTGAGTGCCTGCAGAAAGAAACAGGAAAGAGCATATGTCAGCAGCTTGACAGCACACCTAAAAGCTCTAGAACAAAAAGAAGCAAATACACCCAGGAGGAGTAGAAGGCAGGAAATAATCAAACTCAGAGCTGAAATCAACCAAGTAGAAACAAAAAGGACCATAGAAAGAATCAACAGAACCAAAAGTTGGTTCTTTGAGAAAATCAACAAGATAGATAAACCCTTAGCCAGACTAACGAGAGGACACAGAGCGTATGTCCAAATTAACAAAATCAGACATGAAAAGGGAGACATAACTACAGATTCAGAGGAAATTCAAAAAATCATCAGATCTTACTACAAAAGCCTATATTCAACAAAACTTGAAAATCTGCAGGAAATGGACAATTTCCTAGACAGATACCAGGTACCGAAGTTAAATCAGGAACAGGTAAACCAGTTAAATAACCCCATAACTCCTAAGGAAATAGAAGCAGTCATTAACGTTCTCCCAACCAAAAAGAGCCCAGGTCCAGACGGGTTTAGTGCAGAATTCTATCAGACCTTCATAGAAGACCTCATACCAATATTATCCAAACTATTCCACAAAATTGAAACAGATGGAGCACTACCGAATTCCTTCTATGAAGCCACAATTACTCTTATACCTAAACCACACAAAGACCCAACAAAGAAAGAGAACTTCAGACCAATTTCCCTTATGAATATCGAAGCAAAAAACTCAATAAAATTCTGGCAAACCGAATCCAAGAGCACATCAAAACAATCATCCACCATGATCAAGTAGGCTTCATCCCAGGCATGCAGGGATGGTTTAATATACGGAAAACCATCAACGTGATCCATTATATAAACAAACTGAAAGAACAGAACCACATGATCATTTCATTAGATGCTGAGAAAGCATTTGACAAAATTCAACACCCCTTCATGATAAAAGTCCTGGAAAGAATAGGAATTCAAGGCCCATACCTAAACATAGTAAAAGCCATATACAGCAAACCAGTTGCTAACATTAAACTAAATGGAGAGAAACTTGAAGCAATCCCACTAAAATCAGGGACTAGACAAGGCTGCCCACTCTCTCCCTACTTATTCAATATAGTTCTTGAAGTTCTAGCCAGAGCAATCAGACAACAAAAGGAGATCAAAGGGATACAGATCGGAAAAGAAGAGGTCAAAATATCACTATTTGCAGATGACATGATAGTATATTTAAGTGATCCCAAAAGTTCCACCAGAGAACTACTAAAGCTGATAAACAACTTCAGCAAAGTGGCTGGGTATAAAATTAACTCAAATAAATCAGTTGTCTTCCTCTATACAAAAGAGAAACAAGCCGAGAAAGAAATTAGGGAAACGACACCCTTCATAATAGACCCAAATAATATAAAGTACCTCGGTGTGACTTTAACCAAGCAAGTAAAAGATCTGTACAATAAGAACTTCAAGACACTGAGGAAAGAAATTGAAGAAGACCTCAGAAGATGGAAAGATCTCCCATGCTCATGGATTGGCAGGATTAATATAGTAAAAATGGCCATTTTACCAAAAGCGATCTACAGATTCAATGCAATCCCCATCAAAATACCAATCCAATTCTTCAAAGAGTTAGACCGAACAATTTGCAAATTCATCTGGAATAGCAAAAAACCTAGGATAGCTAAAACTATCCTCAACAATAAAAGGACTTCAGGGGGAATCACTATCCCTGAACTCAAGCAGTATTACAGAGCAATAGTGATAAAAACTGCATGGTATTGGTACAGAGACAGACAAATAGACCAATGGAAGAGAATTGAAGACCCAGAAATGAACCCACACACCTATGGGCACTTGATTTTTGACAAAGGAGCCAAAACCATCAAATGGAAAAAAGATAGCTTTTTCAGCAAATGGTGCTGGTTCAACTGGAAGTCAACATGTAGAAGAATGCAGATCGATCCATGCTTATCACCCTGTACAAAGCTTAAGTCCAAGTGGATCAAGGACCTCCACATGAAACCAGATACACTCAAACTAATAGAAGATAAACTAGGGAAGCATCTGGAACGCATGGGCACTGGAAAAAATTTCCTGAACAAAACACCAATGGCATATGCTCTAAGATCAAGAATCGACAAATGGGATCTCATAAAACTGCAAAGCTTCTGTAAGGCAAAGGACACTGTGGTTAGGACAAAACGGCAACCAACAGATTGGGAAAAGATCTTTACCAATCCTACAACAGATAGAGGCCTTATATCCAAAATATACAAAGAACTCAAGAAGTTAGACTGCAGGGAGACAAATAACCCTATTAAAAATGGGGTTCAGAGCTAAACAAAGAATTCACAGCTGAGGAATGCCAAATGGCTGAGAAACACCTAAAGAAATGTTCAACAACTTTAGTCATAAGGGAAATCCAAATCAAAACAACCCTGAGATTTCACCTCACACCAGTGAGAATGGCTAAGATCAAAAACTCAGGTGACAGCAGATCCTGGCGAGGATGCGGAGAAAGAGGAACACTCCTCCATTGTTGGTGGGATTGCAGACTGGTACAACCATTCTGGAAATCAGTCTGGAGGTTCCTCAGAAAATTGGACATTGAACTGCCTGAGGATCCAGCTATACCTCTCTTGGGCACATACCCAAAAGATGCCCCAACATATAAAAAAGACACGTGCTCTACTATGTTCATCGCAGCCTTATTTATAATAGGCAAAAGCTGGAAAGAACCCAGATGCCCTTCAAAAGAGGAATGGATACAGAAAATGTGGTACATCTACACAATGGAATATTACTCAGCTATCAAAAACAATGACTTTATGAAATTCATAGGCAAATGGTCGGAACTGGAAAATATCATCCTGAGTGAGGTAACCCAATCACAGAAAAACACACATGGTATGCACTCATTGATAAGTGGCTATTAGCCCAAATGCTTGAATTACCCTAGATGCCTAGAACCAATGAAACTCAAGACGGATGATCAAAATGTGAATGCTTCACTCCTTCTTTAAAAGGGGAACAAGAATACCCTTGGCAGGGAAGAGAGAGGCAAAGATTAAAACAGAGACTGAAGGAACACCCATTCAGAGCCTGCCCCACAGGTGGACCATACATATACAGCCACCCAGTTAGACAAGATGGATGAAGCAAAGAAGTGCAGACCGACAGGAGCCGGATGTAGATCGCTCCTGAGAGACACAGCCAGAATACAGCAAATACAGAGGCAAATGCCAGCAGCAAACCACTGAACTGAGAATAGGACCCCCGTTGAAGGAATCAGAGAAAGAACTGGAAGAGCTTGAAGGGGCTCGAGACCCCATATGTACAACAATGCCAAGCAATCAGAGCTTCCAGGGACTAAGCCACTACCTAAAGACTATCCATGGACTGACCCTGGACTCTGACCTCACAGGTAGCAATGAATAGCCTAGTAAGAGCACCAGTGGAAGGGGAAGCCCTGGGTCCTGCTAAGAGTGAACCCCCAGTGAACTAGACTGGTGGGGGGAGGGCGGCAATGGGGGGAGGGTTGGGAGGGGAACACCCATAAGGAAGGGGAGGGGGGAGGGAGATCTTTGCCCGGATACCGGGAAAGGGAATAACACTCGAAATGTATATAAGAAATACTCAAGTTAATAAAGAAAAATAAAATGAAAAAAAAGAAATACTCAAGTTAATAAAAAAATAAAACAAAAAAAAGAAATTGAGGATGATGTCGGAAAATGGAAAAATCTCCCATGCTCAGGATCAGTAGAATTAACAGTGGAAATGGCATCTTACCAAAAGCAATCTACAGATTCAATGCAACCTCCATCAAATTCCAAGACAATTTTTATAGACCTTAAAAGAGCAATTCTAATTTCATATGGAAAAACAAAAACCCAGGGAGAAACTAGGGAGAAATCACCAGCCCTGATCTCAAGCTGTACTAAGGAGCAATAATGATAAAATCTGCATAATATTGGTACATAAACAGACACTTTGAAATCTTTTGCAAAGGTGAAGTAGGGGGTGGGATGGGGGAAGATCTGATTGAGGGTATATTGGAAGAGGGTGTGTAATAATCAGATTGTACGGTGACTATATACATTTAATAAAAATAAACAATAAAAAAAATTTGGAGATGGGTGGGTGACTCCATCCCCCAACCGGGAGCCTTGCCTAACCTCTGGATATGGTCTCTAAAGGTTCTCCCTTCTCTTTGTTGGGCATCAGCTAGTCTCAGCCCTACTGGGTCCTGGGAGCCTCTTGTTTTCCTGGCATCTGGGACTTGCTGGTGAAAGATTTACTTTTTATGTGTATAAATGTTTAGCTTACGTGTGTGTAGGTGTACCTCATACATGCCTATAGCCTACAGAAGTGAGAAGAGGGAGTCAGATCTCCTAGAACTGAAGTCACAAATTCTTATGAGCCATAATGTGGATGCTGAGAACCAACCCTAAGTGGTCTTTTGCAAGTTCAGCAATTGGTATCAACTAAGCTATCTCTTCTGACCCCAGCCTGCTATAATTTGAAAAACAACTTTATAACCAATATTATTTAATTTAACCTGCATTAAAGTATTTGTGATTAGAACTTCACTGCCCCGACACCCGCGGATCCCGGCCCGCAGCAGCTCTCTGCTCCCAGACCCGGTGAGAGAGAGACCCAACCGCCTGGTCAGGTGGGCACTCCTGAGGCTGCAGAGCGGAAGAGACCACCAACACTGCTCACCCCTGCCCACATCCCTGGCCCAAGAGGAAACTGTATAAGGCCTCTGGGCTCCCGTGGGGGAGGGCCCAGGAGCGGCAGGACCCCTGCCGGAGACACCGCCGGACCCTGAAGGAAACAGACCGGATAAACAGTTCTCTGCACCCAAATCCCGTGGGAGGGAGAGCTAAACCTTCAGAGAGGCAGACAGGCCTGGGAAACCAGAAGAGACTGCTCCCTGCACACACATCTCGGACGCCAGAGGAAAAAGCCAAAGACCATCTGGAACCCTGGTGCACTGAAGCTCCCGGAAGGGGCGGCACAGGTCTTCCTGGTTGCTGCCGCTGCAGAGAGCCCCTGGGCAGCACCCCACGAGCGAACTTGAGCCTCGGGACCACAGGTAAGACCAAATTTTCTGCTGCAAGAAAGCTGCCTGGTGAGCTTGGGACACACGGAAGCAGAATTTCTCTAGAACCGGGCACATTCTGTGTTTACCGGAAGTCCCACACCCGCGGATCCCGGCCCGCAGCAGCTCTCTGCTCCCAGACCCGGTGAGAGAGAGACCCAACCGCCTGGTCAGGTGGGCACTCCTGAGGCTGCAGAGCGGAAGAGACCACCAACACTGCTCACCCCTGCCCACATCCCTGGCCCAAGAGGAAACTGTATAAGGCCTCTGGGCTCCCGTGGGGGAGGGCCCAGGAGCGGCAGGACCCCTGCCACAGACACCGCCGGACCCTGAAGGAAACAGACCGGATAAACAGTTCTCTGCACCCAAATCCCGTGGGAGGGAGAGCTAAGCCTTCAGAGAGGCAGACAGGCCTGGGAAACCAGAAGAGACTGCTCCCTGCACACACATCTCGGACGCCAGAGGAAAAAGCCAAAGACCATCTGGAACCCTGGTGCACTGAAGCTCCCGGAAGGGGCGGCACAGGTCTTCCTGGTTGCTGCCGCTGCAGAGAGCCCCTGAACAGCACCCCACGAGCAAACCTGAGCCTCGGGACCACAGGTAAGACCAAATTTTCTGCTGCAAGAAAGCTGCCTGGTGAACTCAAGACACAGGCCCACAGGAACAGCTGAAGACCTGTAGAGAGGAAAAACTACACGCCCGAAAGCAGAACACTCTGTCCCCATAACTGACTGAAAGAGAGGAAAACAGGTATACAGCACTCCTGACACACAGGCTTATAAGACAGTCTAGCCACTGTCAGAAATAGCAGAACAAAGTAACACTAGAGATAATCTGATGGCGAGAGGCAAGCGCAGGAACCCAAGCAACAGAAACCAAGACTACATGCCATCATCGGAGCCCAATTCTCCCACCAAAACAAACATGGAATATCCAAACACACCAGAAAAGCAAGATCTAGTTTCAAAATCATATTTGATCATGATGCTGGAGGACTTCAGGAAAGACCTGAACACACTTAGGGAAGCACAGGAAAACATTAATAAACAAGTAAAAGCCTACAGAGAGGAATCGCAAAAATCCCTGAAAGAATTCCAGGAAAACACAATCAAACAGTTGAAGGAATTAAAAATGGAAATAGAAGCAATCAAGAAAGAACACATGGAAACAACCCTGGATATAGAAAACCAAAAGAAGAGACAAGGAGCTGTAGATACAAGCTTCACCAACAGAATACAAGAGATGGAAGAGAGAATCTCAGGAGCAGAAGATTCCATAGAAATCATTGACTCAACTGTCAAAGATAATGTAAAGCGGAAAAAGCTACTGGTCCGAAACATACAGGAAATCCAGGACTCAATGAGAAGATCAAACCTAAGGATAATAGGTATAGAAGAGAGTGAAGACTCCCAGCTCAAAGGACCAGTAAATATCTTCAAAAAAATCATAGAAGAAAACTTCCCTAACCTAAAAAAAGAGATACCCATAGACATACAGGAAGCCTACAGAACTCCAAATAGATTGGACCAGAAAAGAAACACCTCCCGTCACATAATTGTCAAAACACCAAACGCACAAAATAAAGAAAGAATATTAAAAGCAGTAAGGGAAAAAGGTCAAGTAACATATAAAGGGAGACCTATCAGAATCACACCAGACTTCTCACCAGAAACTATGAAGGCCAGAAGATCCTGGACTGATGTTATACAGACCCTAAGAGAACACAAATGCCAGCCCAGATTACTGTATCCAGCAAAACTCTCAATTAACATAGATGGAGAAACCAAGATATTCCATGACAAAACCAAATTTACACAATATCTTTCTACAAATCCAGCACTACAAAGGATAATAAATGGTAAAGCCCAACATAAGGAGGCAAGCTATACCCTAGAAGAAGCAAGAAACTAATCGTCTTGGCAACAAAACAAAGAGAATGAAAGCACACAAACATAACCTCACATCAAATATGAATATAACGGGAAGCAATAATCACTATTCCTTAATATCTCTCAATATCAATGGCCTGAACTCCCCAAAAAAAGACATAGATTAACAAACTGGATACGCAACGAGGGCCCTGCATTCTGCTGCCTACAGGAAACACACCTCAGAGACAAAGACAGACACTACCTCAGAGTGAAAGGCTGGAAAACAACTTTCCAAGCAAATGGTCAGAAGAAGCAAGCTGGAGTAGCCATTCTAATATCAAATAAAATCAATTTCCAACTAAAAGTCATCAAAAAAGATAAGGAAGGACACTTCATATTCATCAAAGGAAAAATCAACCAAGATGAACTCTCAATCCTAAATATCTATGCCCCAAATACAAGGGCACCTACATATGTAAAAGAAACCTTACTAAAGCTCAAAACACACATTGCACCTCACACAATAATAGTGGGAGATTTCAACACCCCACTCTCATCAATGGACAGATCATGGAAACAGAAATTAAACAGTGATGTAGACAGACTAAGAGAAGTCATGAGCCAAATGGACTTAACGGATATTTATAGAACATTCTATCCTAAAGCAAAAGGATATACCTTCTTCTCAGCTCCTCATGGTACTTTCTCCAAAATTGACCATATAATTGGTCAAAAAACGGGCCTCAACAGGTACAGAAAGATAGAAATAATCCCATGCGTGCTATCGGACCACCACGGCCTAAAACTGGTCTTCAATAACAATAAGGGAAGAATGCCCACATATACGTGGAAATTGAACAATGCTCTACTCAATGATAACCTGGTCAAGGAAGAAATAAAGAAAGAAATTAAAAACTTTTTAGAATTTAATGAAAATGAAGATACAACATACTCAAACTTATGGGACACAATGAAAGCTGTGCTAAGAGGAAAACTCATAGCGCTGAGTGCCTGCAGAAAGAAACAGGAAAGAGCATATGTCAGCAGCTTGACAGCACACCTAAAAGCTCTAGAACAAAAAGAAGCAAATACACCCAGGAGGAGTAGAAGGCAGGAAATAATCAAACTCAGAGCTGAAATCAACCAAGTAGAAACAAAAAGGACCATAGAAAGAATCAACAGAACCAAAAGTTGGTTCTTTGAGAAAATCAACAAGATAGATAAACCCTTAGCCAGACTAACGAGAGGACACAGAGAGTGTGTCCAAATTAACAAAATCAGAAATGAAAAGGGAGACATAACTACAGATTTGGAGGAAATTCAAAAAATCATCAGATCTTACTATAAAAACCTATATTCAACAAAATTTGAAAATCTTCAGGAAATGGACAATTTCCTAGACAGATACCAGGTATCGAAGTTAAATCAGGAACAGATAAACCAGTTAAACAACCCCATAACTCCTAAGGAAATAGAAGCAGTCATTAAAGGTCTCCCAACCAAAAAGAGCCCAGGTCCAGACGGGTTTAGTGCAGAATTCTATCAAACCTTCATAGAAGACCTCATACCAATATTATCCAAACTATTCCACAAAATTGAAACAGATGGAGCCCTACCGAATTCCTTCTACGAAGCCACAATTACTCTTATACCTAAACCACACAAAGACACAACAAAGAAAGAGAACTTCAGACCAATTTCCCTTATGAATATCGACGCAAAAATACTCAATAAAATTCTGGCAAACCGAATTCAAGAGCACATCAAAACAATCATCCACCATGATCAAGTAGGCTTCATCCCAGGCATGCAGGGATGGTTTAATATACGGAAAACCATCAACGTGATCCATTATATAAGCAAACTGAAAGAACAGAACCACATGATCATTTCATTAGATGCTGAGAAAGCATTTGACAAAATTCAACACCCCTTCATGATAAAAGTCCTGGAAAGAATAGGAATTCAAGGCCCATACCTAAACATAGTAAAAGCCATATACAGCAAACCAGTTGCTAACATTAAACTAAATGGAGAGAAACTTGAAGCAATCCCACTAAAATCAGGGACTAGACAAGGCTGCCCACTCTCTCCCTACTTATTCAATATAGTTCTTGAAGTTCTAGCCAGAGCAATCAGACAACAAAAGGAGATCAAAGGGATACAGATCGGAAAAGAAGAGGTCAAAATATCACTATTTGCAGATGACATGATAGTATATTTAAGTGATCCCAAAAGTTCCACCAGAGAACTACTAAAGCTGATAAACAACTTCAGCAAAGTGGCTGGGTATAAAATTAACTCAAATAAATCAGTTGCCTTCCTCTATACAAAAGAGAAACAAGCCGAGAAAGAAATTAGGGAAACGACACCCTTCATAATAGACCCAAATAATATAAAGTACCTCGGTGTGACTTTAACCAAGCAAGTAAAAGATCTGTACAATAGGAACTTCAAGACACTGAGGAAAGAAATTGAAGAAGACCTCAGAAGATGGAAAGATCTCCCATGCTCATGGATTGGCAGGATTAATATGGTAAAAATGGCCATTTTACCAAAAGCAATCTACAGATTCAATGCAATCCCCATCAAAATACCAATCCAATTCTTCAAAGAGTTAGACAGAACAATTTGCAAATTCATCTGGAATAACAAAAAACCCAGGATAGCTAAAGCTATCCTCAACAATAAAAGGACTTCAGGGGGAATCACTATCCCTGAACTCAAGCAGTATTACAGAGCAATAGTGATAAAAACTGCATGGTATTGGTACAGAGACAGACAGATAGACCAATGGAATAGAATTGAAGACCCAGAAATGAACCCACACACCTATGGTCACTTGATTTTTGACAAAGGAGCCAAAACCATCCAATGGAAAAAAGATAGTATTTTCAGCAAATGGTGCTGGTTCAACTGGAGGGCAACATGTAGAAGAATGCAGATCGATCCATCCTTATCACCCTGTACAAAGCTTAAGTCCAAGTGGATCAAGGACCTCCACATCAAACCAGACACACTCAAACTAATAGAAGAAAAACTAGGGAAGCATCTGGAACACATGGGCACTGGAAAAAATTTCCTGAACAAAACACCAATGGCTTATGCTCTAAGATCAAGAATCGAAAAATGGGATCTCATAAAACTGCAAAGCTTCTGTAAGGCAAAGGACACTGTGGTTAGGACAAAACGGCAACCAACAGATTGGGAAAAGATCTTTACCAATCCTACAACAGATAGAGGCCTTATATCCAAAATATACAAAGAACTCAAGAAGTTAGACCGCAGGGAAACAAATAACCCTATTAAAAAATGGGGTTCAGAGCTAAACAAAGAATTCACAGCTGAGGAATGCCGAATGGCTGAGAAACACCTAAAGAAATGTTCAACATCTTTAGTCATAAGGGAAATGCAAATCAAAACAACCCTGAGATTTCACCTCACACCAGTGCGATTGGCTAAGATCAAAAACTCAGGTGACAGCAGATGCTGGCGAGGATGTGGAGAAAGAGGAACACTCCTCCATTGTTGGTGGGATTGCAGACTGGTAAAACCATTCTGGAAATCAGTCTGGAGGTTCCTCAGAAAATTGGACATTGAACTGCCTGAGGATCCAGCTATACCTCTCTTGGGCATATACCCAAAAGATGCCTCAACATATAAAAGAGACACGTGCTCCACTATGTTCATCGCAGCCTTATTTATAATAGCCAGAAGCTGGAAAGAACCCAGATGCCCTTCAACAGAGGAATGGATACAGAAAATGTGGTACATCTACACAATGGAATATTACTCAGCTATCAAAAACAACGAGTTTATGAAATTCGTAGGCAAATGGTTGGAACTGGAAAATATCATCCTGAGTGAGCTAACCCAATCACAGAAAGACATACATGGTATGCACTCATTGATAAGTGGCTATTAGCCCAAATGCTTGAATTACCCTAGATCCCTAGAACAAATGAAACTCAAGACGGATGATCAAAATGTGAATGCTTCACTCCTTCTTTAAATGAGGAAAAAGAATACCCTTGGCAGGGAAGGGAGAGGCAAAGATTAAAACAGAGACTGAAGGAACACCCATTCAGAGCCTGCCCCACATGTGGCCCATACATATACAGCCACCCAATTAGACAAGATGGATGAAGCAAAGAAGTGCAGACCGACAGGAGCCGGATGTAGATCGCTCCTGAGAGACACAGCCAGAATACAGCAAATATAGAGGCGAATGCCAGCAGCAAACCACTGAACTGAGAATAGGTCCCCTATTGAAGGAATCAGAGAAAGAACTGGAAGAGCTTGAAGGGGCTCGAGACCCCAAAAGTACAACAATGCCAAGCAACCAGAGCTTCCAGGGACTAAGCCACTACCTAAAGACTATACATGAACTGACCCTGGACTCTGACCCCATAGGTAGCAATGAATATCCTAGTAAGAGCACCAGTGGAAGGGGAAGCCCTGGGTCCTGCTAAGACTGAACCCCCAGTGAACTAGTCTATGGGGGGAGGGCGGCAATGGGGGGAGGGTTGGGAGGGGAACACCCATAAGGAAGGGGAGGGGGGAGGGGGATGTTTGCCCGGAAACCGGGAAAGGGAATAACACTCGAAATGTATATAAGAAATACTCAAGTTAATAAAAAAATAAAAATAAAAAAAAAAAGAAAAAATTCTTTAAAATTTTAAAAAAAAAAAAAAAAAAAAATGGGGTTCAGAGCTAAACAAAGAATTCACAGCTGAGGAATGCCGAATGGCTGAGAAACACCTAAAGAAATGTTCAACATCTTTAGTCATAAGGGAAATGCAAATCAAAACAACCCTGAGATTTCACCTCACACCAGTGCGATTGGCTAAGATCAAAAACTCAGGTGACAGCAGATGCTGGCGAGGATGTGGAGAAAGAGGAACACTCCTCCATTGTTGGTGGGATTGCAGACTGGTAAAACCATTCTGGAAATCAGTCTGGAGGTTCCTCAGAAAATTGGACATTGAACTGCCTGAGGATCCAGCTATACCTCTCTTGGGCATATACCCAAAAGATGCCTCAACATATAAAAGAGACACGTGCTCCACTATGTTCATCGCAGCCTTATTTATAATAGCCAGAAGCTGGAAAGAACCCAGATGCCCTTCAACAGAGGAATGGATACAGAAAATGTGGTACATCTACACAATGGAATATTACTCAGCTATCAAAAACAACGAGTTTATGAAATTCGTAGGCAAATGGTTGGAACTGGAAAATATCATCCTGAGGGAGCTAACCCAATCACAGAAAGACATACATGGTATGCACTCATTGATAAGTGGCTATTAGCCCAAATGCTTGAATTACCCTAGATACCTAGAACAAACGAAACTCAAGACGGATGATCAAAATGTGAATGCTTCACTCCTTCTTTAAATGAGGAAAAAGAATACCCTTGGCAGGGAAGGGAGAGGCAAAGATTAAAACAGAGACTGAAGGAACACCCATTCAGAGCCTGCCCCACATGTGGCCCATACATATACAGCCACCCAATTAGACAAGATGGATGAAGCAAAGAAGTGCAGACCGACAGGAGCCGGATGTAGATCGCTCCTGAGAGACACAGCCAGAATACAGCAAATATAGAGGCGAATGCCAGCAGCAAACCACTGAACTGAGAATAGGTCCCCTATTGAAGGAATCAGAGAAAGAACTGGAAGAGCTTGAAGGGGCTCGAGACCCCAAAAGTACAACAATGCCAAGCAACCAGAGCTTCCAGGGACTAAGCCACTACCTAAAGACTATACATGGACTGACCCTGGACTCTGACCCCATAGGTAGCAATGAATATCCTAGTAAGAGCACCAGTGGAAGGGGAAGCCCTGGGTCCTGCTAAGACTGAACCCACAGTGAACTAGTCTATGGGGGGAGGGCGGCAATGGGGGGAGGGTTGGGAGGGGAACACCCATAAGGAAGGGGAGGGGGGAGGGGGATGTTTGCCCGGAAACCGGGAAAGGGAATAACACTCGAAATGTATATAAGAAATACTCAAGTTAATAAAAAAAAAAAAAAAAAAAAAAAAAAAAAAAAAAAAAAAGAACTTCACTGCCCCTAAATGGCTGAGATTTGGCCAATGATTAATTTGACAAAACTTTTAAAGAAATAGTGGCAAAAAAATTAGGAACTGGGTTTTCTGTTTCCAGACACTCTTTAGAACAAACTGCCTATAAGTTCACAGACTCCATACTAGTCTTCTTCCACCTGGTACTTAACTATAATATAACCCAAGATATTATATTCCGCCCCGACCTTTGTCCTCTACCTCTGTATCTCCAACAGCAGCTCTTTTGTATAATCTCCTGAATAACTCACGAACAGCAGGACTCATTTCTGCAATTGGCATCCTTTCTATGTCACTCTTACCTTGCTGTATATAATTCCACTTTGTTACTGGTCTCATGATGCCCCTGGAGGCAACGTCTGGGCCCATAGTCACATCCCAGTCAGGATTTATGCTGATGACTGAGGCCTTCACTACCACCAAAGGCCATGCAGAGATCCCTGGTTTGGGCTGTTGCCTGAAGCCATGTTCATGTCTGACCCTTGTTCTGAGCTGGCCCCATTCCATGTCTTTCTCTCTCTTTACCCCCACCCCAGCCACCTGAGGTCCCAGGGGCATGACAGTAGAAGAGCTGGCCCTACCCCTCACTGACTGCAGCACTTGAAAGTACAGCACCACCTCATATCCCCTGGGCAACACAAGGGAGCACAGTTGACCTGGTTACCCCTCATCTGCCATATGGGGGTACAGGTGGAAGCATAGAAGAGATGCTAACATTGAGTTCATTTTGTGGTGGCCATCTACTTCTAAGTGCAGGTAAGAGACCCAGTGAGACTAAACTGTCTTTCATCCCACTGCATTCAAATACAAATTATGTCATCATCAAGAAATTTCAATCTATTTTCCATGTCAGTTATTTTCTTTTGGTACTATATTGGCGAGGGTCATAAATACTTCACCAATAAGTATTCTTTATACAGATTTATTCACATGTTCATCTTGAATCTTCACAAGGGTACCCCAGATTTACCCCTCAAATATGACATTTGTTGTGGAATGTAGGCATATGTTTTATGAAATTAAAAGGCCCTGTTTCTATCTTTCTATTCATTCTCATCATTTCTCTCATGTACGTCATCTTCTCTCTCACATTTCCTGAGGTTGAGCCTTGCCTACATTCCTGGCAAAGTGACAAGTGGTTTTTAAAACAATTGTTTACCAAACACTGGAGGATAGAAAGATGGCTCATCAGTTAAGAGCACTTACTGCTCTTGCAGAGAACCCAGGTTCAATGTCCAACACCCATGGGGGGGTATCTGTAAACCCCACTAGCAGGAAGAGTAACAACCCATGTGAAGTAAGAAGAAAATCAAATTCAACATGACTTAGCTGATGCTAGTTCAAATCTAGAGGTGCCTAGACAGTTTATTTTAGGCATATGTAGTACCATATAATTTGGGAAAATGTTTTCTTGTCTAACACAATCTCCCAGGCACAAGGAGACAAAGCTTCTTCCATGAAGATGGGCTCTAGAGATAGGCTATGTGTGTATCCTAAGGGCCTAGGGGGAGGGTCTGGTGTGTTCTTGCTCATTCAGATAAGGCACAGGTCATCTAGTCTATAAGTCACCTCGGGTCCTAGAAGTGGGAGCTTGGAAGCTCCTGACCATACAGATAACACATAGGTCACCTACACTATTAGCTCCCTCTGGTCCTGGTTTTGAGAGCTTGCTATGGCCTGACCCTGCAGATAGTTCAGATCACCAGGTTATTAACCATTTCCATTCTCAGCCTTCAGGGTTGAAATCCAAATGATACATATTTTTTTCATTTTCTTTCTTTCGTTTTCTTTTTCCTTTTTTTTCAATACATCCTGAGTCCAGTTTCCATTCTCACCACTCCTCCCAGCCTCCCCACTCCTCCCAGTCATGCCCCACCTCTACTCACCCCTCCCATAGATCCACTCCTCTTCAACTTTCCCTTAGAATAGAACAGCCCTTTCAAGGATATGAATGGAACATTGCATAATAAGTCACAATACGACAAGGAACAAACCCTCATATTAAGACTAGACAAGGCAATCCAGTAAGAAAAAAGAGGTCTCAAGAACAAATAAAAGAATTAGAGATACTCCCACTCCCACTGTTAATGATCCCACAAAAATATGAGGCTAACAATGACAACTGATATGCTGAGGACCTATGGAGGAGTCATACAGGCTTCATGATTGCCACATCAGTCTCTGTGAGCCCCTATGAGCCCTGCTTAGTTGATTCTGTGGGCTGTGTTTTTGTGGTGTGCTCAACCCCTCTGGCTCCTACCGTTCTTCCTCCCCATGTTCCTTTGCGTACATCTGTTTCTTTGAAAAGACAACCCTGCACGCTTAACATTCCTGGTTGTCCTAGTGCTATTTGTGAGTGGAAAGAGCTTTGTGTTCCTCGCACATATGGTAGATTATAACCGTCTCTAACTCCAGTTCCAAAGGACCAATGTCCTCTTCTGGCCTTCACATATAACAGGCATGCATGAGGTGCACAGACATACATGCAGACAAAATATTCATATACCAAAATGAATTAATAGATGTTTTTAAATAAAAATTAAAAACACTGAATTTGCTTAATATTAATGTTTTATTATTAAATATAAGAAATTATTTAAAGGTATTTGTAGATACAGTAAAAACATCTGAAATTAAATGCTGATTTTTCCCAAAAAGAAATAAAAGAACTGAATGCAGTTAATGATCATGAATGACATTAACATCGAAAAGGTCATCTTTTGTCCTCAGTGCTTCCAATATAAATGAATTTTACAGGTAGATTTTTATCTTCATTTGAAAGGACGCATAATCCCCAAATAATTCAAATGAAATTCCAAAAAGTGGACAATTATAATAAACTTGAAAGTATGCCATAAATCTAAATTATGCAAAATGCACACATTAAATAGGTTGAGCAATTTTTTTGCATTTACATTGAAAGCAGTCAGGACAAAGGATGGCCTTCTAGATGTTAATGTTCAACTCCTCTATTTCTTTTTGGGCAAGTCAGCTTTTATTAACTTTTACATAGTTTTTAAATTTATTTTTTAATCTCCTCTATGCCTATTTTAATTCTGTATTTGTCTGTTTATACAGTTTTTCCTGCTTGTGAATTATTTTCTTAGAAATTTTAGAGAATCCTTATATTAGTCACCTTCCTATTCTGTGATAAAACCTCATGACCAAGGCAACTTAAGAAAGAGTTTATCTCCTCTTATATTACAGAGGAACGAGAATTCATTGTGGTAAAGGAGACAGCATCCAGCTGCAGGC
Source organism: Rattus norvegicus (assembly GCF_021556685.1). Taxonomy (NCBI): domain Eukaryota; kingdom Metazoa; phylum Chordata; class Mammalia; order Rodentia; family Muridae; genus Rattus; species Rattus norvegicus. Next base: position 72,216,391 of record NC_141537.1, on the reverse strand, counting down.
ATGACAGCAGGAGCAGGAAGCTATCACAAGTGCAAGGCCGAGACCATGAACAGGAACAGGAAGTGTGTAAGGTCAGCATTACCAGACCTTTAAAAGCCCGTCCCAGTGATGTACTTCCTCCAGCCACAAGGCTGCACCATCTACAAAGTAGGTGTCTCCAAAGGGTACCACCTACTGGGTGTTCAGCAACACTTAACTGTGGAGAACATTTCTCATTCAAACCATGACAATCCCTTAAAGGCTTAACATGAGTCTCCATGGTGACCTGTCTCTATGTCATTGATTTCCTTATTCAATTTGTTTTTAATAACTTAGGTTTATTCTATTTATTTTTCTCCTAAAATCAATATTCCCATAAATAATGGAGCATCTTCTTAGCTCATCCAGTTCATTAGAAAGCATATCCACCTTCTCCCCAGAAGCAGGGCCCCAGCAAGCTATCTGGTGACAAATGGCTAATGAATGTGGGAATGATGATGTCAGTCAGGATCCCCAGCTTTTGTTTAAACACAGCTCTCACATGACCCCTTGTCTGAGAAAACTCACAGCAGTCCCAGAAAGCTGGATAACAGCACCACCAGTCTGAGGAATGCCAGGACCCAAGAAGAGATATGCATTTGTTGACACTAAGTCTTCAAAAGAAGTCAGCCTGCAGTCAAATAGAACATTATATAGAAGAACCCAAACTCCTGTTATTAATAAACTTTGCTTTCGCTCAAGACTTAATACATCTTAAAATTTATATCCAAGACTCATTTGGCTCCATTTCTAAAATTCAGAAGCATAATTATGTTGCTATTTGTGAATGAAATCCTTCTGTGACTCCTAACTACTAGGGAAGCTGGTCCAGACTGTCCCAGCCCAGTCGCTTCTCACTTTACAGAAAACTGTGTGGAGAAAGACTGAGAATAAGGGCAACTTCTGAAAATTTAATGCCTAGGAAGAGTGGATGGAGGAAACTCAGACTAAAAAATACAACGATGGTGTCTGTGCATCACGACCATAATTGTGTGATTTGTGTGGTGTTTTAGACTTTACAAAGTGTTCATGTAAACAAGATCTCATTTACAAATCTGAGAGCTTTAGACACAAATTATATTCACTTGTTTTAGCCATTCCAATCAGGGCCTATGAGTTACATACAGGGCCTGGGATGATGGCTCAGCTACCAAAACAATTGCTGTGCAAACATGAGAACCTATGTTCAGATCCACAGCAACATGAAAATATAGGTGCCGCTTACAATACCGAGGTTGGAGGGGCAGAGAGAGGCAAGGAAGTCCCTGGAGTTCACTGGCCAGCCTGTCTAGCTAGTTGGGGATATGTGAGAGTCGCTGTCTCAAAAAAACTACGTGGCAATTAAGAAAGATACCTAATGCCAACCTCTTCCACATGCAAGCATAACCATGTGCAAATGCACGCTTACGCAAAAGAAGCAATGCATAGAGTCCATGTAGCCAAAACATTGTCAAATTTTGGGATAGGAACCAGGAACTTCAGAAGCCACCATTTTTATTTTCAAATGTTTCTCCATTAAGGGCCTTTTGGTGTGCCCTCACATCACACCGGGTGGAAGAGGGAGATGTGCTCATATACTCTTATCCAATCTGACACAAGACCTTTCCATACTAACTGGGTAGGGACTGACGCCATTGCTTATTGTCAACAGAGGAAGTCATACTAATGTAGTATAGAATCATCTATATTTTATAACTATGTAAATGTGAAGACTGGGAGTTATGTAGAAGAGAAACAAATGGTCTCAAATAAAACCCAGCACATAGACTCTCACTCAGACTTCTATTCTGGTCTCTTCTTGACTTGGTAAACTAACATTTGAGTGTACCAGGATTCAAATTCCCATCAGTTTAATGGCAATAACTGCTGACCACACTTATACCTCTCTCATAAGGTAAATGGCAAACTTCACATTGACTAGCTGTCTGGCAGGGGTTTGAAACTTAGTATATCCTGACTGAAATGCCTGATTGAGTTTCTAAACCTTTGTCCATGTGGAGCTTCCTACTCTCAGGTAACCATACCTCCTCTTTTTCCCCCAACCCATATCCAGCCCATTAGGAAACCATGATTGCTCTGAATTTAAAATATATCCTAATCCAATGTTTTTCATCAATCTACTGCTAATCTGATCCAAGTCATTTTTCTACCAATATATATGTAACAGAATTTCCTAACCTCTCTCCCCTGAGTTCTTCCCTGGTCCCCTACAATCAACTCTAAACACAGCAGAGGAAAGGAAACTTGAATAATATTTCAGCCCTCAGTCTTCACACAAAAACCTCTCACAAGGTACTTCTTACTGGCTTCTTACCACCCTCTTGCCCTTCCTTGTGCTACTCTTCGGAAACGCTGGTTTTATCACAGTGACACAAGCATATCAGGCCTATTCCCCACTACACAGCCTCAGCAGAGGCCTTTCTCACATGTTCCCCCATGCCCACATGGTTCACTTCTCTACATCAAATAAAACTTCACCTCAACCCCTTTAAAGTTCCACATACCAGCTCCCACATTTTCTTTCCGCTTCTACTTTTTCCTATTAGCTTTATTAGTTTCGAATACAGTATACAATTACCTTAATGTAATTATTGTCTATTTCTTTTTCCTAGAATGTAAGTTGTATACAGGCAAGAATGTTTAACAATTTTGTTGTCTGGTCACCATCACCCAAGTTTTAAGTCAATACCTGGAAGCACATATTACCTTTCAATAAACATTTGCTAGCCTAATAAATAAGAGATTGATTGAGATAATTAATTAAAACCAGTCAGCTCTTAAGAAATATGATTCTGGTGCACATATGGTCATGAAAGATAATGACAAAGCCATCAAGAGCATGTATTCAGTTCTGTTTTTTTAGGGTTCCCTGCCTGAACTGTCTCACTCACATAGCAGGGTCAAAAGAATTGCTTAGATTAGGATTTTCACGGCTCTTTTCTGGGGACCTTGTACATGTGTGGGAGCTAGGGGATTCATTCAGACATCCTAATCCTAGTTCTCATTGCTGAAACTGCTAGAATGTTGTCATCTTGGACCTCCCCAGTGCCTGACTTTCTGCAGCACAGTCTGAGCTGCTGCTTGGAGTAGCATGGACACATCAGAGAGGAATTGCCATGATGATAGAGAAGAAAGAAACACTCTGGGGAAAGTGTGATGCCAAAGGGGAGGACCAGGCTCTGGGCAGATGGGCAGCTCAAAATAGGAAGTCATTTCTCTCTGGACGACTACAGAGTTGTACCTTTGCCAAGCTCCACCCTGGTCTCCAACCTTGAGAAGAGACTTTGTGGGGATAATTAATCACAGAATATTTTTGCTCTTGCCTTCCCATTGGAATGGACTAGTGTACTCCGTTTTTCCCCATCACCTCAACTCTCCAGGGACATAAAACAAGCTAAGATTATAGCTCCAACCAGACACAATTCATCGGAAACACCTGGGACAATCCTCCATCCGGGTTTGCTGTCTCCCCACTTCTCATTTTTTCTCATCCCCATCAGCATCACCATCTCTTGTCAGTCTCCCTGTGTTTCTCCCTTTCTTTCCATACTTACCCACTGCAGCATCTGCTTGCCATTTTACCCAGGATCTTGCCAGCCTCTAGAGACCATGACCTGAGTCACTTCTTCAACATTCCCAAGCCATCCTGCTCTGAATTCAGGTAAGCAGAAGACTGGTGATGGATTTCATAAACAAACAACAAACAGAGAGAGAGAGAGAGAGAGAGAGAGAGAGAGAGAGAGAGAGAGAGACAGAGAGAGACAGAGAGAGACAGAGAGAGACAGAGAGAGAGAGACAGATACAGAGACAGAGACAGACAGAGAAAAGAAGAGAGAAAAGAAGAGAGAGACCATAGGAATAACAAAGTAAAATATGTTCTCATTGAGTGTGCACTATAAAGATAGCACTGATGAAGTAGGTATCCATTCCATTACCCCATCTTCTCTCTGTCAGATCTAATAGCTCTCTCCTCAGGATGTTACACAGTGCACATGTTCAGTGTGCTCTCATCTGCAGAGCTCTGCCTTTCTGAGTACACTGAGGTATAGTATGAAGCAACCATAGGCGCCAGGACTATGCAGTTTCTTTCATTTTATTTATTACTTTGATTATGTGCTGACCCTCTTGTCTCTGCTTCCCCATTCACAAGTAGGAGATTTTTGTGTCCCTGTGTAAACAGAGGCTTTCATGAAGAGGGGAATCCAAAAATGCATGGGTCCCATAAGATAATTTGTAAGAAGACAAAGAAGGAACCATGCTTCAGTTTTTAGAGACAGAAGAGAGAGTATTCAGGATGACCAGGTCTAAGGTCATTGTTCAGCTTTATGGAAGTCGAAACTTTACCAATGACAAGAACAAAACAGGAAAGACTCCATTTATCCCTTCTGTTTTGGAATGAAGTCCTCAGGTCCTGGGACCACACCTATCATAGGTCTTTCCACTGTGGAGAATATAGGTCCCTGTCCAAGGCTGGCTGCAGCAGGTTGAACAGCCTGCATTGATCTTATTTAATCTAATTGTTTACTGTCTTCTCATAAACTTGGGGGTCAAATTCAGACTGGAAGGAAGTAGAAAAATGGAAAGTAAGGAAGAAAAATATGATGCATTCATGATCACAAAACAGCCAGATGATTCCAGGAAGCCACTTCCCTCAGAAAAACACTTATCACAGAAATAAGCACTTTTTTCCCCATAAGGGCTGACCTTTTTATTTGTCTGTTTTCATCTCAGTGAACATGTTCTAGCAATATTGAAATAGTGTTGGTTTCCCTCCCTATACATCTATATTACCCACCATTTACCTCTAACTCTGTGGCCAGCAAGGAAGAAGAACCCATCTTTTAGAAGGAGAGCCTTTCAGTCTTACAAGGTAGCCCCTCTTGCTGTCTTGTAGCATGACAAAAAAAAAATCTAAATCAGGAGTATTTTCAAAAATCACCTTCATAAAAAACAGTAATTGATTTAAAAATAAATTTTGTAAATGAACCAATTTTCTAACAGAGCAAAGATATTGATACTTTCCAGTAAAGTAAGTGATCCCTGGACCTAAGATACTTTTCAAAATCTAACAACACAGTGATCACTCATTTCCTGTCATAGGGTTGACCTTCACAGTGTCAGAACTGGGGCAGTCTCTGCACCAGACAGTTTTTATGTAGAACATTAAAGTGCTTGGTTTTGAAGCTTATCTATCTGCCTCTGGAGGAAGCCTGTGTTAAAGACATTCATTAAAATGGCTGCTGTTTCATTCAGGGAGAGAATCTCTTTCAACACATCAAAGGCAGCGAGCCAGCTCTACAATCAGTAGGGCTCCTAGATTTCCATGGTTCAAAGTTCCTATCCAATTGAAGGTAAGGGAGAGCAGGATGCCTGGAAAATATCCTCTTCCGAAAGTCCTAATCCCACACAATTGATTTTTGGAAAAGGAGAACAAAGCATGCAAAGTATCCAGAGTGCTTTAAACAGATACACTCAGTACTGTATCCTCTAAACAGATGAACTCAGTAATGTTGGGCCTGCTCCCTTTGAATCATCAGGAAGCATTAAGTCTGGGAAATATTAGTCAATGTCCATGGTAGCATGTTGACCCAGAGCTGGACAAAGGTCACCTATGTGGCTACCATTTTAAGAACTCATGGGTAGCCACAAAAACTGTCAAGATCACCTCATCTGTATAAAATGTAGGATCTTTAAATACTTCAAAAATGCAATAATGGGAAGAAAGCAAGAATGTCTGTGTAAAACAAAAATTTCTCTGTTAATTCGCTTAGCTGCTCTTAGGGAATAAACATGACACCAAGAAACTAACAAGAGTTCTTACACTGAGACTCACAAAAAGCCTTTGACAAGGTCTCATGTCATACTCAGGAAGGATTTAGCAAGCTACTTTATCTTGTAAAAGAAACAAAGCCAGTGGATAAAAATGCCACACAGGCAAATAATACATCTCCCAGGAATCAAAGCTGAGATCATAAATAGCTGGAAAAAAAAGAGTACACAATGTAATCACTAAATCGAGATGTGACTCAGCAACCCTGAGTAAATAAACTGTCACACTGATGGAAAGACACCACAGGGAATGTTCGCATTAGTAAAATATACCAACACGAAAAGCTTAAATTCAAGGGACTTTATTCCACAATGTTTAATTGAAATATATAATAACATAAACATATAAAATTAATGCATTTCAAGACATCTGACATAAAACAAGGTGAAGGACTAGAAAAAGCAGCTACTACAGTCACTTTTCAGGCAGAGCCCAAAGGCTAAGACATCAATGTAGAAGCGAAAGTTACATCTCAATATGTGAGTTACTTTCTTTGTGGTAGCCACTGTGCTGTGGCTTTTCCTTTTACTATTCCTAATCTCTGTAATGACTCTAGGTAGCTAATGTCATCACCTTCATTCATATAAAGAGGTGAAGCATCAGAGAAATTGAGGACCTTGCCCAAAATTAGTACAGCTGGCAAGTAGTTAAGATGATATTTCAACTGAGAAATATATATAGCTGGTGCAGTGGCATAAAGATAATTACAAACCCAGGAGAAAAATAGTAGCATAAAGATATTGTGGTAGGTAGATGCTAGCTAGAAAGAAAGAAGAAAGAGGGAGGGAAAAGGAGGGGTGGAAAGAGAAAAGAAAGGTGGGGTAGGAGAGAGGGAGGGGAAGCAGGGAGAGGGTACATAGATAGTAAAGACAGAAAATGTAAACAGACAGACAGATGATAGGTAGATAGATAAAGAGAAAGAGAGAGAGAGAGGAGAAAGAAAGAAAGAAAAAGAAAGAAAGAAAGAAAGAAAGAAAGAAAGAAAGAAAGAAAGAAAGAAAGAAAGGAAGAAAGGAAGGAAGGCAGGCAGGCAGGCAGGCAGGCAGACAGACAGACAGACAGACAGACAGACAGACAGCCAGCAGAGATCTATAGATTGTGGATAAAGTAATCTGTAGCTATATCTATTTATACCCACCCAGCATACAATGTACACTGGGACCTCAGGAAGATAGCAAGCACACAGGCCAAAGAACTTGAAGTATCGGACTAGTCAAGGGGTGAATTTTCCAGGAAAGAAAGATGAATACTAAAAGGATAATAAACCTAAGGCTTCCAAGTAAGAAAGCATAAGAGTAAGACTACCCACAGTGTGCCTGTATGCCTACTGTGTGCCAAATCTGTTCTAGAAGTGTCTCCACATTCTCTGTGGAGTCCTCATCAAATTTCTCTTTTGTTGTTCCACAGTGAAGCACCAAGCCTGTAAGAGTTAGTTCATTTGCCCCCTCCTTTCCAACTCAGGCATCCAGAAAACAAAGTACCCCTAAACTGTGAGTGTTCCTTGTCCTTCAGCAAAAATTAAGGGGGAAAATAAAACATATTTTGAATATATGTTATTTCTTTAAAAAAAAACACCAAATAAATTATTTCACTATCATTTATAGAAAGTCTTAGATCAGAGGCTGAGTCCATTCAGGATATCCAGGTTTATTCATAAGTTGTGAAACTTGATTTATTTTAGGACAAAGACTTCTGCTATGGCATATTTCTTATTAGTTCTTTTGTAAGTTAGGATGCTAGCTTACAAAAAGGATAGACAAGTGAGTTTCAGTCTAAACTGTAAGGCAATTATTACACACACACACACACACACACACACACACACACACACACACACACACACACACTAGAACTATTCTGTCAAAAGTACTGGGACCAGTCCAGTTCTGCCCACAGCCATTATTGAAGCTCCAGAGTGGGTAGCTGTCTCTCTGAGACTCACATGAGTTTACTAAGGTGTGGAATCTACCTTGACTAACCCTTAATCTAACTTGATTAACCCTTAATGCTGGAGAGCTTAGCATGTATGGAACTCTCAAATGCTGGAGGAGTCTGACTTGTCTGTCTCTCCTATCTCCTCTTCTACTCATTATACAACTGTGCTTAGCAGTGCTTTGATTGGCTATTGAAATGGCCAATAAGAAACATTATTATAACAGATCATTTTTATTGCTCTATGCAGCAAAAATTGAATCCAAGGTCAGAATCCCTAACCCAGAAAACCTTCCAACCACATCCAGATGTCCCGGGCCACCAGCCAGCCATGACTCTGTGGGTGTTTTGTGAAGCCTTACACAATTAGAAACAAGAATCTGCTAGAACAATAACAAGACCAATGATGAATGTCAAAACTAAAGAGAAATTATTTTTAGGTTTGCTCTCTTAAATTATCTGCATTACTGTTCACATCCACTGTCCTCAAGAGAAATGTCAGTGAAGATAAATCTGAGGACAAAAATGTCTGAGAGTCTGGGAGTCGTTTCTAGTCTGCAGGAAACCATAGAAAAGAGATAGCATATACCTCTTGTGTGCAGGCCATCTGAGGCAGCATTTAAATGAGAAGGGCCACATAAAGTTATGATGTTCGTTACGTATATAAATTGTGTTATTTGAGTTCACTGAGAAGCTGGCTCGTGGAGCAGGACTGCCCCTATCCCATTTCAGAACCACAAGCTTACTTGTCTCAGCATGTCCTCTAAGGTCCCTTGTCTTAGATGGGATATGTCTCCTAATTGTGTGAGAGAGAGGGAAAACAGCTAGAAGATGAACTGTCTGCCACAGAGGTTGCTATTGTTTATCACATGATGTAAAAGTGCCTATAGGGATAGAAAAGAAGCCAAAAATTCAGCCATGGAAAATTCACCATTCAGGAACAGTCAGCTGGCTGGCTCAGCTCCCTGAGTTGGTTTCTGTTGGGTGTTTTGAATGCCTGATTTGTTGACCTTGTCTGTATCTGGGGCTGGTTTTCCTTTGACTTGGAAGCCTCTGCAGAGAAGGCACTCTGCTCTTCCTGAAATCTATGAGCAATTGTATCTGGCTGTCTCAAAGGGGCTACTGCAGTCAGTCTTTGCTTTCTGTGTCTTGATTTGATTATGTTATATCTGCTGTTATTTGCTCTTTTATGTGGAAGCCTCACTCAAGGAGATGTTGCACTATTCAGACCTCTCTCTAGTCAGAACATGGGCTGGCTGCCTCAAAATACCTACTACCAGCCATTTCTGCTGATTGTTTTTTATTAATACTGGAGTTCTTTTTAAGAAATCTTTAAAGATTTATTAACTTTTATTTTATGCATATGCATCTTTCCTTTATGTATGTCTGTGTATCACATGCCTGCCTCATGCCTACAGAGAACTGAAGAGGGCATTAGGTTCCTTGGAACTGGAGTTATAGTTTTGAACCACCATATGCATGCTGGGAGCCAAGCCCTGTGGCCTTTGCAAAGACAGAGGTGTTCTTAACCATTGAACCATCTTTCCAGCTACTTCTGCTGCATGTTTTGAGCACCTAATTTATCAGTGGTGTTATAGCTGTTTTGTTACTTATTCTTTTACTTTGCCTTGATAGATACTTAATCAAGTAATTCAAAACCAAAAGTATAGCCATCACAGACCATTGTCTAGACTATGCAGAACAAATGTATAAAACCAAAAGTTATCCGGTGCTAAGATGCTTGGGTGCAAATTTTGATCTAGCATTAGCTAGTTAGCCATAAGACATTCGGTTTCCTCACCTATAAAGTGAGTGTGGAGAAAACTCCCACTGGGTTGTTCTTAGGTTAAACGGGTTATGCTTCAAGTCCTCATGATCACTTTCCTAGAACCCTCTTAAGTGTTCATTACTCTTGTTGGTGTTATTAATTCCCCAGAAAAGTGAAATTTTCCACCTTTATCTTTATGAGAGAAGGTGGCACAGGCATCTTCTCCTCCTCCTCCTCCTCCTTCTCCTCTTCCTCCTCCTCCTCTTCCTCCTCCTCCTTCTCCTCCTCCTCCTCCTCCTCCTTCTCCTCCTCCTCCTCCTCTTCCTCCTCTTCCTCCTCCTCCTTCTCCTCCTCCTGCCTCTCTCTCTCATTCTCTCTCTCATCCTCTCTCTCTCTCTCTCTCTCTCTCTCTCTCTCTCTCTCTCTCTCTCTTCCCCTCTAGGTTGGAACCACTGAAGCTTTGGAAGAGTCTGTGCCACCTGCCTCTGTGCTAGAATTAAAGTTGAGCACCACCATGCCCAGTTTCATTTTCATTTTCTTAGTCTACTACAGTAGCTTACAATCCTGGGGTTTATATCAATCCCTCCTGAAGAGCTAAGCAAAGCAGAAATAACCCCCATTGGTCATGTTCAATGAGTTGACCCATTTGGTTTGTTTTAGACAGTCTCACTTTGAAATGTGTTTCTTCTTGAGCAACTTAATGCAGGTTCTTGATCCATCACCCAGTGCTTATTGTCGTTGGTCTGGTTTACATCATGAAAATGGAAGAAATTAAAAGAGATTGTATCTGTCTCTCCTTCCAGAGCCCACTCCACTCTCTTCTCTTCAGAGATGAAAAGGAAGTGGTAAGGAGGCCAGCAGAGGCAGCTCAAGAGCTGTCTCTGTCTTGAGCACTCCAGAAGGTTTATCTGCCTAAAACCTGAAGACACCAATTCTGTCTCTCTGAACTTCATTCCTAATGCTACAACATCTGGCTGAGAACGAGCACAGGACTCAGGTTTGTTGAATGTGTTCAACAGAGGAAAAACCCATCTGCCCCCCCAAAGGAGGGAAGGGTTTAAACTCCACGGGAAGTGAGTCTCAAGACTATTCCTGCCCCACCCACCTCCACTAGACTAAAATGTGTTAACAAATGTTCCCACCAAGCACTACAAAGAAAGAGCATAGGATGACACCCATAAATCAAAACTCTCTAAAAGGTGCACTCAATAGCAAAAGCCATTCTCCTTGCAGTTCTTTCATTCAACAATACGTGGCTGTTTTCACCTGACTTCACCACTCATGCACCCTGACATGAGGCCTATGAACAAATTACACAGTCCATGTTGATTAGAACATTGAATGGCTGGAATCAAAGTTTAGAGCAGCAACTGAAGGAATGGCCATTCAGAGCCTGACCCACATGTGGCATAAATATATATATATATATATATATATATATATATATATATATATATATATATATCCACCAAAACTAGATAAGATTGATGAAGCTAAAACGTGCATGCTGAAAGGGCCATATAGATCTCTCCTGAGAGACACATCCATAGCATGTCCAATACAGAGGTCAATGCTATCAGCAAACCACTGAACTGAGAACATGACCCCCTTGGGGGAAATTAGAGGAAGGATTGAAAGAGTTGAAGGAGCTTGCAACTCCATAAGAACAACAATGCTAACCAACCAGAGCTTCCAGGGATTAAACCACTACCCAAAGACTATACATGGACTGACCCTGGGCTCCAACTGCATATGTAGCAGAGAATGGCCTTGTTGGGGCACCAGTGGAAGGGGAAGCCCTTGGTCCTGCCAAGGCTGGACACCCAGTGCAGAGGAATATGGGGGTGGGGTTGGCAGTAAGGGGGATGGATGGGGGAAATACCTGTATGGGGGAGGGGGAGATGAGGGGCACTTGGGGACAGGGGAGCCAGGAAAGGGAATAACATTTGAAATGTAAGTAAAGAAATATATCTAATAAAAAAAAAGGAACATTGAATGGATGAGTCTGGAATTAAATGTTTAAAGGACATAACGAAATTGTGATTAACATCTGTTAAAAGGTCAAACATCCTCCTGCAGGCCACACAGCCTTCATTACACCCTGCATCTGTTTCATTCAGAAGACTCTGAGCAGCGTAGTAGACCTTCACAATGATAACGTTTCCCAACTGTTACTTATAGCTGAGACAGCAGTAGTAGACCTTCACAATGATAACGTTTCCCAACTGTTACTTATAGCTGAGACAGCAGATAGAGAGAAACTGGGGTCTGATGACGACTGTGGACGGCACTGATCACTTTGAGAGTTGAGCCAGCAAGACATGCACCACTTTTCCTCGAGTATCAGTCACAATGTGTGGTGAATTTGGATCCTGACAAGTCCAACAAGGCCCTCTTATAGAGCATCCTTGCTCCCCAAATGTCTATTCCAGTGTGTACCATGGAAATGGGTTTCTGCTGAACTAATATATATTATCTGATTGAGTCCAGTGACCTCCTTCCAGAACATTATATGGGCTGTGGGGACTTCCAGATTCTGTCTCGGAAATTCATTTTCTTTCTTTCTTTTCTGTCTTTCTTCCTTTCTTTCATTGTTTCTTTTTATTAATTTCTCTGAGAAGACAAAGCCTTTATATCCAGCCCCAACCCCAGCTCAGTTATGTTTCCCTTTAAAAATAAGAAGCTGCATGAGATGATGATCTGGAAGACCTGTATATATGTTGTACTCTGTGACTCCATGACATACCTCAGAAGGCAGTTCAGAGTGATAGTTAACTAAAGAAGAGGATGGAGAAGTAGAGAGGAGAGAGACATTTCCTGCTTTGGGATACCTTGAAGTCTAAAACCTATGATCATATAGAACCCGTAAAATAACTCAAATGTGGCTGGTGCTTGATTCTTTGTGTGGAGGTTAGGAGTGATGTGACCAAAGTCTCCTCTGGAAAGCAGAACTCCTCTGGAAACTGCGATTTGAGAAAGCAGTTACTTCAATTCTAGTGTGGAAGGCAGGAAAAGCCGCAGTATTTAGTAAAGTGTCCCTCTGGAGATGTGGTAGGGAAGAGGGACCAGTAATGAACCGTGGACCATTTCTATAGCCACCGCTCCCTAGTGTTCTAACTCCCAAATAACCCTTTCTCAGCCGTCAGAAAGGCCACCCCCACAGGCTCACCCTTCCTCTGCTTCTCTCCCACAGGTGCCGCCTGACTCCAGTGCATGGACAGCCCCAGCAATAGCACCATATCCCGTGGCTTTCTCCTTCAAGGCTTTTTTGAGTTTCCGCATCTGAGGCCCCTTCTCTTCCTGGTGCTGCTGGCTGTGCACCTGGCCACTTTGAGTGGTAACCTGCTCATCCTGGTGGCTGTGGTCTCAGTGCCCAGCAGGCCACCCATGCTGCTCTTCCTTTGTCAGTTGTCAGCCATTGAACTCTGTTACACGCTAGTGGTGGTGCCCCGATCTCTAGCCGACCTGAGCATGCCTGGCCATGGCAGGGGCAGCCCCATCTCCTTCCTGGGCTGTGCTGTCCAGATGCAGATGTTTGTGGCACTGGGTGGGGCTGAGTGCTTCTTGTTGGCAGCCATGGCCTATGACCGCTACGTGGCCATCTGCCACCCACTGCGCTATGCATCCATTGTGACCCCAGGTCTATGTGCACGACTGGCCCTGGCCTGCTGCCTTGGCGGACTAGCTGTATCCGTGGGACTAACGGTGGCAGTGTTCCACCTCCCTTTCTGTGGCTCCCGCCTGCTGGTGCATTTCTTCTGCGACATCACCGCCCTGCTGCACTTGGCCTGCACACGGAGCTACATAGATGAGCTGCCCTTGCTAGGAGCCTGCCTGGTGCTGCTGTTGCTGCCCTCAATGCTCATCCTGACCTCCTATGGGGCCATTGCCTCTGCCCTGCGCCGCCTGCACGGTGGTGGAGGCAGACGCAAGGCTGCCTCGACCTGTGCTTCACACCTGGCTGTCACCTTCTTGCATTACGGCTGTGCCACCTTCATGTACGTGCGGCCCAAGTCCAGTTACTCCCCGCGACTGGATCGCACACTAGCGCTGGTTTATACCAACGTCACACCACTTCTATATCCTCTCATCTACAGCCTGCGCAACCGGGAGATCACTTCTGCCATTCACAGAGTCCTGGGGCTCCGTGGATCAGGGTCTATGTGAGCCCTGATAAGTGGCAGAGGCCAAGACAGAGAGGGGAGCTCCCACATGCTGAAGTGTCCCCTAGTGTAAGACTCCTGGGAACTCAAGGGTGAGATTCAGGAATAAGAATTTGGAAACTGCCTGAGAAGAGACACAGGGGGTAACTGTGTCCTTCATTCCATCCTGGAGGAATATCAAGAAGTGGAGAAACCTTGATCTACATTGAAGACATCCTTTGATCCCTGTCAAGTTTCCCCCATAATTCCCAGGCCTGTGCAAGCCAGTGACTGACTTAGACTCTGCCTGTGTTTGGAAGGACAGATGTGACGAGTAACAGCATACGGAGAGAGTAGCTTGGAGACCACTTAATCATGCTAGACTTGTCAAGGCTGGGGGGAGTTGTTCCAGAAGGCGTCTTGGGGCAATAGGTGGCTACTTGGAATACTAGAGGATAAGTAGGTGTTAGCCAGAAGAGAAGGATGGAGAAGGCACCAAGCAAAACTGGTTAGCAAAGGCTGAAGCAAACTGAAAAGGATCTCAGCAATGGCCGGAGGATCTGCACTGTGAGCTGCTGTCCTCCCCTGCCCTTTGTGCGATAGCTTGGATGCAGTGAGACAGACATAATTGGGAATCAGTTTCCACCTCCTGTGTGGGAGGCAATGGAAACCGGTTCAGAGTTCCTGCATAGAAAATTAGATATTTCTAGAAGAGTAAGAGATGAAGAAGTAGAACATCAAAATCTGGGCAGAAACGGGCTTGGGGACCATTTCTAACCCAGGTCATTTGCTTAATGGTGTGCTATTGCTGAAATGAGAGCCCAGGCACAGAAGCCATGGAGGAAAGACCTTGTCACTCTGTTTTGGTATGTGGCTGGGACAAACATGGAAGATCACGATAGAGCAGAAAAGACACACACCAAAGGTTCAGGATGCAGGCTCAAGAAGATGAATCAATTGGGGATTGTAGGTGGCTGTTGAGACTATGGGTGTGGCGGGTACTAGACAGGGAACATAGATAAATGGAAAAGAAGAGGTTGAGCCAGTACCCAGAGGCAGATACATGCACAGAGATAGAGGTAAGGAGCAGTCAGCAGACTAGAGGGTTGCTCCCTGGGCCTGCGTCTTCCCTCTACCTTTCCAGACTCAGTTGTCTCAGGGCAAAGTCTAACTGATCCACATGACCAGACACAGGTAGCAGTCATGAGAGGTGCCTGATGGATATTAAGCTATCTAAAACAGCTTTTGGAGAAGTGATTGAGTCACCTGGAAGTCCACTGACAGCCACACATGCCCTACTTGTTAACTTGATTCTCCTTAACCCCCACTGTGAATGCCTACAGGAGCAGGAGGTGGTAGGAAGAAAAGCACATGCTGTTACAGGCCCTTTCTCCCATAAGCAGCAGAGTCTTAGGACATTACATGTGTTTTCTAAAGACCATGCGTGCATAGACTTGCTGTCAGAATGACTGATCATTATCTCAGGGTGACTGCTGCGGTAACCATCATCCAGTGTTTTTGAAGGAAACTAGCATAGGGGTCTCAATGACACATTTGGCATTCACTTTTGAGTATGTGGGGGTATGTATATGGTACAAAAACACTTGTACATTAAGGAAGTGACTGAGCAATATGACAAGGAGAAAGAGGTGACAAGTGGGGGTCTGTAGCAATAATCCATAGAAGAGGGCATAATGGTCTGAACTAGCGATGCAGTGGGGATGTGGAAAGACAGGAAGAGATAAGGTAAAATGTAGTAAAGAGAGCATACAGCACTGTGGGAAGGTAAAAATAGCTGGGTACAATAGCTGGGTACAATAAATAATAAGGTTTACACATTCAAGCACACAGGAGGAGAAGAAAGATTTAAGATTTAAATCTGAAATACACAACCATAAAATGTGCTGGAAAATTACAACAAAAATAAAAATACCAGCTACTTAGGTATTTACCCAAAACTCCAGTGTCTTCCTAAACTCCTAAGTAAACCCAATGCCAGCCTGAGCAACTCAGTGAGACCAATACCCTCTAAAAGTTAATAAGGAAAAGGAGGGTTAAAGACATAACTCAGAGAAAGAACACTTCTCTGGTATGTGTGAAGCTCTGCGTTCAGCCAATAGACAAGCAAAGAAAGCTTCTCCAACAAAAAGAAAAGTACAAATAGAGTTCCCAGTTGACATATTAAAGTCTGTGTCTATTAATTTGATATAATGTGTATATATGTATGCTTATGTATATGTAAATATAAATCAAATAAAAATATGGAATTTCAACAAATAAATAGCTAATAATAATTCTTACCCACACAATTGTTTCCTACTCCTCTAAATAAGAAATAAAGACAAATACTCAATTCAGAAGGTTACTTTATGAAAGTATTTTTTCTTAAATTCCAACTTAGCTAGCAACAAAACCTTTTTAACAATAAAATTTCACTTGATTACTCTTAAATGTTTTCTTCAGCAATTCTATCTCAGTGTAGTTTCACCTCCTACATCCTCGTTTCTGGCAATATTTCTCTTCTTTGACCCATTAATTTCACTTCTTTTTTTAAAAAATTATTGAAAACAGATCTGTCTTTCATACAATACATCCTAACCAAACTTTCCCCTCCCTCTACTCCTCTCAACTCCCCTAATCTCCCCTTCCACTCAGATCCACTTCCCCTGTTTCTCTTCAGAAAAGACTGTAGGAAAACAGGACAGAACAAGATACAATTAAGACAAGGCAAAAGCCTTCAAGCCACCGGGGCTGGACAAGGCAGCCCAATAGGAGGAAAAGAGTCCCAAGAACAGGCAAACACACACACACACACACACACACACACACACACACACACACACACACACAAGCTAACAGCTATAACATACATATATGGAGGACCTGGTGCAGATCCATTCAGGCCCCATGTTTGCCTCTTCAGTCTCTGTGAGTTCATATGCACCATGCTAGCTGTTTCAATGGACCATGTTCTATATCCTCTCTGATTTCTACAACCTTTTCA
This sequence comes from Rattus norvegicus, assembly GCF_021556685.1. Taxonomy (NCBI): domain Eukaryota; kingdom Metazoa; phylum Chordata; class Mammalia; order Rodentia; family Muridae; genus Rattus; species Rattus norvegicus. The sequence continues at coordinate 72,199,697 of NC_141537.1, read as the reverse complement.
TACCTTCTTCTACTTGGTTTTCCATTCTCCTAGGTGAGGGATCCAGTGAAGACCTACAATTTAGAGTCTCTCTCTCTCTCTGCATAAAGTTCAAATGTAAGTCTCTAAACTCACTCCCATCTGCTGCTGGAGGAAGCTTCTATGTTAAGACTGGTCAAGGCATCAATCTATGAGAATAGCAGAGTATCATTAGGAATCATTTCATGGACTTATTTTTTCTGGTCAAGCTTGGTTCTACCCTAGGTCTTCATGTTTTCAAATATTTCTTTACACAAAGACTGAAATGAAGTAATCCACTTTAAGGGAAGTAGAGTATGATCAAGCAGATGTTTATATTCCCATCACTTACATGTAATTTGAAGAAGGAAAAATACCACAGCTGGTTGCCATGAGGATTAAATGATTCAGTATTGGTGATGCACTTAGAAGAGGGTCTGTTGTTATTATCAAAAAATTACTGGCAAACAGAAAAAAGAAGCAACACCTCAAAAAAATATTGCACAAGTGTAATCCATGAGCAGATGACCTGCAAAATCATTCTCTTTGTGGAATGACTGACTTTCTGAATGTTTAAGACTTTGTTCGTAGACTAATAAAGATGCTACCTATAGCTTCTCTATCCTTCCAAAGAGTAAGAATACAGTTTAGACTTCTATCCATGAGACCTTTCAGCTATTCAGTCAGCTAGTATAAAGATATGTTGAGCCATTTGGCCACATTTAACTTTATTTTTTGGAGGATTTAATGATGTTTAGACAATTATAGAGAAAGCAAAATGTGATGTTTTGTATAAGTATGGCTCTCATAGAATCATGTATTTGAATGCTTGCTCACAGGGAGTGGTAATATTATAAGATATGGTCTTGTTGGATGAGGTATGGCCTTGTCGGAGGAAGTGCATCACTGTGGGAGCAGGCCTTGAGTTCTCCTATGCTAAAGCTCTGCCTAGTGTGGAATCCAGTCTTCTTTTGCTGCCTGTGGTTCAAGATGTAGAACTCTCAGCTCCTTCCACTCTATGTCTGCCTGCATGATGACATGCTTCTCACCATGATGATCATGGACTAAACCTCTGTGACTATAAACCAGCCCCAATTAATTTTTTTAAATAAGAGTTGCTTTGGTCATAGTGTTTTTTCACAGCAATAAAGCGCTAAGACAGAAGTTGGTGTCTGGGACTGGGGTATTGCTGTGATGGGCTTGAATATGTTTTATTTGGAGGAATGTGGAGTTTGAGACTGTGGATTAGAAGAGCAGTTGAAAGCATTAAGTTGGACAAAGTTGGCCATTCTAGTAAGAACATAGAAGACAATGGTGCTAAGGGTGACTTCAACTGTGGGGGCCTGGATCAAGATGTTTCAGAAAAGAACTTTTGTACTCCTAGAGAGTATTCTTGTGATATTTTGTTGAAGAATGTGGCTGCTTTGTGCCCTTGTATGGAACGTCTGCCTGAGGCTAAGGTGAAGAGACTTAGATTAGTTTCATTAGCAATGGAAATCTTAAAACAACCTAGCATAGAGAGTCCTAAGGTTAACTCTTGTAAAGAACATTTTGATGAAATGCAGCAAGCTGTAGAAAAAAAATACAAAATTTTTGGTTCAATGATTAAAGACATACTACCAGGAAGTGGTAAGAAGCTAAAGCCCGGGCTTAAGGAGATGAACAGATTAAAGATATTAAACGGAATTAAGGGAGTGGCCACCTAAGGACAAGATCCCACCCAGCTAACCTTCCATCTTGTGAAAAGAAATTAAAGTTTAGATCCAGGCATAGTGGTACACACCTTTAATCCCAGCACTCACATGACAGAGACATGCATATTTCTTAGTTCAAGATCAGCTTAATCAACAGAGGAAGTTCCAGGATGACCAAGTTTAGGCAGTGAAGGAAACTATGGAAAACAGAAAGCTGGTGAAGATGTAACTGAATGATGGGACATGTTCCAGACCCAGCAAGCAGTGGAACCTGGCAGCTTTGACCATATGGTTCTGGCTTTGCAATCAAGGATGGAAGAAAGGGGTTATGGAGTCTCCTCCCATGACTAAGGAAAGCTGCTGAGGCTACACATGTGTCAATGGTATCCCTGAATGGAGGCCTAGAAAGGCCGTTACATGAAGCTATCAAGGTGAAGCCCAGAAGGTCTTGGAAACCCCAAGACGTTAGAAATGCCAGAGTCATGGTATACCTGCTGAGGAAAGCTGCTAGCAGCCCAAAGGGAAGAAGTGTCTTGCAGTCAACAAAGCTGAAAGGAGCTGGAGATTTGAAGAGCATTTTGACATCAGACACGGAGACCCAGAATTTGCAGTTTGCCCAGCTGATTTTTGGTCTTGCTTTGGTCCAGTATTTCATCATTATGTCCTCTTCCCTATCTTTTCGAATGGTAATGTATATCCTATAGAATGATATGTAGGAAGAATGGGATCTGCATTCTTATTTGATTTTATGGGAGATTACAGTTAAGAGATTGCATGAATCTCAAAAGATACTTCTAAGTTTGGACTTTTAAATATCATTGAGACTGTGATAGACTATAGAGACTTTTGAAGTCAGACTAAATGCATTTCGCATTGTGTTATGTCTACAAGCCTATGGAGACCAGGGAGTGGAATGTAGTTGTACAAATAGGTATGGCCATGTAGGCTCAAGTGTTTGAATGCTTGGTCCTAGGAAGTGGCACTCTTAGGAGGTGGTTTTGTTGGAGTAGGTGTGGCCTTGTACAATGCTATACTAGGCCATGTGTGAGACTTATTAGTAGCAAGAGTTGAGCTAAAGCAGCATGTAATTAATTATTGACATTGCTATCTCTGAATTATTTATTTTTTAATAAATAATTTTAAGAAAATATTTTTATCTATTGAAAAAATATATAGTTTGATCTTATCCAGATCTTCCCATCTCCCTACTTACCAACTTTCATAGTTTCTCTCTATTCCTCCCTTCCTCTCCCTTCCTCTCCCTTCCTCTCCCTTCCTCTCTGTCTCTCTGTCTCTCTCTGTGTATCTGTCACTCTCTGTCTCTGTCTCTCTGACTCTCCCTCTCTCTCTCTCTCTCTCTCTCTCTCTCTCTCTCTCTCTCTCTCTCTCTCTCAACAAAAAGACATACAATCAAATATCTGCACAAGTCCAAAGCATACAAATTCCCCAAATCCCAGCATGGAGAAGGGGAAATGGATACAAAGTACCCTCTTAGCCATGAAAATATTTACAACTGATACCTCTAATGGGGTGTCATTGGATATGTCAACCACACTCCAAGACAGGCCTCAAACTGGAAAGTAGTTGGCAAACACAAAAGGAACTCAATGGGGTTTGTTTGTTCGTATATTTGTGGGCTTTTTGTTTCATTTCATTTTGTTTTTGGTCAAATCTTTTAAACAGTAAGCTATTGACTGTTTCCCTTTATTTTATTTGTTATTGTCTATCAATTTTCCCATAATAATTATATATACTTAAGTATGCACACACAAACAAAAATACACAGCTGAGTGTGCACACATGCGTGCACAGTCTTCACCTACAATCATATAATAAGGAGAAGAAAGCCTGGTTCCAGCTCTATCAGGAAGGGTATAATGGTCCAGAAGTAGATGAAAAGCTATATTTATGTAGTATGAGGATTGGTATCAGTCAGCAATTCAAAAGAAATATTGTCATTAATAAAGGCAAAGATATGGGAATGAAAAAATATAATCTACATTGCTTTATGACAGATGACTAGTGAAAATAAAGTTCCTTGATATGACTCTCTCTATATTGCTTCAATGTGTCCTAATTTATTAAAGAACATAAATGGGCACAAATTTAAATATATGCAGTCTAGAAAATATCCAAACATTTTTATCCACCCAAATGTGCAACCCATAACTGTTTATGGTGTCCCATGCCAAGAACTGAACAACTGTGGACTCAACAATAATCAAAATGTTAATGTACCCCTAGCATCTGTCCTGATAATTAGAGAAATAAACTTTGGACTTGAAAGGAATTTAAAATCTACACTGCTCAACAGAAAAAAAGAAAAAAAAGATGTTGCAAACTGCATATATATTACACTGGGTGGAAAATACAAGATTCTGTAAGAAAAAGAGCTAGACTTTGAGTAGTACAAGTCTTGAGTTATGATAACTTATCACATAAATAATGTGTAAGACCTAAAGCCAAAAGGGATAGCCAGAGACAGGCAGAAGAGAAATGAGAGTCCAGGTAGAAGGAATAGCATGTATAAGCTCCAGGGCCAAACACTCCATGGTGTCTTAGTCAGAGTTTGCATTGCTACACAAAACATCATGGCCAAGAAGCAAGTTAGGCAGGAAAGGGTTTATTCGGCTTACACTTCCACATTGCTGTCCATTATTAAAGGAAGTCAGGACTGGAACTCACACAGGGAAGGAACTTGGAGGCAGGAGCTGATGCAGATGCCATGGAGGGGTGCTGCTTACTGGCTTGCTTCCCCTGGTTTGCTCAGCTTTCTTTCTTAAAGAACCCAGAACTACCAGTTCAGGGATGGCCCCATCCACAGTGGGCCCTTCCTCCCTTGATCACTAATTGAGAAAATGTCTTACAGCTGGATCTCATGGAGGCACTTCCTGTTTCTCTGTAATAATGCCAGCTTGGGTCAAGTTGACACACAAAACGAGCCAGCACAACTGACTCCTTGTCAACTTGACACACAAACACATCACTATTAAGCCTCAACCCTTACTTTCTTATTCATCACCAAGATTTAAATAACTTTAGGAATCCCACAGTCTTTACCTCTTACATATTAAATTTTCAATTCCATTAAAATATTCATTTTTTTTAATTCAAAGTCTTTTTACAATTTACAGTCTCTTAACTGTGGGCTCCACTAAAATACTTTCTTACTTCAAGAGGGAAAAATATCAGGGCACAGTCACAATCAAAAGCAAAATCAGATTCTAACAGTCCAATGTCTGGGATCCACTCATGATCTTCTGGGCTCCTACAAGGGCTTGGGTCACTTCTCCAACTCTGCCCTTTGTAGCACACATCTTCTAGGCTCCAGCTACCTATACCCCACTGCTGCTGCTGTTCTTGGTGGTCATCTCATGGTACTGGAATCTCAGAAATATTGCTGTCTTCTGCTGCAACTGGACTGCACTTTCACAAGTAGCCTCTCAAAGGCTCTTTTCATGAGGCTAAGCTTCAACTTCCCTGGATGACCCCTTCAGTCCTAGGCCTTCAACTACCACGGAGGCTGCACCTTCACCAATGTTCCTGGCCTGTCACAGTGCCAAGCATCAACTGTTGTTCCTTCATGTTTCAAAACAAGTACCTCCTGTGTGACTCAGGATGACATTACCAAATCTGGCTGCCAATGTAAGATACAACAGTGTCTGCCTCTGGAACACAGTTTCTCGTGCTCTCAGGAAACACTACCCAGAAAATTTCACCCTAGTGATGCTTGTCTCTTCTTAGCAGTTTTTTTTTCCTTTTTTTTTTTCCGGAGCTGGGGACCGAACTGAGGGCCTTGCACTTCCTAGGCAAGCGCTCTACCACTGAGCTAAATCCCCAACCCCTGCTTGTCTCTTCTTAATCACTGCTAATTTCTTAGCTCCAGGTAACTAGCATCAATCAATCCAGTAATGCAAAGGTTTTGCTTCAGTAGTTCTGGTATCTTGTTAATCACAGATGATTCTTCAGCCCCAGCTAGCCAAAACCAAAGAATCTTCACAATCAAAATAGCAATGGCTCTGATAAGAGTCTTTAATCTTCCCTCTAAATTTTCACAAGCCAGGTCTCCATCATTTGCAGTTTTCAATATTACCTTCCAAGCTACCACAGAGCTCTTAACATCCCAATGGCTCTTCTAGCTCAAAGTTCCAAAGTCCTTCCATAGTCCTCCCCCAAAACATGGTCAGGCTCTCATAGGAATACCCCACTGCTGGTACCAGTTAGTCTTAGTCAGGGTTTGTATTCCTGCACAAAACACCATGACCAAGATGCAAGTTAGGGAGGAAAGAGTTTATTCAGTTTACACTTCCACATTGCTGTCCATCACCAGGAAGTCAGGACAGGAACTCACACAGGGCAGGAACTTGGAGGCAGGAGCTAATGTTGATGCCATGGAGGAATACTGCTTACTGGTTTCCTGGCTTGCTCAGCTTGCTTTCATATTGAACCATCCACAATGGGCCCTCCCCTCCTTGATCACTAGTTGACAAAATGCCTTACAGCTGCATTTCATGGAGGCATTTCCTCAAGTTCCTTGACATTACTCCAGTTTGTGTCAAGTTGACACATAAATTCAGCCAGTACACATAGGGAACTCTAAAAATTAGTCAACACGGCATATTCTTGTTAGCAATGATGGGACAAAGAGATGCCATGTGGGTTGTGCTAAGAGACTGTACTAAAGATGTGAAAGAGACTCATTTCATTATATATATATATATACATGTATATATATACATGTATATATATATATATGTACTCTTTCAATAAAACCGATTAATAGCCTTGAAGAAAAATGAGCAGAAGGCATAGATTATTCATAGGAAGGAAATGCAAATAGATTTTTAAACCTAGAAAACATGTCACATTCAGAAGAGAATTCCAAAGGAAAATTACACTACAGTGTTTGAAGCTGTGAAACTTAAAATACTTTAAGATGACTAGTTCAAGTCCAGAAATATGAAATACCCATTCTCATACAGGTTGACGAGGATATGTATTTATGCAACTGCCAAAAGTGGTACTGGGAAAGATTAATTAACAATGTTATGTATGCTTGGTTTCAATAATTTTATTTCAGTGGTTCAACCTTACATATTTATTTGCCTTGGGACAAAAAAGGTTATGGCAAAATATGTTCATGCCAGTATAATTTGAATTAATAACAAACTAGAAGTATGTATCTACTTTCTGTTTCAGGTGGTACTGGGGTTTAAACCCAAGGCCCCTCTTGTATGCCAGCCCAGCCCTTTCTCCCAATTAGCTACATTCTTTGTTGCAGTAAATTCTCCAACCCAAATAAACCCATGCAGTGAAAACACAACTCGATTACTATGAATACAAGTTACGAGCCTAGATGGGCAGATCTACCACTACACTACACTATTCCCTAGTTATGGGATCCCTTATAACTTTCGGTGTCTCCAGGCCATGTGCTTCAGCTCTATTTTTCTTCCACATCTTCCTCTTCCTCTTCCTCCTCCTCCTCCTCCTCCTCCTCCTCCTCTTCCTCCTCCTCCTCCTCCTCCTCCTCCTCCGTCACTTTCTCCTGCTTCTCTCTCTCCCCCAAACTCTTCAGCTCCACCTTCCCTTTCCCTGCCCAATCACTGGCTTTAGCCTTTATTTTACAAGTTAAAATGGGGAGAAGGTTCCAATGAAGTCACCTGAGTATGTGATTCACTCCTTGTCCTAGGCAGCGCCTCTTGGGGACGCATAATTAACATCAAGATACAAGCAGTACCAGAACACTCCACAATTCCCAAATGGAAATTTATTTTTACTTGGCAATGCATGGACTATAATGTAAAGAATTCACATATATATATACACATATATACACATAAAATTTTGATACATGTTTATGCAGTGATCAAACGAGAACAATTGCTATATCCATGACCTCATTTCTTACCACTACATTGTATTTAGCCATCAAACATTCTCTTTTCTACTTATTTTGAAATATATACTACATTATCATTAACACTATTCACCTCAACATGCCAGGGAATGTCAGGATTCTCTCTATCAATGTATGCTTTACCTACTGCCTAATTCCTTCCATTACTTATATATGATGAATTACTTATATATGATGAATATACATTCTGTCTCATGCTTGCTTTGTAAGCCCATGCAACAGCCAAAAAGAATGCAGCAACTTTACCTTGAGAAGCATGAAATGACAGCACTCTGGAGTACTCATCCTTGGCTCCATACTTTCCTTAATGACCCTGGCTGACTCTCTGGATGGCTCTTCCTGTCAAGCTTCCCAGGCTGCCTTCCAGTTACTCACTGGCTGCTCCAGCTTGACTCCTACCTCCTGAAAGAGCCATTCATTACCTATACCACACTGTCACTTCTGCCTCCTCCCTCACATGATCATCAATCAACTTATAACCACCTTTCATTACAGGAAATCATCTTCACTTTTCTGTTTTCCTTTGTAATTGATCTTCACAACACAATATAAACTTGATGAAACTCAGTGAAATGTGATCTCCTTTATCTCTGTACTATTTCCAGGTCCTCACGAGTGTCTTCCCCGGCGTACCTTTTCAGTAAGTTGCTGAAGGAAGAAGTGAGATGTGTAGTAGGACTCTAGTGTTTAGAATCAGAAATGGAAGAGAAAATCCAAGAGATTGTGGTGTCATGGAAACTAAAATAATTTTTGAGGAGTTACCAATAGCACTATTATTTGTAGGAAGCTATGGTTCTAAAGCTAGAAAAGACTAGACCAAAGCACCAAGTTAGCCTGTGCAAACCTAGGCATCCCATACACAGACGCTACTTTTTAGGTATCAAAGCTCACATCCAGAAAAGCTGTCCTTCCAGAGATAAACAATGACTCTAGCCCCAGCTAATGCTGATAAAACCAGAAGCGCCAGCTCAGCCCTGTTTAATCACCTGCCAGGGGAAGACGCAACCTTGGCTTTCATTGCAAGTGCTGAAATATTTAACAGTTTTAACATGTGTACCTGAGATTTGTCTCAAACAGATACTGAAGGTGACAACATAGAAATAGCAGCCCAAGTCATGTAGGGCTAAAGGATGAGGCACCTGTATGAGTCAGGAGCAGAAGAGGCAAGTATGGCCCAGAGGCTCAGTGATGGTGTTTGTGTGGAGAAATGCAAAGAGAAGCAGAAAGCTTGAGCAAGTACACTTTGGGTAGTTTTAATCATTTTTATGGGCTCTAGGCTATACATAGCTGCTAAGCAGATCAGCCAGGGTTGTTTAGGACAGAGGAAATGCTGACTTGATATGGGAAAATTAAAAAAAGGAGGCTCCTGATGGATGTGTTGTGTGGTTTATGTATTAACATTAAACTCACAGGACAACAGTTTACTCTTTCTGGGAATTGGTTAATTCTAGAAAATATTGCATTCTCCAAGTCAGCCAAAACTCCAAGAGGATGGAACATCAGTAGTGCAGAAAATGCAGACATAACATCAGAATCAGAGGAAATTCAAAAATCATCAGATCCTACTACAAAAGCCTATATTCAACAAAACCTGAAAATCTGCAGGATATGGACAATTTCCTAAACAGATACCAGGTACCAATGTTAAATCAGGAAGAGATAAACCAGTTAAACAACCCCATAACTCCTTAAGAAATAGAAGCAGTCATTAAAGGTCTCTCAACCAAAAAGAGCCCAGGTCCAGACGGGTTTAGTGCAGAATTCTATCAGACCCTCATAGAAGACCTCATACCAATATTATCCAAACTATTCCACAAAATTGAAACAGATGGAGCCCTACCGAATTCCTTCTACAAAGCCACAATTACTTTTATACCTAAACCACACAAAGACCCAACAAAGAAAGAGAACTTCAGACCAATTTCCCTTATGAATATCGACGCAAAAATACTCAATAAAATTCTTGTAAACCAAATTCAAGAGCACATCAAAACAATCTTCCACCATGAGCAACTAGGCTTCATCCCAGGCAGGCAGGGATGGTTTAATATACGGAAAATCATCAACGTAATCCACTATATAAACAAACTGAAAGATAAAAACCACATGAACATTTCATTAGATGCTGAGAAAGCATTTGACAAAATTCAACAACCCTTCATGATAAAAGTCCTGGAAAGAATAGGAATTCAAGGCCCATACCTAAACATAGTAAAAGCCATATACAGCAAACCAGTAACTAATATTAAACTAAATGGAGAGAAACTTGAAGCAATCCAACTAAAATCAGGGACTAGACAAGGCTGCCCACTCTCTCCCTACTTATTCAATATAATTCTTGAAGTTCTAGCCAGAGCAATCAGACAAAATGAGATCAAAGGGATACAGATTGGAAAGGAAGAAGTCAAAATATCACTATTTGTAGATGACATGACAGTATATTTAAGTGATCCCAAAATTTCCACCAGAGAACTACTAAAGCTGATAAACAGCTTCAGCAAAGTGGCTGGGTATAAAATTAACTCAAATAAATCAGTAGCCTTCCTCTACAGAAAAGAGAAACAAGCCGAGAAAGAAATTAGGGAAACGACACCCTTCATTATAGTCCCAAATCATATAAAATACCTTGGTGTGACTCTAACCAAGCAAGTGAAAGATCTGTGTGATAAGAACTTCAAGCCTCTGAAGAAAGAAATTGAAGAAGACCTCAGAAGATGGAGAGATCTCCCATGCTCATGGATTGGCAGGATTAATATAGTAAAAATGGCCATTTTACCAAAAGCGATCTACAGATTCAATGCAATCCCCACAAAAATACCAATCCAATTCTTCAGAGAGTTAAAAAGAACAATTTGCAAATTCATCTGGAATAACAAAAAACCCAGGATAGCTAAAACTATCCTCAACAATAAAAGGACTTCTGCGGGAACCACTATTGCAGAACTCAAGCAGTATTACAGAGCAATAGTGATAAAAACTGCATGGTATTGGTACAGAGACAGACAGATAGACCAATGGAATAGAATTGAAGACCCAGAAATGAACCCACATACCTACGGTCACTTGATTCTTGACAAAGGAGTTAAAACCATCCAATGGAAAATAGATAGCATTTTCAGCAAATGGTGCTGGTTCAATTGGAGGTCAACATGTAGAAGAATGCAGATCGATCCATGCTTATCACCCTGTACAAAGCTTAGGTCCAAGTGGATCAAGGACCTCCACATCAAACCAGACACACTCAAACTAATAGAAGAAAAACTAGGGAAGCATCTGGAACACATGGACACTGGAAAAAATTTCCTGAACAAAACACCAATGGCTTATGCTCTAAGATCAAGAATCGACAAATGGGATCTCATAAAACTGCAAAGCTTCTGTAAGGCAAAGGACACTGTGGTTAGGACAAAACAGCAACCAACAGTTTGGGGAAAGATCTTTACCAATTCTATAACTGATAGAGGGCTTATATCCAAAATATACAAAGAACTCATGAAGTTAGACTGCAGGGAGACAAATAACCAAATAACCAAAAGCTGGAAAGAACCCAGATGCCCTTCAACAGAGGAATGGATACAGAAAATGTGGTACATCTACGCAATGGAATATTGCTCAACTATCAAAAACAATTACTTTATGAAATTCATAGGCAAATGGATGGAATTGGAAAATATCATCCTGAGTGAGGTAACCCAATCACAGAAAAACACACATGGTATGTACTCATTGATAAGTGGATATTAGCCCAGATGCTTGAATTACCCTAGATGCACAGAACACATGAAACTCAAGAAGGATGACCAAAATGTGAATGCTTCACTCCTTCTTTAAAAGGGGAACAAGAATACCCTTGGCAGGGAATAGGGAGGCAAAGTTTAGAACAGAGGCAGAAGGAACACCCATTCAGAGCCTGCCCCACATGTGGCCCATACATATAAAGCCACCAAACTAGATAAAATGGATGAAGCGAAGAAGTGCAGGCTGACAGGAACCAGATGTAGATCTCTCCTGAGAGACACAGCCAGAAAACAGCAAATACATAGGCAAATGCCATCATTAAACCACTGAACTGAGAATAGGACCCTCGTTGAAGGAATCTTAGAAAGGACTGAAAGAGCTTGAAGGGGCTTGAGACCCCATATGAACAACAATGCCAACCAACCAGAGCTTCCAGGGACTAAGCCACTACCCAAAGACTATACATGGACTGACCCTGGACTCTGACCTCATAGGTAGCAATGAATACCCTAGTAAGGGCACCAGTGGAAGGGGAAGCCCTGGTCCTGCCAAGACTGAAGCCCCAGTGAAAGTGATTGTTGGGGGGAGGGTGGTAATTGGGAGAGGATGGGGAGGGGAACACCCTTTTAGAAGGGGAGGGGAAGGGGTTAGGTGGATGTTGGCCCGGAAACCGGCAAAGGGAATAACAATCGAAATGTAAATAAGATATACCAAGTTAATAAAGATGGGGAAAAAATAAATAAATATATTCACAAGACTGGAAAGAAAGAAAGAAAGAAAGAAAGAAAGAAAGAAAGAAAGAAAGAAAGAAAGAAAGAAAGAGAGAAAGAAAGAAAGAAAATGCAGAATCTCCATGTAGTGCTTAAGACGATGTGAGTAGTATCAAATGTTTCCTTGGTTCCTCAACAGGACAATGGCCACTGCCAGATGTCTATAAACCAACACTCTTCATTGTGTCTGTGTTTTACATATCCAAAATACAAACATTTTTCCTAGTCTCCAACTCCACAAATAAGACTCTGATATTCAGAACTGATGATGTCAATTTCCCACTTTTGGTACTCCAGTCACTATTATTCACAAAACTCAAACTGAGCTGAACTTTATTCTCTGGTCTGAAACAGTAGTGTCAAGTAAACACACTGGAATTACGAGATACTTTGAAAGATGGTGGCTGCTGGACTCACAGGAGATCTTGATTTAGTGATCTTGGTGCGATTTAAGCATTGCTTCACCCCTCTCCCCTGTTGTTCTGAACTGAATCCAAGCTTGGGAACCTCTGTAAAGCTGCTCCTGCCCTAGACTGCGTATGAAGATGCCTCCTTCCAGTTTAAATGGAGGCCCTCTGCTCAGATTCCATATTTTTCTTCTCCAATTCTGAAGAGTGGTCCCCCATATACTATGAACCCAGGTACATGAAGTTTCCTCTGAGATAAAAGAAAAAAGAAAAAACCTTCCAGTTACTCTGCTTGCATAGGTCCTTTTCCTTAAAAGGCTAAATCCTTGCTAAGAAGATGGTTGCGGTACTAGAAACTTTTTCATTCCCAGACCGTGAATTTCTCCCCAGGCTAAGTGTGGAATGGGATACACAGATTAAAAGAGAGGCAGGACAAGGGAACTGGAACACAGTCATCCAAAAGGAGAAAGGAAAGGGGAAGTAAACACAGAAAATACTTATTAAATCCCCGATGGAGTCTGGCTACACATAAAGCATTTTCCACATCTAAGCCCTGACCTACTTGCAGAAGCAATATTTTTATAGACCTTTCATAGGCAACATTTCTCTAAGATACTAACAAGAATTTAAACAGGAACTCGGTCTACTAATAAAACCCTACCTAGAACTTCAGAAATTCCAACCCCATATGTGGAAATGAAGATTTCCATGATGGAGGAAAAAGGCAAATCCTTTTTCCCACTGCATCATAAGAGACAGGAGACTTCTCTTCCAGATATCAGGAGCTCAGTCAGCTGTTCTGAGGATCTACGTTCCCTGCAGTGTCTACACCCTCCTCTGCCTGGTTTGTTCTCTTGATGCCTCAGCAAGCAGGTTCATGCTAGCTCTGGGTTTCAGGGGCTCCCTAAAAGAGATGCAGCTTTCTAGTAAAGAATTCACAGGGAGACAGGAACCCACCCTGTATTGTTACCATTAAATACACATGAGGAAAGTAACATCATTCATCTGAATATTGCTGGAATTCAGTGCCATTCGAGAAGAGAAATCAGTGACAGTGCCCTGTTGCAGGAGCTGGAAGTCAGACTCTCTGACCCTGAGTTCTGACTATGACCTTGACCAAGTTTCAGTAACCATTTTGAGCCCTTGGGACTTCACTGAATAAGCTGAAATTGATATTAGCATTTGTCTCACAGGGACCTGGTAATTTGTGATAATACAGAAGATTAAAGATATTAAGAGATAAAATAAGGTTTGTGTTTAGAACAGAACTTTTCCCTACAAAGCAAATCACACCCAGTATGTTCAGTCCTGGATCAGGGAATGGCATGCTGCGGGTGGGGGAAGTGGGTGTAAACACAGTAAAGCATAGAGAACTTCCTGGGGAGAGTAACTTTCCACTATATGGTCTCCAATTCATGGGTAGGGTTTGAATAGGTCTCTCTCCAAATTTTGTGTTCACTGTGATTGTGTTGATTTCTCTGATCCCACAATGGTCTCTGTTTTGCTGAGCTACTCTCTGATTCTCTTTGTTGTTATATAAGGAAGTTATCATGGAAACACAAGCAAAATGCCTGGATGTAGTTTGGATGCATTTTTTTCAAATTAACCTATTCTGGCATTTAAGCAGAAAACCCATTCACAAGGAATATTAAATGCCCTTGGTGTCTATAGAACTATATAGATGTAGAAATGGACATTGATGGCAATAACTATTCATATCTCGCCACAGCGTTGCTTTAGAAAAGGCCCCATAATTCCACTGTGAAGGACAAGTCAGGCATGAGACAAGGGATGAGACACCACCTTCTCTACAGAAAATGCTGCTTGTTATTGGTAATATTTTAGGTTCTTAGATGCAGCTATGGACTGTATCGTGACATTTTCACACATACATGTAGTTTTATTTTGTTCTAAGTCACCCCACTATTCAAATGCCATCCTTGGAGCCGTCCCGCTCCTGGCAGATCCCTTTTCTTTCTCCAGATCACTCTCCCTTTCTGCTTTCGTGTCATATGTATTCCGTTACTCCTCCTTTCCCTGTCCTTCTTGTGAGATCACTTCTCCTCTCAGGAGCCCCTGTCCCCATATCTATTATTACAATCTACAAATACACACACACACACACACACACACACACATACACACACACACACACACACACGTATACACACAAATATAATTTTGAATGTAGATTCCGTAGATGAGATGAAGTGAGGGATTTCTCTTCTGAGCATGGGTTATACCTGCTTTTTCCCATCACTGTTTCCTAAATCCAGGACTCAAACGAGTACCTTGTTGAGGAAGCCTCTATTCCAGCAGTGTAGTCACCTCTAGTCAGGCAAGGGATGTCAAGAGAGCAAAGACACTTGGATGATTTTAGACACGATTGTTAGGTGTTCTGTGAGCACAGTCTCCTTCTATGGATCCACTTCCACAGAAAGATAAATTACCTGTCATCACAACTCCCTTCCATTGCATTAGGATGTATGGTAAGGAAGATATACATCCGAGAAGACCTCATTACATGGACCCATTTCAGTCTTTTTCTTTTCAATGTTCAATATCAATGTTCAGTATTATTACTTCTCTATGAAGTCTATAGATGCATTAAAGTAGTCTTATCTTTGGTAAAAAAAAAAAAAAAAGTTATGCCTACATGGCTAGCTGATCGTAAAGCTGCAGGGTAAAATGTACTCAAATATTTTAGTTTTGTGTGAAAGAATGTTGGCCTATATATATGGTTAAACACCATGTGCAAGAAGTGTCAACAGAGGTCAGAAGGAGGGGTGGATATCCTGGAACTGGAGCAAAATGTGATATAGTAGTTAGCTATCAAAAGGGTGCTTAGAAACAAAAAATAAGGCGCGTGCAAGAGCAGCAAGGACTGGCATCCCTGAGCTATCTCTCTAGCCACAACTCCCAAACTTTTAACAATCACTTTATGCATGAATCTAGAAAACTGTTATCAAGTGACAACTATATAATTATATAACTTATTGAATTTTCCTATAAGAATTAAATTATTAAAAATTAGTTTTCTGAATAAATCTTGTTCTTATATTAATTTTCTATATGGTCAAAAATGTACAAAAGAAAATGATCATGTAATTTAAAATAAAAATAAATACTTCAATGCCTGACAAAATGTGCACAGCCAGAACTTCTTTTTATTCTTTTTGTTTTTTTTATTAACTTGAGTATTTCTCTTTTTTGTAATTTTTGTGTTATTTTTTTATTAACTTGAGTATTTCTTTCTTTTTTTTTGATTGATAAGTTACAGTTTATTTTTTTTAATTTATTTAATACTTAATAATTCTTGGGTTTCCGGGCAAACATCCCCCTCCCCCCTCCCCTTCCTTATGGGTGTTCCCCTCCCACCCACCCCCCATTGCCATCCTCCCCCCAAAAGTCTAGTTAACTGGGGGTTCAGTCTCAGCAGGACCCAGGGCTTCCCCTTCCACTGGTGCTCTTACTAGGCTATTCATTGCTACCTATGAGGTCAGAGTCCAGGGTCAGTCCATGTATAGTCTTAAGGTAGTGGCTTAGTCCCTGGAAGCTCTGGTTGCTTGGCATTGTTGTACATATGGGGTCTCGAGCCCCTTCAAGCTCTTCCAGTTCTTTCTCTGATTCCTTCAACGGGGGTCCTATTCTCAGTTCAGTGGTTTGCTGCTGGCATTCGCCTCTGTATTTGCTGTATTCTGGTTGTGTCTCTCAGGAGCGATCTACATCCGGCTCCTGTCGGTCTGCACTTCTTTGCTTCATCCATCTTGTCTAACTGGGTGGCTGTATATGTATGGGCCACATGTGGGGCAGGCTCTGAATGGGTGTTCCTTCAGTCTCTGTTTTAATCTTTGCCTCTCTCTTCCCTGCCAAGGGTATTCTTGTTCCCCTTTTAAAGAAGGAGTGAAGCATTCACATTTTGATCATCCGTCTTGAGTTTCATTTGTTCTAGGCATCTAGGGTAATTCAAGCATTTGGGCTAATAGCCACTTATCAATGAGTGCATAACATGTGTGTTTTTCTGTGATTGGGTTACCTCACTCAGGATGATACTTTCCAGTTCCATACATTTGCCTACGAATCCCATAAAGTCATTGTTTTTGATAGCTGAGTAATATTCCATTGTGTAGATGTACCACATTTTCTGTATCCATTCCTCTGTTGAAGGGCATCTGGGTTCTTTCCAGCTTCTGGCTATTATAAATAAGGCTGCGATTAAAATAGTGGAGCACGTGACTTTTTTATATGTTGGGGCATCTTTTGGGTATATGCCCAAGAGAGGTATAGCTGGATCCTCAGGCAGTTCAATGTCCAATTTTCTGAGGAACCTCCAGACTGATTTCCAGAATGGTTGTACCAGTCTGCAATCCCACCAACAATGGAGGAGTGTTCCTCTTTCTCCGCATCCTCGCCAGCATCTGCTGTCACCTGAGTTTTTGATCTTAGCCATTCTCACTGGTGTGAGGTGAAATCTCAGGGTTGTTTTGATTTGCATTTCCCTTATGACTAAAGATGTTGAACATTTCTTTAGGTGTTTCTCAGCTATTCGGCATTCCTCAGCTGTGAATTCTTTGTTTAGCTCTGAACCCCATTTTTAACAGGGTTATTTGTCTCCCTGCAGTCTAAATTCTTGAGTTCTTTGTATATTTTGGATATAAGGCCTCTATCTGTTGTAGGATTGGTAAAGATCTTTTCCCAATCTGTTGGTTGCCGTTTTGTCCTAACCACAGTGTCCTTTGCCTTACAGAAGCTTTGCAGTTTTATGAGATCCCATTTGTCGATTCATGATCTTAGAGCATAAGCCACTGGTGTTTTCTTCAGGAAACTTTTTCTAGTGCCCATGTGTTTGAGATGCTTCCCTAGTTTTTCTTCTATTAGTTTGAGGGTATCTAGTTTGATGTGGAGGTCCTTGATCCACTTGGACTTAAGCTTTGTACAGGGTGATAAGCATGGATCGATCTGCATTCTTCTACATGTTGACCTCCAGTTGAACCAGCACCATTTGCTGAAAATGCTATCTATTTTCCGTTGGATGGTTTTAACTCCTTTGTCAAGAATCAAGTGACCATAGGTGTGTGGGTTCATTTCTGGGTCTTCAATTCTATTCCATTGGTCTATCTGTCTGTCTCTGTACCAATACCATGCAGTTTTTATCACTATTGCTCTGTAATACTGCTTGAGTTCAGGGATAGTGATTCCCCCTGAAGTCCTTTTATTGTTGAGGATAGTTTTAGCTATCCTGGGTTTTTTGTTATTCCAGATGAATTTGCAAATTGTTCTGTCTAACTCTCTGAAGAATTGGATTGGTATTTTGGTGGGGATTGCATTGAAATCTGGAGATCGCTTTTGGTAAAATGGCCATTTTTAATATATTAATCCTGCCGATCCATGAGCATGGGAGATCTCTCCACCTTCTGAGGTCTTCTTCAATTTCTTTCTTCAGAGGCTTGAAGTTCTTATCACACAGATCTTTCACTTGCTTGGTTAGAATCACACCGAGGTATTTTATATGATTTGGGATTATTATGAAGGGTGTCGTTTCCCTAATTTCTTTCTCGGCTTGTTTCTCTTTTGTGTAGAGGAAGGCTACTGATTTATTTGAGTTAATTTTATACCCAGCCACTTTGCTGAAGCTGTTTATCAGCTTTAGTAGTTCTCTGGTGGAAGTTTTGGAATCACTTAAATATACTGTCATATCATCTGCAAATAGTGATATTTTGACTTCTTCTTTTCCAATCTGTATCCCCTTGACCTCCTTTTTTTCTCTGATTGCTCTGGCTAGAACTTCAAGAACTATATTGAATAAGTAGGGAGAGAGGGGGCAGCCTTGTCTAGTCCCTGATTTTAGTGGGATTGCTTCAAGTTTCTCTCCATTTAGTTTAATGTTAGCAACTGGTTTGCTGTATATGGCTTTTACTATGTTTAGGTATGGGCCTTGAATTCCTATTCTTTCCAGGACTTTTATCATGAAGGGGTGTTGAATTTTGTCAAATGCTTTCTCAGCATCTAATGAAATGATCATGTGGTTTTGTTCTTTCAGTTTGTTTATATAATGGATCATGTTGATGGTTTTCCGTATATTAAACCATCCCTGCATGCCTGGGATGAAGCCTACTTGATCATGGTGGATGATTGTTTTGATGTGCTCTTGGATTCGGTTTGCCAGAATTTTATTGAGTTTTTTGCTTCGATATTCATAAGGGAAATTGGTCTGAAGTTCTCTTTCTTTGTTGGGTCTTTGTGTGGTTTAGGTATAAGAGTAATTGTGGCTTCATAGAAGGAATTCGGTAGTGCTCCATCTGTTTCAATTTTGTGGAATAGTTTGGATAATATTGGTATGAGGTCTTCTATGAAGGTCTGATAGAATTCTGCACTAAACCCGTCTGGACCTGAGCTCTTTTTGGTTGGGAGACCTTTAATGACTGCTTCTATTTCCTTAGGAGTTATGGGGTTGTTTAACTGGTTTATCTGTTCCTGATTTAACTTCGGTACCTGGTGTGTGTCTAGGAAATTGTTCATTTCCTGCAGATTTTCAAGTTTTGTTGAATATAGGCTTTTGTAGTAAGATCTGATGATTTTTTGAATTTTCTCTGAATCTGTAGTTATGTCTCCCTTTTCACTTCTGATTTTCTTTTTTTTTTTTTTTTTTTTTTGGTTCTTTTTTTCGGAGCTGGGGACCGAACCCAGGGCCTTGCGCTTCCTAGGTAAGCGCTCTACCACTGAGCTAAATCCCCAGCCCCACTTCTGATTTTCTTAATTTGGACGCACTCTCTGTGTCCTCTCGTTAGTCTGGCTAAGGGTTTATCTATCTTGTTGATTTTCTCAAAGTACCAACTTTTGGTTCTGTTGATTCTTTCTATGGTCCTTTTTGTTTCTACTTGGTTGATTTCCCCTCTGAGTTTGATTATTTGATGCCTTCTACTCCTCCTGGGTGTATTTGCTTCTTTTTGTTCTAGAGCTTTTAGGTGTGCTGTCAAGCTGCTGACATATGCTCTTTCCTGTTTCTTTCTGCAGGCACTCAGCGCTATGAGTTTTCCTCTTAGCACAGCTTTCATTGTGTCCCATAAGTTTGGGTATGTTGTACCTTCATTTTCATTAAATTCTAAAAAGTCTTTAATTTCTTTCTTTATTTCTTCCTTGACCAGGTTATCACTGAGTAGAGCATTGTTCAATTTCCGCGTATATGTGGGCATTCTTCCCTTATTGTTATTGAAGACCAGTTTTAGGCCGTGGTGGTCCGATGGGACCACCCATGGGACACATGGGATTATTTCTATCTTTCTGTACCTGTTGAGGCCCGGTTTTTGACCAATTATATGGTCAATTTTGGAGAAAGTACCATGAGGAGCTGAGAAGAAGGTATATCTTTTTGCTTTAGGGTAGAATGTTCTATAAATATCTGTTCAGTCCATTTGGCTCATGAATTCTCTTAGTCTGTCTACTTCTCTGTTTAATTTCTGTTTCCATGATCTGTCCATTGATGAGAGTGGGGTGTTGAAGTCTCCTACTATTATTGTGGGAGGTGCAATGTGTGTTTTGAGCTTTAGTAAGGTTTCTTTTACATATGTAGCTGCCCTTGTATTTGGGGCATAGATATTTAGGATTGAGAGTTCATCTTGGTGGATTTTTCCTTTGATGAATATGAAGTGTCCTTCCTTATCTTTTTTGATGAATTTTAGTTGAAAATTGATTTTATTTGATATTAGAATGGCTACTCCAGCTGGCTTCTTCTGACCATTTGCTTGGAAAGTTGTTTTCCAGCCTTTCACTCTGAGGTAGTGTCTGTCTTTGTCTCTGAGGTGTGTTTCCTGTAGGCAGCAAAATGCAGGGTCCTCATTGCATATCCAGTTTGTTAATCTATGTCTTTTTATTGGGGAGTTGAGGCCATTGATGTTGAGAGATATTAAGGAATAGTGCTTATTACTTCCTGTTATATTCATATTTGGATGTGAGGTTATGTTTGTGTGCTTTTCTTCTCTTTGTTTTGTTCCCAAGACGATTAGGTTCTTGTTTCTTCTAGGGTTTAGCTTGCCTCCTTATGTTGGGCTTTACCATTTATTATCCTTTGTAGTGCTGGATTTGTAGAAAGATATTGTATAAATTTGGTTTTGTCATGGAATATCTTGGTTACTCCATCTATGTTAATTGAGAGTTTTGCAGGATACAGTAACCTGGGCTGGCATTTGTGCTCTCTTAGGGTCTGTATGACATCTGTCCAGGAACTTCTGGCCTTCATAGTTTCTGGTGAAAAGTTTGGTGTGATTCTGATAGGTCTGCCTTTATATGTTACTTGACCTTTTTCCCATACTGCTTTTAATATTCTTTCTTTATTTTGTGCGTTTGGTGTTTTGACTATTATGTGACAGGAGGTGTTTCTTTTCTGGTCCAATCTATTTGGAGTTCTGTAGGCCTCTTGTATGCCTATGGGTATCTCTTTTTTTAGGTTAGGGAAGTTTTCTTCTATGATTTTGTTGAAGATATTTACTGGTCCTTTGAGCTGGGAGTCTTCACTCTCTTCTATACCTATTATCCTTAGGTTTGATCTTCTCATTGAGTCCTGGATTTCCTGTATGTTTTGGACCAGTAGCTTTTTCCGCTTTACATTATCTTTGACAGTTGAGTCAATGATTTCTATGGAATCTTCTGCTCCTGAGATTCTCTCTTCCATCTCTTGTATTCTGTTGGTGAAGCTTGTATCTACAGCTCCTTGTCTCTTCTTTTGGTTTTCTATACTCAGGGTTGTTTCCATGTGTTCTTTCTTGATTGCTTCTATTTCCATTTTTACTTCCTTCAACTGTTTGATTGTGTTTTCCTGGAATTCTTTCAGGGATTTTTGCGATTCTTCTCTGTAGGCTTCCACTTGTTCTCCAAAGGAGTTCTTCATGTCTTTCTTGAAGTCCTCCAGCATCATGATCAAATATGATTTTGAAACTAGATCTTGCTTTTCTGGTGTGTTTGGATATTCCGTGTTTGCTTTGGTGGGAGAATTGGGCTCCAATGATGCAATGTAGTCTTGGTTTCTGTTGCTTGGTTTCCTGCGCTTGCCTCTCGCCATCAGATTATCTCTAGTGTTACTTTGTTCTGCTATTTCTGACCGTGGCTAGACTGTCCTATAAGCCTGTGTGTCAGGAGTGCTGTAGAACTGTTTTCCTGTTTTCTTTCAGCCAGTTATGGGGACAGAGTGTTCTGCTTTCTGGCGTGTAGTTTTTCCTCTCTACAGGTCTTCAGCTGTTCCTGTGGGCCTGTGTCTGGAGTTCACCAGGCAGCTCACTTGCAGCAGAAAAGTTGGTCTTACCTGTGGTCCCCAGGGTCAAGTTTGCTCGTGGGGTGTTTTCCTCTGGCGTCAGAGATGTGTGCAGAGTGCCGTCTCTTCTGGTTTCCCAGGCGTGTCTGCCTCTCTGTAGTTTTAGCTCTCCCTCCCACGGGATTTGGGTGTAGAGAACTGTTTATCCGGTCTGTCCTTTCAGGTTCAGGCGGTGTCTCAGGCACAGGGATCCTGTTGCTCCTGGGCCCTCCCCCACGGGAACCCAGAGGCCTTATACAGTTTCCTCTTGGGCCAGGTATGTGGGTAGGAGTGGGCAGTGTTGGTGGACTCTTCTGCTCTGCAGCCTCAGGAGTGCCCACTTGACCAGGCGGTGAGGTCTCTCTCCCCCGGGGTCTGGGAGCAGAGAGCTGCTGCGGGCCGGGATCCACGGGTTTGGGACTGCCGGTAAACACAAGAAGTGCCCGGTCCTAGTGGAATTTTGCCTCTGTGTGTCCTGAGTTCACCAGGCAGGTCTCTTGCAGCACAAAAGTTGGTCTTACCTGTGGTCCCGAGGCTCAAGTTTGCTCATAGGGTGCTGCCTACGAGCTCTCCTGTAGTCTTGGTTTCTATTGCTTGGGTTCCTGCACTTGCCTCTCGCCATCAGATTATCTCTAGTGTTACTTTGTTCTGCTATTTCTGACAGTGGCTAGACTGTCCTATAAGCCTGTGTGTCAGGAGTGCTGTAGAACTGTTTTCCTGTTTTCTTTCAGCCAGTTATGGGGACAGAGTGTTCTGCTTTCGGGCGTGTAGTTTTTCCTATCTACAGGTCTTCAGCTGTTCCTGTGGGCCTGTGTCTTGAGTTCACCAGGCAGCTCACTTGCAGCAGGAAAGTTGGTCTTACCTGTGGTCCCGAGGTTCAAGTTTGCTCGTGGGGTGTTGCTTACGAGCTCTCCATGGCGGCAGCAACCAGGAAGATCTGTGCCGCCCTTTCCGGGAGCTTCTGTGCACCAGGGTTCCAGATGGCGTTTGGTGTTTTCCTCTGGCGTCAGAGATGTGTGCAGAGTGCAGTCTCTTCTGGTTTCCCAGGCGTGTCTGCCTCTCTGAAGGTTTAGCTCTCCCTCCCACAGGATTTGGGTGCAGAGAACTGTTTATCCGGTCGGTCCCTTCAGGTTCTGGCGTTGTCTCAGATGCAGTGGATCTGCTCCTCCTGGGCCCTCCTCTACAGGGACCCAGAACTTGTTTTTAAAGCCACGATCTCTATTTTAAAAAACACATACATATCACAAAAATATGAACTGAGAAAAATATCGTGCTACCTGTGGTAATAAGTTACGCTCCTATTGTTTTTCTTAGAAAAAAAATTTCAGGTAAATTTTAATAGCCTAAGGATCTAAAAATTGTTTTCCAAGAGTGCTTTAAGTAGAGATCTTTCCTCTAAATAAGGAGTATAAACATCCCTTTTATAACCACAAGGTTTCAACATCAATCCAGTGATCCAAAAGCTGGTAGAATTAGATTCTGTGTATGTTTGATGTTGGCAGTGCTAATAAAGGCTATGATTTCGCTCCCTAAATCTCTAAAAAAAAAAAAAAACCCTCCAATCTGATTGGACCTAGAAGTCAGGAATCCCCAGGACCCCACTACTCTACTGTGGCAACATTTGACATTAGGCCAGACTTGTGTCACCTAATTCAGCTACAATTTTCTTGTTGATGCAATTTTGTTGTCTTATTGCTTTCACAAATAGCTTCCAAACCCAATTCCATGAATAAGAACTCTGAACCCACACCTTACTTTACTTGTTTGTCTTCCAGTCTGGCTTTAGTGTCTGTGTCCACTTGACACAAAGAGATTTCCACAACTGAGATCCATGATATCATTGGGGGTATATCCCTAATGACAAGATGTCTCAAAAGACATACCAAAGTATTCTGGAGCCTAATATGAGTGACTATGGCCTAAGAATCAGAGTTTGGTTTCCCCAAATTTCATGCCACAACATGGCAATTGTTTCATGAAGATATTATAGTAACAAAACAAAGTCATAACAAATATGAAAAAAGAGCAGGTAGTAGGTTATAACTAAGTGGAGGAAATTCTGCTGTAGGCTCCAGATGATATGACATCCCTAGCTTTCTGCTTGGTGGAAGCTAGTAGTCTGCTCAATAAATAACATTCTGAAACTCACAAATAATATAAAATACCTTGGTGTGACTCTAACCAAGCGAGTGAAAGTCTGTATGACAAGATCTTCAAGTCTCTGAAGAAAGAAATCAAAGAAGATCTCAGAAAATGAAAAGATATCCCATGCTCATAGATTGGCAGGATTAATATAGTAAAAATGTCCATCTTGCCAAAAGCGACCTACACCTTCAAAACAAACCCCATCAAAATGCCAAGTCAATTCTTCATAGAGTTACAAAAAACAATTTCTCAAAACATTTGGAATAGCAAAACACCCAGGATATGGAAAAATATTCCCTAAAAAAAAGAACTTCTGGGGGAATCACCATCCCTAACCTCAAGTCGTATTATAGAGCAATAGTGATTAAAAAAATGTTTAAAAAACTGTATGATATTGGTACAGAGACAGGCAGGTAGATCGATGGAATAGAATTGAAGACCCAGAAATGAACCCACACACCTACGGTCACTAGATCTTTGACAAAGGAGCTAAAACCATCCAAGGGAAAAAAAGGTAGTATTTTCAACAAAGGGTGCTAGTTCAACTGGAGGTTAGCATGTAGAAGAATGCAGATTGATTCATTCTTACCTCCTTGTGTTGTACAAAGCTCAAGTCCAAGTGGATCAAGGGCCTCTACATAAAACCAGAGACACTCAAACTAATTGAACAGAAACTAGGGAATAGCATTGAGCACATGGGCACAGGGGAAAATTTCCTGAATAGAATACCAATGGCCTATGTTCTAAGATCAAGTATTGACAAATGGGACCTCATAAAATTGCAAAGCTTCTGTAAGGTAAAGGACACTGTCAATAGGATAAAATGGCAACAAACAGATTGGGAAAAGAACTTAACCAATCCTACATTCAATAGAGGGATAATACCTTATATATAGAAAGAACTCAAGAAGTTAGACTCCAGAGAATCAAATATCCATATTAAAAATGGGATAAAGAGCTTAACAAAGATTTCAACTGAGGAATATCAAATGTCCAAGAAGCAACTAAAGAAATGTTCAACATCTTAGTCATCAGGGAAATTCAAACTAAAACAACCCTGAGATTCCACCTTACATCAGTCAGAATGGCTAAGAAAAAAACTCAGATGACAGTAGATGCTTGCCAGGATGTGAAGAAAGAGGAACACTCCTCCGTTGTTGGTGGGATTGCAAGCTGGTACAACCATTCTGGAAATCAGTCTGGAGGTTCCTCAGAAAACTGGACACAATACTACCTGAGGACACAGCTATACCACTCCTGGGCAAATACCCAAAAGATGACCCAACAGATGACAAGGATACATACTCCACTATGTTAATAGCAGCCCTATTTATCTTAGCCAAAAGCTAGAAAAAACCCAGATGCCCTTCAATAAAGGAATGGATACAGAAAATGTGATACATTGCCACAATGGAGTACTACTCAGCTATTAAAAACAATGACTTCATGAAATTCTTAGGCAAATGGATGGACTAGAAATTATCATCCTGAGTAAGGTAAACTAGTCACAAAAGAACACACATGGTATGAATTCACTGATAAATGGATCTTAGCCCAAAACCTCAGAATACCCAAGATACAATTCACAGACCACCTGAAGCTCAAAAAGATGGAATACCATAGTTTGGATGCTTTAGTCCTTCTTAGAAGGGGGAACAAAAATACTCACAGGAGGAAATACGAAGACAAAGTTTGGAGCTGAGACTGAAAGAAAGGCCATCCAAAGACTGCCCCACCTGGAGATGCATCCCATATACAGACACCAAACTCAGACATTATTGTGGGTGCTAAGAAGTGCATGCTGACAGGAGCCTGTTATAGCTGTCTCCTTAGAGGCTCTGCCAGAGCCTGACAAATTTGGAGGGGTATGCTCAGAGCCAGTCACTGGACTTAGCATGGGGATCCCAATGGAGTTAGAGAAAGGATTTAAAGAGCTAAAGGGGTTTGCAACTCCATTGGAAGAACAACCAACAAGACCTCCCCTCAGAGCTCCCAGGGACTAAACCACCAACCAAAGAGTACACATGGAGGGACTCATGGCTCCAGCTGGATATGTAGCAGAGAATGGCATTGTCTGACATCAATGGGATGAGAGGCCCTTGGTCCTGTGAAAGCTTGATGCCCTGGTGTAGGGGAATGCCAGGGCATGGAGATGGGAGAGAGTAGGTGGGAGGGAGTTGGTGGGTGGGTGGGGGAGTACCCTCATAGAAGCAGGAGTGGGGAATGGGATAGGGGTTTCCAGAGGGGAAACTGGGAAAGGGGAGATAACATTTGAAATGTAAATGAGAAAATACCCAATAAAAGAAAAGAAAAATAACATTCTAAAACATTTCACCTGATAATCACAGGGATGTTAGTTCAGACACAGAGGTGAGCAAGGAATCGCTATAAGGCTAAAGATAGCCAAAAATAAACTAGTATTAAGCTTGGACCTGCTGCACTGCAACCTCTCCAGTTATTAAAGTCCTAATAAGCGAACCAACATGTAGAAACTTCGAAGTGAGATGTGGCTTCCTTCTAGGATGTCTTGTTCACATTCTCTTTCTCAGTGGGACAGTGTTTATGGATATCTTTGAGATGAAGAGGTACATACATGGAAGCATGCTTTCTCTTCCTCAGCAAATCAGCAAACCTGACCTAACAAGATCAGAACCAAAGAGTGGTCTATCAAAGAAGCTGGTTGACTTTTTATGGGCTTTTTTAAACAGACCTGAAGGAAGGTGAAGAAAGTATGTAAGACAGAGTCATGCAAACACTTTTTCCCTTTCCTCAGGACTCAGGCAGAGTGATGATCATTCGTAGGGACAGAGAAAATGAGAAAAATCTCTTGTTCCATCCACAAATAGCTTCCAAATCCAGTTTCCCTCTTTAAATTCGCTCCTGGTTTCCACCTTAATATACTTAATTTGCCTCTAGTCTGGCTTCAGTGTCATGTCCAGAAGTCTTGACCAAGATACTGTGTACTATCTTGACCAGAAAAGATTTCAACAAGGGATCCATGCAGTCTTTGCAGTGTATCCCTATAGCCCACACTGGCCCACTCAACCTTCACATGCAGAAGCCCTGACTATGGCCACAGTTGTCATTCAGTTAAGGCTATATAAAGCATTATACACATAAGACCAAGCCTGAGGAGCAGCATTAACCAATGGAATGTCTAAAAAATTGCTTCCAAAATCTGTTCTACAATACTAAATGTGGCATAAAACACGCTGGTTTTGCTACAGAAAACTGTTAGAACAGCTTGTATTTGAAAAAGAGGGAGGAAAAAAAAGAAAAAGGCTTGAGTTTACAAGACTCAACAAGATACAAGAAAATGTGAGTGGAAATAAAAATTAATCTGTTTGTAGCATTTGGCTTGGGTAGTACCATTTTTCTAGAGTTGAAAAATACTTAACATTCCTGGAGAGTTTAACAGACACTGTACTGTGTGTTATGTGCTGTGCATGAATTATCTCGTTTCATTTTCACAGAAGTCTTCTGAGACAGACATTATCAGCCATCTTTTGTACCTTGGGAAAAATTAAGGCAACAGATACCTTGGCTTGCCTATATAAATTACAGTGAAGCCAAGAGTTCAACTGGGGCATCTGGATTGCATAATCTACCGTGTTAGGCACCAGGCATGCTCTCCCTAATACATGCTGTATGTGCACATGATTTGAGAGTCTCAGGAAATGTCATAGTGGGGATGAGTATCGAGATCCAGATGAAGAGATCTCAAACCTTTAGAGTTCTGCAAATAAAGAGACTTATTTACTATACAAGCTGAATTCATGGCAGAAAATAACTGTTCTTTCTTACCCTCATTCCCTCATTTCTACACAATGGGAGAAAAATTTCTTCCTCATTTAGACCAAACATGAAATATGTCACACAAATTCTTTTTTCTTCTTGTAAAATAAGGATGGTTTCAGTCATTTATGCCCTCCCAAAATATTCATTTCATTATCAGAAATATCTAGTGCCATGGAAAGCCATGGTTCTGTGCCTCCTTCCAGGGCTTCTTGCCCTCTGTGGTTGTTTCAATCAATATGGTCTCCAGAGGTTCATTAATTTAAAAAAGTGTGGCCTTACAGTAGAGGCATCACAATTGGGAGCTCCATATATCCTCAAGCATAGTAAGGTATAAGGCTTCAATTTAAAAGATTGTGTTATATTACATTACTCATGTAATTTGCTGCCATGCTGTGTTAGCAATAGCTAAAATCATAATAAAGACTACCACAAAATTTTTTTTAAAAAAATGAGACGTCATTGGAAGAATGTGTCATTGATGGTGGTCTTAGAGGTTTCAAATGCTCAAGCCAGGTGCAGTGACTCTCTCTTCCTATTGCTTGCTGATTCTCATGCATGATTCTCTTAGCTCCCTCTCCAGCACCATGTCTCCTGTATGTCACCATGATGATAATGGATTAAATCATGAACTGTAAGCCAGAACCAATTAAATGTTTTCCTTTATAAGAGTTTCTGTGGCAACACTGTCTCCTCACAACAGTAGAAACCCTGACTAAACACCCTCTGTCTCAGAAACTTAAGGTGAGTTAAGTCAACTTCTCTTCTGTCTTGTTCCAACTGTTCTTTTCCATGGAGAGCTTACTTAGATGACTTCTGCTACCTCTGGGTTGAGTATAAAAAATATGTTTTCATTGATATATAATTGTATAATCTATAAACAGAGTCCCAAGGCTGGTTATTTGTATTTCCGTGGTAGCCTTAACAGTTCTAATGGACACTTTGCAGCTCCCAGGATTCAGGCAGAACTTCATTTCACCACTTTTGCTGCCATCATTCATTCCCTTTGGCTGACCACTTACAACTTTCCCTCTTAGCGACAAGTATCTACCTACACCATTGGAGCCATGTTTTCTATAACCCCCAAAGCATCTCTTATAAGGGAGTCAAAATGAGACTACACCAGCTTACTTCCTCAAAGCCCATCTCTGGTTCACAGGAGCGTTGAGCATCTCTACTGTGGTTTAAGTAAAGATGCTATGCAGCCTTCTCTAACTCTCTGCTCTGCCCTCTCAAGATGCTCTAGCCATTGTTCTTACCAGTCCTTGGGCTTCCCAAGCTTCAAAGGGTACATAGTAACTGGTTCAAAAGCATGCACACCTTGAAGTGAAAGAGAAATGTGCCATCCCTGTTTTGTGGAGATAAGGGAGAAGATATACCAAAATATACCAGGTCTCTACAGAGTTCTCTCCAGTACCTGCCTTTACCTTGTGATTTCTCTACTGAGACATGACAGTTTCAATTAGGACAAGAGTCATCAAATAATTTTGGAGACTATCTCTGAAGACATTGCTTAGGTGGGCAAACACTCTACTTTGGAAGTTATAAGTGTGAGCATTGATCCAGTTTCTGTCACACAAAGTCAAAACTGAGAATCAAATTTACTGTCTTGTTGTTCAAGTAGCCAAGTCTTTACATAAACAGGAGAGAGCCGTTAATAGTGAAGAACTCTTGCTACACAGAAGCAGACAGTTAGTAGCTGTTAAGGTACACAATGACTGTGAGGCCTGAGCTACCAGTGACTCATAAGGACCTTGTGAATTGTGTCCCTAAAATACTCTCACTCAGAACCAATAAAGTGACGAGGCTCAGCTGAGAGGGAGGGTCCTAAAACCAAGTCAGCAAGAGGCATTCCTTCATTATAGAATTCAGAGTAGGCAGCACAATCATTGATTGTGAGAAATGACTTCTCGGTTGTAATAAATACTGAGAGGGCCAATGATTAGGAGTTTCCACAGACAGAAACAATGGATTAATGAAGAGGAACAAGAGTAATAATGAGGCAGGAGTTAAGAAAAATAGGCAAGGTATAAAAAACAAAGCTGATCAATCCAAACTAGAGACTCTGGGGATGGATATAAAAAGAAAGATTTGAAACCGATTGTTTTCCTTTACTAACATAACTAATGAACACTAATTTCATGACTTTAAATGGCACATATCTTACTCTTATTGGTCTGAAGATCCAAAGTATGAAATCACTTTTACTGGGCTAAGATCAAGATATTATCAGGAGTCTGGATGCTTTGAAGGAGAATTCAATTTTGTTTTCTGCTTTGGGGGCCACCTGCATTCCCTAGTTGAGAGATATTAGGATAATTGGGAGACAGGCTACATCTGGGATGAGCTAGAAACTTAGGACAATGGAAAGCTGACCCTAAGTGAAACTCCTGGCAATGGGGGACATGGGTCCTGAATTGGCCATCCCCTATAACCAGGTGAAACTTCCAGTAGAGGGATTGAGACACCAACACAGCCACAAAACTTTCAACCTACAATTTGTCCTGCCTATAAGATATACTAGGGTAAATGTGATACAGAAATTGTGGGGGTGGCCAACCAATGATTGGTCCAGCTTAAGGCCATGAAAGGGAGCCCACTCCTGACACTACCTAGAGGGCGGGCCAGGAGACTAACTCTGGATATCCCAGAGTCCCACAATAGAACCAAACATGAGTGAAAAAATTCAATGAAATAAATAATTCATTTGGAATCATTCATTTGAAATCATTATTCCTAATGATACTAGGCTATACTCATAGATTGGCATAGAGCCCAACTGTCATCAGAGAGGCTTCACCCAACAACTGAGGGACACAGATGCAGAGAGCCACAGATAAACATTAGGTGGAACTTGGATAATCACACAAAAGAGGGAGAGGAAGGATTGCAGGAGCCAAAAAGGTCAAGAAGACCACAAGAAATCCCACAGAATCAGGACAACAACCAGGGAGTCTACATAGGACTGACATAGGCCCTCTGCAAATATGTTACAGTTGTGTACCTTGGTCTTCTTGTGGAACTCTTAACAGTAGAAACAGGAGCTTCTCTCTGACTTTATTGCCTGCATTGGGAACTCTTTCCCCCTCCTGGGTTTCCTTGTCTAGCTTTAACACAATAGGAGGAACCTAGTCTAATTGCAATTCAATATGCCATGGCTGGTTGATATCCATCAAGGCCAGCCATTTTCTGAAGAGGATGGTAGGGGAGAGGAAAGGTAGGGACTAGGAACTGGGAAAAGAGGAAGAAGGAGAAACTGCAGTCAGGATATAAAATAAATACAAAGAAAAACCTTAATCACATCTGAAAAATCTCTTTTGCCATACACAAAAATGACCCCATATATTGTGGATATACAGATGGTGGTCATTGCTTAGTCCATCACAGACAAAACTTTAAAAAAAAATGCTCAGGCCTAGGCCCAGCTCAGCCATATCTAGAGGGAAAAGTAAGCTTGCTTATCATAATGCCAGAAAGTGAATTATATCCAAGAGTCAAGAAACATCTGATCAAAACACTGTTTTCTGTTTCTTTCCATATCTTTATGATTTCATTTCATTTGATTTCTTACTTGAGGCAAGAAAATGATCCAGATCACAGACAGATACTTCCGTAAGCTTCATGCACAGAATTTCAGAATGCCAGAGCATATAAAAAGACTGCTACTATAACCACTTCCTTTCAGAATGGAAAGAATGCAAGAAGCAGGGTGGTCAAGAAGAAAATAAGACGATATTAGAAATACCTCATTTTTCATCTCATCTGGCTCTCTACTAACTGTCTTTTTTTTTTTTATTCCCCTCCTGGTCCACCACCCGCCCCAGGTTTCCACATCTCATACCTCCTCCCCACAACCTCCATCCCCCTGTCTCCACAAGGATATCCCCACCCACCCCACCAGACCCCTATACTTTCTGGGGCCTCTAGTCTCTTGAGCATTAGGTGCATCTTCCTTGAGTGAACTCAGACCCAGGAGTTCTCTGCTGTATATGTGTTAGAGGCCTCATCTCAGCTGGTGTATGCTGCCTGGTTGGTGATCCAATGTCTAAGAGATCTCAGGCGTCCAGGTTAATTGAATTGGTGGTCCTCCTACAGTGTTGCCCTCCTCCTTAGCTTCCGCCAGTTTTTCTCTCATTCACCCAGAGGGGTCAGCAGCTTCTGCTCTTTGGTTGGGTGCACATATCTGCATCTGACTCTTTCAGCTGCTTGTTGGGTTTTGGGGGAAGTAGTCATGGTAGGTTCCTCTTTTTGAATGCCCCATAGCTTCAGTAATGGTGACAGGTCTTTGGGCCTCCCCTTGAGCTGGATCCCACTTTGGGCCTGTCCCTGGACCTTCCCATTTTTAACTAAATTAATTCTTTTGAGTAAACGTTCACCTGAGAAAGACAGGGTCTGAAAGGACATCCACTTAAACCTTGCTTACTTTGCCCTCAGCTATGAGAACAGAAACCCTTTCTGACACCTTTTCAGTGACTCAAATATAAATGTAATGTTTTCTCTTCCTGTCCAAAAAGAGAAGGAAACATATCTGTCATTTCCTCCTAGACCTGAAAAAAAAATACAGAAAATGTTTGTGTAATTGTAGGAAAATGTCCTTACTAACTACACTGAGATCTGGTGAAGTAAAGCATGAGTTGCTGGCTTTCTGCATAAAAGAATAGGACCTGTGAGCACCAAGAGAAGCTGGGTACCGAAGTAGGCAATAGCTCAGCTCATTGGTTACACTGGGAGTGTTAAGACTCATGGTGTATGCTCCTGTAGGGGATGGGGTGGCCCATATTCACAGACAGCACCACGAAAGACACTAAGCACCAAGAGACAAGAGGGTCTGTATTAACTCTGTGAATTTACAGGAGTTTACAGAAACAATTCTGAGGTACTGACACCTTGTTCAAATTAACTCTTTGGTGATAGTAAAAGAAATGCATTTGGAGAAAGGCTATTGTTAGGTAACTTTGTCAGAAACTCATGGTAGTGAAAAGAATTCTTGTCATGGCTTGAAGATGAGGTACTAATTCTTTTTTTTATATTCTTTTTTTTATTAACTTGGGTATTTCTTATATACATTTCAAGTGTTATTCCCTTTCCCGGTATCCGGGCAAACATCCCCCTCCCCCCTCCTCTTCCTTATGGGTGTTCCCCTCCCAAACCTCCCCCCATTGCCGCCCTCCCCCCACCAGTCTAGTTCACTGGGGGTTCACTCTTAGCAGGACCCAGGGCTTCCCCTTCCACTGGTGCTCTTACTAGGATATGCATTGCTACCTATGAGGTCAGAGTCCAGGGTCAGTCCATGTATAGTCTTTGGGTAGGGGCTTAGTCCCTGAAAGCTCTGGTTGCTTGGCATTGTTGTACATATGGAGTCTCGAGCCCCTTCAAGCTCTTCCAGTTCTTTCTCTGATTCCTTCAACGGGGGTCCTATTCTCAGTTCAGCAGTTTGCTGCTGGCATTCGCCTCTGTATTTGCTGTATTCTGGCTGTGTCTCTTAGGAGCGATCTACATCCGGCTCCTGTCGGTCTGCACTTCTTTGCTTCATCCATCTTGTCTAATTGGGTGGCTATATATGTATGGGCCACATGTGGGGCAGACTCTGAATGGGTGTTCCTTCAGTCTCTGTTTTAATCTTTGCCTCTCTCTTCCCTGCCAAGGGTATTCTTGTTCCCCTTTTAAAGAAGGAGTGAAGCATTCACATTTTGATCATCCGTCTTGAGTTTCATTTGCTCTAGGCATCTAGGGTAATTCAAGCATTTGGGCTAATAGCCACTTATCAATGAGTGCATACCATGTATGTCTTTCTGTGATTGGGTTAGCTCACTCAGGATGATGTTTTCCAGTTCCAACCATTTGCCTACGAATTTCATAAAGTCGTTGTTTTTGATAGCTGAGTAATATTCCATTGTGTAGATGTACCACATTTTCTGTATCCATTCCTCTGTTGAAGGGCATCAGGGTTCTTTCCAGCTTCTGGCTATTATAAATAAGGCTGCAATGAACATAGTGGAGCACGTGTCTTTTTTATATGTTGGGGAATCTTTTGGGTATATGCCCAAGAGAGGTATAGCTGGATCCTCAGGCAGTTCAATGTCCAATTTTCTGAGGAACCTCCAGACTGATTTCCAGAATGGTTGTACCAGTTTGCAATCCCACCAACAATGGAGGAGTGTTCCTCTTCCTCCACATCCTCTCCAGCATCTGTTGTCCCCTGAGTTTTTGATCTTAGCCATTCTCACTGGTGTGAGGTGAAATCTCAGGGTTGTTTTGATTTGCATTTCCCTTATGACTAAAGATGTTGAACATTTCTTTAGGTGTTTCTCAGCCATTTGGCATTCCTCAGCTGTGAATTCTTTGTTTAGCTCTGAACCCCATTTTTTAATAGGGTTATTTGTTTCCCTGCGGTCTAACTTCTTGAGTTCTTTGTATATTTTGGATAAAGGCCTCTATCTGTTGTAGGATTGGTAAAGATCTTTTCCCAATCTGTTGGTTGCCGTTTTGTCCTAACCACCGTGTCCTTTCCCTTACAGAAGCTTTGTAGTTTTATGAGATCCCATTTGTCGATTCTTGATCTTAGAGCATAAGCCATTGGTGTTTTGTTTAGGAAATTTTTTCCAGTGCCCATGTGTTCCAGATGCTTCCCTAGTTTTTCTTTTATTAGTTTGAGTGTGTCTGGTTTGATGTGGAGGTCCTTGATCCACTTGGACTTAAGCTTTATACAGGGTGATAAGCATGGATCGATCTGCATTCTTCTACATGTTGCCCTCCAGTTGAACCAGCACCATTTGCTGAAAATGCTATCTTTTTTCCATTGGATGGTTTTGGCTCCTTTGTCAAAAATCAAGTGACCATAGGTGTGTGGGTTCATTTCTGGGTCTTCAATTCTATTCCATTGGTCTATCTGTCTGTCTCTGTACCAATACCATGCAGTTTTTATCACTATTGCTCTGTAATACTGCTTGAGTTCAGGGATAGTGATTCCCCCTGAAGTCCTTTTATTGTTGAGGATAGCTTTAGCTATCCTGGGTTTTTTGTTATTCCAGATGAATTTGCAAATTGTTCTGTCTAACTCTTTGAAGAATTGGATTGGTATTTTGATGGGGATTGCATTGAATCTGTAGATTGCTTTTGGTAAAATGGCCATTTTTACTATATTAATCCTGCCAATCCATGAGCATGGGAGATCTTTCCATCTTCTGAGGTCTTCTTCAATTTCCTTCTTCAGTGTCTTGTAGTTCTTATTGTACAGATCTTTTACTTGCTTGGTTAAATTCACACCGAGGTACTTTATATTATTTGGGTCTATTATGAAGGGTGTCGTTTCCCTAATTTCTTTCTCGGCTTGTTTCTCTTTTGTGTAGAGGAAGGCTACTGATTTATTTGAGTTAATTTTATACCCAGCCACTTTGCTGAAGTTGTTTATCAGCTTTAGTAGTTGTCTGGTGGAACTTTTTGGATCACTTAAATACACTATCATATCATCTGCAAACAGTGATATTTTGACTTCTTCTTTTCCGATCTATATCCACTTGACCTCCTTTTGTTGTCTGATTGCTCTGGCTAGAACTTCAAGAACTATATTGAATAAGTAGGGAGAGAGTGGGCAGCCTTGTCTAGTCCCTGATTTTAGTGGGATTGCTTCGAGTTTCTCTCCACTTAGTTTAATGTTAGCAACTGGTTTGCTGTATATGGCTTTTACTATGTTCAGGTATGGGCCTTGAATTCCTATTCTCTCCAGGACTTTTATCATGAAGGGGTGTTGAATTTTGTCAAATGCTTTCTCAGCGTCTAATGAAATGATCATGTGGTTTTGTTCTTTCAGTTTGTTTATATACTGGATCACGTTGATGGTTTTCCGTATATTAAACCATCCCTGCATGCCTGGGATGAAGCCTACTTGGTCATGGTGGATGATTGTTTTGATGTGCTCTTGAATTCGGTTTGCCAGAATTTTTTTTTTTTTACTTTTTTCTTTTTTTTTTATTAACTTGAGTATTTCTTATATACATTTCGAGTGTTATTCCCGTTCCCGGTTTCCGGGCAAACATCCCCCTCCCCCCTCCCCTTCCTTATGGGTGTTCCCCTCCCAACCCTTCCCCCATTGCCGCCCTCCCCCCATAGACTAGTTCACTGTGGGTTCAGTCTTAGCAGGACCCAGGGCTTCCCCTTCCACTGGTGCTCTTACTAGGATATTCATTGCTACCTATGGGGTCAGAGTCCAGGGTCAGTCCATGTATAGTCTTTAGGTAGTGGCTTAGTCCCTGGAAGCTCTGGTTGCTTGGCATTGTTGTACTTTTGGGGTCTCGAGCCCCTTCAAGCTCTTCCAGTTCTTTCTCTGATTCCTTCAATAGGGGACCTATTCTCAGTTCAGTGATTTGCTGCTGGCATTCGCCTCTATATTTGCTGTATTCTGGCTGTGTCTCTCAGGAGCGATCTACATCCGGCTCCTGTCAGTCTGCACTTCTTTGCTTCATCCATCTTGTCTAATTGGGTGGCTGTATATGTATGGGCCACATGTGGGGCAGGCTCTGAATGGGTGTTCCTTAAGTCTCTGTTTTAATCTTTGCCTCTCCCTTCCCTGCCAAGGGTATTCTTTTTCCTCATTTAAAGAAGGAGTGAAGCATTCACATTTTGATCATCCGTCTTGAGTTTCGTTTGTTCTAGGGATCTAGGGTAATTCAAGCATTTGGGCTAATAGCCACTTATCAATGAGTGCATACCATGTATGTCTTTCTGTGATTGGGTTAGCTCACTCAGGATGATATTTTCCAGTTCCAACCATTTGCCTACGAATTTCATAAACTCGTTGTTTTTGATAGCTGAGTAATATTCCATTGTGTAGATGTACCACATTTTCTGTATCCATTCCTCTGTTGAAGGGCATCTGGGTTCTTTCCAGTTTCTGGCTATTATAAATAAGGCTGCGATGAACATAGTGGAGCACGTGTCTCTTTTATATGTTGAGGCATCTTTTGGGTATATGCCCAAGAGAGGTATAGCTGGATCCTCAGGCAGTTCAATGTCCAATTTTCTGAGGAACCTCCAGACTGATTTCCAGAATGGTTTTACCAGTCTGCAATCCCACCAACAATGGAGGAGTGTTCCTCTTTCTCCACATCCTCGCCAGCATCTGCTGTCACCTGAGTTTTTGATCCTAGCCAATCACACTGGTGTGAGGTGAAATCTCAGGGTTGTTTTGATTTGCATTTCCCTTATGACTAAAGATGTTGAACATTTCTTTAGGTGTTTCTCAGCCATTTGGCATTCCTCAGCTGTGAATTCTTTGTTTAGCTCTGAACCCCATTTTTTAATAGGGTTATTTGTTTCCCTGCGGTCTAACTTCTTGAGTTCTTTGTATATTTTGGATATAAGGCCTCTATCTGTTGTAGGATTGGTAAAGATCTTTTCCCAATCTGTTGGTTGCCGTTTTGTCCTAACCACAGTGTCCTTTGCCTTACAGAAGCTTTGCAGTTTTATGAGATCCCATTTGTCGATTCTTGATCTTAGAGCATAAGCCATTGGTGTTTTGTTCAGGAAATTTTTTCCAGTGCCCATGTGTTCCAGATGCTTCCCTAGTTTTTCTTCTATTAGTTTGAGTGTGTCTGGTTTGATGTGGAGGTCCTTGATCCACTTGGACTTAAGCTTTGTACAGGGTGATAGGCATGGATCTATCTGCATTCTTCTATATGTTGCCCTCCAGTTGAACCAGCACCATTTGCTGAAAATGCTATCTTTTTTCCATTGGATGGTTTTGGCTCCTTTGTCAAAAATCAAGTGACCATAGGTGTGTGGGTTCATTTCTGGGTCTTCAATTCTATTCCATTGGTCTATGTGTCTGTCTCTGTACCAATACCATGCAGTTTTTATCACTATTGCTCTGTAATACTGCTTGAGTTCAGGGATAGTGATTCCCCCTGAAGTCCTTTTATTGTTGAGGATAGCTTTAGCTATCCTGGGTTTTTTGTTGTTCCAGATGAATTTGCAAATTGTTCTGTCTAACTCTTTGAAGAATTGGATTGGTATTTTGATGGGGATTGCATTGAATCTGTAGATTGCTTTTGGTAAAATGGCCATTTTTACTATATTAATCCTGCCAATCCATGAGCATGGGAGATCTTTCCATCTTCTGAGGTCTTCTTCAATTTTTTCCTCAGTGTCTTGAAGTTCTTATTGTACAGATCTTTTACTTGCTTGGTTAAAGTCACACCGAGGTACTTTATATTATTTGGGTCTATTATGAAGGGTGTCGTTTCCCTAATTTCTTTCTCGGCTTG
Source organism: Rattus norvegicus (assembly GCF_021556685.1). Taxonomy (NCBI): domain Eukaryota; kingdom Metazoa; phylum Chordata; class Mammalia; order Rodentia; family Muridae; genus Rattus; species Rattus norvegicus. The sequence continues at coordinate 72,161,686 of NC_141537.1, read as the reverse complement.
TTTCTCTTTTGTATAGAGGAAGGCAACTGATTTATTTGAGTTAATTTTATACCCAGCCACTTTGCTGAAGTTGTTTATCAGCTTTAGTAGCTCTCTGGTGGAAATTTTGGGATCACTTAAATATACTATCATGTCATCTGCAAATAGTGATATTTTGACCTCTTCTTTTCCGATCTGTATCCCTTTGATCTCCTATTGTTGTCTGATAGCTCTGGCTAGAACTTCAAGAACTATATTGAATAAGTAGGGAGAGAGTGGGCAGCCTTGTCTAGTCCCTGATTTTAGTGGGATTGCTTCAAGTTTCTCTCCATTTAGTTTAATGTTAGCAACTGGTTTGCTGTATATGGCTTTTACTATGTTTAGGTATGGGCCTTGAATTCCTATTCTTTCCAGGACTTTTATCATGAAGGGGTGTTGAATTTTGTCAAATGCTTTCTCAGCATCTAATGAAATGATCATGTGGTTCTGTTCTTTCAGTTTGTTTATATAATGGATCACGTTGATGGTTTTCCGTATATTAAACCATCCCTGCATGCCTGGGATGAAGCCTACTTGATCATGGTGGATGATTGTTTTGATGTGCTCTTGAATTCGGTTTGCCAGAATTTTATTGAGTATTTTTGCGTCGATATTCATAAGGGAAATTGGTCTGAAGTTCTCTTTCTTTGTTGTGTCTTTGTGTGGTTTAGGTATAAGAGTAATTGTGGCTTCGTAGAATGAATTCGGTAGGGCTCCATCTGTTTCAATTTTGTGGAATAGTTTGGATAATATTGGTATGAGGTCTTCTATGAAGGTTTGAAAGAATTCGGCACTAAACCCGTCTGGACCTGGGCTCTTTTTGGTTGGGAGACCTTTAATGACTGCTTCTATTTCCTTAGGAGTTATGGGGTTGTTTAACTGGTTTATCTGTTCCTGATTTAACTTCGGTACCTGGTATCTGTCTAGGAAATTATCCATTTCCTGAAGATTTTCAAGTTTTGTTGAATATAGGTTTTTATAGTAAGATCTAATGATTTTTTGAATTTCCTCTGAATCTGTTGTTATGTCTCCCTTTTCATTTCTGATTTTGTTAATTTGGACACACTCTCTGTGTCCTCTCGTTAGTCTGGCTAAGGGTTTATCTATCTTGTTGATTTTCTCAAAGAACCAACTTTTGGTTCTGTTGATTCTTTCTATGGTCCTTTTTGTTTCTACTTGGTTGATTTCCGCTCTGAGTTTGATTATTTCCTGCCTTCTACTCCTCCTGGGTATATGTGCTTCTTTTTGTTCTAGAGCTTTTAGGTGTGCTGTCAAGCTGCTGACATATGCTCTTTCCTGTTTCTTTCTGCAGGCACTCAGCGCTAGGAGTTTTCCTCTTAGCACAGCTTTCATTGTGTCCCATAAGTTTGGGTATGTTGTACCTTCATTTTCATTAAATTCTAAAAAGTTTTTAATTTCTTTCTTTATTTCTTCCTTGACCAGGTTATCATTGAGTAGAGCATTGTTCAATTTCCAAGTGTAGGTGGGCATTCTTCCTTGATTGTTATTGAAGACCAGTTTTAGGCCGTGGTGGTCCGATAGCACGCATGGGATTATTTCTATCTTTCTGTACCTGTTGAGGCCCGTTTTTTGACCAATTATATGGTCAATTTTGGAGAAAGTACCATGAGGAGCTGAGAAGAAGGTATATCCTTTTGCTTTAGGATAGAATGTTCTATAAATATCCGTTAAGTCCATTTGGCTCATGACTTCTCTTAGTCTGTCTACATCTCTGTTCAATTTCTGTTTCCATGATCTGTCCATTGATGAGAGTGGGGTGTTGAAATCTCCCACTATCATTGTGTGAGGTGCAATGTGTGTTTTGAGCTTTAGTAAGGTTTCTTTTATGTATGTAGGTGCCCTTGTATTTGGGGCATAGATATTTAGGATTGAGAGTTCATCTTGGTGGATTTTTCCTTTGATGAATATGAAGTGTCCTTCCTTATCTTTTTTAATGACTTTTAATTGAAAATTGATTTTATATGATATTAGAATGGCTACTCCAGCTTGCTTCTTCTGACCATTTGCTTGGAAAGTTGTTTTCCAGCCTTTCACTCTGAGGTAATGTCTGTCTTTGTCTCTGAGGTGTGTTTCCTGTAGGCAGCAGAATGCAGGGTCCTCGTTGCATATCCAGTTTGTTAATCTATGTCTTTATTGGGGAGTTGAGGCCATTGATGTTGAGAGATATTAAGGAATAGTGATTATTGCTTCCCGTTATATTCATATTTGGATGTGAGGTTATGTTTGTGTGCTTTTCTTCTCTTTGTTTTGTTGCCAAGATGATTAGTTTCTTGCTTCTTCTAGGTTATAGCTTGCCTCCTTATGTTGGGCTTTACCATTTATTATCCTTTATAGTGCTGGATTTGTAGAAAGATATTGTGTAAATTTGGTTTTGTCATGGAATATCTTGGTTTCTCCATCTATGTTAATTGAGAGTTTTACAGGATACAGTAACCTGGGCTGGCATTTGTGTTCTCTTAGGGTCTGTATGACATCAGTCCAGGATCTTCTGGCCTTCATAGTTTCTGGCGAGAAGTCTGGTGTGATTCTGATAGGTCTGCCTTTATATGTTACTTGACCTTTTTCCCTTACTGATTTTAATATTCTTTTATTTTGTGCGTTTGGTGTTTTGACTATTATGTGACGGGAGGTGTTTCTTTTCTGGTTCAATCTATTTGGAGTTCTGTAGGCTTCTTGTATGCCTATGGGTATCTCTTTTTTTAGATTAGGGAAGTTTTCTTCTATGATTTTGTTGAAGATATTTACTGGTCCTTTGAGCTGGGAGTCTTCACTCTCTTCTATACCTATTATCCTTAGGTTTGATCTTCTCATTGAGTCCTGGATTTCCTGTATGTTTTGGACCAGTAGCTTTTTCCGCTTTACATTATCTTTGACAGTTGAGTCAATGATTTCTATGGAATCTTCTGCTCCTGATATTCTCTCTTCCATCTCTTGTATTCTGTTGGTGAAGCTTGTATCTACAGCTCCTTGTCTCTTCTTTTGGTTTTCTATATCCAGGGTTGTTTCCATGTGTTCTTTCTTGATTGCTTCTATTTCCATTTTTAATTCCTTCAACTGTTTGATTGTGTTTTCCTGGAATTCTTTCAGGGATTTTTGTGATTCCTCTCTGTAGGCTTCTACTTGTTTATTAATGTTTTCCTGTGTTTCCCTAAGGGAGTTCTTCATGTCTTTCTTGAAGTCCTCCAGCATCATGATCAAATATGATTTTGAAACTAGATCTTGCTTTTCTGGTGTGTTTGGATATTCCATGTTTGTTTTGGTGGGAGAATTGGGCTCCAATGATGCCAAGTAGTCTTGGTTTCTGTTGCTTGGGTTCCTGCGCTTGCCTCTCGCCATCAGATTATCTCTAATGTTACTTTGTTCTGCTATTTCTGACAGTGGCTAGACTGTCCTATAAGCCTGTGTGTCAGGAGTGCTGTAGACCTGTTTTCCTGTTTTCTTTCAGCCAGTTATGGGAACAGAGTGTTCTGCTTTCGGGCGTGTAGTTTTTCCTCTCTACAGGTCTTCAGCTGTTCCTGTGGGCCTGTGTCTTTAGTTCACCAGGCAGCTTTCTTGCAGCAGAAAAGTTGGTCTTACCTGTGGTCCCGAGGCTCAAGTTCGCTCGTGGGGTGCTGCCCACGGGCTCTCTGTGGCGGCAGCAACCAGGAATACCTGTGCCGCCTCTTCCGGGAGCTTCAGTGCACCAGGGTTCCAGATGGCCTTTGGTGTTTTCCTCTGGCATCCGAGATGTATGTACAGAGATCAGTCTCTTCTGGTTTCCCAGGCTTGTCTGCCTCTCTGAAGGTTTAGCTCTCCCTCCCACGGGATTTTGGGTGCAGAGAACTGTTTATCTGGTCTGTTGCCTTCAGGGTCCGGTGGTGTCTCTGGCAGGGGTCCTGCCGCTCCTGGGCCCTCCCCCACGGGAGCCCAGAGGCCTTATACGGTTTCCTCTTGGGCCAGGGATGTGGGCAGGGGTGAGCAGTGTTGGTGGTCTCTTCCGCTCTGCAGCCTCAGGAGTGCCCACCTGACCAGGCGGTTGGGTCTCTCTCTCACAGGGTCTGGGAGCAGAGAGCTGCTGCGGGCCGGGATCCGAGGGTCTCTACTAACTGTCTTACTCTAGCCAAGTCTATGCCTTTTCATAGACTTGTAAATTTGACAGAATGAGATTTCCTCACTAGAATATGCTCATCATATCCAATCTTGTCTTTAGGATCAAGTTGACACTAAGTTACTGGAAGTAAGAAGTGCCTTTCAAAATGATTCAGATGGTTATTTGAACAAAATTCTTCACATGCCATAGACCAAGTGATTAACCTGATTGTTCAGAGCTGCTTAGTGCTGCAATCTGACCTGTCCTAGATGAATTCCTTCATTCCCTCTGCCCACATCTTTCTACAGCCCCAGGCAACTGCATACATGAATTAAGGGACTGGAGCAGAACACTCGACAAGTCATGTCAAAGGCTGAAATATAGCTAAACACTGACTTAACAGCAGAAAGTATGTGGAGCAACAAGATAAAAGAGACTTAAGAGCTCATAGAGACAAGCCCCATAGAAGAATAACTTTTATAGACCAAGAGATGGGTAACCACATGAAATTGAACATGGAGACAGTCTGTTCACTGGGGACAGATAGAGTGAGTGGAATATAGGAGAGCAGAAACTGATTCTCTATGAAAGATGGACACTAAATGGAAAATTAGAGTCATGATTATTGAATCAACATGTTTTTGTCCTTGTGCATTTCAAGTTTCTAAGGTCCTGGTCACTTGTGTGACTTGTGTAGCCTTAGGATAAACTAGGAGTACTGAGAACGAAAGATGACGTAAGAGAAACGCTTAAGCCAGGGGGTGGGGAAGAGTCCCTCTCTTGTAAAGATTGGGTGGAAATTAAAAGAAAAGATAGCCTCAGAAGTCAGCTCACTGGATAAAGTATTTTCCACGCCAACATGAAGACCTCATTTTGACACCTAGAATTCGTGTGGGGGAAAACGCTTTAAAAAGTCGTGCACATCTGTAATACCTCAGTGCTGAGGAGGTGGAACTAAAAATATTTCTGAAGCTTGCTAGCCAGCCGGCCTATCCAAATCAGTAAGTTCTAGGCATGCAAGACCTGTTGGGGTAAGGTTCCTTCACATTCTGTGATGACATGTCTCTGTGTCTTCAGTTGTAAATTCTGTGACTGCAAAGAGCTACGTGCGGGCAGGATTTTATAGCCATTTCTATGGCCCATCACTGGAATTATATTTGTAAATACTTGTCCTTCCACACATGTTCAAAAACATGAAGGTCATGCCACTATGCCTAGAGGCAATTTAAGAGATGTATCAGGTGTTGTCTTGTTGCTGATTGGCTGTAATAAAGATCTGATAAGCATTTGTTGGAATGGGAAGTACAAGGGTGAAACTTAGGATGAAACTTCCCAGCAGAGAAAATTACTCAGGGAGATGCAAGCTGAAGGAGGAATATTAAGAGGGATATAGAACAGAACATACAGTAACAGAGAGTAACAGGCAAAGAGTTAGCCCAGAGGCTGGGACATAGGCCAAGAAGTTGGGTTATATTAGAAGTAGCTGGGAAATTGCCCCAGCAAAGGGCCTAAGCTTTAAACTCTATCAGAAGTCTCTGGGTCTTCTTTATACCACAGGGACATTCATGAAAGTCCTACAATAAAGTCTCTAACACAAAAACCAAGGTGGATGGGGACTGAAGAGACGAGCAATTAAGAGCGCTGGCTACTCTTCCAGAGGACCCAGGATTGATTATCAATGCCCACATGGGATTTACAACCACATGTAACTCCAGTGAAAATAAAAAATAAAAATATATTTAAAAAGAAACCAAAGTGAATGACATCTGAGGACATTGCCTAAGATTGACCTCTGATTTTCCCAAGCATGCACACATATACTGCGCACACACACACACACACACACACACACACACACACACACATACAAAGAGAGAGATGCATATACACACATATGTATATGTGCTTATATACATACAATAATTATTAATCAAATAAGACAAAGAAAAGCTGGAAACACAATTAAAACTATGTGTTCTGATTGTAATTCTAAGGAGCTGTCATGAGAGTAAGAAATGGTAAAGTCAGAAAAGGCACAAAGTAGAAGTGCTTTACTGATCATTTTGAACCCTGGCAGAGGCTATGGCTTAGGAAGATCCAGATGCTTCAAAAGTGTTGAGGCACAAAATAGAAAAAGTCCACCTGATGCCTTTCCCAGTTCTCTTTAAAAAGTGATCCGTTCATGCACGCATCCAGAAGAGTGTGCTAAAGGCAACTGGAAGTTCAACCAAAGGTTTCTCGGAGAAATCAGCTTGGAAATCCTACAGATGAGGTCTGCAAAATAGATTTCCCACTCTGGGATTCAATGTGTCAGAATATCATGACTGTGTGTGAGCATGAAGGAATTATAGCATCAGAAAGTAAAAAAAAAAAAAAAAAAGTGAGATCATGTAACAAAAAGACTACCACTGAGCCATATAAAACCAAACCAAGGTACAAATAGTCCAGACATCCTTTGACCACAGAGATCAGCACAGTACCACAGCCTGATGCACATTATCTGAATCTCCACAGAAAGCCACTACATCAATGCATGAAGATGAATGCGGTTGCCTGGCTGTGGAGTCAAATGGTAGGACCAGCGTGAAATGTGATTGTGTATTCCTTTCCAAAGCGTAATAAACCAACGCTGTGAATTTTTATCCTAAGTTTAGAAGCCATGGTGGAAAAGGAGAAAAATAAATACATCACTCTAAAACAGGATTGATCATCAAATTGGTAGAATGTGTACCTAGAAGGATTATTTGAAGAGAAAAGATGCAGTTTATTGTTTAGGGAAAAAATGGATTCTCCCCTCCTCCTGTTGGTATCCTGTTCACAGACTATCCACCAGGATAGTGACTTGGGAAGTTAAGATCATTGCAGAAAACAAAGAAGTATATATGCTCATGGACCTCAACGGAGAGTATTTTAAACTCAAAATCTTGGTACGTGAGCAAGCTGATCGTGAAGTGCAGATTGCTATGGACTCCATCATATTTATAATTGTAATATATTAAGAAAAGGCTTCTTTTTTAAAATGAGCTGTGTATGCAATGTTAATATATAATAGTCAATTACATAAACTTTCAATAAAATAACTTGTAAAACATGGAGTGCTAATGGAATCATAGGCCAAGCTTTTCTTGTCCCCACTGTGACCATGGAAGTATTTTCTCCAAAGCTACACAGTTATATTTCTGGTTTTCTTCCTGTTGCTGTGATAAAATAATCTGACCAAAAGCAACTTTGGCAAGCAAAAGAGTGTTTTTGTTTTAGAAACCCAGATGATAGTTCCTCCTTGAAGGAAATCAGTGTAGCTGGCTTTTGCTACTTTGTTGGTTCCTTTTTCACTCTTCCACTCTTCTCTACACTTATTAACTCCCTCTCACTAGAAAGGAAAGACAAACAGAATAGAGGGGAAAAGAAAACAAAGTTCTCTTAGATTACTTCCTGCTGATTAGAGTTGTCAAATACCTTGGGGCAAGTTGATATCTAATTTTCTTTTCACTTCTTTGTGCACAGACTACTTATCAAACAGCCACCAACAACGTCCAACCATGAAAGAACCACCAAAAACATCCCCACCTCTCTGGACTCTAGTATTTATACATCTTCTGAGAAGTTCTCAGAATTTACTTGCTAGAGAATACAGCAAATCATAGTCACCTGCTGTGAAGCAGCCTCACCCCACACCTGGTATTAAAACAAATCCCCCCCCCCTCTGTGTGTGTGTGTGTGTGTGTGTGTGTGTGTGTGTGTGTGTGTGTGTGTGTTTCAAAGAAACCAAACTTTTACAGTTCTCACTACAAGACTAGAGTTCAAGCAGGAGTGTAAAGTAAAAACCATGGAGGAACTCTGCTTTTTTTCTCGTTCTTTACCTCACTCAGACTCATGCTCAGCTGGCTTCCTTTTCTACCAACTACCTGCCCAGAGAATGATACTGTATCAATTATCAGTTAAAGCAATCCCTCATGCACATACACACAGACTAACCTGACAAAAACAATTATTCTATTGAGACTCTTCAGTTAATTCTATATTTTATTAAGTTAATAATTAATGCTAACTGGGACAGAAGACCAACATGTGGGATTACATTTCAAATTTCTCTATATAGGGTCAAAAAAACCCCAACTTTTATAACTTTCTCCCTATAAGAATTGAATGTGATGGGCTGGAGAGATGGCTCAACCGTTAAAGGCTAGGCTCACAACCAAATATATAAGAATTGAATGTGATGAATTGTGTCCAAGGCTTTTGAACTGTTGTGAAATATTTCAGCAATGCTCAAGTGCCATTCCTATCCGAGAATCCTCTTAAATTTTCCTGGAGAAGGATGGAATAATGTAGTTTGAATATGAAAGGATGTTCCAGAATACTCATGTGTTCAAAGTTTGGTCCGCAGGTGTTGGCTGTGTACTGGAAAATTCTGGCACATTTTGAAGATGGGATTCAGCTGGAAAAAGTGAATCATTAGGTGTGGGCTCTTGGGGGTATCTTTTTCTAATCCCACCCCCTTCTTATCATTATGAGTTAATTGTCTTTTGTCATGGGGTTATGCAGCCAAGATATGATGTCCCTCAAAGTGACTGTAGATGGAAACCTCAGAATCTATGAGGGAAAAAAAGTAAATAGTATATATAGAAGAGTAACCCTTTTTAAAAAATACATTAGGAAGATCTTAGCTGAAAAGATTAGTAACCAAGAACTGGGTTTAACAGTTTAATGGGAGTGAGATAAATTATTGATAGCTTGCTATTACTGTAGTTTCCTGAAACTTCGTGACAATGAGACATTAGACACAGAAGGGGAGGGGTAAGGAAGTGGGAGTCATGGGATAATTCCAAATGAATGAAGAGAAAGATCCAGGCAAGCAGCCAGGATGGGGCTGCAGGAAATGCATTATGTCCAAGGCCTTGGAGTCTAAATTGTGCATAAAATGTTGTTTCTTGACATTAATCTCCTGGTGTGGATCAGGCTCAAAGGAGAATCACATGTAGCCTGTTATGCCTACAGGAGCACAACATGGTCATAGTTTAGTGCGATAGTACAGAATCTAGAATCGTGAGTGAAAAGGAACTACTATAATGCACACACTAAAACAGATTTCCAGATCTGCAGGCAATGAACCCCTTTATTTCACATAGGGTGAATCTGATATCATGTATCTTGCGAAATATACAGAGGTCTTTCTGCTAAAGGCAAAGTATGGACATTTTGCTTGCTCTAGTGCTCTAGTCCACTATGTCCTACCAGAGAGTACAAAGAGATTTACCTTTGTTCGTATAAATAACCTAAAACTTGTGGTTATATCTATTTTGATGAGATACAATTTTACTATATCTTCCTTTATTCTGTAACAGCTATCCATGTCACTGAAAGGCAGTTTACTATTGCTAAATGTTAAGAGAGAAAGATTATTTCCTAATATCACTATCTCAATGAGACAGGTCTATATCAATATTAAAGGTGTGTGTGTGTGTGTGTGTGTGTGTGTGTGTGTGTGTGTGTGTGTGTGTGTGTGTGCTGTACACATGTGTAGAGCTATATGGGCACACCTATGTTGTCTGTACACATATATGGGCCCAGTAGGCTCTATTGCCCTCTGCCTTAATTCCCTTGAGAAGAAGTCTTTCTATTAACCTGAAACTAGGCTGGTGCCCAGAAAGCTCCAGCAATCCTCCTACCTCTACCCCACTGTAGCACTGGGGTTACAAGCTTTTGTATGCCATGCCAGACTTTTATGTGGGTTCCATGGATCTCAACCAAAGTCCTTATGCTTGCCTAGCAAGCACCTTACCTGTTGATCTATCTCCACATTTCCAAGACTGTTCATTTTAATTTGTACTCAGAATTCAAATATATGTTTACTGTGGACAATTTTTTTTCTTTTCCGGAGCTGAGGAACGAACCCAGGGCTTTGCGCTTGCTAGGCAAGTGCTCTACCACTGAGCTAAATCCCCAACCCCTTGGACAATTTTTAAATAGTGATAAGCAAAAGAATGTTTCTTTTAGAAACATTAGATTTTTAGAAGCCAGAAATAACTCACAAATACTTTCTTGTCTTCCAATTCATTTTTGATGTATCATTCTTTTGTTAACATGATACTTGTTTTTCATAACTTCATACATGTGTGCAATGTAGTTTAACCTATTCATCCACCTCTGGCTTCTCCCTCCATTATTCCCAGATTCCATCCATGCCTCTCTCCTTTCCAGCTTTATGTCCTCTGCTTTTTTGGTAACTCACCAAGCCCGTTTTGTGTTATATCTATACTCACAGGTCAGGCATCATTTACTGAAGCATGTTTGACCTACCAGGGAACATACTCTTAAAGAAAACTCGTTCTATCTTTCCTAGAAGCTACTGACCACCAATAACTCCTCAGTTAGGAATTGGGACTTGGGAGACCATATCCATTCTATGATTGAATGTTAACTGGTTTGATCTCATGTGGGGTCTCAATGATGAATTTAACACTAATATTTTCTACTCTCCAATCCCTCTTTTACTCTAGCTCTATATCATTTGTAATCTTATTTTTTTCAGAAGATAGAAAAGATGCAACTTCTTTTTGGCAAGCAGAAAGCATTTTATTATATGATAATAGAAAAATGGTACCCAACAGTTCTTATCTTTCAGTTTTGGTATGAACTCTATCTGTCCATATCAAATCTACTACTGGAAGATCCACCCCTCAGATATTATTTTCTTTTACACTTTTGGTTCCTTCCAACTGTTTTTCACTTCTGCTCTCCCTCTTAATATTTGGCTACAACTACCAGTGGAAATTCCTATCAGAATTTTTTCCCATGGACCTTAAAATTGAGAAGCCTTCCAGGACCTGATATTATGCTCAGTGGTAGAGAGAACAAAGGTGATTTTCAGATTGTCAAAGAGGAGAGAGCATGAAGTCAAATGATCATTCCCTGATCCATTATAGAGATAAATCATAACTACAGATCAGGACATCTCTATCTGCCTAGCAATGGTCAAATAATATAAAAATTACTCAGTCATACAAAGTAGTATCTTTCCAATTGATAAATAATATATTTATTTTCATTAAGTCATATATGTAAATGTTATAATAAAATCTTCTCATGGGCTTTATATTCTTCCAAGAGGACCTGATTTTGATTACCGGTATCTATATTAGGTATATGACTAACTATAGCTCTAGTTTCAAGGCATATAATGCTCTCTTCTGGACTCTAAAGTCACCTACATGCAAATGCACATATGCCTGCACAGACATGCATATGCAAATACTTTAAATTTTCATATTTATATTTAAAAGTGGTGGAAATGACAAAATCTAGAAAGGCAAACTTTTATGCTGTGCAAATACACAAAGGAAATACAATAAAATAGATAAGACAGGAACTCACCAAGGATGCTATTGGGAAGGAACAAGTCTGAACATGAGATTTCTCAATGGCTCATTTCCATGGAAATAACTGCTCAACTATGTGATGTATACACACAATTCCCTTGTCACCCACATGAGTTGTTGGATATAGAAGAGAAGGAAATTGTATCTTTTCCCTCTAGGACAGAATCTAGCTTCTATAATTTAATTTCTCTTTCCTTTCCTTTTCCCAATTACTTTAACCCTTTTCCAAAACTTTTTTTCATTTTCTCCATCTTTATTAACTTGGGTATTTCTTATTTACATTTCGATTGTTATTCCCTTTCCCGGTTTCCAGGCCAACTTTCCCCTAATCCCTCCCCCTGCCCTTCTCTATGGGTGTTCTCCTCCCCATCCTCCCCCCATTACTGCCCTCCCCCCCCAACAATCATGTTCACTGGTGGTTCAGTCTTGGCAGGACCAAGAGCTTCCCCTTCCACTGGTGATCTTACTAGGATATTCATTGCTACCTATGAGGTTGGAGCCCAGGGTCAGTCCATGTATAGTCTTTTTTTCCAAAACTTTTTAAATTAAAATTTAAAGTTAGCAAAAAAAGGTACTGAAACTCATTGTGGCATTTTCATGTATGTGTAGCACTATATTCTATTCTGATTATCAGTCACCAAAGCCTCCTGCCCCCAAATAGGCATCCCTTAAGCTTTAATGACACGTATATTTGACGACCCTCTCTCTTTTTCCTCCCCCCATTAAGATCTGTTCCCCTATTCGCATGATTCTCTTTCTAGTTTCATGACCTACTCATAGACACTTACAAGTAAATATATGCATGTACATGTGAATACACAGAAGTACACAGGATGAAAAGCATGCAAAACTTGTCTTGGTCAGTCTGGCTTATTTAGCTTAACATCATGTTTTCCAGTTTCATCTATTTTTCTGCAAATGCCATGATTTGATCTTTCCTTATGACTGACTAAAATTCTATCATTTATATGGGCCTAAATTCTATCATTTATATGGGCCTCTTTATCCTTTCGCTTGCTGATGGACATCTAGGTTGGTTTTGTATCTTAGCTATTGTAAGTAGAGCGTCAGTAGACATAGATGTGCAAGTATTACTGTGGCCTTTTAACTTGGATTCCTTCAAGTATACCTACCAAAAGTAGAATAGAGCTGGCTGTCTGATAAACTATATTTTCAGGGGATTATTTTTTCAGGTTTTTTATGATTGTTTGTTTGTTTTAGTTTTTTAGAAAACTCCGCACCAATTTCCACAGTGACTGCACAAGTTTCCACATCCAATAGTAGTGTTTAAGGGTTCCTCTTTCTTCAAAACTTTTGCCAGAATTTATTTTTTGTTTTGGTTTGTTTCGTTTGTTTTTATAATAGCTTTCAGACTGGAGTAAGACAGAATGCCAAGGTAGTTTTAATTTTTATTGCTCTCATGACCTAGGATATATTGATCAAATTTCCAGTATTTGTTGCCATTTGGATTTTTCCTTTGAAAATTGTTGATTGTTAATTAGCTCATTTATTGATTGGAAGACTTATTTCATTGATGCTTAATTTTTGCAGCTAATTTGTTGCATATCCTATATGTAACATACCTAGTTACATGTCAGACAGACCTGATAAATGGTTGGCAAAAATTTCCACACACTCTGTCTGCTCCTTTTCCCCCTGCAGATTTTTTTCCTTTGCTATACAGAAGATTTTAATTTCTTGCAATTCCATATGTCAGCTCTTTGGGTCATTTCCTGCACTGTCCATATCCTTTTTGGAAAGTCCTTGCCTGTGCCTATGTCTTGAAGGGTTTTACCATGTATCTCTCTAGCCATTTCAGATACTGTTAAGTTCCAATTACTGTCAATCCCCAGTAATCAGGCCACAAAGACAAATATCCCTGTCCCCTGACCGTAGAAAAAGTGTCTAGAAATACAGAAGAAGCCTTAGAATGTACTGAAAGATTCAAAAGTCAGAGGTCTCTTTAGCCTAGGAACTAGGACAATTAAAAGTTTATGTAAAATACTTTCAGCATGTTTATTCCACAGGGAACTTAGAAGACAGAGGTGGGATTGTAGAGAAGTAGCTAGGGGAAGAAGATACTTTTTTAAGGCAAATAATTGCCCTCTGGGGATCCATAAGCTCTGAAAAGTTATCAGCTCAGAATGACAAAGAAACCCTTCATGCCCAAGAAGAGGAAACACTGTGCTCCGAGGACTTCCTAAGGGTTGTCCCACCTCCCAGCCAAAGTGAGTCTTGTACCGGTGGTTAGCACTGGCCTCAGTGGTTTCCCTACAGGGATAGATCAGAGCAGGTGATGAGCATCTGCCATCAAAGCCACCTAGGCAGCCAGCATGGCTCTGTTAACATCTCCTGTGTTGTTCTCACCGGTTACAGTTAAAGGCATTTTGAATTCCTCCAGTGACTTATTGATGCAACTCATTGATTTCTGGCCACTAAAGAGTCCTTCTAGGTCTGTTACCCAACAATGAACTATTAAACAAAATGTTCGATGCAGGCAGGCATTTACGGAATGGAATAGTATAAATCAAAAGTTACTGCCTAGTCTTGAAGCATCTCTCCAATGTTGTCATGAGAAGGAAAGGAGAAGGTATAGGGTTGGTAGAAGATCCAAGGGCAGATATAGAGCCCTCCCTCTCTAAAAGGCAAAATTATGAACCATCTCGGCATTTGGGAAAATAATTCCAATAAGAGAAAGAAAAGTTTGATTCTTGATCTGATAGGAAATTTGTTGCTATAGTGGAATTTTCACCCTGGATTTTATCTAGATTGGACTTTGAATGAAGACTCGTATCATGGGAGATTATAAGCACTTTGGCTTGACCAAAGAGTTGTATGGTATCTAATCGCATAGCCACATTCTTATTTCCTTGGTCCCTGATTTTAAAAACCATCACCACAAACAGTTTTATGTTCAGTCTGAATAATTCAATAGGAAACCCTGTGACCAATAATACTATCTGACCTATAACTTTCTCAGGCATGCATAGAATGCAGGAAGACCAAATACTTTATTTTTACTTTTTTTGTGGCTTTGAACTATAATGTATGAATCTTAACTTGTCATAAGCCTTTAGGACTACAAGATATTGTAATGCTCACTAAATCTAACACTTTCACTCTGCAGATGAACGTGCACACTTCACATATGGCAGCTAACCAGATGATGTGTCAATGGAATTTAATACATGGTGCAAGCATGTCTTACCATAATCTCAAACATATCTTCAAAGAAACAGAAATATTAGTTGTTTCTTTACTTCTACTTTATATCTATATAGGAGTATTTGTGCTCCCATGTAAAATACATCTATTGTTTGCTGGCATAGGCAGTCTCTCTTTAGTTAGTGGGATGCTACTGAAGCTTCCTATGTAACAAAGGAGCTTAACAACTTGCTGTCTCTAGCTCGCCTGCCTGGGTGAGCTTCTAGAGAGAGGGTCCTCTTTCGATAGTACCTGGAGCTCATGCTCCTCCCACTGACGAGGCCCTGCCATGCTCTCATCAACTGTTTATGAAATAGGAAAAGTGGATGAAATTCTTCTCTAATTGTCCAAAAGAACTCACAGCAAAGTCATCTATCAAGAATAAAAGTTTAGCTGGGGTCTAAAATGGAAGAAAAAGATAGGGAGTTGGCGCTGTGTGCAATGGGCATTGTGTATGGATAGTCTAACTTAATTTCTGCAATGTATTGAAGCAGGAATTCTGTTATTGGGCTTAGGCACTGTGGTTTATTGCAGATTGTCTTAAAGCCACATCCTGTTAACTTTCTGACCTTAAAAGCACTTGTTCCTACCTGTCACTTGTCTTCATACTGGTGGACAGATTTGGCCTCAGTACTGTAGGCTTTCTGAGTGTAAGGATCACGCCTTTTAAGATTTTACTGAGTACGTGGCTGAAACAAATTTATATCTATTAGTTCATCTGATATATATTCAAAAACTCCAAGGAAATGTGTCATCATCCACACATTTCAGATGAAGAATCTGAAGTTATGGCGGTCAGGTGATTCATTCATGAAACAGGTAGACCACAACGCAGATTTCCTAACTTTTCATTCAAAGCTTTGCCTACTCTCCACATCTATTGGTATCTCAGAATACCTTCCTGAGACCTCCATCTAAGATGCCCAGAAGTCCCCTTCCATGAGTCATATCTGACCAAAGACACTTCTGTCTGTCAGGCAGACTGCCTTTATCTTGGTCCCTAGGTAGATCTAAGACAGAGACAGACAGCCTCTCCCAGGCCCTTGGATTCCCTGTGCATAAGATGAAGGAAATTCTGACTCCTTGCTCTGTGGTTCCTTTCATCTCTACATTTTTTTGACCACATTTTTTTGGGAGGGAATCTGAATCCCTCATTCCAATCTGAAAGTGAAAATTCTGTCTGTAAGTAATAAGTGGCCTCAGATTGGTAATAAGTCTAATGAATCACTCCCTCTGCTGACTCAGAGGACAAGCTTCGCAGACTGTCACAGGCTCCCTGGGCAGCGTTCAGAATCCCAACCAGCATCTCCCTAGGATCTGACCCTATCACCAACCTCTAACACTGAGAATCTAACGCCCCCTCTCCTGGTTTCCATAGAGATACCTTCTAGCCAGAGGCACCTTCATGGTGAGAATGGAAATAAGGTAAAAGAGGATAACGGGGTTACTTTGATCAAAGAATGTTATATATGTAAGTAAAGCTGGAAAAGAATGAAATATACACTTTGGATCAGAGCTGTGGGGAGGCCAGGGACCTGCTCTATCTTAGAATACTCTTCTCCCACTCCAACAATTAGGGCTCCAGCCACTGTTGGCAGACAGGGAGATCAGAATGGAATTATGCTCTTCGGACCGCTTATAGTTGAAGCTGTGTCTCTAATCTGGTTGGTTGCCATAATCTTGATACACTGAATGTCCTCTAGTTTGCTACAATGATTTAGGTATAATGAAGTCATTCACCTCCAAAGAATATACCAAGGTCCAATTTTTAAATTTTCTTATTTTATTCTGTGAAACCTCTGATGTTTTTTTTTTTATTAACTTGAGTATTTCTTATATACATTTCGAGTGTTATTCCCTTTCCCGGTTTCCGGGCAAACATCCCCCTCCCCCCTCCCCTTCCTTATGGGTGTTCCCCTCCCAACCCTCCCCCCATTGCCGCCCTCCCCCCATAGACTAGTTCACTGGGGGTTCAGTCTTAGCAGGACCCAGGGCTTCCCCTTCCACTGGTGCTCTTACTAGGATATTCATTGCTACCTATGGGGTCAGAGTCCAGGGTCAGTCCATAAATGCACACTTCATATCAAAAGGAAGTATTTCATCCAGGTGAGTTGAAAAACTGGGTTAAGCTTTCTTCCAAGCCCTTTCTTCCCCCATCCCCACCCACATTTCTACTCAAACTCTTCCATCCCTCGTACTTGTTTGCTCTACCTCCATATCACCTGTGCCCTACCATCTCGCCCCCTTTACCGCCTCCTCCCAAAAATCCCCTTCCTATCTTCTTGGCCTCTATAGGTAGTTAAAAACGTGAAGCTGAAGCTTCAAAACTAATACACACAAAAGAGAAATGACATGGGAGGCCTGTGTGACCTCACTCAATATTTTTTTTAATTTCATCCATTTATCTGAAAGTTTATAATTTTATTTTTCTTCAGAGCAAAATATAATTTTACTGTGTATGATCTCACATTGTATAATTATACTGTATATATGTACCACACTGTCATTATCCATTCATTTCTTAATGTATTTCTAGGCTTATTCTATTTCCCAAACATTATAAATTAAGAAACAATAAGCTTGGTGCATCGCCCCCAACTCAAGCAAATAATCCCTTCATTGATGCTTATGACAGGAACCCTAATTCATTGCAGAAGGTCACATACACATGAGGAAGACACATGAAAGTGGGAGGCAGAAGGACTCAAGGAAAAAAAAGGAGTGGGTAGGTATAAAAAAGACAAGAAAGGATAGTAACAAGGGGGGGGGTTGATCAAAGAATGTTATATATGTGAATGAAATTGAAAAAGAATCGAGTAAAACAATAAAATAACATTGAGCAAAAGAATAAATAAAGTATAGATCTGGAAAGATAAATACTAGAAAGAAATACACCTAAAATTTGGAATTAAGTATCTGATGACACTAACTTTATACAAGGAACAGTTAACCACCATAAAAGGCAATGACCTAGTACAAACTCAGACAGAAAAGGAGATTCACCATAGTGGAAAAGGTCAAGACCGTTCCAAACCCTCACGCTCAGCATCAATATACATGCCACTGTTCACCAAAATCTCTCAGCAACTACTGTATTATTGCTTACTTAGATATCTTTAAAATACACAATATACATTGCATATTATTGAGATATAAGGAATATCCACCAAAATTAAAATTTACTTAACTAAGTCCTAACCTTGTATTTATCCATAGTGCTTAGCACAAGTATACTTATTTTTATCTTTTTAAATTAATCTCTATATTATAAGAGCCAAGAAAGAATGACCAATGTCTCTGTCTTTGTGCTCATGGACAGGAACAAAATGCCCTGCACATTTCCTGGAACAATCAGCTTCTTAACACATGTTCATCTCAGGGACATAAGCTTCCTCAACACAGATTCATGAAACTAAGAGCATTTGAGAGGACTCCATGCAAGGCCATGACCTAGACTTGCAAGAAGCGTGGATAACAATAGAACTGGGATGTTGGAAATGATGCTGGCAGTCATGAAAGCATGCTTATTCTTTTCTTGTGTTTGATCGGAAGACATGACCACTGATCCACCACATTATACAATGTACTTTTTTTGTCCTGATAACTTTCAGTACTACCTTGCCCTTGCCCTTGCCCATGCCCAAGTCTTTAATTTTACTAGATGTTAATTTTCCCTTACTGTTTCTTTATATCTGTGATAACTTTTTCTTTTCCTCCACCCCTATTATGGATCATATTTCCTTCTACATTGATTGATTACTTATAATTGCTATGGCAAAAGATGCTAGATATAAATTAATGGCCAAATCAGGGGTATTAACCTTCAGAAATTGATACTTTAGTATGAGAAGCCAAGTCTCCCTTTCTGCTTTAGTTGTCTGCTTGTTTGAGAAAGAGTTTCATTGAGCCCCTACTGGCCTCAAATTCCCTTTTGTAGCTCAGACTGTTCTTGATCTCTGATACATTTGTCTCCAACTTCCCCACGATAAGATTACAGGAAGTGCCACCATGCCTATCTGTAGTTTCTCCCTTGTCCAACACCCTCTCTGCTTTTTTTTTTTTTCTTTTTTCTTTTCAGGAGAATAAATTCATTGTCTCTATTATTTCCTCCCCTAACCACCTAGATTAAAAATAAAAGGCTATGTCCCACCTCTTATTCCAGTAGTAGCCTAGGACTAAGTGCACAATGTGAAATGATATTTTAACTTGCCTGTCCTTGATTCTACTTCCTATACTTCTGGCCAGCTGGGCCAGCTGCTCCATGGGAGAAAACATGACCTGGGTTAGTGAGTTTATCCTCATGGGTCTCTCCAGTGACAAACACATCCAAGCTGGACTCTTTGTCCTCTTTGGGGTCACCTACCTGCTGACTCTGCTGGGCAATGGGCTCATTGTCCTGCTCATTGCACTGGACCCACGACTCCACCTGCCCATGTACTTCTTCCTCTGTCACCTGTCAGTGGTAGACATCTGCTATACCTCCAGTGGGGTCCCCCAGATGCTGGCACACTTCCCCATGGAGAAGAAGACCATCTCTTTTGCTCTATGTGGGACCCAACACTTCTTCGCTCTGGCCCTAGGAGGAACTGAGTTCTTGCTGCTGGCTGCCATGGCCTATGACCGCTATGTGGCTGTCTGTGATCCACTACGGTACACAGTGGTGATGAGCCCAAGGCTCTGCATGGGACTAGCAGGTGTCTCTTGGTTTGTGGGTTTAGTTAATTCTGCTGTGGAGACAGCGGTCACCATGCGCCTTCCTACCTGTGGGCACAATGTGCTCAACCATGTGGCCTGTGAGACACTGGCACTGGTCAGGTTGGCCTGTGTGGACATCACCCTCAACCAAGTGGTGATTCTGGCCTCTAGTGTGGTGGTGCTGCTGGTGCCCTGCTGCCTGGTCTCTCTGTCCTATGCCCACATTGTGGCTGCCATCATGAAGATCCGCTCTACCCAGGGACGCCACAAAGCCTTTGAGACCTGTGCCTCCCACCTGACTGTGGTCTCCATGTCTTATGGGATGGCCCTCTTCACCTACATGCAGCCCACTTCCACAGCCTCTGCTGAGCAGGACAAGGTGGTGGTGATCTTCTATGCTTTGGTCACCCCTATGCTGAATCCTCTCATCTACAGTCTGAGGAACAAGGATGTAAAGGCTGCTTTCCATCAAGTTCTGAAGAAGAACTTTGAGTCAAAGAATTAGAAAAAAAATGTCATTTAAAAAAGTGTCCTGCTGAAGATTATGAACACATTTAATAGATGGATCATGTGTATTTCCTACACACCAATGCCTGTCACTGAATTTACTCTCCCAATCCTGGTCAGTATTGGGGTATACGAAGTTCACAAAACCTGTCCTTAAGCGTGCCCGTGTTTGTATGTAAGGGAATAGTTATCAGTACCTAAATCTATGTGATGCTCCTATGTAATAGGAGCAGAATTTTACCTCCAGTCTTTAATGTGGCTTAGTTCAAAGAAAACAAATTACAGCAACATTAAGGTGTAAATACCGTGTAGAAAGTTAAATGAAATATGTGCATTTTCTTAACTGAAAGGAAGAGAAAAAACAATATAGCAATGTGTATGAACCAGAAAGGAGTGGTATTTCAGATATCAGAGTAATGCACACTAATTTGTTAATACGCTACTTCTGGGATGGCAAGATGGATTAGTGAGTTAAGGTATTTGTCATCAATGATGATGATGTGTGTTTGACACTCAAGACCCACACGATGAAAGAAAACGTCTGACTCACAAGTTATTCTCTGGTATCCATGGTATACACATTTACCATGACATACTCACATCAACCCCAATACTCATTCAGAGCACATACCTGAACACAAGGCTATACTACACATAATCAGAGGTCATCCACGGTATTAAGCAAGACACGAACTCTGTTTCTCCATCAGGAACAATTTAACAAACACCAAAATGAGTGAGTACCAATCACCTGAGATAATAAAACAAAACAGTGATCAACAAACATTTAAAACAACTTTTACAAATCATAATTAAATATCATTTAACAAAGAAAACTGATCCATTATTTATCTTTGAAACAAAACTAAAGAAACACAGTAGCATAATTTTAGGACAGTTCAAACCTTTACGTCATGCTTTGGGAACAGGTTGAGAGAAGGAGTAAGACAGAATAGAGCAGATATTAAGATTTTTGTGAAACTTTTGTTTCAATAACATTCAGCCTCCTCTCAATGTCATACAACCTCACAGCTTTCCACCTTAAGGCCATTCTTATCATACCACCTTAAGCCCATTCTTAACACACCCACAACAAAATGCCATTGCAACAAGGCACCCTATCATCTTAGCTTCTGAAAAACCACTGAAGTACTTTCGATCTATGGCCCTGTCAACTTTGAATATTTCAAAAAAAAAAAAGCAGTCTTAAAGGATGGGCCCTGTTGTGTTTGGATTTCCCTCTTAGCATGTCTTCTGTACTCTATCACTGCAGTAATATGAGTTATTTTACTTCTTTCTGGCTGAATGAGAAACAAATTCATGCTGGAAAAGACAGTTCAGCTGCTACAAGCTAAGGCTCACAACAAAAATGGCAAAAATAAACCCAAGTCAGCCATCAGATTCTTGACATGGATCAAAGAAAGACAGGCAGTCTTTTTAGCAAACGCTGCTGGCGATTTGGAAACACTTGTAAAAAACAGAAACTACATTCTTATCGCTCACCCACTGCAACATCACCCCAATGAAACAAACATTTTAACATAAGATCCAAGCCCTTGAAACTTCTAAGAAACAGAATATTTTATAATAGAGGTTGACTTGTTGATTCAACCTCTAGTACGCTACCCATGTCATGCTCTTCTTCAGCAGATTCCAGCATAATCTTGTGGTAGTCAGAAGCCCACAGGCAGAAAACCATAAACCTAAACCTTTCCTCACCTTACCCATAAGTTAAGCCTATCTTCTGCTGCTCCCCGAGGTACTGGTACCTATCTCTCCTGCCCTGAGTGACAGCACAGTAGTTAGTGTAATGTGAAAATCAGATCATAAGGTCCAGATACTGCTCTAATTCTACTCTGTAAGCCGCACCCAATCCCCCCCTTTTTTTGAAGAAAATAGATTGAAAGAATTTCCTAAACTTCTTCCACCTTTTAAAAAACATCTCTACAATTTTCGTATTGTCTTTCTCATAAATAGAAAAGGGTTTGATAACTACACTGGGCAATCAAGAGGCACTTCTGTGACTGAAGCTTGCTAAAACATAATTATAGTATGAGAAAGCCATGGCCCCAGAAACTCAGCAGCTGATGTGTGGAACCTTTTCCTTCCGTTATTACAGAGGAAGAAGAAAGACCGAAACTAAGATCAACTACTCTGTCCTACATCACTCACACACGCCTACTATAATCCTGTCTTCTAACCCTGCCTGCATGAATAATGTGAGTTGGAGAGTATCCATGATATATTGTTGCATATATAAAAATAAATTTATAAATACAACATGCTGAGTCCCATTAGTGTTGCTCATTATATGTTTAGGGCTAACCCCTTTTGATTGAACAAGCTATCAGACAACCCACTCCTCAGACAGTTTTTTCTTCTCTCAGAAGCCAGCAATTGCCCATGGCTCTTCACCTAGAGGCTGCGAAATCGCCCACATCGAAATTGGCATGTCAGCTGATGGAGTCATTATATGGATGCCAAAAAATTGACAACACCAGTTGGCATGCCAAAATGTGATCTAGTTTTAATTACACCTTCTCCCTCTTCAATACATTCTTTTCTCAATTAAATGTGTTTATAGACAATTTAATGACTATTATAATATTCTAATTATTGTCACTCTTATCTTCTTCCCACCATGTTGAACCTCTATTTTTTTTTTTGCAAAAATGCTTTTGTTACAGTCACAACTTCATGTTTTATTTTGGGACCCATTGAGTGACAAGGGAGCAATCTGTGTACTCTTGAGCCTAGAACTATCCATTGGGGGCCTAATGGGTTTACCAATCATTACTGAAGTGCATGATTATGGATTGCCCAGACTCTATCAGTAACTAATAGTTCAGTGGGTAGGGAAAGGGAACTATTAATCCTTCCCTCACCAATAAATAGCTGTTGTCACTCCCAATTTTGTCCAGGCCCAGGTCTAAGTACAGTACAGCGAACTGAAGCTGTTGTGAGTTAACATTTGCAATAGTTATGCTGTGCACACATGTATACTTCTTTTACCCTTCAAACGCGAGTCAGTCTCACAAAGATTACTAGTGCTGGATATGATAACAGTAGGCTAATTTATTAATATCACTGCACTGCTATATAAGGAGAAGCAATGTCTACAGGTTCTTCCATCTCACTTGGATATATAGTTGGTAATATTTACCTTTGTCTTGGTTCTAGACATTTATATATATTAATAATCAAAGAAGCACAAAATATGAAATTACAATTTTATTACCCAGAGACAACCCATGGATCCTTCCTAGATATCACTGCTCTTTGACATTTGAGCATTCTATAGTTATCCAATTGTTTGGACATTTTTCCTACCATTTTCCAACCTACATAGAATTACATATCATCTATTATAAAAAAAGGTATCATAGAGTTGATACTGTGCATTTTTATGAGCAAGAAAGGATTTTTAACTATATCCAGTCATATTTATTCTGGAAAAATGGTACCTAATAGTTCTTCTTTATCTTTGGTAGAGTCCCATCACTTCTTACAAGACATGCATTTTGCAGTCCAAATTCTAAGCATCACTCTTCTCTCCTCTTCTCCTCCATTATGTTGTTCAATTTGTTCATTTTTATTTTTGCCTTGCCTCTTTGTCTTGGCTACAATTATGAATTAGAATTACCATAGACCGTGAAGCTGGGAAGATGAGCTTGAGATTATCTGAAGAACAAGTAAAATAATAGTATTCAGGACTGTTGTCACTAAAGGGATGATCCTGCATATCAGGAAAGCATTATCAGCACCAAGGAGACTAAGATCATTTTAGTGACTGTGAACTTGGGACTTGTCAATGGCTCTCCAGTCATTGATGACAGTTCTATTGTGTTGCCCATACTTCCAACATCAGAGAAACCAACTTGGAGTTGGAAGGAGGACGGAAGGAGGAATTGTTGGTGATCTTCCTATAAAGCACAAGGGTCTCAGATTTACCTAATCCTCTACTGCTCAATTTGTTTTTCAAGTCCTCTCTCAAGGCTAGGGATTCAATGCCTTGCTCCAGACTCCTGCCAAGTCTAAAATGAGCCATACACAGTGTCATTAGCCCAGAAACTACAAGGACAATTAAAAGTTGAATAACGGGCTTTAAATGTGGATTCCACAGGGAACTTTAGAAGGAAAGCCGAGTAACAGAGATGTAACTGGAGGAAGAGTGTAGAAGAACACACCAAGAGTAAGTAATTGCCCTCTGGAGATTCCCAAGCTCTGAAAGTTATCACCCCAAACTGACAGAGTAAACCTCCATGCCTAAGAAGGCAAAAAAATAAGTTCTTCAAGGATTTGTTTGAGAGGAGCCGCATGCCCATGCACTTGAATCCTTTACATGAGGTGAGTACTTTGCATCAGTGACTCACGCACAGGGAATGCTGTAAGGGGTAGTGAGATGACAGAGCTCAGCTTTTGGGAGTAGCCAGGATAGCTATTGTTACCGCTAGTGTATTGTTCTTACTGGCTGCAACTGGAAAAGTTTTAAATTGTGACTTACAAAAGTCATTCCTTAAAGTCCTCCTTTGCTGTTAGTCACTCAATATGCAATTCAACTACAGTGCTCTAAAATACCATAGATAAACATTCCTAGAACAAAATATTGGAGCTCAAAGGCTATTATCTTTGCCTTGAAATATCTGAACAGTTGGTGTAAACAGGAATGGACAAGGGATGGAGTAGATAGTTCATGTGAAGGATGATAGGGAACCCAGGATTTCCAAAGGGAAAGAGAATAAATG
Organism: Rattus norvegicus; assembly: GCF_021556685.1. Classification (NCBI taxonomy): domain Eukaryota; kingdom Metazoa; phylum Chordata; class Mammalia; order Rodentia; family Muridae; genus Rattus; species Rattus norvegicus. Next base: position 72,137,048 of record NC_141537.1, on the reverse strand, counting down.
GTCTCAACTGTCCAATGTCAAAAGCAGAAATGATGAAAGACTTTGGAAAGAGGCTCATGTATCAGAGGACAGTGTTTTTACTTTTAGTCTAACTGATTTTCCCAGTACTAATGATATGCCCCTTTATCCATAATACCTTTGGTCTTTAAGACAAGAAATGCCATTTACTGAACACACACACACACAACACACACACACACACACACACACACACACACACACACACAAAACCAATAAAAAAAGACTGTTTATCTGTGACCTAAATGCAATGGTCAGCTTAGAGACCCTTCATTTTAAATATAGTTTCTATTTTATTAATTTATGCGGGGACACACATGAAAATGGCATTCAAAAGTGTATCAGACACAATTTGAAGGAGTTGTTCTCTACTTGTATCATGTGGGTTCCAAGAAGAAAACTCGGGTTGTCAAGATTGACGGCAGGCTTCTTCACGCCCTGAGCCATCTCACCAGCTCTGACCCTTATTTCTTGCCAATAATTTTACTCTTTATGCATAGAGTGATAAAAGAGCAGAGAATTATGTATTTCATTATATCCTGTTTTAAACTACCATAAATGTTTCTAACTTGTCACAAACCTGTATAACTAGAAGGAATTTTAATGCTATTCCTAATATGCTAAGTGAAAAGACAAAAACAACAACAACAACAGCAAAAAGAAAAAAAACCTATACTATGGCAATATCACAACTTATCCGATGGTACAAAGATGAGATTTTATTCAAGCAGAAAATTGGTCCCGCTGTCCTACCATTCTTTTCATTGCTCCCAGTTTGAGAAGCAAACACTGGTTGTTTGTTTGCTTCCATTTGATAACTTCCATGTTTCTACTGCCTGGGGACACAGCCAGGACCTCAGTTACTGAGGGGATGTTGGAACTTCCTCTGATAAAAGCATATTGACACAACCTTTCTATTATTTTTGCAAGCATAAGTTTCTGACCCTGATAATCTCTGCTCCTGTCACTGGTCAGGTCCTACCAAGTATATAGCATATGTTTATCAAATACAGAAAGGTGAACTGAAATTTTCTAAATATCTGAACAAGGCCATTGATCAAATAAAGAGTTGATCTTTACATAAAACCAACATCAAATATTACTAAAACCAATAGGTAGGAAGTTCATATAGCAATGATGCTGACAGTGACTATATACACATTTGACCTAGATTCTTGAAATGTCTTACAACAAGGGGTTGAAATTAAGTTTAATCACTGGGAGTTATTATAAATGATCTTGTGCTCCTCCCCTATTCTTTTAACTTTCTGATCTTCTGTATGTCACCCTGTCACTTGTCTTTGGGCTAGTGAATAAATTAGCCTAAGTGATGTGAACTCTGAGAGCAGGAAAAATGTCCAGTAAGGATTTATGAGTGCTTTTCCGAAATGTATTTCTGTTCACTGATTCATCTGACCTTACTTGACAGACTTTACAGAAAGCATTATTTATTTTTGTTGCTCCCATGATTCCAGTGAAAAAAAATAGGAATACAAAGGTCAAGGAGCCTGTAACAGAGCAGGTTCATGACTCAAGTAGGCAAGCGGGAGCTGGGATTCCCTGGCTGTACATTGAGAGCATCCCCTGTTCTAGAAGGCAAGATGACAGTCTGACCCCACCATCCATGGCCCTCAAGCATCCTCCTCCTTGGACTATATCTGCCAACAGTCCCCTCTGCCTCTCACTAATGTGCTAGATGATACCTGAGCTTCATATTGGTTTTCAGGTGTATTTGAGACCTGTGCAGGTGACCTCACCTTGCCCCTTGCATTCTTTATGTGGAAAATAAGAGGGAACCCTTCCATTTCTAGCAGGGATCACTGCACTCTGGATGGAATCTGGATCCTTCACAACAGGGTACAGATGAGGATTCTTTCTACAGTCACAAGTGACCTGGGAGTAAAATCAAACCAAATGGAACCACTCTCTCTCTCTCTTTCTCTGAAGACTCAGAGGAACGTCCCTGACTTATCACAGTGCTCTGAGTCTCAGCTAGCACCTTCCTAAGCCTGCCCTATCCTTTAAGTGAAACCCAAAGCCACTGTCTACCCTTCATGCTTCCCACTGTGATACTTTCTGCTCACTGCAGAATCAGAACCAAAGAGAGGCCAGAGCTGTCTGCAATGCCCAGCAACACTCTACTCTCCCCTTCCAACAATTAGATGGGACTCTAACCGCTGTTTCCACCATGGGAAATTAAAGCAGAATTACAGTTTTTAGAACTTTCCTGTTTGGTGCTGTGGCTCTGCTCTAGTTGTATTAGTAATAGTTTACAATATTTATATTGTTTAACTATATAGGCCCAAACTGGTTTATTGACTTTCAAGGAAAACACCAAACTCCAATATTTTTTCCCTTTTGATTCTGGAGAAACACTGATATTCAAAGCACAGAGTCTTAGTATTGAAGGTAAGTTTCCTTAAAGATAGGGTGAAGGCATGAAGCCTGACATATTTATTAAATGAATTATTTAACTGTTAGGAAGAAGCCTGCCTAGAGATTGTAATGCCAGTAAAAATATCTGAGGGAATTTAATTGGATTTTCTCAAGAACCATTCAGCCACAATGGACTGTAGACAGTCGATCACAAATTCAGGTGAGAAAGGAGAATTCCCACAGTGAAAGGATTGAGAGCTTTCTTCTGACTTCATGCTTGGTATCAATATGTCTGACTCCCATTGTTCACCAAAATCTCACACTTTCTTAGATAGCTAAATAAAGGCTGAAATTTAATTATTATCCAATTACTGACCTTGTTCTTTCATAACATTTAACCCGGTTTAATTAATGTTTGTACTCTTTTAAATTAATCTCTGTGTCCCTGAATAAATTTATATGAAGTAAGACGATGGAACTTATTATTCTGTCTTGTGATTCTTACAGACAGGGACCCCCCTCACCACTCCCAGCACACAGGAGATGTCCATCTCAAAGAGAGACTCATCCTAGTGGCTGTTGGCTACAGGGAGGAGGATGTGGGAGGATTCTCTTCTATACAATCACTTACACTGGAGTTTATTGGGAACAAGAAGCATAGCAGAATGGCTGCTTTCAAATGGTTTAAGGAAATGCTGAACCACCCATCATCTCAGGCCCAGAAGTACATATAAGACGTTAGCTGCTACTGTCTGACAGGGAAGAATCTACGTTTCTTCCCACATTCCTTATTGTCTTTAAGACCTTTTCCACTTTCATGCTTTCCTTACTGAGATTTTTCTTTTCTTTGTTTTACCTTTATTTTCATTTTTAAAATCTTATATTATTCTCTGTTTTCTGATCTTTAATCTATTTTTTCTCTGTCCTTCTACACTGTCAAACTACCTCCTATATTGTTTCAATTTGAAGAGTGCAAGAATTTTTTTTTATTCCTTAATGATTTTTGCAGTCTAGTCGTTATCCCCCTCCAGGTCTGCCCTCTGACTGTTCTTCATCTCATACCTCCTCCCCCAACCCCTATCTCCAAGAGGATGTCCCCACCCTACCACCACCCCCATCCCACCATACCTCCTACTCCCTGGGGCCTCAAGTTTCTTGTGAGTTAGGTGTGTCTTCTCTCACTGAGGCCAGATCAGGCAGTCCTCTGCTGTATATGTGTTGGGGGCCTCATATCAGCTAATGTATGCTGACTGGTTGGTGGTTCAGTATCTGAGAAAACTTAGCTGAGACTGCTGGTCTTACCATGGGACTGCCCTCCTCCTTAGCTTCTTCCAGCTTTTCCCTATTTCAACCACAGAGGTCCCTAAATTCTGTCCACTGGTTGGGTGTAAATATCTGCATCTGACTTTCAGCTGCTTGTTGGGGCTATTGGAGGGCAGCCATGCTAGGCTCCTGTCTGTAAACACACGATAGCATCAGTAATAGTGTCAGAGCTTAGAGCCTTCTTCCATTGAGCTGGATCCCAATTTGGGCCTGTCACTGGACCTCCTTTCCCTCAGGCTCTTTTGTCCTTGCAGTTTCTTTGGGGGGTTTTTGGTTTTTGATTTTTGTTTTGGTTTTTTGTTTTCTTTTGTTTTTTTAAGACAGGAACAATTCTGCGTCAGAGTTTTTGACTGTGGGATGGCAATCCCATCCTTCCACTTGATGCCCTGTCTTTCTACTATAGGTGAACTCTACAAATTCCCTCTCCCCATTATAGGGCATTTTATCTAAAGTCCTCTATGTCCTGAGAGTCTCTTACCTCCCAGGTCTCTGGTACATTTTAGAGGGACCTCCCCACCACCTCCTACCTCCCAAAGTCATCTGTTTCATTCTTTCTGCTGACCATCAGGGTTTCACTCCAGGTTCCCAGGACCAATGCCTGATCACGTTCCGCTTTCCTTTCCCTCCCCCTCTCCCACATCTTTCCCTCCCTCTGCCCCAACATTTCCTGTCCATGATTGCTTTTTTTCTCTTTCCCAAGTGGGATTGAGACATCCTCCCTCGAGTCCTTTGGCTTGTTAACCTTTTGAGTTCTATGGATCGTAACCTGGGTATTCTGTACTTTTTTGGCCAATATAAACATATTAGTAAGTATATACCATGCATGTGCTTTTGGGTCTGAGTTATCTCACTCAGGATGACATAGTCTAGTTTCATCCATTTGCATAAAAAATTCATGAAGTCATTGTTTTCAATAACTGAGTAGTATTCCATTGTGTAGATGTACCACATTTTCTGTATCCATTCTTCTGTTATGGGTCATCGGGGTTTTTTCCAGCTACTGGCCATCGCAAACAAGGCTGCTATGAAAATAATGAAACATGTGCCCTTGTGGCATTGTGGGGCATCTTTTGGGTATATCCCAAAGAGTGGTATTGCTGGGTCTTGAGGTAAATCTATTTCCAATTTTCTGAGGAACTTCTAGATTGATTGCTTGTAATCCCACCAGCAATGGAGGAGAGCGTTCCTCTTTCTCCACATCCTTGCCAGCATGTGCTAGCACCTGAGTTTTTTATCTTGTTCTGCCTGGTATAAGGTAGAATCTCAGGGTTGTTTTGATTTGCATTTCCCTGATCACTAAGGACTTTACACTTCTTTAAGTACTTCTTACCCATTTGGGATTCCTCTGTTGTTAATTCTCTGTTTAGTTCTATACCCCACTTTTTGATTGGGTTGCCTGGGGTTTTGTGGTGGTGGTGGTGATGGTGGTAGTGATGGTGGTGGTGGTGGTGGTTGACTTCTTCAGTTCTTTATATGTGTTGGATATTAGCCCTCTATCGGATGTGGGGTTAGTGAAGTTTTTTTTTCCATTCTGTAGGTTTCCAATTTGTCCTATTAACTATGTTCTTTGTTGTACAGAACCTTTTCAATTTCATGAGGTCCCGTGTACCAATTCCCGATCTTAAAGCATGAGCCATTGGAGTTCTGTTTAGGAAATCCACCAACCCTCGTGTCATTGAGTTTGAGGCTCTTTCCCACTTTCTCCTCTATTAGATTCAGTGTATCTGGTTTTAAGTTGAGGTCCTTGATTCATTTGGACTTGAGCTTTGTGCAAAATGACAAATACAAATCTACTTTCAATTTTCAATATACAGACAGACCAGCACCATTTATTGAAGATGCTTTCTGTTTTCCATTGTATATTTTGCCTTCTTTGTCAAAGATCAAGTGTCTGTAGATATGTGGATTTATTTCTCAGTCTTTGATTCTATTCCATTGATCAACCTGTCTGTCTCTGTACCAATACCATGCAGTTTTTATCACTAGTGCTATTTTTTAAGGTACATTTAAAGTGGGGATTAGCCCCTCAGAATCTCATGCATTTATTTATGTCAGTGGCAAATCTTCCTTTCTCCATTGTTTTGGGTATGTTCCTCCCTAATCATCAGCTTAAAACACCAAGCTGTGTTCCAGGTCCAGCTGAAATCCTAGCCTAGGACTCAGTGCATAACCTCTGGTGATACCTGTACTTGCCCCCTCTGACCTCTCTTTCCCCTACTCCTGGCCAGCAATCTCAGCTGCTCCATGAAGAAAGATAATGCAACCTGGGTAAGTGAGTTTATCCTCATGGGTCTCTCCAGTGACAAACACATCCAAGCTGGACTCTTTGTCCTCTTTGGGGTCACCTACCTGCTGACTCTTCTGGGCAATGGGCTCATTGTCCTGCTTATTGCACTGGACCCACGACTCCACCTGCCCATGTACTTCTTTCTCTGTCACTTGTCAGTGGTAGACATCTGCTACACCTCCAGTGGGGTCCCCCAGATGCTGGCACACTTCCTCATGGAGAAGAAGACCATCTCTTTTGCCCTATGTGGGACCCAGCTCTTCTTTGCTCTGACCCTTGGGGGAACTGAGTTCTTGCTGCTGGCTGCCATGGCCTATGACCGCTATGTGGCTGTCTGTGATCCACTACGGTACACAGTGGTGATGAGCCCAAGGCTCTGCATGGGTCTAGCAGGCGTCTCTTGGTTTGTGGGTTTAGTTAATTCTGCTGTGGAGACAGCAGTCACCATGCACCTTCCTACCTGTGGGCACAATGTGCTCAACCATGTGGCCTGTGAGACACTGGCACTGGTCAGGTTGGCCTGTGTGGACATCACCCTCAACCAAGTGGTGATTCTGGCCTCTAGTGTGGTGGTGCTGCTGGTGCCCTGCTGCCTGGTCTCTCTGTCTTATGCCCACATTGTGGCTGCCATCATGAAGATCCACTCTACCCAAGGACGCCGCAAAGCCTTTGAGACCTGTGCCTCTCACTTGACTGTGGTCTCCATGTCTTATGGGATGGCCCTCTTCACCTACATGCAGCCCCGCTCTACAGCCTCTGCTGAGCAGGACAAGGTAGTTGTGCTATTCTATGCTGTGGTCACCCCCATGCTGAATCCTCTCATCTACAGTCTGAGGAACAAAGATGTGAAGGCTGCCTTCAGTCGAGTTCTGATGAAAAACTTTGAGTCAAAGAATTAGGAGACAGTTTTCAAAAGGAAAGTTGTCCTTCTAGGTTTATGGATCCATTTAATGTGCAGATTTTGTGTGTGGTCCACAACTGTTGTCTGTCACTTCCTTTAGTTTTCCAATCCTGGCCATGCCTAGGGTATGAGCCACTCACATAACCTGCCCTTAAGTGTGCCTGTGTATGTGTATAAGGGAATTGTTATCAGGACCTAAATCTACATGATGCTCCTTTGCAGTAATAAGGAAGCAGAATTTTACCACTAGTCTTTATTTTGGCTTCTGCTTGAATCAAAGAAAACAAATTACAACAACTTTAAGTTGTAAATACCATCGAAAAGGTTAAATGAAATGTGTGCATTTTCTTAACTGAAAGGAAGAGAGAAAACAGAATAGTGGTGTGTTTGAATCAGAAAGGAAGTGCACAGAAGTCATTTTGTTAAGACTCTAGTTCTGTGATGATAGATGGCTCAATGGGTTAAGGAACTTACCATCAATCCTGATGACCTGTATTTGAGTCCTAGGATCCACATGATGAAAGAAAAGGTCTGATTCACAAGTTATTCTCTGACTTCCACATGTCTACCATGGCATAATTGGACCTTCTCTAACACACATAATGAATGAATGAATGAATGAATGAATGAATGAATGAATGAAATGCAAGTCAACTTTTATCCTAAAATCTATAAATATGTATTTAACTATTCTTCAGACTATAAAAACAGAATATCCACAAATTTCAAACTTGTCTGTGCCCAAAGAATTAAACAGGCCTTAGACCAGAAATACAAAAGCTGAGCAGGTAGGAGAAGTCAGTCAAGCACATGCTGGCCAAGCATGATTATCTGAGTTTAATGCCAAGAAACAATATTAAATGATGGGTGTGATGCCTTAAGAGCTGTCTCAGAAGTTAGCACCACTTGTTGCTCTCACAGAGGACCTGGGTTTATTTCCAAACACTCACAACAGCTTTCTGTGATTCAAGTCCCAATAGATCTCATACCCTCTTCAGGTATTTGTGGGCACTAGGCACATATGTGGTACACATATGCATCATATACATGCTTAAAGGCAAACCACCCATACACATAAAATGAAAATAAAATAAATAAGCATTTTTTAAAAAATTTAAAAGTTGTCATGTTAGAACACACTTGTAATTCAGTGGCTTAGCAAAGGGAGTAAGGTTCCTGGTGCTCACTGGCTAAGCAGATTTGTCAAATAGGCTGACACCCAAGGTTGTCATATGTCATATGTGATACACAAACACAAACAAACAAACACAATTCTATACAAAAACAGAAGTGTATGAGTCACATGGTACACCTTAGTCATAGAGAACACACATACGATCTAAGGCTGGTGACATCAGGATTCCTGCAGATCTGGGCATGTGCAAGTCTATAGGCATCGGTTTCCTTCTTTTGCCAAATGGAGGACAAATGCCAGCTCATTAATTCAAATATTAGAGATCTCAGACAAATATCTAATACAGGTATCTAACCATATACTCTTGTCAATGCTCAGAAATTCATCCAGATTACACACAAGGCTACATATAATCAGAGGTGAGCTTACACACTAAGCAAGGGAAGAACTCTGTTCTCCAGCAGAAAGTATTTAATAATCACAAAAATGAGCGAGTTCCAATAACACCAGATGATGAGACAAAACAGTCATGGTCTAATCCTAATATTTAAAACAACTTTAGAAAAAAACATAACTAAATATCATTTAACAAAGCAAAATGGATCTCTTATTTATCTTTCAAACGAAACTAAAGAAACACTGCAGCATTATTTCAGAACTATTCAAACTTTTATTCCATGTATTGGGAACAGGTTGAGAGAAGGAGCAAGACAGAATAGAGCACATATTAAGTTTCTAGTGAGACTGTTGTTTCAGTGACATTCAGCCTCCTCTCAATGTCATACAATCTCACATCTTTCCACCTTTAGACCATTCTTATCATACAACCTTAAGATCACTCTTATCACACCCACAACAAAATGCCACTGCAACAATTCAGCCGCTCTTTCACCCAGCTCCTGAAACCACTGCACTGCTTTCCATCTATAGACCTGTCAACTTTGAGTATTTAAAAACAAAAATGCAGTCCTAAAAAATGGACCCTGTTGTGTCTGGATTTCCCTCTTAGCATGTCTTCTGTGCTCTATCACTGCAGTAATATGAGTTGTTTTACTTCTTTCTGGCTGAATGAGAAACAAATTCACGCTGGAAAAGACAGCTCAGCTGCTACAAGCTAAGGCTCACAACAAAAATGACAAAAATAAAACCATGTCAGCCATGTCAGATTATTGATACAGGGGAAAAGAAGACAGACAGCTTGTTTAGCAAATGCTGCTTGGAAAATTGAAACACATGTACAAAGATGAAACTAGATTCTTATTAGTTATTCACTCCAACATCAATGGATCAATAACCTTAATGTTAGATCCAAAATTTTGAAACTTTTCTAAGAGACAGAGAGAGCATTTCATGATAGAGGTTGACTTGTTGACTTAACCTCCAGTACATTAGCCATCCCATGCTGTTCTTCGGCCTGATTCCTGAATAATCCTGTGGTAGTCAGAATCTTCAACCAGCCCACAGACAGAACACCATAAACCTAAGCTTTTCCTCACCATACCCACAAGTTCAACTTACCTTCTGCTGCTCCCCATGAAGTACAAGAACCCATCTCTCCTGCCCTATGAATGACAGCACAACTGGTGGCAGGTGGAGAGTCAGGTCATGTGGTCGAGATACAGCTCTAGTCCTCTTCTAATCTAGAATGTAATATCGTTCCCACCACTTCTACTCTCTAAGCTACATTCAATCTTTATTTTTTGTTTGGTTTTGGTTTTTTTGTTTGTTTTGAGAAAAAGAGGTTGAAAATGTTTCCCAAGTTTCTTCCAGCTTTTTAAGAACATCTCTACAATTTTTGTATTGTCTTTTTCATCAATAGAAAAAGGTTTGATGACTACACTGTGCACTCAGGGGGCACCTTTATAACTGATGCTTGCTGAAAAGGGGAAAGTGCATGAGCCTAGAAAGTCAGCAGCTGATGTTGTATGGAACCTGTTTCATGGAAGAAAAGAGATCTAAAGTAAGATCAACAATTCTGTCCTACATCACTCATATCTACTGTAATCCTATCTTCTAACCCTGAATGCATAAATAATATGGGTTGGAGAGTATCCATGCTATATATATTGTTACATATATAAATATAAATTTATAAATACAATGTGTTGAGTCCCTTAAGTATTGATCATTATGTGTTTAAAACTGATCCCTTTTGATTAGATAGTCTATCAGAGGGCCCCTTCCCGGAAAAGATACTTTCTTCCTCTCTCAGCAGGTATTAATTGCCTATAGCTCTCCATCTAGGGGTTGTGAGATCGCCTTAATCCACATTGACACGTCAACTGATGTTGTTACTATATGGTTACCCAAGGAAGACTTGAAATTTGGTAGCACTAGTTGGCATGCCAAAATGTGATTCAATTTTAACTACATTTTTTCTGCTTTCAATAAATTTTTTCTCAATTAAGTTTGTTCTTGGACAATTTAATGAACTATGGTATGATACATTCTAATTATTTTCACCCTTCTCTTATCTTCTTCCCAACCTACTCAACTTCCTTTTCCCTAAAAATGCTTTTCTCACATTCATGTTTTCATGGATTATTCTTTGACCCATTGAATCACAAAGGAGCCATCTGTAAAGTGGAAATCTCTGGTTTCTTTGGAGAATCAGTTGTGTCATGTGATGTTTTTCTGGAAACTGTCTTATGAAATGTTTGAGACATATGGGAGGATGTTTTGCTGAGAAAACACACGTGGAGTTTTTTCTGGAAGCTGCCTGAAAAAGAGGCAGATGATGTTTTGCTAGAGCAGACACTTGAGAAAACATGTGATGTTTGGAAAATGTATAACTATAACCCAACAGACAGTAGATGACATTGTAGCGTTGTTTTGCCATGCTGCTCTTTGGTGGTCTTCATTGGGTTTTGCTGACCCTGGTCTTCACTGACGACCACGTGGCATTAGTTTGCCTTGCCTTATTCACTGATTATCATTTATTGTGACTTCATAGAGACAAACACAACAATGAAGTTCTTGTGATAGTCTGGCAACTTCTTGCCACTTCTGCAGAGTCCAGACTCAAGCCTAGTGGCAGAGCATTGCTGCTGCTTCTGAAACTACCTACCATTCATGATTCATGAATGGGGTTTGCAAGTGGATCAAGCTACCACTGCTGATTCTTGTGAATTGAACTGCTGATATACTGACAGTGGAGATTGTAATTGCCCCCAAAGAACCTTTTCTAAATATGTCCATATCGCCCTTTGCCCTATTAACCTTTCCTTTCCACTACCTCTTGTGGGTAGACGGTTATAAAAGAGATTAAAGGATTTAAGAACCTTTGTTAAAGTAGGTTTAGAAAAATCTAAATCTAAACACCTGTGCAGTCATGAGTTTGGAAATATTTATTTGGGACTAATGGGCTTACCAATGTTTACTAAAGACTATGACTATCGCACTGCAAAATCCACCAGTAACTAATACTTCAATGGGTAGGGAAAGGATGACATTGATCCCGTCCTAATCAATGAGTATGTATCATCAGGCCAAATTTCACTGAAACTCAGGCCCAGCCTCAGTGCAGGCAACTGCAGCTGCTGTGAGTTAACATTTGCAATGGTTTTGTTGCACACAGAATATGTGTACTTTCCTTAGCCATTTAAAAGGCACTCAGTTTCATGAGAACAATTTACTAGTACTGGATATATAAATGGTAGGTTACTTTCTTAATACTACTTACTATATCATTATATGAGGATGGGCCATATCTCAGGATTTTTTTTTCATCTAATTTTGGATGCATGTTTGATAACATTGTTCTTTGTCTTGGTTCTAGACATTTATAAGTATTGATAATCAAGGAAGTACAAAATGCAAACAATTATCTTATTACCCAGAGATAACCTGTAGATTATTCTTAGACATCACTACTTTTTGACATTTGAGCATTCTATAGTCATCCAACTGTTTGGACACATTTTCTACCATTTTCCAACCTACACGTTTCATGGAGTTATATATCATCTGTATCAAAATGTATCCTAAAGGAGATAAGGTGCATTTTTATGAGCAAGAAAGCATTTTAGCTATATCTGGTCATATTTATTCTGCAAAATGGTACTAATAGTTCTCCTTTATCTTTGGTAGAATCCCATCACTTCTTACAAGACATGCACTTTGCAGTCCAAATTCTAAGCATCACTCTTCTTTCCTCTTCTCTCCCATGATGTTCTTCAATTTATTCTTTTATATTTTTGCCTTTCCTCTTTCTCTTGGCTACAATTCTGAATTAGAATTACTGTAGACAGTGAAGCTGGGAAACCTTAGAGTCCTCTGGGGTCCTAAGTTGAACAGAGGAGTGAACTGAGCAGAGATGAGCTGGAGATTATCTAAAGAAGAACAAGTAAAATAATAGTATTCAAGTCTATTGTCACTAAAGGGATGATCCTGCGTATCAGGAAAGCATTATCAGCACCAAGGAGACTAAGATCATTTTAGTGACTGTGAACTTGGGACTTGTCAATGGCTCTCCAGTCATTGATGACAGTTCTATTGTGTTGCCCATACTTCCAACATCAGAGAAACCAACTTGGAGTTGGAAGGAGGAAGGAAGGAGGAATTGTTGGTGATCTTCCTATAAAGCACAGCAAGGGTCTCAGATTTACCAATGCTCTACTGCTCCATTTGTTTTTCAACTCCTCTCTCAAGGTCAGGGATTCAATGCCTTGCTCCAGACTCCTGCCAAGTCTAAAATGAGCCATACACAGTGTCATTAGCCCAGAAACTACAAGGACAATTAAAAGTTGAGTAACAGGCTTTCAAAATGTGGATTCCATAGGGAACTTTAGAAGGGAAGCTTGGTAACAGAGATGTAAGTGGAGGAAGAGTGTAAAAGAACACAACGAAAGTAAGTAATTGCCCTCTGGAGATTCCCAAGCTCTGAAAGTTATCAGCCCAGACTAATAGAGTAAGATCTCCATGTCTAAAAAGACAAAAGAGAAGTTCTTCAAGGACTTTCTTTGAGATGAGCCAGTCAAATTGAGTCCTTAACCTGAGGTGAGTACTCTGCATCAATGACTCACCCACAGGGAAACTTGTAAAGAGGTAGTGAGATGATGGAGCCCAAACCTGTGGGAGAAGCCAGAACTGCTTTTGTAATCACTAGTGTGTTGTTCTCATTGGCTGCAGCTCCACATGTTTTAAATTGTGAGTTAGATTATATAAGTCAGTCCATAGTCCTCCTTTGTGGTCAATTGTGAAACAGAAAATACAACTGCAATGCACTAAATACCAGAAATAAACACTCCTAGAAGAAAATTTTGGATATCAAAGGTTGCTATTTTCTTGACCTTAAAACACCTGTGAAGTTGGGGTGAACAGGAGTGGACAAGGGAGGGAGTTGATGGGTGATCCAAAGGATGTTGTAGAAAACAGCTCTTCGTAAAGGAAAGACAATAAATATTCTCAACTGTCCAATGTCTAAAGCATAGTTATTAAGAAAAAAAGCAGGTTTAATACTTACCTGGTGTTTAAAAAGTTAGTGAACATCACACTGTAGAAATGATGAAAGACTTTGGAAAGAGGCTCATGCATCAGAGGACAGTGTTTTTATTCTTAGCCCAACTGATTTTCCTACTACTAATGATATGCCCCTTTATCCATAAGACCTTTGGTCTTTAAGACAAGAAATGACATTTACTGAACTCCCATTCCCAACTGAAAAAAAAACAAAAACAAAAACAAAAAGCAAAACAAAAATGTTTATGTGTGACCTAAATGTGATAATCAGCTTAGAGACCCGAAGATAAAAGACAAGATTTTATTTGAGCAGAAAATTGGTCCCGCTGTCCTACCATTCTTTTCATTGCTCCCAGTTTTGAGAAGCAAACACTGGTTGTTTACTTACTTCCATTTGATAACTTCTGTGTTTCTACTGCCTGGGGACACAGCCAGGACCTGTCTTCAGTTACTGAGGGGATGTTGGAATCTCCTCTAATAAGAGCATATTGACACAACCACCTTTCCATAATTAATACAAGTATGAATGTCTGGAGAGAGAGAGAGAGAGAGAGAGAGAGAGAGAGAGAGAGAGAGAGAGAGAGAGAGAGAGATCACTTTTGGACCCTGATAATCTCTGCTCCTGTCACTGGTCAGGTCCTACCAAGTATATAGCATATGTTTATCAAATACAGAAAGGTGAACTGAAATTTTCTAAATATCTGAACAAGGCCATTGATCAAATAAAGAGTTGATCTTTACATAAAACCAACATCAAATATTACTAAAACAAGTAGGTGGGACTTTCATATAGCAATGATGCTGACAGTGACTATATACACATTTGACCTAGATTCTTGAAATGTCTTACAACAAGGGGTTGAAATTAAGTTTAATCACTAGGAGTTATTATAAATGATCTTGTGCTCCTCCCCCATTCTTTTAACTTTCTGATCTTCTGTATGTCACTCTGTCACTTGTCTTTGGGCTAGTGAATAAATTAGCCTAAGTGATGTGAACTCTCTGAGAGCAGGAAAAATGTCCAGTAAGGATTTACAGAGTGCTTTTCCAAAATGTATTTCTGTTCACTGATTCATCTGACCTTACTTGACAGACTTTACAGAAAGTATTATTTATTTTTGTTGCTCCCATGATTCCAGTGGAAAAAAAATAGGAATACAAAGGTCAAGAAGCCTGTAACAGAGCAGGTTCACGGCTCAAGTAGGCAAGCGGGAGCTGGGATTCCCTGGCTGTACATTGAGAGCATCCCCTGTTCTAGAAGGCAAGATGCCAGTCTGACCCCACCATCCATGGCCCTCAAGCATCCTCTTCCTTGGACTATATCTGCCAACAGCCCCTCTGCCTCGCACTAATGTGCTAGGTGATACCTGAGCTTCATATTGGTTCTCAGGTGAATTTGAGACCTGTGCAGGTGACCTCACCTTGCCCCTTGGATTCTTTATGTGGAAAGTAAGAGGGAACCCTTCCATTTCTAGCAGGGTTCACTGCACTCTGGATGAAATCTAGATCCTTCCCACTAGGATACAGATGGGCATTCTTTGTACAGCAACAAAGTGGCCTGGAAGTGGTACCAAGTCCAAACTCAACCACTCTCTCTGAAGACTTAAAGAACAGGCCTCAAACTGCTATGCAGCTCTAAATCCCAGCTAGCACCTCCCTAAGCCTTAACTTTTACTGGGAACCCAAAGCCACTTTTTACCCTTCATGGTTCTCACTGTGATACTTTCTGGTCACTACAATTCAGAACCAAAGAAAGGCCAGAGCTGTCTGCAATGCCCAGCAACACTCTACTCTCCCCATCCAACAATTAGATGGGACTCTAACCACTCTTTGAACCAAAGAAAATCAGAATGGAGTCATCCTTTTCATCAAAACTCACTGGTTTGATACTTTGGCTCTACTCTAGCTGTGTCAATGATAATTTGTAGTGTTTATATTGTTTAGCTATGTATGTACAAACCAGTTTATCGACTCCCAAGGAATACACCAAACTCCAATATTTTTTATTTTCTATTTGGTTCTGTGAAACACTGATGTTCAAAGCTCAGAGTCTTAGTATTGGAAGATAAGATTTTATAAAGACTGGATGAAAGCATGAAGCCTGCTATATTCAATAAATGAATTATTGACCCATTAACTATTTTGAGTAAAAGAAGCATACCTAAAGATCATACTGCCAGTAAGAAATCTGAGGGAATTTAATTGGATTTTCTCAGTAACCACTCAGCTATGATGGACTGTAGATAGTCAAATGCAAACTCAAATAAATAAGGAGAATTCACCACAGTGAAAAGGATTGAGAGCTTTTTTATCACTTCATGCTTGGTATCAATATGTCTGCCTCCCCTTGTTCATTCAAAACTCAGACACTTTCATAAACATCTAAATAAATAGTCAAAATGTACAGTGCAAGTTACATGTAATAAAAATATAAGGAATAGGAACAATGATAACTTAGTTACAAAGGCTGAAATTTAATTATCCAAGGAATGAATTTATTCTTTTCATAGCACGCAACACAATTTAATTAATGTTTGTAATTTTTAAAATTAATCTCTGTGTCCCTGGTTAATTTATAAGAACCAAGAGGGTGGGACTTGTAATTTTGCCTTGTTTTTCTCACTGACAGGAAGCTTCACACTGTTCCCAGTACACAGCAGATACCCGTCTCAACGAGAGATGCCTCCTAAGGTGGATGATTATGAGGAGGATGTGGGAAGATTCTCTTCCACACTATCACTATCACTCACTGGAGTTTATTGGGAGAAAGAAGAGGAGCAGAACGGATGCTTTCAAAATGTTTCAAGGAAATGCTGAGCCACCCATCATCTCAGGCCCAGCAGTACATATAAGACATTAGCTGCTACTGTTTGACAGGGAAGAAGCTACCTTTCTTTCCACTTGCCCTATTGTCATTAAGACCTTGTCCACTTTGTTTCTTTGTTTTGTTGTTGTTGTTGTTGTTGTTGTTTGTTTTTTTTTCTATGTGACAATTTTTTTTAACTTGAGTATTTCTTATATACATTTCGAGTGTTATTCCCTTTCCCGGTTTCCAGGCAAACATCCCCCTTCCCCCTTCTCTTCTTTATGGGTGTTCCCCTCCCCGTCCTCCCCCCATTGCCTCCCTCCCCCCAACAATCTAGTTCACTGGGGGTTCAGTCTTAGCAGGACCCAGGGCTTCCCCTTCCACTGGTGCTCCTACTAGGATATTCATTGCTACCTATGAAGTCAGAGTCCAGGGTCAGTCCATGTATAGTCTTTAGGTAGTGGCTTAGTCCCTGGAAGCTCTGGTTGCTTGGCATTGTTGTACATATGGGGTCTCGAGCCCCTTCAAGCTCTTCCAGTTCTTTCTCTGATTCCTTCAACGGGGGTCCTATTTTCAGTTCAGTGGTTTGCTGCTGGCATTCGCCTCTGTGTTTGCTGTATTCTGGCTGTAAGACCTTGTCCACTTTGATACCTTCCTTACTGACTTTTTTTTCCTTTGTTTCCTTTTTAACTCTAGCACTACTCTTTTCCATCATTTATTTTATTTGTTCTATCCTTCTACATTGGCAGATTACCTACACCCTATATTGTCTCAACTTGCAGAGTCCTAGAAATGAAAAGGGACAAGTAAAGTAGGGATTTACTCCCCCAAATCTCATGTATTTGTGTCAGTGGCCAAATCTTTTCTCCATTGTTTTGGATATGTTCCTCCCTAATCACCAGCTTAAAGCACCAAGCTGTGTTCCAGGTCCAGCTGAAATCCTAACCTAGGAGTCAGTGCACAACCTATCTTGACACCTGTATTTGCCCCCTCTGACCTCTCTTTCCCCTACTCCTGGCCAGCAATCTCAGCTGCTCCATGAAGAAAGACAATGCAACCTGGGTAAGTGAGTTTATCCTCATGGGTCTCTCCAGTGACAAACACATCCAAGCTGGACTCTTTGTCCTCTTTGGGGTCACCTACCTGCTGACTCTGCTGGGCAATGGGCTCATTGTCCTGCTCATTGCACTGGACCCACGACTCCACCTGCCCATGTACTTCTTCCTCTGTCACCTGTCAGTGGTAGACATCTGCTATACCTCCAGTGGGGTCCCCCAGATGCTGGCACACTTCCTCATGGAGAAGAAGACCATCTCTTTTGCTCTATGTGGGACCCAACACTTCTTCGCTCTGGCCCTAGGAGGAACTGAGTTCTTGCTGCTGGCTGCCATGGCCTATGACCGCTATGTGGCTGTCTGTGATCCACTACGGTACACAGTGGTGATGAGCCCAAGGCTCTGCATGGGTCTAGCAGGCGTCTCTTGGTTTGTGGGTTTAGTTAATTCTGCTGTGGAGACAGCGGTCACCATGCGCCTTCCTACCTGTGGGCACAACGTGCTCAACCATGTGGCCTGCGAGACACTGGCACTGGTCAGGTTGGCCTGTGTGGACATCACCCTCAACCAAGTGGTGATTCTGGCCTCTAGTGTGGTGGTGCTGCTGGTGCCCTGCTGCCTGGTCTCTCTGTCCTATGCCCACATTGTGGCTGCCATCTTAAAGATCCGCTCTACCCAGGGACGCCGCAAAGCCTTTGGTACTTGTGCTTCCCACTTAACTGTGGTCTCTATGTCTTATGGGATGGCCCTTTTCACACATATGGAGCCCACCTCCACAGCTTCTGCTGAGCAAGACAAGGTGGTGGTGGTCTTCTATGCTGTGGTCACCCCAATGCTGAATCCTCTCATCTACAGCCTGAGGAACAAGGATGTGAAAGCCGCCTTCAGTCGAGTTCTGATGAAGAGTTTTGAGTCAAAGAATTAGGAAACAATTCTGTAAAGAAGCCTTCTCTCTATATAGTGGGAATTTGGGTATATAATTCATAGTGATATACATATAAGTATACTGATGTATATAGTTCCTTTTGTATGTATATAAGTGTGCATATATGGGTGCACATGAAATGTGTGTGTGTGCATGCGTACAAATACATAGATCTGTGATATAGACTATACTCCTTTGAGTTAAAAGAGAACTCTCATTTTAACTCTGCATTCGGTTTTTTTTTTGTCCTTGCCTTAATTCAAAGAAAGTGAATCACATGCCTTTAAAATGATCCAACCTATGAAAGACTTATATAAATATAAGAAAATGAATATATATTTTTTGTTCTTATATAAAAGAAAGGAGGAATGACCCAGCAGACATACAGATTAGAAAAGAAGATTACTCTAATTAGATGTGCACATAATTTATGTCACGAGCCTTTTCATTGCTAAAATTTCCAAATGTGTAGAAGTCAGAAAGAAAGGAAGAAGAAATAAGTGGTAAGTTACCAACTTTTCAAATTGGTCTTAGGTCAGAGGAATAAATGCCATATGATTCCCATTTGATCAGCCCGCCTTAGCAGGGTGTGGACTTCACACATATCAGGAGCCAATGTCATACTCATGATCTCCAGAGCCCTAGAAAGTAAGCTTTGGTCACATGCAAGTCCCAAGGGCTTCATTTGCCTTCCTTCCATTTCCAACTTGCCAGGAAGGCAAGTGGCAGGTCAGAGAGACACAATATCAGAACCTCAAACTAATACTTTCTATACAAAGCCATATTCTCTTTTGAAAATTTGGGGGTATATTCAGAAGTCATACTTGATTGAAAGGACACAGCCCACAGAATGGGAGATGAGCCACTGAACACAGCAAGGAAAGAATTCTTTCCTTTAGAAGTCTTTTGCTTCACCTATTCTAACATATACACAGGGTGGGCATGTCTCTTCGAAACACCCTAGACAATAAAGCAAAGCCATGGTGATTTCATTCTGACAAATCTTTAAAACAACTTTTTAAAATGAAAATTAAGGATCTCTCATCCTGGAGCTGGGGCTATAGCTCAGCTGGGAAGAGCGCTTGTTCTTACGTGGGACCTTGGTTCTGTTCCCAGAACACACATGGTAGTTCCCACTCATCTGCAACTTCAGTCCCTTGGGATCTGCTGTTCTCTTCTTTCCTCTTCAGGCATTGCACCCATGTGGTGCACAGACACGTGCGCAGGCAAAACATCCACATGAATTTTATTTCTTTTAAAAAGAGAAAAAAATAGGCATTTTTTTAATTCCAGATATGACAGATCTCAAGTGTGTGGTGGCTACAACAATGCCACAAACCATAAAATGAGCATTGCAAGTTTTATGCAACACACTAGAAATGGTCTCAAAGCTTAAGGAGAAGAGAAACATCATAAATTTCTAATAAAAGTTTAAATAAAGATTAAATTCACATAACACAGTTCATGTATTTTTTTCCATTTACTTTATTGGTGCTTGATATAATCACAGAATCCTGCAACCTCGAATCTATGTAATTTTAGAATATTTTAATCAATGACAAAATCTACAGGCATCTTATTTCCATTAAGCAACCTCTCCTTTTCTTAGCTCCCAATGACCACTAACATGCTGCCTACCTGTGGATTTGCAAGCTCCAGGAATGTCATATAAGTAGACCTATAAAAGAAATACCTGCTCTTCTTCACCTCATTTGGTGTTTTCAAACCCAATCCTTGTCGTTTATAACAGGTCTTTGCTCCCTTGTGTGGCTGAGTCACACCCAGCTGTGTGTATACACGGCTGCATTTGTGAATCCAGTTATCATACGATACAATGGATATTTGTACTTTCATCTTTTGACCACTATTCATAGTGATGCTGTGAACCATTACACTGTTTAATTCACATTTATTCAGCTCGTTCAGAGATACCCAGAAGTGGAATTTCTGTTTAGTTCTTTGAGAAATGGCCAAACTTAACTTTCTGAAGATGAGCCCTCCTTTCTGGTCACGAGCAACAAGTGAGGATTCCAATTTATCAGCATCCTCAACACATTTAACTCTTTGTTGACAAGGTAATGAGACATCCTTAGGAGTTGTAGACAGTTCTAAGTCACCATGTGGGTGTGGGGAACCAGACAGAGGTCCTCTGCAATAGCAACAAACACTTTAACTTCTGAACCATCTTTCCAGCCCAAAAGCAACAATTTTAACTCAAAAATAAATTTGCTTCTTTGTAATTTTACTTCTACAATCATGCTGTAGTTTTATTTTGTGTATCCCTGATCATTAATGAGGCTAAACATCTATGTGTTTGTTTTCCAATTCTTTAATCCACTTCAGAAAAGTTTATCAAACTTGCTTGTGGTTCCAGTTCCTTCTGTCGTTGTTTCTCTCTCAGTATTGAAAATACCATTTCCTTTACTAAGTCCATTAAACTCCTAACACCAAAGCAAAATCTCCACATTTTATGCTATTGTTCAGGCTAAAACTGAACAATATGTTTTTATTAGTTCTTTGACAATTTTGACCACAGTTAATAATGTACCACACATTACAATACTGAAAATAAATCATTGAGCAACTCAGTACAAAATATGTTGATGAAGGGATAGATAGGATAATTGGCTGGACTGAATTTTCCTATAGCATATACAAAGACCAAAGCACCACCTCTTAAACTTTTTAGATTTATTTTTCTATTTATGTCTTGCCTGCATGAATCTATGTTTATCGGGTACATGTCTGGTGCCTTGGAATTTAGAAGAGGGCATCAGTCTTCTCAGAACTGAAGTTGGGGACAGTTGTAAGCAACCCTGTGGTGCTGGGCTTCTGCAATACCAACAAACACCCTTAACCTCTGATCCATCTCCCTAGGCCCAAAGCAATAATTTTTAACAAGTGAATGAATAAATAAATTAAATAAATGAATCCATAAATAAATACATAAATACTTTGAGTGTATCTGGTTTTATGTGGAGGTGCTTCATGCACTTGGACTTGAGCTTTCTACAGGGCAATACAAATAGATTGATGTGCGTTCTTCTACATGCTGACATCCAGTTGAACCAGCACCATTTGTTGAAAATGCTGCCTTTTTTCCATTGGATGGTTTTAGCTCCTTTGTCAAAGATCAAGTGATAATAGTTGTGTGGGTAAATTTCTGAGTCTTCAATTCTATTCCACTGATCTACCTGCCTGTCTCTGTACCAATACCATGCAGTTTTTATCACTATTGCTCTGTAATACTGCTTGAGGTGAGGGATGGTGAGTCCCCCAGAAGTCCTTTTATTGTTGAGAATAGTTTACGTTATCCTAGGTTTTTTGTTATTCCAGATGAATTTGCAAATTGTTCCTTCTAACTCTATGAAGAATTGAGTTGGAACTTTAATGGGTATTGCATTAAATCTGTAGATTGCTTTTGGCAAAATGGCCATTTTTTACTATATTAATTCTGCTAATCCTTGAGCATGAGAGATCTTTCTGTCAACTGAGATCTTCAATTTCTTTCTTCGGAGACGTGAAGTTCTGGTCATACAGATCTTTCACTTGCTTGGTTAGAGTCACACACATTTTATGTTATTTGGGATATTGCAAAAGGTGTCATTTCCCTAATTTCTTTCTCAGCCTGTTTATCCTTACAGTAGAGGAAGGCTACTGATTTATTTGAATTAATTTTATATCCAGCCACTTTGCTGAAGTTATTTATCAGGCTTAGTAGTTCTCTGATGGAACTTTTGGGGTCACTTAAGTATACTATCAAATCATCTGGAAATAGTGATATTTTGATTTCTAATTTGTATCCCCTTGACCTCCTTTTGTTGTCTGATTGCTCTGACTAGGACTTCAAGTACTATATTAACTAAGTAGGGAGAGAGTGGGCAGCCTTGTCCAGTCCCTGATTTTAATGGGATTGCTTCAAGCTTATCTCCATTTAGTTTGATGTTGTCTACTGGTTTGCTGTATATGGCTTTTACTATGTTTAGGTATGGGCCTTGAATTCCTGATCTTTCCATGACTTTTATCATGAAGAAGTATTGAATTTTGCCAAATGCTTTCTCAGCATCATTAGATGCTGAGATGACCATGTGGTTTTTTTCTTTGAGTTTTTTATATAATAGATTACATTGATGAATTTCCATATATTGCACCATCCCTGCATCCCCGGGGTGAAGCCTACTTGATCTTCATGAATGATGGTTTTGATGTGTTCTTGGATTTGGTTTGCAAGAATTATACTGAGTAGTTTTACATAGTTATTCATAAGGGAAATAGAAGGAATTTGGTAGTGCTCCGTCTGTTTCTACTTTGTGGAATAGTTTGGACAGTATTGGTTTGAGCTCTTCTATGAAGGCCTGATAAAATTGTGCACTAAACCCATCCGGTCCTGGGCATTTTTTTGGTTGGGAGAATTTTAATAACTGCTTCTATTTCTTTAGGACTTATAGAACTGTTTAGATGGTTTCTCTGATCCTGATTTATCTTTGGTACCTGGTATCTGTCTAGAAAATTGTCCATTTCATCCAGATTTTCCAGTTTTGTTGAGTATAGGCTTTTGTAGTAGGATCTGATGGTTTTTTAATTTCCTCAGATTCTGTTGTTATGTCTCCCTTTTCATTTCTGATTTTATTAATTTTTATACTGACCCTGTGCTCTCTGGTTAGTCTGACTAAGGATTCATCTATCTTACTGATGTTTTCAAAGAACCAGCTCCTGGTTTTGTTGATTCTTTGTATAGGTTTGTTGTTGTTGTTTGTTTGTTTGTTTGTTTGTTTGTTTTTTGGGTTTTTTTTTTTTTGTTTCTACTTGGTCGATTTCAGCCCTGAGTTTGATTATTTCCTGCCATCTACTCCTCTTGGGTGAATTTATTTCTTTTTGTTCTAGAGTTTTTAGGTGTGCTGTCAAGCTACTGATGTATGCTTTCTACAGTTTCTTTTTGGAGGCATTCAGAGCTATGAGTTTTCCCTCTTAACACTGCTTTCATTGTGTCCCATAAGTTTGGGTATGTTGTGTCTTCATTTTCACTAAATTCTTAAAAGTCTTTCATTTCTTCTTTATTTCTTCCTTGACCAAGTAATCATTAAGTAGAGCAGTGTTCTGCTTCCATGTGTATGTGGCCTTTCTTTGTTTTTGTTGTTATTGAAGACCAACTGTAGTCCATGATGATCTATCTAATAGGATGCCTGGGTTTATTTCAATCTTCTTGTAACTCTTAAGCCCTGTTTTGTGATTGATCATATGTTCAATTTTGGAGAAAGTACCATGAGGTGTTGAGAAGAAGGTATATTCTTTAGTTTTAGGATGAAATGTCCTATAAATATTTGTTAAATTCATTTGATTCATAACTTCTGTTAGTTTCACTGTCTCTGTTCAGTTTCTGTTTCCATGATCTGTCCATGGCTGAGAGTGGGGTGTTGAAGTCTTCCACTATTATTGTGTATAGTGCAATATATGCTTTCAGCTTTAGTCAGGTTTATTTTATGAATGTAGGTGCCCTTGCATGGAGCATAGATATACAGAAATGAGAATTCATCTTGGTGGATTTTTCCTTTGATGAGTTTGAAGTGCCTTTCCTTCTCCTTTCTGATAACTTTTGACCCAAGTCAATTTTATGCGAAATTAGAAAGATTACTCCACACCCTCGGATCCCGGCCTGCAGCAGCTCTCTGCTCCCAAACCCCGTGGGAGAGAGACCTCACCGCCTGATCAGGTGGGCACTCCTGAGGCTGCAGAGCAGAGGAGACCACCAACACTGCCCACCCCTGCCCACATCCCTGGCCCAAGAGGCAACTGTATAAGGCCTCTGGGTTCCCGTAGGGGAGGGCCCGGAGCGGCAGGACCCCTGCGCCTGAGACACCGCCAGAACCTGAAGGAAACAGACCGGATAAACAGTTCTCTGCACCCAAATCCCGTGGGAGGGAGAGCTAAACCTTCAGAGAGGCAGACACGCCTGGGAAACCAGAAGAGACTGCACTCTGTGCACATCCAGACGCCAGAGGAAAACACCAAACGTCATCTGGAACCCTGGTGCACGGAGGCTCCCGGAAAGAGTGGCGCAGATCTTCCCGGTTGCTGCCGCCGCTGAGAGGACTTAGGCAGTACCCCACGAGCAAACTTGAGCCTCGGAACCACAGGTAGGACCAACTTTTCCCCTGCAAGAAACCTGCCTGGTGAACTCAAGACACAGGCCCACAGGAACAGCTGAAGACCTGTAGAGAGGAAAAACTACACGCCCGAAAGCAGAACACTCTGTCCCCATAACTGGCTGAAAGAAAACAGGAAAACAGGTCTACAACACTCCTGACACACAGGCTTATAGGACAGTCTAGCCACGGTCAGAAATAGCAGAACAAAGTAACACTAGGGATAATCTGATGGCGAGAGGCAAGCGCAGGAACCCAAGCAACAGAAACCAAGACTACATGGCATCATCAGAGCCCAATTCTCCCACCAAAGCAAACACGGAATATCCAAACACACCAGAAAAGCAAGATCTAGTTTCAAAATCATATTTGATCATGATGCTGGAGGACTTCAAGAAAGACATAAAGAACTATCTTAGAGAACAAGTAGAAGCCTACAGAGAGGAATCACAAAAATCCCTGAAAGAATTCCAGGAAAACACAATCAAACAGTTGAAGGAATTAAAAATGGAAATAGAAGCAATCAAGAAAGAACACATGGAAACAACCCTGGACATAGAAAATCAAAAGAAAAGACAAGGAGCTGTAGATACAAGCTTCACCAACAGAATACAAGAGATGGAAGAGAGAATCTCAGGAGCAGAAGATTCCATAGAAATCATTGTCTCAACTGTCAAAGATAATGTAAAGCAGAAAAAGCTACTGGTCCAAAACATACAGGAAATCCAGGACTCAATGAGAAGATCAAACCTAAGGATAATAGGTATAGAAGAGAGTGAAGACTCCCAGCTCAAAGGACCAGTAAATATCTTCAACAAAATCATAGAAGAAAACTTCCCTAACCTAAAAAAAAGAGATACCCATAGGCATACAAGAAGCCTACAGAACTCCAAATAGATGGGACCAGAAAAGAAACACATCCCGTCACATAATTGTCAAAACACCAAATGCACAAAATAAAGAAAGAATATTAAAAGCAGTAAGGGAAAATTGTCAAGTAACATATAAAGGCAGACCTATCAGAATCACACCAGACTTTTCGCCAGAAACTATGAAGGCCAGAAGATCCTGGACAGATGTCATACAGACCCTAAGAGAGCACAAATGCCAGCCCAGGTTACTGTATCCTGCAAAACTCTCAATTAACATAGATGGAGAAACCAAGATATTCCATGACAAAAACAAATTTACACAATATCTTTCTACAAATCCAGCACTACAAAGGATAATAAAGGGTAAAGCCCAACATAAGGAGGCAAGCTATACCCTAGAAGAAGCAAGAAACTAATCATCTTGGCAACAAAACAAAGAGAAGAAAAGCACACAAACATAACCTCACATCCAAATATTAATATAACAGGAAGCAATAATCACTATTCCTTAATATCTCTCAACATCAATGGCCTCAACTCCCCAATAAAAAGACATAGATTAACAAACTGGATACGCAATGAGGACCCTGCATTCTGCTGCCTACAGGAAACACACCTCAGAGACAAAGACAGACACTACCTCAGAGTGAAAGGCTGGAAAACAACTTTCCAAGCAAATGGTCAGAAGAAGCAAGCTGGAGTAGCCATTCTAATATCAAATAAAATCAATTTTCAACTAAAAGTCATCAAAAAAGATAAGGAAGGACACTTCATATTCATCAAAGGAAAAATCCACCAAGATGAACTCTCAATCCTCATCTTCGGTTGGTTTATATACAAGTGTGCAATTTCTAGGCTTGAAAGTAAAATGATGCTATCTGGTGCTGGATAGAGGAGCCTTATTTTTTATTATGGCAGCTTGCTATTTTTGTAACATGGTGATTTGGTTGAACACAATAAAGTACAGTAGTAACTGATCTCCCCTTCTTCCTGGATGAGTGAGGAGATGATTAAATGTTGATGTCAGCATCCTTGAGCATATTCAGATGAGCTTCTGCTTCTGTTGAAAAGGATGCTGTGTTTGATTGTGGTCCAAAGCTTTGAAGCACTACTTGGCATCTCCTTCCTTGGAGGTCTCACTGTTTAAACATAACAGATTTGATAGCTTGTTGGTAAGGTGAGGTCCAGCTTGTCTCCACTAGGTCATCTTCATGTGAATCCGGTGGTTATACGGTTTTGTTCTAGGGATATTTCATTTTTTTAATAACGGTTTTAGCTGACATTCATGGAGAGAATGAATCCTTAGAACTGTGCCACTAGTGAAAGGAAATCTTGTCTAGAGTATGTTTCTTTACAAAGCTGTGTCACACCATCCTTTGTGCCCTCTGCTGGAAAAGTAGAATCAAGTCTCAAATAATGCCTTTTAAATTGTATCCTCTAGTATTATAGATGTAGGACAGTACTGTATCATACCTCTGTGGATGTAAAATAGCTTGTACCTGCTTTATGATACGTAGTAGTGACCGTGCTTTATCAGAGCTGTTTTTAATGATGTTGCTCAGAATGTTTTCTTTCCAGATGATGATTGAGAAGATAATTTAAAAAAAAATGGTGCCAGGTACCACAAGAGTAACAGAACTGTGCTGTTTTCTCGGGTTTTGTTTTTTTACTTTTTTTTTTTCAATGGAGTGTGCTGGATGTTTCTACAGTTTTGTTCAGATGACTGCAGAACCTGGAAAAGCTGTTGCTGCTGTTGATGCATAACACACTGCTATTATTGGTCTTTTTATATAAATATAAATATATATATACAGATATATAATTTGAATTTTTTGAAACTTTAGCTGTGCTGTCAACTTTGGAAAAAAGTATCCCCGTTTACTGTGTTGAGTTGGCACTGTACAGAAATTAACAGCCATATTGGTCTAGAAATGTTGAACTTAAGTTTTTTCCATTTGTACAGGGGTAACACACTGTATTAAATATGTAAGGTCTTATCTACGTGGGTTTGATTATAAAAACTAATAAAGTATTCTAATAAAGTAAAAAAAATAAAAACACTAAATGAGTAGTGAGTAAGAAACATTAGACTCCCTTTCTATTCAGTTTAATATCCTCAATGTCTGATCAATACTGGGTACATGGTGAAAGCTTAATAGATACTTGTTTAGTAAACCAACCACAAAGAACAAAATTTAGAGAGAAGAAAATTAAATAATGAAGTGCTTTTTAGATGTCAAAAGATATAACACAAGAGTGCTTTTTGTCTCAACATATTTTGTGGCTTTTGTCATTTATATTAATAATAATTGTTATTAAAGCATATAATTTCAAACTTTAAAAAAAAAAAGAAAGAAAGATTACTCCAGGTTGTTTCTTGGAACCATTTCCTTGGAAAACTTTTTCCAACCCTTTACTCTGAGGTAATATATGCCTTTGACACTGAGGTGAGTTTCCTGTAAGCAGCAAAATGCTAGGTCTTGTTTACACATACAGTCTGTTAGTCTATGTCTCTTTATTGGGGAATTGAGTCCATTGATATTAAGAGATATTAAGGAGTAGTGATTGCTGTTTCCTGTTATTTTTGTTGTTAGAGGTAGAATTATGTTTCTGTGTCTATCCTCTTCTGAATGTTTGCAAGATTACTTTTTTGCTTTTCCTAGGTTATAGTTTCCCTCCTTGTGTTGGAGATTCCCATCTATTATCCTTTGTTGGACTGGTTTTATGGAAAGATACTGTGTAAATTTGGTTTTGTCAGGAATATCTAGGTTTCTCCATCTATGCTAATTGAGAGTTTTGCTGGATACAGTAACCTGGGCTGGCATTTGTGTTTTCTTAGAGTCTGTATGACATCTGTCCAGGATCTTCTGGCTTTCATAATCTCTTGTGAGAAGTCTGGTGTAATTCTGATAGGTCTACATTTATATGCTAATTGACCATTTTCCCTTACTATTTTTAATATTCTTTCTTTTGTGCATTTGATGTTTTGACTATTATGTGACAGGAGGAATTTCTTTTCTGGTCCAGTCTATTTGGGGTTCTGTAGGCTTCTTGTATGTTCATGGGCATTTCTTTCTCTAGGTTAAGGAAGTTTTCTTCTATAATTTTGCTGAAGATATTTACTGGCCCTTTAAGTTGGGAATCTTTACTATCTTCTTTACCTATTATTCTTAGCTTTGGTCTTCTCATTGTGACCTTGATTTCCTGGATGTTTGGGTTAGGAGCTTTTTGCATTTTGCATTTTTTGACTGGTGTCAATGTTTTCTATGGTATCTTCTGCACCTTAGATTATCTCTTCTAACTCTTGTTATTCTGTTGCTGATGTTTGCATCTATGATTCCTGATCTCTTTCCTGGGTTTCTATCTCCCGATGTTTCCTTTTGTGATTTCTTTATTGTTTCTATTTCTACTTTTAGATCCTGGATGGTTTTGTTCAATTCTCTCACCTGTTTGATTGTGTTTTCCTGTAATTCTTTAAGGGGCTTTTGTGTTTCCTCTTTAAGGGTTTCTACTTATTTACCTGTTTTGTCCTGTATTTCTTTAAGGGAATTATTAATGTCCTTCTTAAAGTCCTCTATCACCATCATGAGACGTGATTTTAATCCAAATCTTGCTTTTCTGGTGTGTTGTGATATTCAGTATTTGCTTTGGTGGGAGAACTGGGCTCTGGTGATGCCAAGTAATTTTGGTTTCTGTTGCTTTTGTTTTTGCACTTGCCGCTCACCATCTGGTTATCTCTAGTGCCTGCCCTAGCTGTCTCTGACTGGAGCCTGTCCTTCTTGTGATCCTGGTTGTTTAAGAACTCTTCAGAGTCTTAGTGATCCTGGGATCCTGGGATCCTGGGATCTTAAGTGTGTCAGAGCTCCTAGGATCCAAGCTGCATCTGAGATACTGAAGTCCTGGTGTGACCAACCTCCTGAGGTTGTATCAGAGCTCCAGGGAGTCAAGCTTTCTCTGGGTGTTGCAGGAGTAGGAGTCCAGAGCCCTGAGTTTGCTCTGGAAACAGATACAACCTGGAAGGAACCCATGCCTGTGTCTGGGTGGGGGTTTGTGTTTCCCTGGTTCCTTTGTGGGTCCCAGTTATGCTTGGTGTTGGGGAAGATGTTGTTGTCTCAACTGTGACCTTGAGTGTGTCAGAGCTCCAGTGCTCCTAGGTGTGTCCAATCTCCTGGGAGTCAAGCTTCCTCTGTGATCCTGTTCTCCTGTGATCCTGAGCCTGTTAGAGTACCTGGGTGATGGACTTCCTCTGGGTTTTGTAGGGATGGGTATGGAACCAGCAACCAAGATCTAGGTTTAAATTTTTGAGAAGCATGGGTGGCCCCATCCCTCAGCTGGAGGTCACGCTTATCTACTGGAGGTGGTCTCTACAGGTTGTATCTCCCCTTTTTGGGGTATTTCAGCTAAAGTCATCACCATGGGCTCCTGGAAGCCTCTTGCTTCCCTGGAGTCACTGAAGAGCAAAGCACCACAAGACTGGGAAAAAGAAATTTTGAGGCAAAACATTGCCAAAGACTTATAAAGCAAACAACCTCCATACTTCAAATGAAGGACAAAGTCGTTTCAGCACTCCTCAGCTAGAACGAGGAGGTGGTCCTGAATATGCAGAGCATGTCGCAGGCATGGAAAAAGCTAACACATAAAAGTTGAGAAGAAAATTATCTCTGAAATGATAACTATCTTGCATTCATTTAAAAACCATAAAAAGTTTAAACTAACTTACAAATAAGTGACTATGAGAATAAAATGATTCAAAAGAATACAACAAAAACAATTATGCAATTCCTTTAAATTCTTGATACTAAGCATGCAAATAAAAATTATGAGACCTTTGACTTTTGAAAAGAAGGAAAATACGACTGAAATAATTCAGTCAACTAACACAGACATAGAAATGGAAGAATCTCAATGACACTTTAGAATAAAACATAAAATATTTGAAGTTATAATGTCACTAAGTGGACAGCAGCTTACACACTGCTTGTTTCTCTTCGATGTATAAAGGTAAGTAAGAGAAGTTCAACATGACAGAAAAACAAATAAAACTACAAGAAAATAACCAATACCAAGTCAGCAGTTGTACCTTAATAAATGAACAAAATATCAGAAAGTCAGTAAGGACACAAATATGGAAACAATGCTGCCAGTGTCCCCAAAGGATACTTAAGGACAATGCTATCCAATACACAAGCAGGACATGTGTGCTTCTTAAAGAGCATTGATCAGGACTCATAATGGGCTTGGCCATAAAACAAGTCTCAAAAATCTCTTAAGGGGTTGAAATAATGCAGAGTGTATATTCTAAATACAACGTAATTCAATTAGATATCAATGCTAGAAAGAGATTTGAAAATCCCCACAAGAAATTGGATAATAAACACCATTTGTTTGTTTAACTCATATATCAAAAGAGAAATGAAAAAAGAAATTGGAATAGTTTGAAAAGCAACATATAGAGACAAGCCTGGGAAACCAGAAGAGACTGCTCTCTGCACACACATCTCGGACGCCAGAGGAAAACACCAAAGGCCATCTGAAACCCTGCTGCACTGAAGCTCACGGAAGAGGTGGCGCATATCTTCCTGGTTGCTGCCGCTGCGGAGAGCCCGTGGGCAGCACCCCACGAGCGAACTTGAGCCTCGGGACCACAGGTAAGACCAACTTTTCTGCTGCAAGAAAGCTGACTGGTGAACTCAAGACACAGGCCCACAGGAACAGCTGAAGACCTGTAGAGAGGAAAAACTACACGCCCGAAAGCAGAACACTCTGTCCCCATAACTGACTGAAAGAGAGGAAAACAGGTCTACAGCACTCCTGACACACAGGCTTATAGGACAGTCTAGCCACTGTCAGAAATAGCAGAACAAAGTAACACTAGAGATAATCTGATGGCGAGAGGCAAGCACAGGAACCCAAGCAACAGAAACCAAGAATACATGGCATCATCGGAGCCCAATTCTCCCACCAAAACAAACATGGAATATCCAAACACACCAGAAAAGCAAGATCTAGTTTCAAAATCATATTTGATCATGATGCTGGAGGACTTCAAGAAAGACGTGAAGAACTCCCTTAGGGAAACACAGGAAAACATTAATAAACAAGTAGAAGCCTACAGAGAGGAATCACAAAAATCCCTGAAAGAATTCCAGGAAAACACAATCAAACAGTTGAAGGAATTAAAAATGGAAATAGAAGCAATCAAGAAAGAACACATGGAAACAACCCTGGATATAGAAAACCAAAAGAAGACAAAAGGAGCTGTAGATACAAGCTTCACCAACAGAATACAAGAGATGGAAGAGAGAATCTCAGGAGCAGAAGATTCCATAGAAATCATTGACTGAACTGTCAAAGATAATGTAAAGCAGAAAAAGCTACTGGTCCAAAACATACAGGAAATCCAGGACTCAATGAGAAGATCAAACCTAAGGATAATAGGTATAGAAGAGAGTGAAGACTCCCAGCTCAAAGGACCAGTAAACATCTTCAACAAAATAATAGAAGAAAACTTCCCTAACCTAAAAAAAGAGATACCCATAGACATACAAGAAGCCTACAGAACTCCAAATAGATGGGACCAGAAAAGAAACACATCTCGTCACATAATTGCCAAAACACCAAACGCACAAAATAAAGAAAGAATATTAAAAGCAGTAAGGGAAAAAGGTCAAGTAACATATAAAGGCAGACCTATCAGAATCACACCAGACTTCTCGCCAGAAACTATGAAGGCCAGAAGATCCTGGACTGATGTCATACAGACCCTAAGAGAACACAAATGCCAGCCCAGGTTACTGTATCCTGCAAAACTCTCAATTAACATAGATGGAGAAACCAAGATATTCCATGACAAAAACAAATATACACAATATCTTTCTACAAATCCAGCACTACAAAGGATAATAAATGGTAAAGCCCAACATAAGGAGGCAAGCTATACCCTAGAAGAAGCAAGAAACTAATCGTCTTGGCAACAAAACAAAGAGAATGAAAGCACACAAACATAACCTCACATCCAAATATGAATATAACGGGAAGCAATAATCACTATTCCTTAATATCTCTCAACATCAATGGCCTCAACTCCCCAATAAAAAGAAATAGATTAACAAACTGGATACGCAACGAGGACCCTGCATTCTGCTGCCTACAGGAAACACACCTCAGAGACAAAGACAAACACTTCCTCATAGTGAAAGGCTGGAAAACAACTCTCCAAGCAAATGGTCAGAAGAAACAAGCTGCAGTAGCCATTCTAATATCAAATAAAATCAATTTTCAACTAAAAGTCATCAAAAAAGATAAGGAAGGACACTTCATATTCATCAAAGGAAAAATCCACCAAGATGAACACTCAATCCTAAATATCTATGCCCCAAATACAAGGGCACCTACATATGTAAAAGAAACCTTACTAAAGCTCAAAACACACATTGCACCTCACACAATAATAGTGGGAGATTTCAACACCCCACTCTCATCAATGGACAGATCATGGAAACAGAAATTAAACAATGATGTTGACAGACTAAGAGAAGTCATGAGCCAAATGGACTTAACGGATATTTATAGAACATTCTATCCTAAAGCAAAAGGATATACCTTCTTCTCAGCTCCTCATGGTACTTTCTCCAAAATTGACCATATAATTGGTCAAAAAACGGGCCTCAACAGGTACAGAAAGATAGAAATAATCCCATGCGTGCTATCGGACCACCACGGCCTAAAACTGGTCTTCAATAACAATAAGGGAAGAATGCCCACATATATGTGGAAATTGAACAATGCTCTACTCAATGATAACCTGGTCAAGGAAGAAATAAAGAAAGAAATTAAAAACTTTTTAGAATTTAATGAAAATGAAGGTACAACATACCCTAACTTATGGGACACAATGAAAGCTGTGCTAAGAAGAAAACTCATAGCGCTGAGTGCCTGCAGAAAGAAACAGGAAAGAGCATATGTCAGCAGCTTGACAGCACACCTAAAAGCTCTAGAACAAAAAGAAGCAAATACACCCAGGAGGAGTAGAAGGCAGGAAATAATCAAACTCAGAGCTGAAATCAACCAAGTAGAAACAAAAAGGACCATAGAAAGAATCAACAGAACCAAAAGTTGGTTCTTTGAGAAAATCAACAAGATAGATAAACCCTTAGCCAGACTAACGAGAGGACACAGAGAGTGCGTCCAAATTAACAAAATCAGAAATGAAAAGGGAGACATAACAACAGATTCAGAGGAAATTCAAAAAATCATCAGATCTTACTATAAAAACCTATATTCAACAAAACTTGAAAATCTTCAGGAAATGGACAATTTCCTAGACAGATACCAGGTATCGAAGTTAAATCAGGAACAGATAAACCAGTTAAACAACCCCATAACTCCTAAGGAAATAGAAGCAGTCATTAAAGGTCTCCCAACCAAAAAGAGCCCAGGTCCAGACGGGTTTAGTGCAGAATTCTATCAAACCTTCATAGAAGACCTCATACCAATATTATCCAAACTGTTCCACAAAATTGAAACAGATGGATCACTACCGAATACCTTCTACGAAGCCACAATTACTCTTATACCTAAACCACACAAAGACACAACAAAGAAAGAGAACTTCAGACCAATTTCCCTTATGAATATCGACGCAAAAATACTCAATAAAATTCTGGCAAACCGAATTCAAGAGCACATCAAAACAATCATCCACCATGATCAAGTAGGCTTCATCCCAGGCATGCAGGGATGGCTTAATATACGGAAAACCATCAACGTGATCCATTATATAAACAAACTGAAAGAACAGAACCACATGATCATTTCATTAGATGCTGAGAAAGCATTTGACAAAATTCAACACCCCTTCATGATAAAAGTCCTGGAAAGAATAGGAATTCAAGGCCCATACCTAAACATAGTAAAAGCCATATACAGCAAACCAGTTGCTAACATTAAACTAAATGGAGAGAAACTTGAAGCAATCCCACTAAAATCAGGGACTAGACAAGGCTGCCCACTCTCTCCCTACTTATTCAATATAGTTCTTGAAGTTCTAGCCAGAGCAATCAGACAACAAAAGGAGATCAAGGGGATACAGATCGGAAAAGAAGAGGTCAAAATATCACTATTTGCAGATGATATGATAGTATATTTAAGTGATGCCAAAAGTTCCACCAGAGAACTACTAAAGCTGATAAACAACTTCAGCAAAGTGGCTGGGTATAAAATTAACTCAAATAAATCAGTTGCCTTCCTCTATACAAAAGAGAAAGAAGCCGAGAAAGAAATTAGGGAAACGACACCCTTCATAATAGACCCAAATAATATAAAGTACCTCGGTGTGACTTTAACCAAGCAAGTAAAAGATCTGTACAATAAGAACTTCAAGACACTGAGGAAAGAAATTGAAGAAGACCTCAGAAGATGGAAAGATCTCCCATGCTCATGGATTGGCAGGATTAATATAGTAAAAATGGCCATTTTACCAAAAACAATCTACAGATTCAATGCAATCCCCATCAAAATACCAATCCAATTCTTCAAAGAGTTAGACAGACAATTTGCAAATTCATCTGCAATAACAAAAAACCCAGGATAGCTAAAACTATCCTCAACAATAAAAGGACTTCAGGGGGAATCACTATCCCTGAACTCAAGCAGTATTACAGAGCAATAGTGATAAAAACTGCATGGTATTGGTACAGAGACAGACAGATAGACCAATGGAATAGAATTGAAGACCCAGAACTGAACCCACACACCTATGGTCACTTGATTTTTGACAAAGGAGCCAAAACCATCCAATGGAAAAAAGATAGCATTTTCAGCAAATGGTGCTGGTTCAACTGGAGGGCAACATGTAGAAGAATGCAGATTGATCCATGCTTATCACCCTGTACAAAGCTTAAGTCTAAGTGGATCAAGGACCTCCACATCAAACCAGACACACTCAAACTAATAGAAGAAAAACTAGGGAAGCATCTGGAACACATGGGCACTGGAAAAAATTTCCTAAACAAAACACCAGTGGCTTACGCTCTAAGATCAAGAATCGACAAATGGGATCTCATAAAACTGCAAAGCTTCTGTAAGGCAAAGGACACTGTGGTTAGGACAAAACGGCAACCAACAGATTGGGAAAAGATCTTTACCAATCCTACAACAGATAGAGGCCTTATATCCAAAATATACAAAGAATTCAGGAAGTTAGACCGCAGGGAAACAAATAACCCTATTAAAAAATGGGGTTCAGAGCTAAACAAAGAATTCACAGCTGAGGAATGCCAAATGGCTGAGAAACACCTAAAGAAATGTTCAACATCTTTAGTCATAAGGGAAATGCAAATCAAAACAACCCTGAGATTTCACCTCACACCAGTGAGAATGGCTATGATCAAAAACTCAGGGGACAGCAGATGCTGGCGAGGATGTGGAGAAAGAGGAACACTCCTCCATTGTTGGTGGGATTGCAGACTGGTAAAACCATTCTGGAAATCAGTCTGGAGGTTCCTCAGAAAATTGGACATTGAACTGCCTGAGGATCCAGCTATACCTCTCTTGGGCATATACCCAAAAGATGCCTCAACATATAAAAGAGACACGTGCTCCACTATGTTCATCGCAGCCTTATTTATAATAGCCAGAAAATGGAAAGAACCCAGATGCCCTTCAACAGAGGAATGGATACAGAAAATGTGGTACATCTACACAATGGAATATTACTCAGCTATCAAAAACAACGAGTTTATGAAATTCGTAGGCAAATGGTTGGAACTGGAAAATATCATCCTGAGTGAGCTAACCCAATCACAGAAAGACATACATGGTATGCACTCATTGATAAGTGGCTATTAGCCCAAATGCTTGAATTACCCTAGATCCCTAGAACAAACGAAACTCAAGACGGATGATCAAAATGTGAATGCTTCACTCCTTCTTTAAATGAGGAAAAAGAATACCCTTGGCAGGGAAGGGAGAGGCAAAGATTATAACAGAGACTGAAGTAACACCCATTCAGAGCCTGCCCCACATGTGGCCCATACATATACAGCCACCCAATTAGACAAGATGGATGAAGCAAAGAAGTGCAGACCGACAGGAGCCGGATGTAGATCGCTCCTGATAGACACAGCCAGAACACAGCAAATACAGAGGCGAATGCCAGCAGCAAACCACTGAACTGAGAATAGGTCCCCCGTTGAAGGAATCAGAGAAAGAACTGGAAGAGCTTGAAGGGGCTCGAGACCCCGTATGTACAACAATGTCAAGCAACCAGAGCTTCCAGGGACTAAGCTACTACCTAAAGACTATACATGGACAGACCCTGGACTCTGACCCCATAGGTAGCAATGAATATCCTAGTAAGAGCACCAGTGGAAGGGGAAGCCCTGGGTCCTGCTAAGACTGAACCCCCAGTGAACTAGACTATGGGGGGGAGGGCGGCAATGAGGGGAGGGTTGGGAGGGGAACATCCATAAGGAAGGGGAGGGGGGAGGGAGATGTTTGCCCGGAAACCGGGAAAGGGAATAACACTCGAAATGTATATAAGAAATACTCAAGTTAATAAAAAAAAAAAAACTTTACTTTATTGTAAAATATTGATAGTTTAAGATCCCGAAAGACATAATTCTTGTTTGACAACGGAGCTCTAAAAAAAGTGAAAAAATTAATTTATCAGCTAAAATTAAACTAAAAGACGACTAGGCTTGCTTTTCCAGATTCTGGAATCAGAGCACTTGGCAAGGCCTGAGATTTGACAATGTTGTCAAGTAGAACCGTGGATGGAAAAGGAACCCAGAAGCAGATTCTTCCTATATGGAAACCCAAAGATGTCAGAGCATGTACTGCCCTGCATATTACTGGGAAAAATGCTCCAGACAATCCCTTATTTACTTAGAAAAATAATAAATTTGGATGTGTCATAAAGTGAACGAGATCTAATCCTCTAGTGTTATGTCAGATCAGGTGGATCGTTTGAGCAGTGGTTGGACTGATGAAGTCATGAGAGTG
The DNA here is from genome assembly GCF_021556685.1 of Rattus norvegicus. Lineage (NCBI taxonomy): Eukaryota > Metazoa > Chordata > Mammalia > Rodentia > Muridae > Rattus > Rattus norvegicus. The sequence continues at coordinate 72,099,744 of NC_141537.1, read as the reverse complement.
GGGCCCGTGGTGGAATAGTAACCTCCTTATAAGGTTGGAGCTCGGGCTCTCTTCACCACATGAACACAGGGAAGGCAGGGAGGGAGCCCCATCAGAAGTGACCTTTGCCAACACGCTGATTTCAGACCTCTCGGGCTAGAGAGCTATGAGAAATCAACCTCTGCTAAGTTCTCAGCCCACAGGACCTTGTAATGTAAGCCATACTGACCAATTTAAGTTGATTCTGTGTTACACGATAAAAAAATCTGTTCTAGGAAAACGAAAAAAAAAAAAAAGAAAAGCAACATATAACATGATGGATTTATACGCCCGATAGATTAACCAGACTTTGATATGTTATACATAGGATAAGTAATGTACCTCAAGACGTATCCACTACATATCCAACGCTATCAACATGAGGTACAGACTAAAAACAAAAGGGAAAAATTACCGAGGATGAAAATGTTAAAGATGGGATAGAGAGTCATGGACATGGAAGAATAAAAAGGACACTGGGTAGAAGTTTCAGCAAGACTAAGAATGTTTGGGAAAGCCATAAAGAAATTTGTTACTTTATAAAATAATTAAAAATAAAATTTAAGAGTATATGAATGGTGCTACCCTGATTACATTGATAAAGTTATGGGTTGTGAAATAAATCCCTATGCCAGAGTTGAGCTACAATGACTGGTCAGGAAGGACTCAAAGGCCCCTGCTTTTTATTGTTCACTGCTCTTGTTTGCCCACCAGAACAAGATAACAAGATCCTATTGCTGATGATACTGCACTGTTTGTTTGTAAGACAGAGAAATTCAAGATGAAGTTGAGCTGTATGTTTCCCTCCAGGTGACTAGCTTTTATGGTACAAGAAGGCACTCTACAGGCTGCTGGGGGAGGAAAGTCACCCAGAGTCCTACTCTGTTGTTGACTCAGTATGCTACTACTCTACTGACCTGCTAGGCAAGAAAAGTCCACCAGTACAATAGTGGCATAACAATCATGGGGGTAATCAAATACGTTCTTAGTTCATGAAGTCCAATCCACAAAAGCAACTTCATAACTCATATTCTTAACCTAGTCAAAGCCTTTGGCTGGGAGGGATATAGACCTGGAAGGTGACTTTAGTTTTGCCAAGTATGTCGCAGACATCAAATTACCTTCTAATTATTAGAAGTCTATAGATTAGTATGGCTGTCATGTTTAGCCAAAGGAGCTGTCTCCCCTCAGTGGACATCAGCTAGTGCAGAGACTCCAAACCAGTTAAAGTGCTGAGAATTATTGAATGTTCATCCCTAAAAGGGACATCTATAGCACTTCTTCCAAGGCCCAGAGACCACTGAAGCTAGTGGGAGGTAGAGTGGGAGGAATGGGGAGTAGGGGTGTATAAACCAGAAGAAGGAATGGAGTATCGTAGAATACTGTCATCCAGGCATCCCACACTCATTGTGCTCATGAACTCACAGTGGCTATGATTACCTGAACCTGTACAAGAGTGGACCCATCAACATTCTCTCAAGAGAGAGAGAGGTTCATGAGTCCACACCCATCCCTGGGTTTTATAGGCAGGACACTGACAGTCTGACCATGCTCCAGTGAATATATAAATAACACAAATTTGACTTGGTTTTTTTCTTTTAATTTTCTGGGGCTGTCCCAAGGTAGTGGGGAGGTCATGGAAGGACTAAGAAATGAGCATGGTTGGGGTACATGATGTGATATTCCCCCCAAAAAATTAATAGAAATATTATGTTAAAGAAAACAAGAAAATGCTACTTTCTCCAAAAAGACTAAACAAACAAACAAACAAACAAACAAACAAACAAGAACAACAAACCCTGAATACAGGATCTTCAGAATGTGTTAGCACTGGGGCCTAGATAGATATCTCAGCAGTGTTTGCTTCTCCTGCAGAAGAGCAGGGTTCAATTCCCAGAACCTACATGACATCAAAAAACAGTCTATATCTCTAGTTCCAAAGGATCTGATTCCCTCATCTGGCCTCTGCAAGCACCAGACAAACACATAGTAAATATACATACATGCAGGCAAACATTCCTACACATGAGATAAAAATAATACAACTTTTTTATAAAAACGTTTTAGCATTTCTTTCAGAATAAGATCTTTAATACAAGGAACTCCTGAGAAGCATTCTTGGGGGTATTGAGATGGCCACAGGCAAGTGTTGTGGCAATTCTAAGATCATCTTTCTTCCCTCTCGGCATAGTTCTCTCACTTCTGTGAGGAAGTGGACCTGAAGAAGTGACTTTTCTATATGGTCTTCATTCAGCCTGTCAGTTCACCAACTCTATTGTGGAAGCTGCAAAAGCAAAACAGGCATGTCGGAGCCTGTATTACATGTATAAAGTCATCAACAAAGGAGGCCTCATGCATGTTCACTTGATGAAAAGTTCCATAACAGTGCATACAGCCAAAAGTACAACCTTGTAGTTAAAGCCTATCCAACAACAAACTTAACTGCAACCTTCAAGTCATCTCAACCAGCAGTCAGTCACTGGTATGAATTTGTTTCCTAGCAATAAACAGTGTACACATCAGCACCAAGAGTCCTTATAACCAATGAATGTTTATTTAAAAATAGTCATGTTTTGCTTTTAAAACTCCCCCTTCCCTTAAAGTCCTTGAATGAGCCCATGATCCACCATCACATCCACATCCCACATTGCAGTGTCCTGTCACTCATTGCCATGTAGACATTTTTAAGAGCTTCACTGTGTGTTGTTATTTTAATTTGATAACATATTGCAGTCTCTATTTAGAAACTAGAGGAGAAGCAAATAAAAGGGGAGATGTGCCATGTTTCTAAATCAGGTCATTGCAAGTCAAAGGGAACAAAGAAAGACTTAGAACAATAAACTTTGTGAAGATTTTCCTGTATAATTTTAATTATGACTGCAAGAAAGATGGGGTGTCCAGATGTGTGGGTTCTGTACTCTCATTCTAACCATAGAATGAATGGTTCCCTTCTACACATAAAACTAAAAAGAGGCCATATGATTGGCAAATTTACCCACAGCCTATCACCCATTCTATATTTAAGCCATTTTCCTATATAACTTAATGGCAATGTAGAGACTCACGTAGCCTTAGAGAAGGAACACTAAACTTTGCCGACATCCTTTCAATCCCAAACCAAACCCTCTGTCGCCTCCCATGAGACACTGAGACCTACCAGTCCTGCCCCATGAGTGACAACGCAGTTGGTGTTCTCAGAAGAAACTGGGCATTGTTGGTCTATATCTATTTAAATATCCCCACTTCAATCTAGAAAGTAACCTCAAAGTCATCACATCTGCTTTCTGATCCTCAGCTGCATTTTGAGACAAACAGTAGGGTCAAACGTATGACCCTAAAAATTGTTTCTATCTTTATTCTTATCTGTGATTCTCAATTGTTATTATTGTGTTTACATAAGAGTGTCAGTGGGTATTCTTGTCTCTCAGTAGGGACGTCATGGACCAAAGCTTAGTACTGGCTAAGAAAGAAAGAAGGAGAGAGAGAGAGAGAGAGAGAGAGAGAGAGAGAGAGAGAGAGAGAAGAGGGGGAGGGAGGGAGGAAGGGAGGGAGAAGGAAGAGGAGGGGAGGGAGGGAGGAAGGAAGGAGAGAGAGAGAGAGAGAGAGAGAGAGAGAGAGAGAGAGAGAGCAAACCCTTTAACTAAAGCTTCAACTAGCATGGGCCCCAGGTGCTGGGCTCAGAAACTCAGCAGATGGTTACAGTATGCAAAACCAGTTTCTAGTCTCAACCATCAAACAGGGAACTCATCTCAGCCACAGAACAACTATCAGGAGGAAGTAAACAGGTGGAGGGTTGAACCCATCTGATCTCCCATCATCTCCACCAACGTCTAACCCCATCTTTTAACCATATTAGAAAGACTTGGGTTAAATATTTCTTCTTTTTATTTCATTAGATCCTACGAACCATCCCTCTGTAGCGTGTAGTTTTTAAAAATTCACATTATCGCCTTTGCCCAGGACCACAGCTGCACTATCAGCCCCTCTGGGCTACCTTTTGTTCTACCAGGCTTAGCTCTGGAATCAGCGGCCACCAGTCATAACCCAACTTCCTTTTCTACCTGCTTTTGCTCCAGGAGGGTGGCATTACTCCTGGGACCTTTGAATTCACAGACAAAAGACACACAAACTGCTCTGTTACTTTACAACTGTCCACTAGGCACAATTGCTGGGCACAAATATCCCCTGCCTGGAGTCGAATGCCCTTACCAATTTATTATCTCCATCTCTCCTTCACATCCGTGGTCACCCACTTGTAGCAAAGTCGCAGGCCCTAGCCCTCCCTGAGGTCTTACACGTTTGCTGGGTCCTTTTTCCTCCAAAGCTTGGCAAAAAAGCCCCCTTTCTCCTTCCCTGTTCCTCCTTTTCCCCTTGGGACCCTTAAGTCCCACATGTACTTTCAGCCCAGTAATTGACTCCCAGCCGGCCTTCTTTATTGACAAACCAAAAACCAATTAGGAAACTAGACCTTAGTATCAGAACCTCCCCTTACATCCCTCCTAACCCTAAAACTAATCATTTTCATTATATAATACTCTGAAGATCATGAACAACTCTTTCATACCTAATCTCATTTGATATCCACTAGTTCTCACCTGATTTAGCATATTCCAGAACAATGCAGTGAAACAGTCCCATTGTAACTACAACTATGCAAAGGCTAAGATTCTGGATTAGTTTCTCATGATTCACCATAAATCATTTAAACTCAGACAGTGTGAATGAAGAATCATGATTTTTTTCTCCTCCTCTAAATTAATCTCAAAACATATTCCCTTATCAAAAACTATATCTAAAAATAAATCAAATCTTGCAAGTATGGTGGTCTTCACAGGCAGTCCCAGCATTTTGATTGTAAAGTGGAAGGATCGTTGTAATTTTGAGTTCAGCCCAATCTACAAAGTGAGTTACTGGCCAGCCAAGGCTGCAGAGGAAGCCTCTTCTCATCTACTGCAGAGAGAGGGAGGGAGGGAGGGAGGGAGGGAGGGAGGGAGAGAGAGAGAGAGAGAGAGAGAGAGAGAGAGAGAGAGAGAGAGAGATCTTTATTCTTTGCTTTAAGAAAAAAAAAAAGGCAGCAAGCAAAACAATGAGATGTTTGGAAGGCAAACATGCCTTTGCTGTAACAAAGAGTTTACCCATAACAAAGCCAAAAGATTTGAGAGGCACTCCCTTGCTGACTTCATCTGTGGGCACTGTCAGCTTCCAAATGTTGTCATTGAACATGATATGCGCATTTGTCTTTTATTAATCATTTCGACAGTCAAATAAATGCCAACATTTCACCAAGGAGACAGCAAAATTTCAAAACACAGATATAATTGTAATTGATATAATGTCCTATATTTGACCCTGATCTTATTAGCAGAAGATTAAGCTTGATTAATCACTGGAACCCAAATGAGTGATTTTTCTATTGTCATTGACCTAACGTGAATTATGGAGGAGCAAGAAGGAACCTCTGCCTCTGCCTCTGCCTCTGCCTCTGCCTCTGCCTCTGCCTCTGCCTCTGCCTCTGCCTCTGCCTCTGCCTCTGCCTCTGCCTCTGCCTCTGCCTCTGCCTCTGCCTCTGCCTCTGCCTCTGCCTCCTTTGTCCTGACTTCACACACACACACACACACACACACACACACACACACACACACACACACAAGTAAACAGTCCTCAAAGACAACTTAGATGAGTTTATTCATGTACTCAACAAAAATTGTACTGAGAAACACACATTAGGAATGTTTACATATAAAAATTCAGAGAAGATCCTGACTTCAAGAAGCTTAGAATCTAGTAAAAAGCATGTTCTCATGTCCAGAGTCCTCTTCAAGGTCCTTTACTCAGTTTCAAATCATGAACTCCTACTAGGTTTCCTTAACTCCCCCAGAAGACTGACTTATCTGCTCCATGAGGTAATGGTATAAGCTAGGTCAGTGAGCTCACTCTAGTGCAGCTCCCCAGGGACAAGCTGACCTCTTTGTCCTATTTAAAGTCACCTACCTGCTGACCCTTCTGAACTTGCTCACCCTCCTGACCTTGCATACCCTCTTCCTATACCTTCAACTCCCTTTTCTCATGTCCCTCTTCCTTTGGCCCAAAATGCATCACACACACATACACATACACACACACACACACACACACATACACACACACACACACACTCACTCACACAAGGGTGGGGAGAGTCACACACAACCAGGGTGTCACACAGGGCAATAGAATAGTGGTGCTGTCAGACAATTGAGCTGAACAGTGGAGTAAGACCTTAAGTATAAAAAACTCGAGAATAGAAAGGAAAGGCCTGATCCTGGGACAATACAGCCTATAATGAGGTCGGAAAAAGTCCAATTGTACAAAGAAATGACAGAGGGGTTGGAGGATACTAATTTTAAAAGTCTGAATGATAATGACATGTGCCTTGGAATCTTTTTTATAACTCTGCCCTTTTCCTAACAAGATTCAAAAGCAGTTTATGCCATCCAGAAATGCAATGCACACATTTGCTGACTCAGTGAACATCAGGATAATTGCCCTAGTCATTTTCATCATTGCCCTAAATATCAAGTTCTCCATTCACAATCAATCAAATGCTACATTTACCAGATATCTTTTTTGTGCCTAACCCTCGCTTCTGTCATCACCACTCTTGTTACTACCTCCTTCCTCCTGTGTGCTGCACGAATCACACTTTCTGGAATACCACATGAGTCTTAGAGACAAACACAACATCGAGCTCCAGTGAATGCAGCACCCAGTGTCAGGTGCAACAAAAAACAGGTCCTCCCACAGCCTAGAGAGTCTGTTGAGAGATAAGAGATTAATGTCAAACTAAATAAATAAAACCAAATTCCAACATAATATTGCAGTGCAAGAAATACAGTTTGTAGTATCAGCTCTTGGCCAAAAGAGAGACAGAAAAGTTTACAAGTTAATGGAGTTCCATTAGAGAGGTAAGAAATCCTTGTGGTTTGAAATGGAATTAAAAGAGAAGGTAAACAGGGTGAGCCTTGGAAAATGGACAATTTTCAGTAGATGACTAAGTAGAGAAAAATGGGCTGTTTCTATGGCATGACCCAGGTGAGGAAGCAGAGACCAGAAAGGAGCTATTGAAAGGTGAGTAAACCAGTTTGGCAAAGATCTCATTCTGAGGAGTTACAGGGAAGAGCTGGGGCTACAGAGGGGCAGATATAGTAGATCTTAGAAAATAAGGCCAAGGAATTTGCATTATAGGCAAGGAACAGATTGCCCAGTTTGGGTATTGGAGAAGCACTTACACCACAATAACTAAAAGCTCTCTTCCTTCATGCTGTACTACTGATAACAACAGAAAAAAAAAAAAGATGCACTGTCTTCTGTCATTACTTCAATGAGTCTCTATCCCATGTTTTGAGGGAAAGAAACAATGAAACATTTATGATTCAGCTTCCATTAGTTGAGGTGGATTTCATAACTTCGTAGGGCTTTAGGGGAGAGTTCAGAGACCAAAATACTGGTGAGTTAGACATACAGACTGGAAGTTATTCAGAACATCAAAAAATATTAGGAGTAAAAATGAATCTTGACATTGAGAACTGAACCAAATGAAATATCCACAAAGTGCCTTCTACTTTCCAGTGTCATTTATTTATTTATTTATTTATTTATTTATTTATTTATTTATTGTTGATATGAGAAGACACCACAGCATCTAGGCAGCACTACGAAAGCTCAGCAAAAATAGACAGAATTCCATTGGTGTTCTCCCTGTCACCGGTGATAGCAACCACATTTGACCTCCTACCATGCTTCAGAAAGGTAACTCCTGACTAGGAAGTCCCACCTAGGTGAGGCTGGTATTTGGAACTTGCTTTTCTGATACTGATTCACATAGGAGTCAGAAATCCCACCAGTTCCTAGCCTGGAAAAGAGTTCATACCATTTTAATAATAATAAAAAAGTCAATGTATAATAAGCCCAGCACGAAATTCAGCATCCTTGCTCATAGTATAATCAAGAACTCAGTCTGTCTCCTGAAGAGCAGTGAGGACACAGGCAATAGGGACGAGAATTAGGAAATGTTTACAGAATTTCTTAAAGTCAAAAAAAGCAATTGAAATTTCTTGACAAGCCTGATTAATCCACAAACAGGGCTCCCCCAAGATTAAATACATCCAAACATTTGTCCACAGTAAAATCCCCCATTCAGCACTTTCCTTTCCTAAGAGCCCCCTACTAGGAATCCTACTGCAGAGAGCAGGGGATCTTAGCTGGAGCTACTGTCAGACTTCAGGGTGTGTCTCCTTCCGGAATTGGATCTACCCCAAGCACACTTATCACCTCATTAGGGAGTTGCTTCGTGAAGACAGTCTCAACTTGAGTGTCTACCATATAAAGCCATGTTTTCCCAATGTATGCACTGATAAACGATCTTCTTTCCCTTCCAGGCACTTTTGCCAATGTGTAACAATATGATTACTCGTCAGACATGTAATTCCTGACTCCCACAAGACTGCTGGTTCCCTGAGGAGGAGGCTGCACCTGTGAGTCCACTGTGTTACACAGGCATTAACATGCATATTCAAAAGTGTTAACTGAATTAGTTCTCAACTGATTCTAACCTGTAGATCATTCTGTAGGAACGTATTTTTCTATTTTATAGCATCTTTAGAAGTGCTGAGTGCCTTTAATCTCAGCACTCTAGAGGTAGAAGCAGGTAGATTTCTGAACTCAAGGGCACCCTTAACTATCAAGTGAACTCCAAGCAAGACTTGGCTACATAGTAAGACTGGAAAAAAAAGAAAAGAAAGAAAAACAGACAGACAGAAAGACAGACAGACAGAAAGAAAGAAAGAAAGAAAGAAAGAAAGAAAGAAAGAAAGAAAGAAAGAAAGAAAGAAAGACAGAAAGAAGAAACAAAGTAACAAAGAAAGAGAGAGAGAGAGAGAGAGAGAGAGAGAGAGAGAAGAACACTCTTTACCTGGAAGGGTGGTATTTGCTGGTGGTGAGATGAAGGCTGTAAAAAGACATTAACACCAAACACTGGACACCACAGACATGGAATGACAGTGGATATGGCGATCCTGGTCCAGGATTCACCCAAACATCTGATTTCTCATTGATACCATCTGATTTCAGAAAAAAGTTTGAAGAAGTAGTCATATTCAGAAGCTCTTGATTATAATTTTCTTTTTCCCTTCCAAAGGGTAAAATCTCTCTTAGATCTTCTATTTTGCCTCCATTGGCTGACATTAAAATACGACTCGGGTGAGGTTTTCAATTAGAACCACATCCATAAACAGCAGTCTAGTGGATCCAAAGCATGCTACAATATCAGAATCTCTCTCTCTCTCCAGAAGTTTCCTACCTACCACAAGTGTTTTCCTCACCCCTCACACACAGTGTTCCCATGTCTGACAAGGAGACAAATGGAAAACTAGGGACAAAGATAAGAGTTAGAGAAAATCTTTGTTCGTGACCAGAAGATGTCCTGGCCATACATACTCTGCCTTCCTCATACCAACACAAATACAGAAAATAATAATAGCATTAATTATGAGTTATTATAACTATTTTTAAATTATGAGTATTATTTATGTGTCATGTATACACTGTGCACCCATTACAGCTATTAGAAAGTAGCCACCTCATTTAACATACCAGAAAACTGAAACACAGAGGATTAATTATATTTAGGATTATGCATTTCCAGTAACATTGAAGTTCTGCAGTTTTGTTTTGTTTTTATATTGTTTCTTTTACTTTGTTAAAACAGGGTTTCTCTATGTGGTCCTGGTTGTACTAAAACTTGACCTATAGACTAGGCTGGCCTCATATTCATATCCACTTGTCTCTGCTTGCCAAGTGTTGGGATTAAAGGCGTGTGCCACCAAGCTCAAAGATCTTCATTTTTAAAAGTTAAAACACTCACAATTATGTTTGAAACTTCCTATGAATCATCATTCCTCCAAGTGCGTTTTTAAGTTATAAGTAAAAATCAGGAAAAAAAATTAAACCCCAGGATTTAGGGAGTGTTTTACTGCTCCCTACTGTAAGCACTTACTGTGTCAAAGAGCTGATTTCTCCACAAGAAGATCTCCAGCAATCATCAAGAAAAAGGTCAAAGACCAAATTAAACAAAACAAAAATGTTTCAAAACATGTAAGGTAATGGCAATTCTATCATAATGTCATAGAAAATATAAACATAATAAAATGGTTTTTTTAACCTAACAGGTTTATCAAAAAAGTGTAAAAATATGCCACTTGCTCATGAGAAAATAAGTTGTTGCAAACATAGCGAGGATGATTTCATCAAAAGCAGATAGTTGCATGCCATTTGACTAAGCACATTTCATAGAATGTGAACACATGCAAGATTATAAAGAGTGTGCATGTGCACATTTCTTGTAGAATTTATATGTGATACATGCACATGAGTATGTCAGTGCACACACACACACACATGATTACATACAAAAGCCAGAGCAAGACATTAAAGAGCTTCCTGTTTCACCTCTTTAGCCTTGAGATGGGGTCTCTCACTGAACCAGAAGCTCTCCCTTTTGCCTAGGCTAGCTTACCAGCAGACTTTTAGGATCTATTGACCTCCTCGCCCCAGTGCCATGGTTATAAGAATGCAGAGCCACAACCAGCTTTTTATGGTGTTGTTGAGAATTCAGTTAGGTCTTCATGCTTGCTGAGAAAGTCCTCTTTCTTGATGATCTAGACCTTCAGTCCCTAAATTGTCGTAATATCAAAAGATAAGAAATAACCTGGATAACCATAGTCAGGAAACTAAACCATGCTCCATTATACTAAAGAAGAAGCAGGAGGAGGAGGTAGAGGAGGAGAAGGAAGAGGAGGAGGAGGGGGAGAGGAGGAAAAAGAAAAGGAAGAACAAGGAGGAGGATGAAAAAGAAGGAGAAGAACAAGGACAAGAAAAACAAGAAGGAGGAGGAGGAAGAGGAGGAGGAGGTGGAGGAGGAGGAGGAGGAGGAGGAGGAGGAGGAGGAGGAGGAGGAGAAGAAGAAGAAGAAGAAGAAGAAGAAGAAGAAGAAGAAGAAGAAGAAGAAGAAGAAGAAGAAGAAGAAGAAGAAGAAGCAGCAGCTCAATGTGTGCCCATTTAAGCAGACTTCTGAGATACAATGTGAAATGGAGAGCGCAAAGAACTGAGCAACACACATATTGCACAACCATTTGCATAGAAAACACAGCATAGTTAACACCACATTTGGTTAGGAGTGTAGAGTTACTGGTTTGTAAGTCAATAGACTGGTTCTTTGGGCAGGCATTAATACAGAATAAAATATTTCTAGAGGCACAAACATAAAACTGACAAACAGTGCCCTCAAAGAAGATAAGGAGAAGGGAGACTTTTCCATATATATTCATCAATAGTTTGATTTCTTAACCTTTCTAAGTATTGCATATGAAAAATGTTTAAATTTAATATGGAGAACCAGTTTCTCCAAGCCTAAGTTTCACAAGCCTATGTTCACTTAGCTACATATACCCTAGTCAGCAGAGCAACTGCTTTTACTCTCAGGGAAGAGTGCAATCTCTATCAGAAATCCAGCTGTAAAGCGGTCTCTGAAATTTACAAATTGATGCCTTTTATCGAAACTTCTTTCTCTCTACAATGCTGAAGAGAAAGATCTACAGAAGGGCTACAAAAGGGCATAAGAGGCTACAGGATATAGAGAGGCCCTATGAAGGCAAGAGCAATAAGCTGGCATGGACTTCTAAGAGCTTTGGTTCTGTCTTACAAACACCAGGTCTAATCATATTTTCTTTCCAAAATTACCTTTCAGAACATGTATGTAACTATTAGAGCAAGTTATTTTTAAAAACAATATTTAGAACAATTAATACTAAGATTTTCTTTTAAAAATTGGAATTTGGATATAAAATAAGTGAGATTTTTGAGTCTGTTTTTTCCTGAATGTAAGACCATGTTTATTCAGTACAGAAGTGGCTTTGTAGCACGGCCTGAGGGTAGTAAAATGGTTCCCAAAGACAGTTAGGAAAAGGTGGATTGGTCTCTTGTTTGTTTGTTTGTTTGTTTGTTTGTTTGTTTAGGAATAACTAGCAAGGGAAGCTGCAGAGAGGAGAAAATTAAAGGCAGGAAAAGGAAAACATTATTAAGAAATGAAACAGCACAGCATTAAGAATTTCCCAGTAATCTTCACAAAACTAAAGACAAAGTTCCCAAATTTGTCAAGAGACAAATAATCTCCATACAGTGAAGAGTGATCAGGATTCCTTGCACCAGCCACCACATTCACAGCCACCAGTTCTTTGGGGTTCTCATACTGAGTGCTACTCTGTCTCAAGGACACTTGCTTCCCACCCATGTTCATCGCAATGCAGCAGTGAGACAACTTCTTTTACCTCCCCAGTAGCCAGACAAGACGAGATGATCCGGTTGATCAAGACTGTTCTCTAAGGAATTAATAAGTACCAAGAGGATAGCAGACATGAAGGGAACAGGCATATTGTACTTTGCACTTCAGATCAATACTGGTTCAGGATTCAGAATGTCCATTTTCATAATATCCCAAGATAAGGAAGAACGCTCAGAATCCCTGTATTTTCTTCTCCTCTTTCCCAAGGAGGAACCACATAGTATCACCCCATGTCAGCCTACAAAGACATTTCCATGTAGATGAGATCACTTCCAAGGGAAGTCACCCTCACCTAAGTCTCTTCAAAGGGTACATATAAAGAGACCAAACCTTCTAGGTCACCCAGAATCCCCTGGCCAACAGGAGTAGCTGCCTGAAGGTGCCTCGGAACTTGAGATTATTAGTGATAAGGATAAATGGATGTACGGACATGCACAAGTAAAGTATAATTTGCCAGGGCCAATACCACACATTATCTGAGGAGATGACAACTGTAGCGTCAATGACCATGGACACATAGGACAGCGCGTAAAGAACCAGAAATGAGATGAGTGACTTCAGGGCTCTGCTGTGAGCCTGGGTGTTGGGGTCTTGCAAGCTGTGAGCATTGTGCTGCATTCTTTGTGAATGCCTTCTGAGAGAATTGATCAACAGCAAAATTGAGACTAGAAAAAGAGAGCAAGGAATTGACGTGGTGACAAGTTTCAGAGGCATGAAATAGTCTATTTCCAGCCTTCTGTTCCACTCCTTAAAGGTTGTGTTCCCAGAAAACTTTCTCCTTAAGAATGCCTGATAGACAGTGTGGTTTCCCCAAAAGAACATCAGAGTTACGATGAAGGACACCAAGATAGAGCCCAGTAGGAGCCAAGGCACCAATGCTGGGAATCTCCACTTCAACCACAGGAAGGCAGGATGGGAGAAGTTAGCAATCTTGATACAGAACAGGACGCTGAGCCAGGTGCCAAACCAGAAAGTGGCTGAGTTCAAGAAGTCCATGTGAAGACTAATGAGTTGACGGGCAAGGCTCCTGGAGTACTCAACAAGGTGGAGGGAATAGTAGAAACTGTTCACCAGCCCAACGCACTGCTGGCAGAATCGGGAGGTGCCCAAACTGAGGAGGATCATGTCTGAGGGGAGCAGCCTACCGCGCCATAGCCATTCCCTGCTCAGCATCAGCACAATGAAGCCGTTTGCCAGGATTCCCAGGAAACAGAGCAGAACAAAGATCGACATGAAGAAAACTGATACAGTTGATAGCATTTCAGCCCCTCCTGTCACCACTGGTTGCCTTGGTTCCTGGCCTCCTCCCAGCCCCTACCCACAGTCCCTCACACTCCCTTCTGGAGATGTGAGATAAATGGTTGGTTTCTGCATGTGAGCCACAACTTTCAATGCGAATGATGCTCAGACAGTAGATAAACGGTGTGCTTTTGGCTCAGATATGATGCAAATATTTCCTGGGCTCGGGTACCATGGGGCACCAGCTGCTCATGATTTGCCTTCTCTGATTTTGCCTACATGCTGCCATGCTTGCAATAGCATCACTGGGGAAAGTTTTTTCTTCTTTTTTCTCACCCCTTTTTTTTTTCTCGGATCTGGGGACAGAACCCAGGGCCTTGTGCTTGCTAGGCTAGTGCTCTACCACTGAGCTAAATCCCCAACCCCAAGTTTTTTCTTCTTGGTAATTGAGTTCAATCATTTTTATCCCATCATTGAACTAAATGACCACTTGTCTCTTTCTATTACAAGTAGGCAGGTAAGTAGGTAGGAACATATGTACATACATAAATGCATAGATATATCTAGGAGATACCTAAGGAAAATCATGACACTAAAGAAGTCTATCTTAGCTGAGTTTCCCTGCCATACATCTACCCTCACTCATGAATAGCCACTCTTTCTAAGTTAATACCTAGGTCTACTTTTCTACACAAATCTTTACTTAAATCCCCTATGGTTTGTATGCAATAAGTAATTTATAACCATCTAAACTGTTCTTTGTCCAGTGAAAGAACAGATTTCCTCATGGCTCTAGGACTGAGTGCCTAGGTTTCCTATGGGATGTTTGTTGGAATACATTTAGGCACCAGAGGCTGACCTCAATGTTTTCCATGTAGCCATATTTAAATATGGCCACTAACTTACTTCATTAGACCAGCAGAGGGAGGTATGAGCAAGACAGAAACAACACAGTCTAGACATGTTAACCTGTCCTTCTTTGCCTGTGCTATTGACTAGAAACACACAGCATGGTTACAGGATACGCAATATGTTGGACTCCTTTGACTAGATCAAGTCACAGCTCTTATCAACCTGGAAAGTGAGGGATCACAAAGTCCCTCACAAAGGTCTGGGTTGGTATTCATGAAAGCCACCTCAGATTTGTCTACCACAAAGACACATGAGAGCCCCTGTCTACTAGCACAAACATTAAAAGGACCCCCACTAAACCAGGTTGAAAAGTAAAAGCACTTTGACATGTCTGTCTTCTTGAGAGTTCCTTTTTCAAATACTTTTATGTGTGACAAGGACATATAAGATCTACTTTTTCAGCAAGTTGCAAGTGTATACTCCGGTATGACTAGCTGCTGTCACACAGCTGAACATCCAGCCTCCAGGACTAACTTGTTTAACATAGCTGAAATTATGTCCTCCCTGACCAACATCTTTCCATTCATCTCCTTATCCTAGATCCCTGGCAACATCACTGTGGTTTTGACTTATTTTGGTTATTTTAGGTTCCTTAAGTGAAGTCCTTTAGTGTTTGTCTTTTTATGTCTAGAGTTCTTTGCTTAGCTTAATGTTTTCTAGGACATAATGTTCATTTCTGTTGCTTCGCATAGCAGTTTTTCATTATTTAAGACTGAATAATATTTTATAGTGGTTATGTGTCATGTTCTCTCCACTCATTTACATCTTAATACTTTCTTAGGTTGCCTTCATGTCTTGCCTACTGTAGTTGATACTGTAGTTGACATAAAAATGCTGATATCTCTGATTTATGATTTCACTTCCTCTGGATATTTGCTATTCTCTTTTGAACGTTCTTGGTCCACACCAAAATTTATGCTGAATACTATTCCAGTGTGGCCATATTAAAAGGTGTTGAGAACTTTCAGGGCTGAAAATTCATTTAAAAATGATTAATATTTTCATGTGCATTCTCTCTCGTAGGACTGGATTGGTTTTGTTGAACAGCTAAAGTAATGGCAGTGTCTTGTGTCTCCCTGGTTTTTTGATGTGCAACTGTCTTCTACATACACCCACCTTCCTTCACCAGAAGATCAGCAAACCCCAGTGCCATAATCCTGAGCTTCTAAACTCTGAGTAAGAATAAATCATTCTCTTTAGAAATTACCCAACCTAAGGTATTTTCTTAGAGTGACTGAAAAGAAACTAAGATATAACATATACCTAGGAATGGGACTGTTGGATAATAAATTAATTGTTCTTTGCCCCCCTCTAACAAACATCTATGTTATTTCCTCAACTGTCTATACCAATTTACATTTCAACCAGTGCATACAAGAGCTTGTTTTCTCTGTCTCCTCCCCAGCATTTATCTCCTTTTGGTAAGCACTAACAGGTGTGAGGTAATGCTTCTTCGTGGTTTGGATTTGCATTTCTCTAAAGTTGATGGCGCTGAGCACATTTCATACATTTCTTGTCTGTTTGAATGTTGCTTTTGGAAACTATCATCTCCTCAGATCCTTTGCTCACATTTAAATCAGGTTGTTTGAGGATGATTTTGCTATTGAGTTGTGTAATTCCCTTACAATTTTCTTCTTTCTTAGTGAAGAAACCATTCTTCCAACACTGCACATTCTTGGCAGCCGAGTCAAAGTTCAGTTGCCTGCGTGTGAATAGAGTCTGGGCCCTCTGTTGTGTCTCAGTGCTCTGTATGTCTGGTTTTATCACAATACCATGCTGTTTGCATTCTTTTGGGTTGGTTACTGGAAATTTACTGTGTTCCTTCTGTTTTGTATTTCTTTGATCTTCCTCGTCCCATATAGCATTGTATGTAACATTTGTATGCCTGAAGGAATAATCTTTACCACTGTGCTGATGGCTTCCTTTGCTGTACCGAACATTTTCATCTGATAAAACCCTCCTCTATTTTGATTTTCCTTCTTTGTATATTCTGTGTGATATCACAAAGCTTAGTGTCCATATCAATGTCAGGAAGTGTTCGTGTCTTATATTTCTTCATTTCTTATAGTGTTATGATTTAAGATCTTAGGCTTGAGTGTTCAACCTATTTTAAGCAAGTTTGTGTATCATATAACATAAGGGTCTGGCTTCACCTTTCTACCTATGGATATCCAGTTTCCCCCACTTTCCCCAGCATCGTTAACTGAGGAAATCATATTTTTCCCACTGCATATTTTTGGCATTCTAGTCAAAGTTCAGTTGACCATACATGTGTAAACTTATGTCTGATCTCTCTGCTGTGTCTCATTATCTATATGTCTGGTTTTCAGTACCATATTTTATACATTCCTTTGGAATGGTTGCTGAAAATTATACTTCTTTAATGTTGTATTTCCTTGATATTTTTGTGTTCATATAAACTTGGGTGTGAACTCTGCATAGTCAAAGAAGCAACTATCTTTCACAAATTCCACAAATTTGAGTTTCAAAGAAACCACACCAAAATGAACAATGAAAAACAGTGACCAGTACCTGTTATACCAGCACTTGAGAGGTAGAGGCAGGAAGATTAGGAGTTCACAATCACCTACAGCTGTACAGTAAGTTCAAAGTTAGTATGAGCTACATGAGACCCTGTGTCAAAAACAAAAACAAAATTTTAAGATATGAGCAGGTATGAAGTCACAGGCTAGATGGGACATTACCCTCCAGTTATGGGCAGGACAATGTTGGCTTCAGCACCTGATGATATAATGTCTTTGGCCCTGGAGCAGAGGGACCACAGAATTCTGGACACCTCCATCAGCTGAGATTGGGGTTGGTGGAAACTGCAGGAAACCTCAGTGGAAAGAGCTTCAGGCATCTCTGATAGTGAAAGGCTGCTAGAATATGCAATGAAGGCCCCAAAAGGACTACTCTTCCACTTTCCACTGGTGAGGGCAACCTTTCTCCTGTTTTGAGCTGCCATGATTACTGGCAAACGTCACATACATTAAATGCTCCCTATCCTTTTCTGTGTAGACATGCTAGTTCTTCTTCTTCTTCTTTTTTTTTTTGTAAGAAAATATTATTTGCATTTCGATTATTATTCTCTTTCCCGGTTTCCGGGCCAACATCCCCCTAACCTCTCCCCCTTCCCTTCTCTATGGGTGTTCTCCTCCCCACCCTACCCCCATTACCACCCTCCCCCCAACAATCATATTCACTGGGGGTTCAGTCTTGGCAGGACCAAGGGCTTCCCCTTCCACTGGTGCTCTTACTAGGCTATTCATTGTTATGTATGGAGTTGGAGTCCAGGGTCAGTCCATGTATAGTCTTTGGGTAGTGGCTTAGTCCCTGGAAGCTCTGGTTGGTTGGCATTGTTGTTCATATGGGGTCTCAAGCCCCTTCAAGCTCTTTCAGTCCTTTCTAAGATTCCTTCAACGAAGGTCCCGTTCTCAGTTCAGTGATTTAATGATGGCATTTGCCTATGTATTTGCTGTATTCTGGCTGTGTCTCTCAGGAGAGATCTACATCTGATTCCTGTCAGCCTGCACTTCTTTGCTTCATCCATCTTGTCTAATTGGGTGGCTGTATATGTATGGGCCACATGTGGGGCAGGCTCTGAATGGGTGTTCCTTCAGTCTCTGTTTTAATCTTTGCCTCCCTATTCCCTCCCAAGGGTATTCTTGTTCCCCTTTTAAAGAAGGAGTGAAGCATTTGCATTTTGGTCATCCTTCTTGAGTTTCATATGTTCTGTGCATCTAGGGCAATTCAAGCATTTGGGCTAATAGCCACTTATCAATGAGTGCCATGTTAGTTCTTTATCTCTGGTGCAGAGCCAAAGCTTATATTCTGGAGCTCTCCCAGAACAACTGTTGTCAGTAGGAAGTTACTACTGTTCTGTGAGAAGTCATGGATCATGACCCTTAGTCTGCCATTTTATTCCAAAAAATATTTTCTGAAGGAAAATATATTCAAGGTAATTTACATTAAGAGATTTTCAGTTCAATACTTCAAATATGTCTTAATTTGCCTGTGCCTGCTTTTTAAGCATTCACCTATTCTTTTAGAATATGATTTTGTTATGAAACAGTTGCCTTAGAAAATGAGTCCAACTAATAATCTGAAATTTTATCCCCACAGTATAATATCTGTGCACATCTGTATGCTTTAAGCATCTCTAGGTTACTTAAAATGCCTAGTTTCATGTAAATACTGTATCAGCAGAACACTAGGGTTTTTTTTAGGTAATAATGACAAGAAAAAAGTCTTATTGACTGCCAGTTTTTGTTGTGTTTTTTCGGTTGCTACTGGTTGAATCCATCAACTAACAACCTAGAGCCATAGGTCATCTACCACTGTTGAAAATTAGTAATCTACAGTAAAACAATCAATTCCGCTAAAATCATCTGGTTATATCATGCTTCTTATATTTTTTCAACTATTTGTTTATCTACTAAATAAAATATTTATAGATGTTTTGATTCAGGGAGTTCAACCTAGAACCATGCATATGCTAGGAAATCATTCTAGTACTAAGCTATATCCCTCACACTCATACAGCATTTAGTTAGTCAGTCAGTTAGTTAGTTAGTTAGTTAGTTAGTTAGCTTATTAGTTATTGACTGCCATGATTCTGGTCCCTGAGCCTACAGTTGACCAGTCAAGTAAATCTTAGCTTTTATAGAAAATGAAGTCCTATAAAATGTTAGTAATGATAAGCAAGAAACAAATATTTATTAGTGCTTTGAAGAAAATAAAAGAATGTTCCTGGAGATTGCTAGAGAGTGAAAGTTGCTTTTCATACTTATAGGAGATAAGAAGAAGGTTAGGGGGCTGGGGATTTAGCTCAGTGGTAGAGCGCTTACCTAGGAAGCGCAAGGCCCTGGGTTCGGTCCCCAGC
Source organism: Rattus norvegicus (assembly GCF_021556685.1). NCBI lineage: Eukaryota > Metazoa > Chordata > Mammalia > Rodentia > Muridae > Rattus > Rattus norvegicus. The sequence goes on along the minus strand of NC_141537.1, from coordinate 72,080,314 downwards.
TCCGAAAAAAAAGAACCAAAAAAAAAAAAAAAAAAAGGCTCTCTGCTCCCAGACTCGGTGAGAGAGAGACCCAACCGCCTGGTCAGGTGGGCACTCCTGAGGCTGCAGAGCGGAAGAGACCACCAACACTGCACACCCCTGCCCACATCCCTGGCCCAAGAGGAAACTGTATAAGGCCTCTGGGCTCCCGTGGGGGAGGGCCCAGGAGCGGCAGGACCCCTGCCACAGACACCGCCGGACCCTGAAGGAAACAGACCGGATAAACAGTTCTCTGCACCCAAATCCCGTGGGAGGGAGAGCTAAACCTTCAGAGAGGCAGACAGGCCTGGGAAACCAGAAGAGACTGCTCCCTGCACACACATCTCGGACGCCAGAGGAAAAAGCCAAAGACCATCTGGAACCCTGGTGCACTGAAGCTCCCGGAAGGGGCGGCACAGGTCTTCCTGGTTGCTGCCGCTGCAGAGAGCCCCTGGGCAGCACCCCACGAGCGAACTTGAGCCTCGGGACAACAGGTAAGACCAAATTTTCTGCTGCAAGAAAGCTGCCTGGTGAGCTTGGGACACACGGAAGCAGAATTTCTCTAGAACCGGGCACGTTCTGTGTTTACCGGAAGTCACACACCCGCGGATCCCGGCCCGCAGCAGCTCTCTGCTCCCAGACCCGGTGAGAGAGAGACCCAACCGCCTGGTCAGGTGGGCACTCCTGAGGCTGCAGAGTGGAAGAGACCACCAACACTGCTCACCCCTGCCCACATCCCTGGCCCAAGAGGAAACTGTATAAGGCCTCTGGGCTCCCGTGGGGGAGGGCCCAGGAGCGGCAGGACCCCTGCCACAGACACCGCCGGATCCTGAAGGAAACACACCGGATAAACAGTTCTCTGCACCCAAATCCCGTGGGAGGGAGAGCTAAACCTTCAGAGAGGCAGACAGGCCTGGGAAACCAGAAGAGACTGCTCCCTGCACACACATCTCGGACGCCAGAGGAAAAAGCCAAAGACCATCTGGAACCCTGGTGCACTGAAGCTCCCGGAAGGGGCGGCACAGGTCTTCCTGGTTGCTGCCGCTGCAGAGAGCCCCTGGGCAGCACCCCACGAGCAAACCTGAGCCTCGGGACCACAGGTAAGACCAAATTTTCTGCTGCAAGAAAGCTGCCTGGTGAACTCAAGACACAGGCCCACAGGAACAGCTGAAGACCTGTAGAGAGGAAAAACTACACGCCCGAAAGCAGAACACTCTGTCCCCATAACTGACTGAAAGAGAGGAAAACAGGTCTACAGCACTCCTGACACACAGGCTTATAGGACAGTCTAGCCACTGTCAGAAATAGCAGAACAAAGTAACACTAGAGATAATCTGATGGCGAGAGGCAAGCGCAGGAACCCAAGCAACAGAAACCAAGACTACATGCCATCATCGGAGCCCAATTCTCCCACCAAAACAAACATGGAATATCCAAACACACCAGAAAAGCAAGATCTAGTTTCAAAATCATATTTGATCATGATGCTGGAGGACTTCAGGAAAGACCTGAACACACTTAGGGAAGCACAGGAAAACATTAATAAACAAGTAAAAGCCTACAGAGAGGAATCGCAAAAATCCCTGAAAGAATTCCAGGAAAACACAATCAAACAGTTGAAGGAATTAAAAATGGAAATAGAAGCAATCAAGAAAGAACACATGGAAACAACCCTGGATATAGAAAACCAAAAGAAGAGACAAGGAGCTGTAGATACAAGCTTCACCAACAGAATACAAGAGATGGAAGAGAGAATATCAGGAGCAGAAGATTCCATAGAAATCATTGACTCAACTGTCAAAGATAATGTAAAGCGGAAAAAGCTACTGGTCCAAAACATACAGGAAATCCAGGACTCAATGAGAAGATCAAACCTAAGGATAATAGGTATAGAAGAGAGTGAAGACTCCCAGCTCAAAGGACCAGTAAATATCTTCAACAAAATCATAGAAGAAAACTTCCCTAACCTAAAAAAAGAGATACCCATAGACATACAGGAAGCCTACAGAACTCCAAATAGATTGGACCAGAAAAGAAACACCTCCCGTCACATAATTGTCAAAACACCAAACGCACAAAATAAAGAAAGAATATTAAAAGCAGTAAGGGAAAAAGGTCAAGTAACATATAAAGGGAGACCTATCAGAATCACACCAGACTTCTCGCCAGAAACTATGAAGGCCAGAAGATCCTGGACTGATGTTATACAGACCCTAAGAGAACACAAATGCCAGCCCAGATTACTGTATCCAGCAAAACTCTCAATTAACATTGATGGAGAAACCAAGATATTCCATGACAAAACCAAATTTACACAATATCTTTCTACAAATCCAGCACTACAAAGGATAATAAATGGTAAAGCCCAACATAAGGAGGCAAGCTATACCCTAGAAGAAGCAAGAAACTAATTGTCTTGGCAACAAAACAAAGAGAATGAAAGCACACAAACATAACCTCACATCAAATATGAATATAACGGGAAGCAATAAGCATTATTCCTTAATATCTATCAATATCAATGGCCTCAACTCCCCAATAAAAAGACATAGATTAACAAACTGGATACGCAACGAGGACCCTGCATTCTGCTGCCTACAGGAAACACACCTCAGAGACAAAGACAGACACTACCTCAGAGTGAAAGGCTGGAAAACAACTTTCCAAGCAAATGGTCAGAAGAAGCAAGCTGGAGTAGCCATTCTAATATCAAATAAAATCAATTTCCAACTAAAAGTCATCAAAAAAGATAAGGAAGGACACTTCATATTCATCAAAGGAAAAATCAACCAAGATGAACTCTCAATCCTAAATATCTATGCCCCAAATACAAGGGCACCTACATATGTAAAAGAAACCTTACTAAAGCTCAAAACACACATTGCACCTCACACAATAATAGTGGGAGATTTCAACACCCCACTCTCATCAATGGACAGATCATGGAAACAGAAATTAAACAGTGATGTAGACAGACTAAGAGAAGTCATGAGCCAAATGGACTTAACGGATATTTATAGAACATTCTATCCTACAGCAAAAGGATATACCTTCTTCTCAGCTCCTCATGGTACTTTCTCCAAAATTGACCATATAATTGGTCAAAAAACGGGCCTCAACAGGTACAGAAAGATAGAAATAATCCCATGCGTGCTATCGGACCACCACGGCCTAAAACTGGTCTTCAATAACAATAAGGGAAGAATGCCCACATATACGTGGAAATTGAACAATGCTCTACTCAATGATAACCTGGTCAAGGAAGAAATAAAGAAAGAAATTAAAAACTTTTTAGAATTTAATGAAAATGAAGATACAACATATTCAAACTTATGGGACACAATGAAAGCTGTGCTAAGAGGAAAACTCATAGCGCTGAGTGCCTGCAGAAAGAAACAGGAAAGAGCATATGTCAGCAGCTTGACAGCACACCTAAAAGCTCTAGAACAAAAAGAAGCAAATACACCCAGGAGGAGTAGAAGGCAGGAAATAATCAAACTCAGAGCTGAAATCAACCAAGTAGAAACAAAAAGGACCATAGAAAGAATCAACAGAACCAAAAGTTGGTTCTTTGAGAAAATCAACAAGATAGATAAACCCTTAGCCAGACTAACGAGAGGACACAGAGAGTGTGTCCAAATTAACAAAATCAGAAATGAAAAGGGAGACATAACTACAGATTCGGAGGAAATTCAAAAAATCATCAGATCTTACTATAAAAACCTATATTCAACAAAATTTGAAAATCTTCAGGAAATGGACAATTTCCTAGACAGATACCAGGTATCGAAGTTAAATCAGGAACAGATAAACCAGTTAAACAACCCCATAACTCCTAAGGAAATAGAAGCAGTCATTAAAGGTCTCCCAACCAAAAAGAGCCCAGGTCCAGACGGGTTTAGTGCAGAATTCTATCAAACCTTCATAGAAGACCTCATACCAATATTATCCAAACTATTCCACAAAATTGAAACAGATGGAGCCCTACCGAATTCCTTCTATGAAGCCACAATTACTCTTATACCTAAACCACACAAAGACACAACAAAGAAAGAGAACTTCAGACCAATTTCCCTTATGAATATCGACGCAAAAATACTCAATAAAATTCTGGCAAACCGAATTCAAGAGCACATCAAAACAATCATCCACCATGATCAAGTAGGCTTCATCCCAGGCATGCAGGGATGGTTTAATATACGGAAAACCATCAACGTGATCCATTATATAAACAAACTGAAAGAACAGAACCACATGATCATTTCATTAGATGCTGAGAAAGCATTTGACAAAATTCAACACCCCTTCATGATAAAAGTCCTGGAAAGAATAGGAATTCAAGGCCCATACCTAAACATAGTAAAAGCCATATACAGCAAACCAGTTGCTAACATTAAACTAAATGGAGAGAAACTTGAAGCAATCCCACTAAAATCAGGGACTAGACAAGGCTGCCCACTCTCTCCCTACTTATTCAATATAGTTCTTGAAGTTCTAGCCAGAGCAATCAGACAACAAAAGGAGATCAAAGGGATACAGATCGGAAAAGAAGAGGTCAAAATATCACTATTTGCAGATGACATGATAGTATATTTAAGTGATCCCAAAAGTTCCACCAGAGAACTACTAAAGCTGATAAACAACTTCAGCAAAGTGGCTGGGTATAAAATTAACTCAAATAAATCAGTTGCCTTCCTCTATACAAAAGAGAAACAAGCCGAGAAAGAAATTAGGGAAACGACACCCTTCATAATAGACCCAAATAATATAAAGTACCTCGGTGTGACTTTAACCAAGCAAGTAAAAGATCTGTACAATAAGAACTTCAAGACACTGAGGAAAGAAATTGAAGAAGACCTCAGAAGATGGAAAGATCTCCCATGCTCATGGATTGGCAGGATTAATATGGTAAAAATGGCCATTTTACCAAAAGCAATCTACAGATTCAATGCAATCCCCATCAAAATACCAATCCAATTCTTCAAAGAGTTAGACAGAACAATTTGCAAATTCATCTGGAATAACAAAAAACCCAGGATAGCTAAAGCTATCCTCAACAATAAAAGGACTTCAGGGGGAATCACTATCCCTGAACTCAAGCAGTATTACAGAGCAATAGTGATAAAAACTGCATGGTATTGGTACAGAGACAGACAGATAGACCAATGGAATAGAATTGAAGACCCAGAAATGAACCCACACACCTATGGTCACTTGATTTTTGACAAAGGAGCCAAAACCATCCAATGGAAAAAAGATAGTATTTTCAGCAAATGGTGCTGGTTCAACTGGAGGGCAACATGTAGAAGAATGCAGATCGATCCATCCTTATCACCCTGTACAAAGCTTAAGTCCAAGTGGATCAAGGACCTCCACATCAAACCAGACACACTCAAACTAATAGAAGAAAAACTAGGGAAGCATCTGGAACACATGGGCACTGGAAAAAATTTCCTGAACAAAACACCAATGGCTTATGCTCTAAGATCAAGAATCGACAAATGGGATCTCATAAAACTGCAAAGCTTCTGTAAGGCAAAGGACACTGTGGTTAGGACAAAACGGCAAGCAACAGATTGGGAAAAGATCTTTACCAATCCTACAACAGATAGAGGCCTTATTTCCAAAATATACAAAGAACTCAAGAAGTTAGACCGCAGGGAAACAAATAACCCTATTAAAAAATGGGGTTCAGAGCTAAACAAAGAATTCACAGCTGAGGAATGCCGAATGGCTGAGAAACACCTAAAGAAATGTTCAACATCTTTAGTCATAAGGGAAATGCAAATCAAAACAACCCTGAGATTTCACCTCACACCAGTGCGATTGGCTAAGATCAAAAACTCAGGTGACAGCAGATGCTGGCGAGGATGTGGAGAAAGAGGAACACTCCTCCATTGTTGGTGGGATTGCAGACTGGTAAAACCATTCTGGAAATCAGTCTGGAGGTTCCTCAGAAAATTGGACATTGAACTGCCTGATGATCCAGCTATACCTCTCTTGGGCATATACCCAAAAGATGCCTCAACATATAAAAGAGACACGTGCTCCACTATGTTCATCGCAGCCTTATTTATAATAGCCAGAAGCTGGAAAGAACCCAGATGCCCTTCAACAGAGGAATGGATACAGAAAATGTGGTACATCTACACAATGGAATATTACTCAGCTATCAAAAACAACGAGTTTATGAAATTCGTAGGCAAATGGTTGGAACTGGAAAATATCATCCTGAGTGAGCTAACCCAATCACAGAAAGACATACATGGTATGCACTCATTGATAAGTGGCTATTAGCCCAAATGCTTGAATTACCCTAGATCCCTAGAACAAACGAAACTCAAGACGGATGATCAAAATGTGAATGCTTCACTCCTTCTTTAAATGAGGAAAAAGAATACCCTTGGCAGGGAAGGGAGAGGCAAAGATTAAAACAGAGACTGAAGGAACACCCATTCAGAGCCTGCCCCACATGTGGCCCATACATATACAGCCACCCAATTAGACAAGATGGATGAAGCAAAGAAGTGCAGACCGACAGGAGCCGGATGTAGATCGCTCCTGAGAGACACAGCCAGAATACAGCAAATATAGAGGCGAATGCCAGCAGCAAACCACTGAACTGAGAATAGGTCCCCTATTGAAGGAATCAGAGAAAGAACTGGAAGAGCTTGAAGGGGCTCGAGACCCCAAAAGTACAACAATGCCAAGCAACCAGAGCTTCCAGGGACTAAGCCACTACCTAAAGACTATACATGGACTGACCCTGGACTCTGACCCCATAGGTAGCAATGAATATCCTAGTAAGAGCACCAGTGGAAGGGGAAGCCCTGGGTCCTGCTAAGACTGAACCCACAGTGAACTAGTCTATGGGGGGAGGGCGGCAATGGGGGGAGGGTTGGGAGGGGAACACCCATAAGGAAGGGGAGGGGGGAGGGGGATGTTTGCCCGGAAACCGGGAAAGGGAATAACACTCGAAATGTATATAAGAAATACTCAAGTTAATAAAAAAAAAAAAAAAAAAAAAAAAAAGAAGAAGGTTAGGAGAAATTTTCTCAGGACACTCAGGACACTATATATATATATATATATATAAGTCGAGAGGCCCAGGGAAGCAGAGCCTTGCTCTCAACCAATGTTCTTTTCATAATCTTATGTAATTATAACCATATTCATCCTCTCTTACTTCATTCCAAGAGAGAATATGAGCCAAAGCAGAATGCACAGGTTTTCTTTTCCTTCCGATCATATAACTCATCAGAAGGTCACCTCAAGTAATAAAGCAGCCTTGGCCATCCATCCCAGTATGTAAATGCTTGATAGGAAGGTAGCAGCAGGTCCACCTCTGAGCTGGACTGATGCTGAGAAACAATAGATAACGACTAGAAGAACCAAATAACACCAGTACCAAGAATCTGACTTTGTGCTTCCCAGGCCTGGGAAATGATTTATATAGCTTTCACCTTCCTGGGTTTCTTTCATATATCAGAAGATTTCCTATCAAACCTTTCTACATGTGGATATTCAGTTTCCTAGGCATAATTTATTGAGGAATCTGTCATGACCACATTGGATGTCCTTGATTATAAGGGATGAGTCCAACTGCATCAATTGTTAACAAAATTCACCATAGATTTGCCCACAGGCCAATCATATTCAGTTCCGTTGAATATATATGTGTAAACTTACATCTGTGTTCTCCAAAATCTAGCCAATCATCCTGTGTCTCACCCTGTGTTTTAGTCTGAGTTTCTATTGCTGTGATAAACATGACCTCAGAAAGAAACTTAGGGAGAAAGTGGTATATTTGGCTTACAGGTTACAATCCATCACTGGGCAAAGCGAGTACAAAAACTCAGGGCAGGAACCAAAGCAGAGACCATGGAGGAGAGCTGCTTACTGGCTTGCTCATCGTAGCTTGCTCAGTCTGCTTTACTATTCAGGACTACTTACCAGAGGGTAGCATCAGTCTCCATGGGATGGGCCCACCCACATCAATCATTAATTGAGACACTGCACTGTGAACTTGACTGTAGGCTAATGGCATGGACTCATTTTCTCAGTTGAAGTTCCCTCTTCCCGAATGATCCTAGCTTGTGTCAACAAAAACTAACCAGCACACTCTCTATGGCCTTCTGCCAAAGCAAGACCCCAAATATGTAATGACTCCAAATGAAAGCATGGTACACTAAGCTTTGTGGATATCATGATGGAAGCCCCTGATCCCCACGAGTTTTGAGGTGAAAGGAAAGAGTCTCTCTCCACAAACTACAGGATGAACTTAGCAGAGGTTCATCAAGTATTTAATCTATACAAAATATTCTCTCCTAAACCATCTCAGCGTTTCAGGTCTACTTGTTTGTTTGTTTGTTTGTTTGTTTGTTTGTTTGTTTGTTTGTTTTACTAAAGGGCTTCAAAGGTATTTGGATAGGTTTTTGTGCAGGTACTTTTAAATCATATAAAGGTTAAACTGGATGAAATCAGGTATTGTCTCCTCACAGAAATATCAGTGTTTAGTATCATGTAACTAAAAAGCAAAATCAAGAAATTTATGTTGGCCCTGGGAAGAAATTTGGATGGTATTTTAGTATAATTGAAACCCATTCAAGAATTTAAAGTACGAAGTACAACAATGTCAAGCAACCAGAGCTTCCAGGGACTAAGCCACTACCTAAAGACTATACATGGACTGACCCTGGACTCTGACCCCATAGGTAGCAATGAATATCCTAGTAAGAGCACCAGTGGAAGAGGAAGCCCTGGGTCCTGCTAAGACTGAACCCCCAGTGAACTAGACTATGGGGGGAGGGCGGCAATGGGGGGAGGGTTGGGAGGGGAACACCCATAAGGAAGGGGAGGGGGGAGGGGGATGTTTGCCCGGAAACCGGGAAAGGGAATAACACTTGAAATGTATATAAGAAATACTCAAGTTAATAAAAAAATAATAATAATAATAATAATTTAAAGTACGGAATGACTGACCAAATTTATCTCTTTAAGTGGATCCCTCAGACAACTATGTAACTAACAGATCTAGGGTAGGGTAGAGTGGAAGAAAACGGTCAGAGGAACTACGCTGTACAAGCAGAGCGGAGTTTTTCCTCATGTGGGAACCCAAGGGGAACAAAGCAATGGAAAGGTAAGAGGCTGCTGCGTCATGAAAGTGGAGCTGATATAACTTTTCTGAGGGATAGGACTAAGAAACAGGGTGAAATGTAGCACCAGTTCTAAAGGTTTAACTTTAGTCACTGGAGGGACTCTCACAGAGTCATTTTCTGGGAATGGAAGAGCGTGTCTGTGGGAGGAAATCTGTTTTGGTCGTGTAGCACCTGAGATGCCTGTTAGATATCTAAGTTGAGACATGAGCTAGACAATTGAAATGTAAGTTTGGATCTCAGTAGGCAGCAGAGGCTGGAGTAACAGGTTTGGAGAATCACACTTACATGGTACTTAAAGCTATTAAACTGGATGAGATCATCTGGGCAAAGAATGTTGGTGGAGACTGTGAAGGGTGCTGGAGTAAGAGTGATATCTTCAGCTTTTAGACGTTGGAAGCCCCAGGAACAACGGCTGAAACTAATGCTAGAGAACTTTCTCCATCCTGAGCTTACACCGAGAACAAAGGAAAGAGGACACAGAAAGGTGGGGGTGGCAGGACTGGAGTGGAAAATATACCTAAGTATTTCTATGCTAGGTCCCAAGGTGATCTGCACCCAGAGATTATAGGCCATGAGCTCTAGGATGACATCTCATTACAAAAGAACATGTGGCTGACATGCCCTAAGGTTTGAGTAGCACTCAGCTCAACTCAGTAGCAAACAAGTCAAGTTCAATAAAGTCGTCAGTGTTGAGGATAGCATCTGCCCAAAGCCTTAGCCACTGACTGTCTCATCAGAAAAGGCCTGCTTATTAGCCATCTATTCTACAAAATTATTTCATCACATGTCTTTGAGATAATAGATCAGGCATATTGGTATAAAGACTAAGGTACTCTTCAGAGAGAAAAACAAGCCAATGGTGTAATAAATGATAAAAAAATAATAACCACAAATTTATACTTGTGATTGCTATGCCTCCTCCTGCCCTATTTGAACTGCTTTAAATATAGTAATATTTTCATTTTCATAAAAACTCAAGAAGTTTCAAAAATGGTGCTAAGATGGTTCGAAAACTCAAAATGGATCATGGCTCTAAATACAAAAACCACAGCTATAAAGTTTTTAGAAGAAACTATAAGAGCACATCTTCATGGTCTGGGTAAAACAATGTGTTCTTGGATATAACACTAAATTATAAATATCTAAAGATAAAAATAAATTGAACTTAATCAAACCTAAAAGTGATTTTTGCCATCATAACCTGAAATATAACCACATAATGATAGAAAATATTTACAAGTCACAAGTCAGAGAAGAAATCTGAATCCAAAAACATAGAGTGTTTAAAATTCAGCCATAAAAATAGTACTGAAATTAGAGGTGGGAAGTTGGTAGTAAGAGGAGGAGAAAGAGATAAGCTGGAATGAAAGTGCAGAGGATGATAGGCTGAATATGAGCAGAATATATCATATATATTTGTCAAAGAACATATTTACTAATATGTTTGAATAGAAATTTGTCCACAGAAAATAGCCAATAAACACACAAGTCACAGTAGATGTTTTCACTGTTATAAATTAAGCATTAATTATTAACTGTAGTTCATGTACGATCATGTTTCTCAGGTTTAGACTTAGTTACACCTGCAGGATCCTGGCCTCTTCAAACATCGTGGGACCACATTTGTAGGAATAGATACAATTAATTTTTCAAATAGATCACTGTGAAGTTGCCTACCTTTAATACACATCCAAATCTCTCGGCTTGAAACTTTCCACATCCTATTATGCTTTCTACTAACTCTCTCCCCATTCCGTGTGGATTTAAGGATGCTTCTGTCGCCATATCACCATAAATCCACCATCATGCCCCATTATTGTTCAGGAATGGGCTATACATAGACTGTCCAGTAAGATCGTTTTCAGCCTAGAGATACTCTTGCCAATGATGCACAGCTAACCTAAGTAATTTATACGTTGAAAGAATGATTGTTTTCCTAGCAGATGAAAAGAGGAAGCCAGAAAGTCATACTCAGTCTAGCCTCCAGTAAATCAAATATGCAACAGTGGCTGTCTGTGAGGGCCAGGTGGAAGGAACTAATGACTTTTATGCAGATAAAAAATAGCAAAATGAGGATTTCATCTCACTTGCCAGTGGGTAGCCACCAAAGACTCACAATGAAGGCTCATCAACAGACAGTGCTGAGAACATGAGACTGCTAAGTCCTCTGCCCTAAATATGCCATTTACTCTACCAGCTCCAAAAACAAGGGGACATCATAGAAGAGGATGAAGAAAGACCATAGAAGCAGAAGGTAGGGACGAATAAAATAAAATGGTAGCCTCTAAATATGAGATAGCCACTGTGGTCATGAATGTATAACAACTGTGAACACATGCATAAAATGTGAAAACAGGAGGAGCCCTAGTTTGGCAGAAGGAGAGACTTGACAGGAATGGGAGGGTCATAAGAGAAGGCAATAAGGTAATATGATATTGTTACACTATATAAAACTAAGAAACTGTCAAAAGATTAAGTCAATTTTAAAATGAAATCTTCGATCTTACAGCTGAGAAAATGAATTCTTAGTCATCAGTGAGGCAGGAAAAGGAATTCCAGACTCAGGTTAGAATCAAAATCAAACCAGGAAGGTAAGCAGTGTTTCCGGCCATGCAGAACACAAAGTACTGGCCTGCAGAAATATGAGCTAATAAGTAGGCACTGTTCAAACCACGGGAGCTTGTCATTTATTTCATAGCAATAGCAAACCAATTCCATCTCTTTACCAAGTTCTCTGAAACCTACAGTACGGACCATTGACTGGTGGTGATATAGCCAGAAAGAGCAAATTACTCATCTCTGTGTTAATTTCCAAAACCTAAATAAGAATTTAAGGTAACTTTGCAAATATATTTATCCAAATTCTTGGAAAGGATATTGGTACCAGAGTATTTAGACCGGAAAATATCATCTTCCTTTGAATTTTAACAACATTTATGGAATGTGTAAAATGCTAAGCAGTTTATCTACACTGCCACAGTTTATTCCCAGAACAGATAATGGAATAGGAATCGGCACAATCAGAGTTTTAAAAATATGTTCAAAGAATATATATGACTTCCTCAAGCTCACTAAAGGAAGATCTTCTGATTAGATTTGGATTATGAATCTATTATTAATCCTACACTCTGCACATTATGTCAGAGTCATCAAATCTACTTCACTGTATATATGATAGATAGACCAGACAGATATATGATATAAACAATATAAAACTACACAAAATAAAACAGTTATAAGATTGCTCAATGTGAAAGCCATTAACAGTGCCCAGGCTTGTCTTGGATAATAAAGCACGCATCTTTAGTAGTTTTGAATAAATAAGTGTTGTCAAACTATCTGAATATATGCAACTTGGGACATGATGTTACAGGGCTGAGCACACAGAAATCAGCCTACCCATTCTCTTCTGAATTTCTACAACAACCCTCACATGGTATGTTCCAACGATGAGCAAAAATAGAAAGATCTTGCCTGAAATGTGTGCCCATTCTGGCTGCCCTTTTGGGGTCAGTGAAGTGTCATTGGTGCCGTGATGGAACAGTTCAGAAACATCGCTGTATTGATTTCATCCTGGTTCCATTCACAGTTTTGTGCTGATGTAAAATAAAGTTCTATTAGTGACTGACTTAACCAAAGAATTTTACTCCACAGAATGATATGGGTGCTTTCCTTGTGTTATAGCATACTTCCTGGTATTTGGGTGTCCTGAACTTTACCATCTGTCAAAACAGATGATATCTCTTGTGGAATGGAAAGAATGCTAAGCTTGTTATCCATTGCTTGGTATTTTTTATGTATCTCACTTATTTTTATATTTCAAACTCTTTTCATAGTCATAGAAAGGCCTTCTTGTGGCTGTCACTGCAGACAAAAAGAAAAGCACAGCATGTTGAAGGAATGTAAGTGTGTTTTCCCAATTTTGTAAAATTATGTTTATATGTCTGAAATATTGGCTCTGCTTTTATAGAATATACCTAGACTAGCACTATTCAAAGTGAGAAGTGACTAAAAATAGTAGTGTGTGCTAACTGTATTTATATCTAAGGATCCATAGTGATTTAAATTTTCTTTTTTTATTGAAAATAGATTCTTCTCTAATATAATACCAACCACAGTTTTCCTTTCCTCCACTTGCCCCACCTTCTTGTCCCCACCTCCCTTCTCCCTCAGATACATTCATCTCCATCTCCCTTCAGAAAAGAACAGCCCCCACAGGAGACGATAACCAAACACAACAAAACAAAATGCAATAAGACAAAGAAAAAGCCCTCACACTGAGACTGAACAAGGCAACCAAACAGGAGAAAAGGAGTTTCAATGAGCTAAAGACACATGTGCTCCCATAGTTAGGAGTCCCATGAAAGAAAGAGAGAGAGAGAGAGAGAGAGAGAGAGAGAGAGAGAGAGAGAGAGAGGAAGGAAGGAAGGAAGGAAGGAAGGAAGGAAGGAAGGAAGGAAGGAAGGAAGGAAGGAAGGAAGGAATTCATATGCAGAGGACCTAGTGCAGACTTCTACAGGTCTCTTGCTTGCAGCTTCTGTCTGTGAGCCCATGCATGCATGCCCTGCTTGTTTAATTCAGTGAGCTGTGTTTTCCTGGTGTCCTTCATCCGCTATGACTCCTACAATCTTTCCGCTTGTTCTTCCACCAAATTCACCCAACCCAGTGGGAAGGAACTCATTGGAAATCTTCAATTTAGACTCTGTCTGCATAATGTCTGTCTGTGGGTCTCCACGGGGCTCCCATCCGCTGCCAATGGAAACCTCTCTGATGATGACTGGACAAGGCACTGATCATATTTGTCTTTTGGGGTCTTAATTACCTCATTTAGGATGATTTTTTTTCTAGTTTTATCCATTTGCTTGAAAAGTACAAGATGTCATTTTGTAAAACTTTTTACTGATTCTTTGTAAATGTCACATCATGCACCTCAATTCCATTCATTTCCAAACCCTTCATATCCACCCTTTGCTCTTGTATACTCCTCCCAAAAAAAGAAAAATAAAAAATCGACATTAAAAGCCTCATTGTGCAAGCTCTAGTGTTTATGTAACAGTATGTCCCACAGTATACCATTTGCCCGCAGAGCTTTACTTGCAAAAGTCCAATGTAATGAGTCACTGGGCTGGTTAGAGGCCTCTGGCTTTTTCTACACTGTCCATACAGAATCCTCACTGGGACTCCTCTCACATATCTAGCTGTTACCCTGCGTCATGAAGATCCTGTAGCCTTGGATCTGCATGCCCAGCCCCTTCATGTGCTCCTGCAATTCATAGATAGGGTAGATGTTCTGATGGGACAACTTAGAGCCCTGGACCTGGGCCTGTGTCATAGGTGAACTGGTCTGTCTGCCATACCCACACCACCAAGGAGAGGTCTCCAGCATTGCCCAGGCTAGCTCACCTAATACTAGGTAAGAGGCAGCATCTCTCTTCTGCTCTTCATGCCCTTGGGCCAGCTCACCTGTGCCTTTATCAAAAGCTCTATTGTGCAACCCATGCAAGGTATAGGGCCCACTTTACCAAGTGCTGCAGCTGTCAAGGTGCAGGGATAGCTCTGCACAGCCCTTATATATCAACATGGTCCCAGGAGGGAGCTCAGACCAGGGACATCCTCATGGACTTTGGTGATAATACGAGTCATAGATATCAACACAGATACCTATGGCTGCAGGACCTAGACATGGCCCACAGCAGCAGCATTCGCCAGAACTTCACCATGACCTCAAGTGGGAAGGCAGCAGTGCCTCACTTCATAGCTCTCAAACCCTTCTGCTTTCCTTTCTCTCCCATCTCTTCACCACATTCTTGCACACTGTAGTGGTTCCTGAGGCAGGTAGGCTCCTGGGTGTCCTCTGCGCACCCACCAGTGTCATTTTTTAATAGTTCAGTTATGTATTTCATTATGTAAATGTACCACTTTTTCTTTATCCATTCATTGAGGGATATCTAGAACTAGAATGGGTAGTGAGTGCTAGCTGCAATTATCCCTGGGAAGCCATAGAGATTTTAAAATTTCTTTAAAACATTCTAGTCTTTAAGTTTTCTGCATTAATCACATTATCAAAAAGAGGACATCAACATTTTTATATTGTAAAAAAAATTAGTGATGCTGCTATGACCTTCATTTCTCAGCCAAAATTCAAGTTAAATTGCATTACCAGTATTAGAGCATGAAGAATTGGGACTTTGAGAAACAAATAAAGCTATGGGACAATCCTTCTGTCCTCCCTCTTATGCAGATGACATGAAGCAGAAGAATGACAAGTGAAATCAGCTGTGACAACCTTGAACGCACGGGCACAGGGGAAATTTCCGGAACAGAACACCAATGGCATATGCTCTAAGATCAAAAATCGAATAATGGGACCTCATCTAATTGAAAAGCTTCTGTAAGGCAAAGGACACTGTCATTAGGACAAAATGGCAACCCCCAGATTGGGGAAAGATCTTTACTAACCCTACATCAGATAGAAGGCTAATATCCAAAATATAGAAAGAAATCAAATTAGACTCCAGAGAACCAAATAACCCTATTAAAAAACAGAGAATTCTCAACTGAGAAATCTCACATGGCTGAAAAGCACTTAAAAAAGCTGGTTCAACTGGCAGTCAGCATGTAGAAGAATGCAAATCGATCCATTCTTATCACCCTGTAAAGAGCTCAAGTCCAAGTGGATCAAGGTCCTCCACATAAAACCAGATACACTCAAACTAATAAAATAAAAAGTGAGGAAGAGCCCTGAACACATGGGCACTGGGGGAAATTTCCTGAACAGAACATCAATGGCATATGCTCTAAGATCAAGAATCAGCAAATCAGACTTTATAAAATTGCAAAGCTTCTGTAAGGCATAGGACAGTAACATTAAGACAAAACAGCAACCAACAAGTTAGGAAAAGATCTTTATCAATCCTACATCAGATACAGGGCCAATATCCAATATATACAAAGAACTCAAGAAGTTAGACTCCAGAGAAATCAAAAACCCTATTAAAAAATGGGGTACAGAGCTAAACAAAGAATTTTCCACTGAGGAATGGCTGAAAAGCGCCTAAAGATATGTTCAATATCCTTAGTCATAAGGGAAATGCAAATAAAAACAATTCTGAGATTTCACCTCACACTAGTAAGAATAGTTACGATAAAAAGCTCAGGTGACAACAGATACTGGCGAGGATGTGGAGAAAGAGGAACATTCCTCCATTGTTGGTGGGATTACAAACTGGTACAACCACTCTGGAAATCAGTCTGGAGGTTGCTCAGAAAATTGGACATAGTACTACCTGAGAACCAAGCTATATCACTCGTGGGCATATAACCAAAACATACTCCAACATATGACGAGGACACATGCCCCACTATGATCATAGCAGTCTTATTTATAATAGCCAGAAGCTGGAAAGAACCCAGATGTCCCTCAAGAGAGAAATGGATACAGAAAATGTTGTACATTTACACAGTGGAATACTACTCAGCACTTCCAGTTTCTGGCTGTGGCCCGAATGGCCCTCAGCTGCCTGCTCCCAAATCCCATGGGAGAAAGAGCTGAACACTCAGAAGTGCAGGCAATCCTGAGACTGCAGGGCAGGACACACTGCCACTTCTGCCCACCTTTGCCCATATCCCTGGCCCAAGGGGAAACTGGATAGTGCCTCTGGACACAGGAATATAGGAGCAGTCAAGCGGCAGGAGCCCTTCGGTCTAGATCTGAACTCAGATCTGAACCGAACTGGTAAAACAGCTCCCTGCACCCAAATCCCGTGGGAGTGGGGGTGGGGAGCTAGACCCTCAGAAGTGTGGACACTGCTGTAAAAGCAAAGGAGACTACTCTCTGTCCACATTCCTGACCCAAGAGGAAAACGCCTTGTGCCATCTGTGCCCCCTGTGCACAAGGACCTAGGAAAAGTAGGGGCAGGACCCTTCTAATTGCTGCCCTCACAGAGAGCCGAAAGCCAGCCTTGAAGAGCAACTACACGCCTGAGAGCAGAACACTCTGTTCCTATAACTGGCTGAAAGAAAACAGGAAAACAGGACTACAGGAGTGCATAGGCTCACAGGAGGATAAAGCCACCATCAGAAACAGCAAGACAAGCTAACACCAGAGACAACCTGATGGCAGGAGGCAAGCGCAGGAACCCAAGCAAAAGAAACCAAGACTACTTGACATCATCAGAGCCCAGTTCTCCCACCAAAGCAAATACTGGATATCCAAACACACCAGAAAGTAAGATCTAGATTTAAAATCACATTTTATCATGATGATGGAGGACTTTAAGAAGATTTCCCTTTGGGAAATACAGGACAACGCAAGTAAACAACAAGAAGCCCTTAAAGAGGAAACACAAAAATCCCTTAAAGAACTACTGGGGGAAAAAAAAAACAAACAGGAGAAGGAAATGAACAAAACCATCCAGGAGTTAAAAATGGAAATAGAAACAATAAAGAAAGCACAAGGGGAGACAACGCTGGATACATAAAACCTGGGTAAGAGATCAGAAGTCATAGATGCAAGCATCACCAACAGAATACCAGAGATAGAAGAAGGAGTCTCAGGAGCAGAAGATACCATAGAAAACATTGACACAACAGTCAAAGATAATGAAAAATGGAAAAAGCTACTGATCCAAAACATCCAAGAAATTCAGGACACAATGAGAAGATCAAACCTAAGGATAATAGGTATAGAAGAGAGTGAAGACTCCCAGTTCAAAGGACCAGTAAATATCTTGAACAAAATCATAGAAAAAAACTTCCCTAACCTAAAGAAAGAGATGCCCATAAGCATACAAGAAGCCTACAGAACTCCAAATAGATTGGACCAGAAAAGAAATTCTTTCTGTCACATAATATTCAAAACAACAAATGCACAAAAAAGAGAAAGAATATTAAAAGCAGTAAGGGAAAAATGTTAAGTAACATATAAAGGCAGGCCTATAAGAATTATACCAGACAACTCACCAGAGACTATGAAAGTCAGAAATCCTGGACAAATGTCAGAGACCGTAAGAGAATACAAAGGCTACTATATCCAGCAAAACTCTCAACTAACATTGAGAGAGAAAACAAGATATTCCATGATAAAACTAAATTTACACAATATCTTTCTACAAATCCAGCCCTACAAAGGATATTAGATGGAAAATCCCAACACAAGGAGGCAACAACATAGGAAAAGCAAGAAAGTAGACTTCTTGCAACAAAACCAAAAGAAGAGAAACACGCAAACATAATCCCACCTATAAATGCGAAAATAACAGAAAGCAACAATCACTATTCGTTAATATTTCTCAATATCAATGGACTCCATTCCCCAACAAAAAGACATAGATTAATGAACTGGATACGTAAAGAGGACCCAGCAGTTTGCTGCACACAGCAAACACACCTCAGAGACAAAGACAAACACTACCTCAGAACAAAAGGCTGGAAAACGACTTTCCAATCAAATGGTCCAAAGAAGCAACCTGGAGTAGTCATTCAAATAATGAATAAAATCGACTTTTGACCAAAAGTCATCAGAAAAAAAGATAAAGAAGGATACGTCATATTTATCAAAGAAAAAAATCCACCAAGATGAACTCTCAACCCTAAATATCTATGCTCCAAATACAAGGGCACATACATTCATAAAAGAAACCTTACTAAACCTCAAAGCACACATTGCACCTCACACAATAATAGTAGGAGATTTCAACACCCCACTCTTATCAATGGACAGATCATGGAAAAAGAAATTAAACAGAGACATAGAGAAACTAACAGAAGTTATGAACCAAATGGACTTAACGGATATGTATAGAACATTCCATCCTAAAACAAAAGGATATACCTTCTTCTCAGCACCTCATGGTACCTTCTCCAAAACTGACCATATAAACGGTCACAAAAGAAGCCTCAACAGACACAGGAAGATAGAAATAATGCCATGCATCCTATCAGATCACCATGAACTAAAGCTGGTGTCTTCAATAACAAATATAAGGGAAGAATGCCCACATATACGTGGAAGCTGAACAATGCTCTACTCAATGATAACCTGGTCAAGGAAAAAAATAAAGAAAGAAATTAAAGATTCTTATAATTTAAAGAAAATGAAGGTATAACATACCCAAACTTATGGGACACAATGAAAGCTATGCTAAGAGGAAAACTCATAGCTCTAAGTGCCTGCAGAAAGAAATAGGAGAGGGCATATATCAGCAGCTTGACAGCACACCTAAAAGCTCTAGAACAAAAAATAAAAATAAAAAAATAAAAAAGCAAATACACCCAAGAGGAGTAGAAGGCAGGAAATAATCAAACTCACGGCTAATATCAAACAAATAGGGGGAAAAAAGACTATACAAAGAATCAACAGAACCAGGAGCTGGTTCTTTGAGAAAATCAACAAGATAGATAAACCTTAGCCAGACTAACCAGAGGAAACAGAGAGTGTGTCCAAATTAACAAAATCAGAAATGAAAAGGAAGATATAACAACAGAATCTGAGGAAATTCAAAAAATTATCAAATCCTACTACATAAGCCTATATTCCACAAAACTTGAAAACCTGGGGGAAATGAACTATTTTCTAGACAAATACCAGGTACCAAAGTGAAATCAGGAACAGATAAACCATCTAAACAACCCCATAACTCTTAAAGAAATAGAAGCACTCATTAAAAGTCTCCCAACCAAATAGAGCCCAGGACCACATGGGTTTAGTGCAGAATTCTATCAGACCTTCATAGAAGGCCTAATACCATTACTGTCCAAATTATTCCACAAAATAGAAACATACAGACCACTACCAAATCTTTCCTATGAAGGCACAATTACTCTTATACCTAACCCACGCAAAGGCCCAACAAAGAAAGAGAACTTCAGACCAATTTCCCTTATGAATCAATATTACACAAAAATACTCAATAAAATTCTTACAAACCAAACCCAAGAATACATCAAAACAATCATCCATAATGATCAAGAAGGCTTCATCCCAGGGATGCAGGGATGGTTTAATATATGGAAATCCATTGATATAATCCACTACATAAACAAACTAAAAGATAAAAACCATATGATCATTTCATAAGATGCTGAGAACGCATTTAACAACATTCAATACCACTTCATGATAAAAGTCCTGGAAAGAACATGAATTCAAAGCCCATACCTAAACATAGTAAAAGCCATATACAGCAAACCAATAGCTAACATTAAACTAAATGGAGAGAAACTTGAAGCAATCCCACTAAAATCAGGGACTAGACAAGACTGCCCACTCTCTCCCTACTTATTCAATATAGTTCTTGAAGTCCTAGTCAGAGGAATCAGACAACAAAGGAGGTCAAAGGGAAACAAATTGGAAAGAAAGAAGTCAAAATAACACTATTTGCAGATGATATGATAGTGTACTTAAGTGATCCCAAGTAGTTCTACCAGAGAACTACTAAGCCTGTTAAACACCTTCAGCAAAGTGGCTGGGTATAAAATTAACTCAAATAAATCAGTAGCCTTCCTCGACACAAAAGAGAAACAAGCCAAGAAAGAAATTAGGGAGACGACACCCTTCATAATAGCATAATATAAAATACCTCGGTGTGTCTTCATCCAAGCAAAGGAAGATCTGTATGTCAAGAACTTCAAGTCTCTGAAGAAATAAACTAAAGAAGATTTCTGATGATGGAAAGACATCCCAAGCTCATGGATTGGCAGGATTAACATAAAAAATGGTTATTTTAACAAAAGCAATCTTCAGATTCAATGCAATCCCCAGCAAAACTCAAATTCAATTCTTCATAGAGGTAGAAAGAAAAATTTGCAATTTCATTTGGAATAACAAAAAAACAAGATAGCTAAAACTATTCTCAACAATAAAAGAACTTCTGGGGGAATCACCATCCACGACCTCAAGCAGAATTGCAGAGCAATAGTGATAAAAATAAATAAATAAACAAAACTGTATGGTATTGGTACAGAGACAGGCAGATAGATCAGTGGAATAGAATTGAAGACCCAGAAATGATCCCACACACCTATGGTCACTTGATCTTTGTCAAAGGAGCCAAAACCATCCAATGGAAAAAAGATAGCATTTTCAACAAATGGTGCTAGTTCAACTGGAGGTCAGCCTGTAGAAGAATGTAAATCGATCCATTCTTATCACCATGTACAAAGCTTAAGTCCAAGTGGATCAAGGACCTCCACATCAAACCAAATACACTCAAACTAATAGAAAAAAAGTGGGGAAGAGTCTCAAACTCATGGGCACTGGGGAAAATTTCCTGAACAAAACACCAATGGCTTATACTCTAAGATCAAGAATCGACAAATGGGATCTCATAATACTACAAAGCTTCTGTAAGGCAACAGAAACTGTTGTTAGGACAAAATGGCAACAAACAGATTGGGAAAAGATCTTTACCGATCCTACAAGAGATAGAGGGCTTAGATCCAAAATATACGAAGAACTCAAGAAGTTAGATGGCAGGGAAACAAATAACCCTATTTAAAAACGGGGTTCATGGATGTAGATCTTTCCTGAGAGACACAGCCAGAATATGGCAAATACATAGGCGAATGCCAGCAGCAAACCACTGAACTGAGAATGGGACCCCTGTTGAAGGAATCAGAGAAAGGACTGGAAGAGCTTGAAGGGGCTCGAGACCCCATATGAACAAAAATGCCAACCAACCAGAGCTTCCAGGGACTAAGCCACTACCCAAAGACTATACATGGACTGACCCTGGGCTCCAACCTCATAGGTAGCAATGAATAGCCTAGTAAAAGCACCAGTGGAAGGGGAAGCCCTTGGTCCTGCTAAGACTGAACCCCCAGTGAACATGATTGTTGGGGGGAGGGCGGTAATGGGGAGAGGATGGGGAGGGGAACACCCATATAGAAGGAGAGGGTGAGAGGTTAGGGGGATGTTGCCCGGAAACCGGGAAAGGGAATAACAATTGAAATATAAATAAGAAATACTCAAGTTAATAAAGAAAAAAATGGGGTTCAGAACTAAACAAAGAATTCACAGCTGAGGAATGCCGAATGGCTGAGAAGCACCTAAAGAAATGTTCAACATCTTCAGTCATAAGGAAAATGCAAATCAAAACAACCCTGAGATTCTAGCTCACACCAGTCAGAATAGCTAAGATCAAAAACTCTGGCGACAGCAGATGCTGGCAAGGTTGTGGAGAAAGAGGAACACTCCTCCATTGTTGGTGGGATTGCAGACTGATACAACCATTCTGGAAATCAGTCTGGAGGTTCCTCAGAAAATTGGACATTGCGCTACCTGAGGACCCAGTTATACCTCCCTTGGGCATATACCCACAAGATGCCTCAACATATAAAAAAGACACGTGCTCCACTATGTTCATAGCAGCCTTATTTATAATAGCCAGAAGCTGGAAAGAACCCAGATGCCCTTCCACAGAGGAATGAATACAGAAAATGTGGTACATCTACACAATGGAATACTACTCAGCTATCAAAAACAATGACTTTATGAAATTTGTAGGCAAATGGTTGGAACTGGAAAATATCATCCTGAGTGAGGTAACCCAATCACAGAAAAACACACATGGTATGCACTCATTGATAAGTGGCTATTAGCCCAAATGCTTGAATTACCCTAGATGCACAGAACACATGAAACTCAAGAAGGACGTCCAAAATGTGGATGCTTCACTCCTTCTTTAAAAGGAGAACAAGAATACCCTTTGGAGGAGATAGGGAGACAAAGTTTAGAACAGAGACTGAAGGAACGCCCATTCAGAGCCTGCCCCACATGTGGCCCATACATATACAGCCACCAAACTAGATAAGATGGATGAAGCAAAGAAGTGCAGGCTGACAGGAACCAGATGTAGATCTCTCCTGAGAGACACAGCCAGAATATGGCAAATACCTAGGCAAATGCCGGCAGCAAACCACTGAACTGAGAATGCTACCTCCATTGAAGGAATCAGAGAAAGGACTGGAAGAGCTTGAAGGGGCTTAAGACTCCATATGAACAACAATGCCAACCAACCAGAGCTTCCAGGGACTAAGCCACTAACCAAAGACTATACATGGACTGACCCTGGGCTCCAACTGCATAGTTGAATTGCCTAGTAAGGGCACCAGTGGAGGGGGAAGCCCTTGGTCCTGCCAAGACTGAACCCCCAGTGAACGTGATTGTTGGGGGGAGGGTGGTAATGGGGGGTGGAATGGGGAGGGGAACACCCATAGAGAAGGGAAGGAGGAGGGGTTAGGGGGATGCTTGCCTGGAAACTTGGAAAGGTAATAACTGGAATGTAAATAAGAAATAACCAATTTAATAAACATGGAGGGGAAAAAAAAGGCGAATGCTAGCAGCAAACCACTGAATTGTGAAAGGAACCCCTGTTGGAGGAATTAGAGAAAGGACTGAAAGAGCTGAAGGTGTTTTCAACCCCATAAGAACAACAATGCCAACCAACCAGAGCTTTCTGGGACTAAACCACTACCCAAAGACTATACATGGACTGACCCATGGCTCCAACTGCATATGTAGCAAAGGATGACCTTGCTGGGTACCAATAGAAGGAGAAGCCCTTGGTCCTGCTAAGGTTGGACCCCCAGTGTAGGGAATTGTCAGGGGGAGTCGTAAGGGGGTGAGGATGGGGAGGGGAACACCCTTATAGAAGGAGATGGGGTGTTAAAGGGCTGATGGACAGGAAACTGGGAAAGGGAATAACATTTGAAATATACACAAACAATACCCAATTTTTAAAAAATGGAAAAAAATAAATAAATGAAAACTAAAAATTTAAAAAAATGACTTCAAGAAATTCATAGGCAAATGGATGGAACTATAAAATATCATCCTAAGTGAAGTAACCCAATCACTAAAAGTCACCCATGATATGCACTCACTGGTAAGTGGATATTAGCCCAAAAAGTCAGATTACCCAAGAAACAATTTACAGACCACATGAAACTCCAGAAGAAGGAAGACCAAAGTGTGGATGCTTCTGTCCTTCTTAGGAAGGGGAACAGGAGGAAATAAAAAGTGTGGAGCAGAGACTGAAGGAAACGTCATCCAAAGACTGCCCCCCATGGGGATCCATCCCACATGCAGTCTCCAAGCCCAGTCACTACTGGGGATGCCAAGAAGTGCATGCTGACAGGAGCCTGATATAGCGGTCTCCTGAGAGTCTCTGCCAGAGCCTGACAAATACAGAAGTGGATGCTCTCAGCCAACCATTGGACTGAGAACAGGTCCACAATGGAGGAATTAGAGAAAGGACTGAAGGAGCTGAAGGGGTTTGCAACCCCATAGGAAGAACAACATCAACCAACCAGACACCCCAGAGCTCCTGGGAAGTAAACCACCAACCAGAGAGTACACATTGAGGAACTCTTGGCTCCAGCTGCTTATTATCAGAGGATGGCCTGGTCAGGCATCATTGGGAAGAAAGGCCCTTGGTCCTGGTGAAGGCTCGATGCCCCTGTAAAGGGCGGGAAGGTGGGAGAGAGTGGGTAGGTGGGTGGGAGAAGCAGGCGGAGGGGGGTTGGGATAGGGTGTTTCCAGAGGAGAAACCAAGAAAGGGGGATAATATTTGAATTGGAAATAAAGAAAATATTAAATAAATAAATAAATAAATAAATAAATAAATAAATAAATAAATAAATAAATGACTTCAGGAAACTCCCTGGCAAGTGGAGGGAACTAGAAAATATCACCCTGAGTGAGGTAACCCAGACACAAAAGAACACACACGACATGCACTCATTCACAATTCCCATGATACAGCACACAGACCATATGGCGCTTAGAAGGAAGGAAGAACAGGGTGTGGATGCTTCAGCCCCGCATTGAGGGGGGAACAGAATTATAGTGGGAGGTGGAGGAGGAGAGGAGGGGGAGGAAATAGAGGGGCCAGTATCAGGTACAGGAGGGGACAGGAGAAAGGTACAGTGTCAGGAAATCAAATAAAAATATGTAGCAGGGGGGATGAGGAAATGGGGATACTGGAGGGTCACAGATGCCAGGGAAAGAAGATACTCCCATGACCCAACAGGGATGATTTTAGCAGAGAATGGGAGATAGAACCTGTAGAGATCACCTTCAGTAAATAGGCACAGCCCTTATGGTGGGATGTGGCCACTCACCCATCTCTGGTTTTTTTTTAACCCAGAAATGTTCCTGTCCAAAGGAATAACATGGACAAAAAAATGGAGCAGAGACTGAAGGAAGGGCCATCTGGGGACTGCCCCACCTGGAATCCATCCTGTCTGCAGACACCAAACCAGACACTGTTGCCATTGCCAAAAGGCTTGCTGACAGGAACGTGGTATAGCCGCTCCTTAGGAGGTTCAGCCAGTAACTGACCAATGCCTATGTGTATGCTTGGAGCCAACCATCAGACTGTGCTCAGGGACCCTCAAAGGGGAGCTGACAGAAGAACTGGAGGAGCTGAGAAGGATTGCAACCCCACAGGAAGAGCATCAGCTGGCCAGACCACCCAGTGCTGCCGGGGACTAGACCACCAACCAAGGAGTGTACAGGAGGAATCCATGGCTCCAGACATGTATGTAGCAGAGGATGGCCTAGTCTGACATCAATGGGAGGGGAGGCCCTTGGTCCTGTGGAAGTTAGATGCACCAGCAGGAGATACTGGAGGAGTGGGTCAGGAGATGAGGGTGTGTGGGAGGAGGAACACCATGGTGGATGGAAAGGGGAGGGAGGAGAGGGAGGTTGTGAAATGGGGAGCTTGTGGAAGGGTAACAGGGAAGTGGGATATCATTTGAGATGTAAACAAATGGAATTATTAATAAGAAACAAAGAAACAAAGAAGCTCTCCCCAGAAGAGGAACTCAGAACTTCAGTCTAAGACTTCTTGGCCTCCAGGGTGGAAGTAAAATAAATGTCTGTTGTCTATAAATTACTCAGTTTTATGTATTTCTCATAGCAGTAGGAATGGAGCAAATCTGGTGTATTTAACAAAGACTGAATGGCCCTGTCCCCTAAACAACCTTCTCCTTGGCAAAGCTCTGTGTGCTGATGAGGGTGATTCAGGGGCTGCTGAAGGTGTCGCCTGTAGAACATCTCACTCTGTTTCTAAATTAGGAGTGAGAGATTGGGTTTACATCTGGCTGTGATCGATGACTCTATTCTGTTACGAATTCTCTGGTCCTGGCCCCACAGATTCCCTAAGTTCATAGAAGCCATTCACAGATTACAAATTGAGACTGAAGTCAGGAAGCCTCTTAAAGGTTTAGCAACTTGACTTCTCAGGGTTACGTCATGACTGGTTGTTTTCTTACCAGGGTGATCAGGAAAACAGAGGGGAAATAAGGTACACTCCATAAAGGGTGACAACTTCAAAAACAAGGGCAAAAGCAATAGGGACTAACAACAATATGGGTCAAAAACAGTGGTTCCAGGGCTGACCCAGGCTGGAGGGAAGGTGCCAGGAGCAGTGTTTTCATTGGAATTTCTAGATTGTGTGCTTTATAGTAGACTTAAAGGACACCACCCAATGTTTAAATAAGCAAGCAAATGTGGACAGAGAAGTAATGAAAATATCTCAAGGTTTTGATCAGTTTTACTTAAGAATGAATGCTCTCTATTGATGTGAGGGCAGGGATCATGTACCCCAAACTCAGTGGCTTTGCGGCCCTTTTGATATGAGAGAACCATAGCTAGCCTTAGGTACCTTCTAGAGGAAAACAGGACACAGAAATATGTGCATGCCCACACCACCTTAGGAACTTTCCAGAATCTTGAAGTGGTGCTCCACAAAGCAGTGTCCAAGATGCTCCCCACATCTGAAGGACTTTGTGGTTCCTACATACTGGGTACTCTGCAATGTTACCCTCTTCGCAGCTTCAGTTAAATTTTTTCTAAAAACTAATTACATATTATATTTTAAAACAATACATATGCATATATGTATATATGTATAACCAGCAATGTCTACAAATAATTCTATTTATTGTGACTCTCAATCCTTCCTTAAAAAGTGTTCATCACCATCCAACTTCTGATTCTCAAAAAGATTTGCACAAAGAATGTTTGCTGAATACAGTGTAAAAGTCTGACTCATTTGAACACATGCTACAGTATAGACATGGTTCTGAGTCCTACAATAAACACATCATTCTCCAAATGGACAAGCACGATTTCCTTCGACTCCCACATAGCAACACAAAAGAGTATCTATCCTGTGGCTGAGGGTTGGCTGCTTTTCCTTTTTGAGATAATCTTGATCTCTGGCCACATCTTTTGGAGCAGATGCTTTCAATATCTAGTAATCTGAGGAAACTGGCTTGGTAAATCCTCTGATAAAGTTATGACAGCGGAAGCAGAGAAGCCCTCATCTCGCTGGGAGATATTTTATCTTCTTGATTTTCTTTATATACTTCTGAGTATACTCCACATACTCCTGAGGTGTCTATGCATGTGGCTCCAGAGCAACGATGTTTTACTTCGGAAATTAAGACTGGAGAATCAGGAGTTGTAGTTCACCCTGGGCTACGCAAGACCCTATCTCAGAAGGAAAAATGTAAGGAGCCAATGAGATAGCTCAGCAGTTAATGACAGTTGCTGCCACACCTGATGTCCTGAGAGTAATCCCCCAGACCAATACAACGAGAGAAGAAAACTGACTCTTGAAAATTGTCTGGTGTGTACCCTGGTGGCCTCCATATAAACACAAAATAAGTAAGTATAGTAAAATTTAAATAAAGTGAAAAGTATTTAAAATTTAAGAAGGAAAATAACCATGGCATAATGATTGCCTGTAATACCAGCATTTAGGAAATAGAGACAGGCAGATCCCAAGTTTAAGACCATCATGAGTTGTGTAGTGGGACTTTCTGACACGTAAATATACATATACTCATACATATATACATACATAAATACATACATACATATGTATGTGCATATGCATGTGCATATGTATATGTATTTGCATACATAAAACAGTCTTTTTGTTGAGACCCTGAAATCTCATCTCGGTTCTGAAGGTTGAGGATGACTTTCTGGGAGCAATTATAATAACCACAATAATAAATTAACAACTCAGTGACCATAAGGAATGCTTCTACACCTACACACAAGGCACTGGATCTAACTTAAGAAAGTCAGCTTTCCCCAGCTTCGTAAAGATTCTTTAAATATATTAAAAAGGGGGTTAGAAAACCAGACTTCTTCTAACTATAAATCTCTAAACTGCCTATTTTTCTTTCTCTTTGAAACTTCCCACCATTAGGGACAGTACAGTCAGGCATTGCTTAACAATGGGGAGATTTTCTGAGAAATGAGTCACTGAGCAGTTTCATCTGGCATTTGCCTCCCAGAGTACACTCACCCAAGCCTGCATGGTGCAGGCAGTCCCTCCGCACAGCCTCCTGATGCAATCAGGAAATGTGGCAAATGAAGATGTGTAAAGCTGTGGTGGGGAGAATGTGCATACTGTCTTACTGTAAGCTTCTATAGACAGGAGTACACTCTAAAGGAACAGGAAAGCATATAGCATAGTAACGATATAAATCAGTAGCACAGTCTTTGGTTTTCATTAGCATGTATTACTTATTTACATAATTGTGCTGATTACTTCTATGACTAGCAATTCACCAGGTGTGTTTATACCAGCATTCCCACAAACATGTGAGTAATCCTTTGTGTTATAATTCCCCTATGAACTTTTTAGTTTCTTTATATTATGAGACCTCCATCATATCCATAGTCCATTGCTGATGAGACTGCAATACTGTATCATACATTGAGTTCTTTCTGCATCAGGATTAGGTAGGACCTGCTTTCAATGATGACCCAAGTCATAACAATCCAAAGAGTTTGTCAGCAGAGCAGAGAGCCATGAAGCTCAAATTTTAGTTCTAAATCCTTTATCTCTTTCTCTCTCACTTGAGCTGGCAAGATGCCTCAGTAGGCAGAGTACTTTGTCGTACAAGTATAAAGGTCTGAGTCCAAATTCCTGAGCTTGCATAAGTGCCATGTAGATGTGTAGACCTTTCTGCAATCCTAACACTTGGAAAGTGGAGATAGGAGATCCCCACCCTGAACCAAGCTGGACAATTAAACTATGTGAATCAGTGATTTCTGGGTTCAAGTAAGAAACTCTGACTCAATATAAGGAGAACAGTGATTAAGGAAGACATTAAACATAAGACTCTGGCCTCCATATGTAGATAGAAACATGTGCCACACATGACGCCATGCACACAGAGAGAGACAGAGACAGAGAGGGAGCATATTTTAGTTCTGATACAAAAGGTAGAAAAATCTATTAGCAAAGACATAATTTTCCATTTTAAAAGTCATCACCAAATGCAAAATAGTGATTAGTGATACTATATAAATATTCTATCTTAACAAATTATTCAATCACTTATAAAATCATTTCATTCACAGGACAAGAAACAAAAATTGAAGTACTCAGGAATGACTGGCCACCACCACAGTCCCTGCATCCTCAGACCTGACTCTATCCTTATCAAACAGAATAAGTCTTATTTACATTTGGAAGTTCTGTCAGTCAGCTCAGCTTACTGAAGTTCAAAACCACATTCAAGCTGCTCACTGCTAAAGCCCACTGTCAAGTCTTTTATCCACAGCCATTTCAAACCCATGACAGAAGCCAACACCAGGAGAAGAAGCAGAAGAAACATCCTATTGCTCTCAGCCTCACAGTTCTGCTCTGACTTCAAAGGCCCAGCTTGCTTCACAGTTCTCCTCCCACTTAGGGGCCCATTCAGATGGCTCTCTTCTGCAGAATACCCATTTTCACCTGAGTGATTTACACAAGAGGAGCCAGTGAGGCAAACCATGAACACTGAGGCCTAAAAGATCATGATGGCATTAGGAAATGTCAAACCAGATAAATTGTCATAAGAAATGGATGGAAATTCTCCAAGATACAGTATCTGAACAAACAGAATTTGCAGCAACATATTATAAATAGATCATGCTAGGTAATGGCTGTCCTGGGGTAATTTCCACTTTAGAATTCTCTCAGTAATAAACACTAGTAGAAGTTGACTTATGGTCTCTTTAGTTCTTTGTTGTTTTTGCATTCCTGTTACTAGCTCATGCATACAGGAAGAAAACAGCATGGAATGTTTCTTGAATGTTAGCACCCTGCTTGCACATACCCATTGCTCTCAGTAGATGGGTGTATATCTAGATCACCATATCTAGATGGTTGATAAGTTCTTTTTTAATTATGTCAACTGGAATTTTTTTCTTTAAAGGGTTTCCTTTATCTCATGCTTACCTTGAACTTACTATAAAGCCCAGCATAATCTTGAACTTCTGGACCTCTTGCCTCTACCTTCTGAGTGTGGAGTTATAGACACATAACATCATGCCATTCACATAATGCTAAGGATTGAGCACAGGGCTTTGCACACACAAGCACTTTATCAGCAGAACTATCACCCCAGTTCCTATAAATTCTTCTTAAAAAGTGAAAGAAGTATAATGATATTATTATCTCTGTCAATAAATGGCTGTAGACATTGTAAGAGCTAGGTGTTATATGAGGGAACCAGCAAAAAATCACTCACATTTCTGAGTATATATAAGATAATGTCAGTTGATAATCCAGCCTCTGATGGTCATTCTCAGTGATATAGAAAGAAAAATGTTTGTGTGAATAAAATTAGTCTCGTTTCCTGTAATATATATGCATGTATTCAACTAATATGTATTGAGTACCTACCAGGCACAAAACTGTGTACTTGTGGAGCTTGCAGTATAGCGAGGGAATAAACAGTAGACAATACAAAGAAGTACAATGGATTGTGATAATTGTAGGAAAAATATCAGGCTAGGCAGTATGGAAGACTGCAGTTTAGAAAAGGGAGACAGTGCACATGCATGTAAGGTCTCTATCTACAGGAGAACATTTCAAGCACCAAAAACAAGGATCTGAGAAACATACCTGATGTATTCAAGGAACATCAAGGAAGCCAAACAGGCAAAAGAAGTGTGAAGAGGATTTGGGTTGGATGTGCTCAAGACAATGTATGCATGCATGAAACGGCCAAAGAACAAATTAAAAATATCCTTCTACAAAGTCTGAGAAGATGACTGGCTACAAGAAGATGATTTCAGAGTTAAGCATTTCCTTTTGCCCTCAGACTTAAGCTGTACTCTTGAGGTGGAAAGCAAACAGAGTTATGAAAGACCTACGACAGGATTCAATTTGTATTTTTAATGGACCCTACTGACTATTGTGTTGAAAACAAACAAAAGGCATAAGAACAGTAAGAGCTGCAGAACCAGTTAGGAGGCAATTGTAACAATACAGCCATGTACTAACAGTGGCTCGCACCAGACCATAACTGTGAAGGTAGTGAGTTAGAACAGAATTACAGATACTCTTGGAAGTAGACAACTGAAACTCTATCCCTAATGTTTTCAAACCTTGGTGACACAATCTTATTTCAGTAAATGGTAGGAGCAACTTGGCTTCTTATGGGACCACAACCTAGAAGTGTGTCAACTACAAATGGTTTAGCTCTAGCTGCTGAGTGATTGGATGTTGACTGTAAAAGATTTTGACCAAAGCAGCTGAAAGATGAAGAACCATATACTGACACAAAGCTAATGAAATTGCAACACAAAGGATTACTCACGTGTTAGGGATTAGATTCAGAGGCTAGCAAGGATGTTGATTTTGATGTGGGTTTGAAATAGACAGTCATATGGATATGTAAAGAAGAGATATTCGTGTGTGGATCAAGACATTCCTCATGAAGACTGAACCACTAGGCTCCATTGCTCAGATGCAAAGCATGAGATGGAGACACCTGAAGAGCTGATACTTGGAAGAGTTACTTTCAAATGAAAGCCACTGAAAAGGATGAGGAAGATGCTGAACAATATACAAGGTGATCACATAGTCAATAAACATTCTCTTTGATCCTGTGTGGTGTAGACTGAACCACAAAGCTTGTCTCACCCAAAACTATGGAAAGGGTACTATTATCATCCTGCATCAGAGAGACATTACCCCAGATCCTCACAAAACAGTGTATGGGAAAATCTCCTAGACGAGTCCTTTAGGTAAAGCACCTCTCACAACTCAACAGAAAAGTCCAACAGTGAACTGATGGAGATGATGTGTACATCAACTTTGTGTAGAGCACTGGAAAAGGAAGAGGATGCTCAAAGGATAACCTACCCTGACACCATTCAGTTTTGACTGACACAATAGGTTCACTCCATCTCCTTATAGCTTCCCCCATAACTCTGGCTGGCTGAAATTTTTAGAGAAACAACGTTTTAATGAAATCAACTATGGACAACTTCTACTCTGATGTTGGATATAAGATCAAAACTAGTATAAACCATTCTCAGAGTTTATCTCTCAGAGGCCTAAGACTTTAATTATCCTCTTTTATAAGCCATGTCAACTGTGCTTGCCCATGTACAATAGATACAGCTTCAGAAGTCCCAAGAGATCACTCAGTGGTCCAGCGAATGTGGTACATATTCCTCATAACCCTCTTTTCACATGATGATCATGGCCAATTATTCCCACCAAAAGGCATCTTTTTCCTTACTTCCTGGCCTTCTGGGATAAGAAACATAAAATAACTAGGTGGAAGCCATAGACTGTTTAAGACTCTTTTTGTGTCACTTCTGGTAATGTTCTTGGGAAGCAAGACCTTTATGCCCACATACTCTAAATCTACATGGATGGGAAGCACAGATTCTTTGTGTGGATCTCTTGGAAATAATGGTCAGCAAAATCACTCCCAGAAGCTTCCTGATCCTGTGTGTTCTATAATGAGGATAGTGTGTAAAAATTAAGGGCTATTACTTTGGGGTAAATTCTCCTATTTTAAGGGAAGCAGCCTACTCTAAAGTCAGCTTAAAGCCAGTACATCTGCTGCATGTGCAAGTCACTCTTGTGTTCTTGGGATAGACAGGTAGCAAGGTTGCGACTCTGACTGTACTAGAGAACATGACAAAGAGAAAGCAATTAGTGTAGGGCTGCCAAAGTCAAATGCAGGATCTAGATAAAGGGCCAAAAAGCTTCTATGTCTGTCATGCTGACAAAAAGTTCTCTTTTCACACTTGATTATAAGTCTGAGACTTCTGGAACACAAAACAGGAGTCTACATAGTGAATGGCTGAGTGTTGGTGTCATGCTAATGCTCTGAAAAACTCAGGACACCAAACTGGGGATAGCAGGATCCAGAAAACTGAGATGAATATACACGAGTTTATCCCAATAAAACTAGCACTATAAACCCTACCTTCTGCCAGGACTTCCTAAGCACCAGAGTCAGCTCTTTCTAGAAGACAGACCACTCTTTCTACAGATCCTACAATGGACTCCTTACAAAGCCCTGGCAAGCCTGCTAACAACCAGGCCCCACCTCCTTTCATTGCTGATTCCAGTCACAGCAGGTCTGAGAGGGCGAGGTATGAACTATATGAAGAGGCGTGCTCCACACCAAACTCCCAAGAAGGATTGCTGAATCAAAGGGTGTAATTTCATATTGCCAAATAAGCCTCTGTACATACTGTACCAATTTATATCCTCATCAGCAATGTACATGGGCAGTGTTTCCTTGACAACTTAGCAAAAGAAAACCTGGTTGAACGTTTAGGAAGTTTGACAAACAGATAATTTTTAAGTGGTATGACTACAATCTTTTTAAATTTACATTTCCCCAATTATAAATTATATTTAAATATTTCTTTTGTTTCTTTCTGTGAGTTTCATATTCAATCTTTGCTCTCTTTTCTAAATTTTTGTTTATTTTGCTTTTACTTCTATGACCTGTCTATATATTGAAGATTAAAGTGTTTTGTTTTGTTTTTTACTGATGGGAGAGATGCTCCCAACTTGATGTTCTGTAATTTTTATACATTTTGCCATGCAAATATTTTTCAATAATTTACTTTTATGTACATTGGTGTTCTGCCTGCCTGTATGTCTGTGTGAGATTGTCAGATTCCCTGGAACTGGAATTACAGACAGTTGTGAGCTGCCATGTGGGTGCTGGGAATTAAATTGGGTCCTTTGGAAGAACATCCATGCTCTTAACTGCTGAATGATCTCTGCAGCCCTGTTATGTAGATTTTATTTAACTCTAAGAAACCAATCATTTCTTCTGTGAGTTTAAGAGACTTTCCACACCCCTGGCTTTTCAAAGATGTTTACTGTCCCATTTTCATCTGTCAAACAGGTGTCATTTCTAGAGTTAAAAATCACTGGTACATTTGAAGTTCATCCTGTTTATGATTTGAGATAATGAAGGTAAACACTTTTTTTCAGATAGCTATCTTGTTTTCTAAACATCAGTGACAGAATGTTCCTCTAATTTGAAATTGTAAATTAAGCCACACTGAACTTATACTAAACTATTATTTGTATCCAGGTTTGCTTTCCTGGGCTGTGTTTTCTGTTTATTTTTATGGATATTTTTAAAGAGTGAAGCTATACAATGTTTTAAGATAGGAGAGAGTCTGTCTAGTTTCACTGCCTTCCTCTAGGTTTCATTCAACTTCCATGGTAATCTTTGACTTTGTCCATATGTTTGTGCCCACATGACTTTGTCCATATATATTTAGGCAATTATATAAATATAATTGCACAATTTTTTCTGGACTGGAGAGATGACTCAGCAATTAAAAACACCTGGTTTTAGTCCTCCACACCTACCTGGTAATTCACAATCATCTTTAACTCCACTTCCAGGATATCTGATGACCTTCTAACCTCTTAAGCCACTGGACAGGCATATGGTGGACATATCTATACACACAGGCAAAACACTCACATGCATAAAATAGATAAACAAATAAATAAATATGGTTTTTAATTTTTCCTTCACATTTCTATTGCCTATAACCTAATTTCTTTCTCCAACTTAGAAATTTTCTAAAATGAAAAAAAGCAGTGGCAGTTATGGTCCTTCTTAAAGTTTTTTGAACTTCGTAAGACTGTCTCTAGACTTAGTAAATATGCTGTGAGTTTTCAGATAATATAAATATGTCATATTACTAAATATATTGTGTTTATCAAAAATTAGTATTAAAACTTTTTCAAGGATTCTAGGACATCTGGCAATGGCCTCACAAATTTTCTTAGGTTTTATTCATATAGCAAGCTGTAGTGATGACTGTCTTGAAATATTTTCATTATGATTGACATTTCTGATCTTCGTCTTAAGGAAGCAAAGTTTCTCTAGTTGAGGTAATTAAAGAATATATGCAGGCTGTATAACAACATCAGTGCAATGAGGTATGTATACAAACATTTCCTTAAATTATTCATTTCTTTGTTTATTTATTGGTTTATTGATTTGTTATTTTCAAGCAGTATCTCACTGTAGCCCAGGCTGACCTGGAACTCACTATATAGCCCAGGCTGTCCTTTAGCTAATAGCAAGCTACTGCCTCAGCCTCCTGTGGACTACAAACCACATTAGGCCCCTTACAATTTAGAGATCGTATTGTATAGGATAAAATATAGGGAGCAAATTAAATCATTAGTAAAAAATAAACTGAGCTTTAAAATTTTAGGCATTTATATTAAGTATGACATACTTTGAAATTACACTAAAATGACTTCATTTTTGTCCTTTCAGGTTGGAACATTAATTTGCTGATGCACTATTAAATAGTCCCTTTCCCCACGGCTCACAATGCTTTCTTGCCTATCATGGTTTTTCACGTATGTACTGTCTGGTAGTGATGGCCATTCAACACCAAAAAAATCAAACTCAAGCCTTGTGCATAGCAGCCAAGTACTCTAGCTGATCCACATTCCCAGACAGCACTGTTTTAAGTGTGAGAGTACTCAATAATTCCATTTTTACTATTGACTAACCCTAACATTAATACGACTAGGTTGCAACTTCCACTTTGTTATGATATTTAAAAATCAAGCATGTAAGGGTTGGAGAGATGGTTCAGTGGTTTAAAGCATTTGTTGCTCTTGAAAAGGATCTGGATTTGATTTCTAGCACCCACATGATAGCTCACAACATCTCTTAACTCCAGTTCCAGGAAATTTGATGCCTTTTTCTGACCTTTGCATGCATTCAGACAAGACATACATATAGAATAAATAAATAAATAAATAAATAAATAAATAAATAAATAAATAATCAAGCATATAAAATATCTAAATTAATATTCTAGCCTCATGTCTTACACAAACTATATATTCAATAAGTGAGCATTATTAACGTCACCAATGTAATATATGCAAAAATTGGTCTGTGACTAAAAGTTGATCATTATAACAATTGTCATTAGACATTCTTAAATGCAACAAACTTTGCTTCTTGTGAATTGTCCTATGTGTTCAAGCTCTAAAGGAACTTGTTCCTGTGGGGAGGTCATTTGGATTATGGGCATCTCTTAGCTAATGATGTGAAAACCAAAAGGAACAAAGAAAGGTTTTTTTTAGGGCACTTTGCAGAGGAAGTCTGGGGCAGTAACAAAGGCAAGAATTGGCTTCTCATGTAGATGTGATACACCCGATGGTGCACAGTTGCTTAGCAACACACTAATGTATAATAAAGAAGGATGGAAAGACATCAGAAAATGGTACTTCACTCTCACCTCTACATTTATTATTCCTCTATGGTACATACCTCAAATATAAAACTAAACAAAGTTTTAGAAAGCAAGCCAGTGACTTAATGAAAGGCTTATAGTTTAAACCTAGGCATTGAGTCACAGACAGCCCACATATAAATGTACAGGCAAATGTATGTGTGTCATACCTAGTTTTCAGGTGCAGTAGTCCATCTGTTTAAGACAGCAAGTGCTTATAAGCACTGCAGAGGACACGTGCAAGAGCATGAATCACCCATTCCTTCAAGACGTTAATATCTCATAGGGAGGACACAGCAAACAAATAACAGGAGCACGAGGTCGAATTCAGGTCACAACAGGGGAATACCAACTTAGGTATCCTCAAAAGTGGGAAAGATTAAAAGTTTGGGCAGCATCCAAAAAGGCTTCAATTGGAGAAGCATGTGAGACAACCTTTAAAAGTCAAAGAAAAGTGCAAAAATGTTGAGTAGGATTCTGACAGGCACATGTGATAGGAAACACTTCCCAGGGTGAAAGAGGAAACTTTAGGTTCACTCATTGCAATGACAATCCAAATTCATTGAAACGGCATTCTCCTAGAAGCTGTTACCAGACGGTAGAGGTACTTGAATGTCAAGTTCAGAGGTCTATGTTTTGTCTGGTAGGTACTAAGATATGGTTAGGTATTCTTGAAATAGATTAAAGCTGTACCTTCCAGAGATTAGTTTGGCAAGGGGAGTCAGCTTAGTCCGGCTAGTGTTGTGATAATAAAATGCCTGAGACTGGGGTGTTTCCTTTTATAAGTGATAATTTATTGGTTGTATTGAAGAACATTTCAATTGATACATAATTATCAACACAGATATCAGAAACAATCTAATAAGCCATCATTTCTTTGCAAATAATGTTTCTAACAACTTTCCAGTTTCTAATATAGAAACAACTCAGTACCTGAAAGTAAAGATAAGAGGTTATCTTCAGCTCCATAGCAGGTCTCCCTGGCTGAGCTACATGAGACCCTACCTCAAAAAAGTATATAGGAGTCTGGAGAGATGGCCGAAGGGTGAAGAGCCCTTTTTGCTCTTGAAGAGGACCCAGATTTGATTCCCAGAACCTACATGGCAACTCACAATTGTTTGACCTGCATACACTGCACACACATGGTACACACATACATAAAGGCAAAACCTCAAACACATAAACAAACATAAATAAATCTTTTGAAAGTATGTGTAAAGAAAATTTTAAGATTATGTAACTTATTAATATATTAAATACTGATAAGCTATTTCTTAAGTCCACCAACTAGCAATTTAATTATATATATATTTATATGTATATAATATATAATATATATATTGCTATGGAGCTAGTAGAAAAATAACAAATGAGTGTGTGTGTGTGGTGTGTTTACATGTGTGTGAGTTCACAGAAGCCGGAGGGGTGTGTCGGGTGTCCTGCTCTATCACTCTCTACCTTACTCCCTTGAAACAATGTCTTTCTCTGAACCTGGGCTTAGGGTAGCAGCCATCAAGCCACAGCAAGCCCTTGTCTTGTCCCCCTATAGTGTACTGGGGCTACTGGCATAGAAGTGGCCACACCCAATTTTTTATGTGGGTGCTGGGGATTTGAACTCAGATCTTCATGCCTTGAAGCAAGTACTCTTACCTAGTGAACTATCTCCCCAACTGCTCCTTTTTCCTTTGTTTAAATTTTCATTTTTAAGACATCATTTTCCATTTCAGGAAATGGTTTAACTATCTTGGGCTCATTCTCCATTACTCCATGGGCTGCCTTGTGCAGCTTGGTGTCACAGGAGCACATATAAGCATTCTTTCTTCTTTAATAGTTTTACCTTTTTTTTTCTTTTGAAATCTTCGCAGCTGAGTGTCTTTCTTAGGGTTACTATTGCTGGTGTAAAATACCAGGACCAAAAGCAACTAGAGGAGGAAAGAGCTTATTTTACTTATGCTTCCCTATCTCTGCTTAGCAATGAAGGAAGTCAGGACAGGAATTCAAGCATAGGAACCAGAGGCAGGAGCTGATGGAGAAAGAGTGCTGCTTACTGCCTTGCTCCTCATGGCTTACTCAGCCTGCTTTCTTATTGAACCCAGGACAACGAACCCAGGGATGGAACCATTCACAGTAGGTTGGGCCCTCTCGGTAATTAAAAACAATGCCCTATGGGCCTGCCTGTAACCAGGTATTATGGATGTATTTTCCCATCTGAGTTTCCCTCCTCTCAAAGGACTCTTGTTTGTATCAAATCAACATAAAACTAGACAGGGCAATGAACAATGCAATTACTTTATTCCTGCCACCTCATCTTCTACCTCCAATTCTACCCTTGTCCCCAATCCCAAATTCGTGATCTTTTCTTTAGTTATTGGTGTTACACACACACACACACACACTCACACACACACACACACACACACGTGCATCAATGTGTGTGTTCTATATATTTATGTATATGGGTATAGCTATATGTAAAGTATATGTAATGTATGTGTATGTGTATATGCTTCAGCTTGTGTATGTTTTGCTCATATGTACACGTGTCCAGGGCTGATGCCTTGGGATTGCACAACCTTTATGGAGTTCAGCCTTGGAGACAACTGCCTCTCCCTCTCTCGGTACTCATTAACCACTTGTAGCGCTTCATCTAGGGATGGAACAATGTGGAATGTCCCCTGTCCACATCGGCATGTCAACAATGCTGTCCTTATGCTGGTTCTGTTCAGATAGCAAATGGGGAATGAAAACTCAGAAGCCTGACTTTGCCCCACTAAAGTGGTAGCATAATAAAGGCACCAGGACAATGGAAAGGGCCAGCAGGGAGACAAGAAAGGGGCACAGAAGAGAGGAAGAAGAAATCTAGGTTTGCTAAGTATGAAGTGCTTGTGAAATGTCAGGCAATAATGTTCAGCAAGAAAATACAGGTTTAGAATTTGGTAATTCCCTGCCTGGGGGCCATATATAAAGCTGTGTGAGTGGTGACAGCAGAAGGAGAGGGATTGGATTGGATTTCAGGAGATAAAGAGCCTAGACAATAAAAAGCTAGCCACATTTACAATCTTTTTTTAACCCTTTACAAAGATTACTTAGAACATTTGTTCTGAAAAAAGAAAAGTCAACTTTCTTAAGAAACCACTTGCTATCAAGAGAGTCATATACCAAAACCTATAAGAGGGTGAGGGCTGAGATAACATGAACTATATCCTACAGAAACACACTTCAACGTGAGTAACTGAGGCACGCCATGAAAGACTACAGAGAGCGCTCAGCAAGGGGCTGATCGGCAGATGTTCTGTCATGGGAAGTTATGAAAAGGAATGGTTTTGTTTTTCAGAAAGGAAACATTAGGAGAGTATTTGGTGAAGAAGGAGAGAGTAATAAGGGAGGACTGGCTGGAACTTTGTGTGTTGTCTTAGTTGAAGAGCTGGGATGGAGAAATGTGGCTGGGTGCACAAATGTCAGTCTGGAAACTCCAAAAGCAGGGATTAATCTCCTAATGCAGAGGGAGGAGCAGTCACAAGCAGAAAGTAATGCTGTCTAAGATATGTTCATGGGACCTGAAGTTGAGAGATGTCAGTTGGAACTGCTCAAGGGATAACTGAGTGTACCAAAGACTTGAAAGGAATTAAGAGACGCAGAGATGCAGTGTGCAGTTCCTCATCAAACCAAGAGTCTTTCTGTTCTTAAACATACGCCCCAGAACAGCACGGGTGATCTCGCACATATCAAAGACTTTAGTGCATCCCTGGATCAACACAAGAGAAGGGAAGTATGACCTGTAACCTTGACATTTCCAGAAAAAGACTGACAAACCAGGCCATTCTAGGGAATTTCAACAA
Source organism: Rattus norvegicus (assembly GCF_021556685.1). Lineage (NCBI taxonomy): Eukaryota > Metazoa > Chordata > Mammalia > Rodentia > Muridae > Rattus > Rattus norvegicus. Next base: position 72,039,731 of record NC_141537.1, on the reverse strand, counting down.
TAAACAGATCCAAGACCCTGGGCTTTCTGACGAGTCTCAGAAGGTCACTTGAGAACATAAACATTCAGGATGGCACATACTGGTGCCCCCAAATACAAACTGCATCAGAATTCAAATCAGGGAGTGCCTTAGCTTTGTCTCTGATGACAGAAAGACCATGGCAAATGGCTAAAGTTCTGAGAAGTAGTGAAAAGGAAAGGGTGGTCCACAGGATGCATCCAGAGGCAAAAGGAAGTTCTAAGCATCTTCTCCAGTTTCACTCAACACAGGAAATATTATATGGTGTGTTGGAGTCTCTTCACCCAGTTCCCAGCCAATAATTTTAGCATCCAAGAGATATCACAGGGAATGTCATAGCTTTCAGGTCCTTTGATGACATCAAGTCCCACCGATAACATGGTGACACTAGCTCATTTTCAGGATCTTGGAGCCCACCTTGAATCCTATGCGCTAATGGTATTCATACGTCATGGAATAAAGTGGGAATAGATATCGAATGTAACAAAAGAAGAAGCTGTGTCCTTTGCTCCTGTGCCTTCCGTTCCACTGTCCAAGGGTTAACATCGACTGCCATTCAGGTTACCCCTCAGCTTCAGCAGCAGCCCCTCTTCATCACCACTCTCAAAACGGGGTTACTGAGGAGTATAACAATGGGGTGTATCACTGTGCACAGATGAATCACCACCTGCCACATCCAGTACCTGAATTCCTGATACGGCGTGCTGCTGGCAGAACTGAGTACCAGTGTCAGAAAACAGGAGATAAAAAGGATGATGAAGGAGAGCAGAGGAAGAAGGGCTTTGAAGTGGGCCTGTGCCCAAACATCCCGAAGTTCTGAGAGGGCCAAGAGAGTCTTCTTCATGTGTCTTACCAAAGATACGAGGAGCAAACTCATAAAGATACTAAAGATAACAGTAGGAACTGTCCACATGATTATTTTTATAGAAATGAAGTAGAATTTCTCAAGCGAGTGTCTTAAGCTATTTCCAGTGGCATTCCAAGGTTGATGGCCCCTCCTTGCATAGTTTTGATATATCATATGATTGCCTATGAAACACAGGATACTAGTTAAGCTCGACATCCCCACAGCACTAAGCAACATCCATGGTACCCACCCAGGCAACCTGTACTTTAGCCAGACAAAGACAGGATGGGTTAAGGTTGCAATTTTCACACAATAGAAGAAACCTAGCAAAGAGCAGAACCAGATGGTCGCAGCAGTCAAGAAGTCCCACATTAAATTTAGGAGCTGTATTACAGGGTTGTATGGGAAGCTTGATGGATTCAGGAAAACATAAATATTCTTACCTATCACCACACACTGAAGACAGAAGCGAGAGGCTGCTAGACTGATCAGTAACTTATTATGAGCTGACAATGTCCTCCGGAGCAACCATTTCATGCCCAATGCTATAATGATAAATCCATTGCCTACCACTGCCACCAGACACGAAAAGACTAAAATGACAAATAAAGTGATGACTGTCTTATCAGTAATCTGACATCCCAGAACTGTATGAGCTGTGCTCGTTTCTCCTGTGGACATGATGGGTCCCATGGAGGGTGGTTTGTTGCTCTAAGAAGTCTCGCCAATGTGTTTGTTTCTCCACAAGCTCTAAGGAGAGAAGTAAAGCCAGAGGTGAGGATGCAGGTTCTCCGAGAAGGATAAAAAGGTTTCTTCTCCTCAGAATAGATGCAAATACTGCCGAGGCTAAGTTTCCAAAGTCTCCCCCTGTCTGCCTGTGAATTTGCCTACTCTGTTTTCTATTCCCTACCCATTGTCAACATCAGTGTGAATAATGTATCAGGCCCTTGCATATGGTGTCTCTTACATAGGCAGTTACGCTTCTCTAATCTGATACTTAAGACCACACACCTGGGGATGCTTGGTAATGAAATCCACAGGGCATGCACCCTACTGAATATTGGAGCTCATGTCCATGATAGGGGTGAGAGGTGATTGGTAGGTTCTAGATAGTATGCTAGATGCCCACAAACTAGTTAACTCTTACAGCAACCCTATGGAAGAGGTACAGTAAGAACATCCCTTGGACAGAGAGACAGAAACAGATCGAAGCCTCTCCTGAGAGAGTTTGGCTAATCAGCTGAGGACTCAGCATCACAGAATAGAGCAGAAGAGGCAACTGCACAGAATGAAGAAGGGAATATTTGGTTAGCAGTGAGTTTCACAATGAAATCTCACCAAAATAGTTGAAAACCAATGGAATAGGCAGTGAGAGTCCTGGCCAGGAGCCAGGCTTCAACCCAAGCCCCACTCCTTACTATGAGCATTTGAGCATGGCAGAGAACACCTCCATTTCCTTATGCCCACCTCTATAACGTGGAAAGTATTTGTTCTAATGCATTGACTTTCCTTGAAGCCTGGATTTGGCAGCATTAAGAAATCAGATGAATTTCATAGATAAAAGAAAACTCATTTCTTTTACATAAAAAAAAGAGTTTTCTTTTATCTCAAGTTACAGATTAAGACCCATATCTAAATCACAGTTAAGTCATGGCAAAAGAGCAAGAGCTACACCAATGCCAAGACCTGGCTCTCTCACAATAGTTCGCAATATAATTTACTTCTATCTGATTCAAAGTTAGCAACTGTGGATTCCAACTAGATCCCTCTTTCTTTAAAATCATGGGCCTTGCTAAATGGCACCATGGATCAAAGTACTTGCCAACAACCCTGAAGACCTGAGTTCCTTCCCTGGAAACCACACAGAAGTGGAAGGAAAGAACCAACTTCACAAAGTTGCCCTCGGGCCTCTACACAAACACCTTGTTGGGAGCACAGGAGCACACACACACATAGAAATGAAGAATGGAAAAAATACTAAAAAGCAATTATTACGACTTGGGAAATGACTCAGTAAGTGCTTGCCACACAAGTATGAGGGTCTGAGTTTATCTCCCCAGCAACCACGGAAAAATCTAAGCATAACTGAGAATCTGTAACCTCATTGCTGACCACCAGCCTGGGGGTGGGAGTGGGGGAGGTTGCATCCTAGTTTCTTTGGCTGAGTTTTTACCGTTTTCTACTCAAACCTAGAGAAATGAGGGAAACTGGGTCTTTGAACTCTGGAGTTTGGACAGCCAAAGACCTTGAAGTATGGAAAATTTCTATTGCTTCTCCCTACCTCTTAGACCATTGATGCCTCATAAGATTAAAGATGTATAATTAACCTCAATTGATTTAACAAGTATTTGTAAGCCTCTCCTATTAGATAATAATGCTATGAAAAGTGTCGGGCTATAACAGGGAATTAGTTGCTGTTGAAGTGCTTTCACACAGAAATCATAAACCACAAACATTTACTGTGCATGTATTATGTGTAAATTGAATTCATTAAAAAAGATGAGTAGTCATTTTTATTTAAATATATAATTGTTTTATAGTATGTTTTTAATATTTACTCTATTTTGTATGTAGGAGTGTTTTGCATAAATGTTTATATGGATACCATGTGCATGTCTGCTGCCCATAAAAGTCAGAAGAAGTCATCAGATCCCTTGGCCGTGAAGTTTCAGATGTTTGGGAACTACTGTGTGGGTGCTGGGAACCAAACCTGGGTCCTCTGCAAGAGCAGTGTGTGCTCTTACCACATCTCTTCTGCCTCAGAATTTATGGTGATTTCCATCACTGCTTATGTTTGTGGCATTTTGCTTTCTCCTACTTAGATGTACCTTTCAGGCTGACACAAAACTGATCATTTCAAATTTTTTTATAGTTTTTATAAGGGTAAATATGAAAATAGTTGAATAGGAATCTAGAACGCTCGACTCAATACTCCACATCAAAAAGAGAAAGAAGTGCCCTGCGCACTGTCTTTTAAATGCTATGTACTGTCCAGTTCATCCCAAGAACTCTTACACAGCTTCAGAGGAGTTGGTGACAGAATTTAGTAAGGAAAGGCACTTGCTGACAAGACTAACAACCTGAGTCCCATTCCCCAAGACCCATATGGTGGAAGAAAAAGCCTGTTTCTGAAAGCTGTCTTCTGAAAGCCTGTGTCATGTGTCCTCTCTCCCAACACACATAATTCAGCAATGTTGGGAGGAATAAAGGGCAGTGTTGTGTGTCATAAGAGTAAAGCAATAGTACAGGAAGTAAAAACACACTTATCTATACCAGAAAGATGGATTTGTGGTTGAGGGGAGCTTAGTGCTTGCTACTCTTTCAGGGAATCTGAGTTTGGTTCCTAGCACCGACGTCAGCAGCTTCACACATCCCATAACTGTAGCCTTCTAGCCTTTGTGGCATACACGCGCGCGCGCACACACACACACACACACACACACACACACACACACACAGTAAATTTAAAAGAAATGCACTTATACTAGGCTTGAGTTCCATCAGGGATTCACTTAAGGTGTCTTTAGTTAAAAAGTTGGGCTATAAAACAACCCCAGATTCTTCTCTGCTATATTAGTGTACAGGTAGATGTTTGCAACCAGAAGGAAGGCAATCACCAGAAAAAAGCCCAACTATGCTGGCACCACATATTCTAGCCCTGTAAGAAAGAGTCACACGGTCTATGATATTCTGATACAGAGCCTAAACCAAGGAAGACACAGACAGCCAAATGCATATTTATTGAATATATTCATGCCCAGCTTTATCATTGTGTTATGTGCATAGTAAAATACTCACACAAAAAGGTGATAAGTTAAAAGTTAATGGACATTAAAATTGCCACATTTTCCTTTTCACTCCCAGTAGATCACTTTTCACAAGCTGCAGTCTGGAGAAGGCAAACCGGATCAGCAGCAACATCCAGGAAGTACCCCTGGGCGAGCAAAATCAGGAGGACTAAGATGATCCAAATTAACAGTCACCGTGTAGTTTAGCTCTTGCCAATAATCAATGAGCTCAGAAGACCGAAGCAGGAAGATTGTGACCAGCTTGAGCTTTCTAAGAAGTCATCTCAAAAAAACCAAGGTACTGGAATACAGCTCCATCTTAAAGTCCTCATCTATAGTCTGTCCTACCCATTTGTGGATATCCAGCACAACCACAAATTAAACAAAATCTAAGAATTTCCTTTGTTTTCCATCTCTCTTCATCGGCCAAAACCTGAAGATCTTTTCACGTCAGATAATGTAACTGCAATGGACTTGAAGTTGTGGACAGGACAAGCTCTTCCTGCCCTCAGTCACCTAGATCAATCTGAAACGGGCCTTGTGATGGGATCAGTTTTAGTCAGGGTACACATTATGAGGGTGGTGAAGATTGGTAAAAGAAAGAAAAGTGGGGAAGGAAGTGAAAGTTAGAAGACGGGTACTTAAAAAGGTTAGAACTTAGCTGAGGGGGACACCTGGGGTCACAAAGTGGGTGGCCTGCAGGAATCCTTGACACAAAACCAACTGATAATGATCACGTATCTTCTTACATAGAGGACAGACACGAATGAAGCTTGAAGAAAATTATTTGGCTTGCCTTCATAGAATCACCAGTGCCTCCGAGGAACTGAGGACTTTGGTTAAGAAAACCCTGGGTGATTTGGAACTCAGACAAGGAACTAACAGAAATGAAGGGGACAATAGGAACACAAAAAGTTAGAAGAAGACTATGTGGACTATGACAGAAATGTAAAAGAAGGAAAGAAAGAAGGGTGTACCCAAATCTTATGGATCCTTTGTCACAGCACTGATCACTTGAGAACAGAGACACCTTTAGTCCAAGGCCTTCAAAACTAATCATCAGGCAGCATGTATATCCTAAAATCTCATCTTCAGGGCCTTTCTCAGCTTGGGGTTGCTAAGCACCAAGATGATGGAGTTCAAAAAGATGCCAGTGTAGATGATAATTTCTCGGACCCAATACCAGTAACTGTGCATAGTTTTACTTTTTGTACTAGAAATTATCAGGGCCAGAAAAAATAATATATAGAAGGTGATGAAGACAGTAAGGGATTTCAGAGCCATGGTGTGTGCCTGTGTACGGGGATCCCAAGGCCCAGGCCTATGGCCCCTCATCTTCTCCACATGCCGGTACAGTGAGAACATGAGGAAGATAATGGACACTAGAAACAGGAAGAAAGGAGTGAACCACATGAGCACTGCGTGAGACAGGTAATAATACCGATAGAAGTCCAGTGACATGTGACCAAAAGTACAGTTTCCATGGAAACCTTGGGAGATGATCATCTGATTGGCAATGATGTTCCCGGTAGCTGATATGATGGCTGACAGGCCACCCATGATGAGAGATACCAGCAGCAGCCTGGGAACTAACTGGGAAATCCTCCACTTGAGCCAAAAGAGGACAGGGTGGGAGAAAGAGGAGATCTTCACACAGTAGAAGATGGCAAGCCAGGCAGTAAGCCACAAAATGAGAGTATTAATGAAGTCCCAGAGGATGCCAACAAAGTTTGCTTGGTAACAAAAATCAAAGGAGGCCAAGAAATTGTTGAGGATGGCTATCCCATGTAGGCAGAACCGGGAGGAAGCAAGAGAAGCCACAATCATGTCAACTGCCGGCAGTGCCCGGTTCCTCATCCACTCTCTGCCCAGCACAATGATCATGAAGCCATTCTGCAACATAGAGGCCACTGATACCAGAAAAAAGATGACAATGAAGATCAATGTGGGTGTGGAGGGCATCTTGTTGAGGGAGGATTTGCTCAGACAGACTCCAGAGCACTGAAACTGCTACAGGGGAAACAGAATCTACAGCCAAACCACTATCAGGATTAAAAACATTGAAACTTCCACCCTGGATTCATGCAAAAGCCCACCCAGCAGCAAAACTCCAGTACCTAGGACTTGAATGATAATAATTAGTCTCCCTAGACATGCAAATCACTCCCAGATCAATGACACCTGTCCCAATTTGTATAACCTGTATTTGCTTACTCTGCCACAGCCAGGTGTGCAGGCAAATGTGAGAAGGAGAGACTAAGGAGTGGTTGGGAATACCCCTACTGGAAGAGTGTTCTCTCTCTCTCTCTCTCTCTCTCTCTCTCTCTCTCTCTCTCTCTCTCTCTCCAATATTTTCATTTATTCTTTAACAATTCCACACATGCATACAATGTATCTTGTCATATGTGTGTGTGTGTGTGTGTGAATCCCCTTTCCATATATATCCTCTCCCCTTCATATCTCCTGTTTTTAATAACCTGCTTCATCCTATTGGCATTACCTGAATATACTTGGATGTAGGGCCATCCATTCAAGTACAAGCTACCTAAACACAGACAGAAACACACACACACACAAACACACACATTCACATACATACTTACACATTACACACACTTATACATATACACACATAGTGACACACACATAGTTCCACACACATACACATACATACACATTCACATAGACACACAAACACTCACACACACACACACACACACACACACATACACACAAAGAAATATGAGTCTTTATCCCCCAACATCTTTCAGATGAAAACAGCTTCTCAGTAGGAGTGGGGTTTCACAAGTCCTTCCCCCATCCATGTTGAAATGTTGAATGGCTTCTCTCTTTTTTTTTTCATACATGGGCACAATGTGTTCAGATCATGTTATTATATGGCTCCTGATAACCAGGGAAAAGGAAAGGAGAAAATAGCCACAAGAGCCACACAATGTCCTTGACCACATCTCTCCTGCGACCCCATCCTTGCTTAATAAGCCTTCCCAGAGACCTTGAGGGAAGGAGAGAGAGACATCCATGTGATTTAGACTCTGGCAAAATACTCATGTGAGACCATACTACCTTCCTTCCTCCCTTCCTCCATGTCTAACATTAGAATCTTACCACAGGCTATCAAATAACCGATGGAATGATATTACTAACACGGAGGCAAACCAAAAACATTCATTAAAAAATACATGTTTTACTGTAGTTTTCCATCAGTTTTGTTACAAAACAGAGTTCATCTGAGCCTGCATATTAAAGCTGTTGTTCTAAAAACTCCCCAGTATCCTGTCTCTTCACTCAAAAGCCTACGACAATATCCACTCCCTTCCTAGAGCTCCCCCAGAACATTATGCCATGCACACATGCAACTTCATGTCTTCAGAGTTTTCAGTTTGCCTGCTTGCCTGCTTGCCTGCTTGCCTGCTTGCCTGCTTGCCTGCTTGCTTGCCTGCTTGCCTGCTTGCCTGCCTGCTTGCCTACTTGCCTGCCTGCTTGCCTACTTGCCTGCCTGCTTGCCTGCTTGCCTGCTTGCCTGCCTGCCTGCCTGCTTGCCTGCTTGCCTGCTTGCCTGCTTGCCTGCTTGCCTGCCTGCTTGCCTGCTTGCCTGCTTGCCTGCTTGCTTGCCTGCCTGCCTGCTTGCCTGCTTGCTTCCTTGTTTCCTTGTTTCCTTGCTTCCTTGCTTGGTTTATATAACTAAATTCAATTAGTGCTTCCCATATGGACACGGAGATATGAGTATGCGGCCTTCCGCTGCTACATCAGCAACCTACCCATGGCCACATCTCTGAAGAAAAATGACTCTTCAATTAGCTTCTCAGCTAAGGATGGGGCTTTATGACATCCTTCTAGCCGTGCTGAAATTTTGATTGTCTTGACTGTGGGAAGGTTTTGTGCAGGTAACCACAGCTACAATGAGTTCATCAGTGCAATAGCCTGTCATATGTGTCACACAGCAGTCCTCCACACCCAGTCCTTATAGTCTTTCTATCACTTCCTCCATGATGTTTACTGCGGGTCAGGGAGAGGGATGTAAATGTCCAGTTTAGAGCTGAGTCTCACACAGTCACTTATTCTCAGCCCGTTAGCGTTAAAGTCTCTGCATTAATTGTAACCACTTCAAAAAGAAACTTCACTGACTAATGTTGAGAGCAGTATAAATCTCTGGGTATAACGCACAAATATTTAGAAAGTAGTCTGATATTCCCTGATAGAGTCTATGACCTCCCATACCATGGACTTTTGGTCAGGTTTACAGAAGCAGGCAAGAAATCCCTATTCTATAGCAAGCCCTCAAATCCAGTCAGAAAACAGTTGTTAGTCCTAGAAGAGTCATATCACTACAGCACTAGTGACAGCATCTTGACTGGCAAACACATTGCTTCAGTATACTATTTCCTTCTAAAGGACGTCTCTTTTTTTAAGATTTATTTATTTTAGTTATATGAGTACTGTGTAGCTGTCTTCAGACACACCAGAAGAGGGCATCGGATCCCATTACAGATGGTTGTGAGCCACCATGTGGCTCTGGGAATTGAACTCAGGACCTCTGCAAGAGCGGTCAGTGCTCTTAACCACTGAGCCATCTCTCCAACTCCCTCTAAAGTAATTCTTAAAAGATATGCTATTCATATTTCCTTCTCTAAAACAGAACCAACCCTGGGACCCTCATGCCCTGAGTAAACATTTCATAGTGTCCTTTAGACACTATATTAACACTCCCTAGGTCAGTAGCAAAGGGGACTGTGCAAGGCTTAGACAATCTCCCTACCCACTGACCTCTCAAACTTCACATCAGACTCTATAGCAGAGTTCCTAGCTAAAATACAAACTTCCTTCATGCGCTATGTTCAAATATGCTATCTATTCACACCTTAGTTTTGACGTTTTGAAAAATAAAATGTATTTGTTCCTGAAACGACTCTGAAGAGAGAACAAACAAACAGCAATGAGGAGGAATAGATGACAGAGAAGGAAAAGTGGCCCAGAGAGTACATCACAGTAGGAGTTGAGAAACCAAACTCCATCAGGACAAGCGCAAGGCAAATCTAGGCCTCAAAGAAGAAGCTGCCTTACGTGGCGTGAGCTCCATTCTGAAACAATACCCAAGATCATAATAACTAGCCTGCCAGAAGGCTTGCTGTTCACCAGGTGATTTATGTTGCACAGGTTGCATCTTGCCTTCACCACCAACCATACAAAGGAAGCCGGTCCTGATCAGCTAGCCCAGCTCAGAGAGCAGTGAAAGGATCTAACCAAGTGAAAACGGAACCAAGAACCTATGCCCATGAACGGCGGGCATAGAAACACCAAAGCAAAGGGGGAAGAGGAAGTGAAGATGAAGAACAAGGTGAAGATGCTGGGGCAAGTTAAGGCAGGAATTCCCTCTTGAGATGCCAGTCATCCTGAAGTCAGGGTCTACTAGGAGGGCTCACAGAAAATGGCCTCATATGACACCCCCAAGTCAATACTCCACAAGCGAGGGGCCTATGTATGAAATATCAAAGAGAGGTGAAAACAGGTACAAGTATTTACAGATTTATAGTGGAAACTATAGGGAAACGACAGACAGCCAACTAGACAAGGGCATTTGATTGGAGAATTGCTTTGTCTTTTAGTAAATTTGCAAAAGGTTATCGAAGAAACAATAAGGCAAATAGATTGACCCAGTAGGAAGTTCCAGGATCTAGGCCTAGTGCTTTGCAGGCTTCCCTCGGCTTCTCCTTGAAGATAGCAACAGAGAGCAGCCTCTGAACATTTCACAATGTTTTGGCTCTTCTCAAAATTCCTGGGCCAGAGGCCAACTTCCTGATGTCATCATCAAGCAAGTTGAGGCCATGACACACACGCCCTGTTGTAGCCATGTGTAACCAAGTGTACATTGTGTGCTCACAGGCATCTCCAAGATACTTGTTCTACCACCAAAGCACATCCCTGGCCAGAAGCAGTCCCTTCTCCCCGAAGACTTTGCCTTCTCTTCCGTTGACAGCTACACAATCTCATGTCTCAATTCCCTTCCATGAGAAAGCTGAATTTGGACCCAGGATATAGCTAGGTTGGGAAAATGCTTGCCTTATATGCTGATTTCAGTCCTCAGCAACTGCGCATGGTGGTACATGCCTGCAATCCCAACACCTGGAAACTGGAAGCAAGAGGATCATTCTATGTAGTGAATTTGAGGCTAGCCGGGGCTATAAAGTTAGGTTCAGAAAAACAAAGAAAAAGAAGAGAAAAAGGATTAGGAGGATTCCTCAAACACGATTCTGTCTCACAGTGGTTCATGTGACAAGTCTCAGAGTTCCGACACTTTCACAGTCTACCAACAAATGACAGTATAAGTAGACCCATCAGCTTAGCTGTTTTCAACAGTCCTTCAAATACAGAACACCAATCAAAACATCAACTCTCATAAAACTTTAGGTGGTGTTTCTTTCTCCTAAAGGTGTCTGGTGCCTCCAGATGAGCTAATAGCTTCTTTGCTGTGCCATAATTGGTTATGTTGTTTCTCAGGATGAAGCCTAAGTCCTCTATGAGAGGGCTAGTGTCAAATTAGTCCCAGTAAGATCTCAGGTTCCAGATGGAAAAGTCTGCAAAGAGCTACCCATATCTCCTTTTTAAATCTCTACACTAATAAATGGTTTCTGTTTGTTCATTTCTGTTCATTAATTTTTTCATTTTGTTTTGCCTTTTTCCTTATTACTTGCAAAGCATTGTGTCATCTGTGACACATTGTCACATGTCATTGTGACACACAAAAATGTGCTACATTTGGCAAGCTTTTAAAATCTTTTAGCTCATTCTCCATGGGACCTTTGTGTGCCCTGTGGCGAGTGAACAAACACTTTCATATTCTTACAGAATTTCTTTTTGTATTATTATTTTTAAAGATTTATTTATTTATCTATCTTATTTTCAGACACACCAGCAGAGGGCATCAGATCCCAATTCAGATGGTTTTGAGGCATCATGTGATGGCTGAGAATTGAACTCAGGACCTCTGGAAGGGCAGTCAGTGCTCTTAACCACTGAGCCATCTCTCCAACCCTCTTATAGAATTTCTGCACATAGCTGTACAAGAGAAGGGGATTGGAGAAAGAAATTCTCTTTTAATGTTTAAACCACATATACATTTTAGGTCAAACCATGCATAAAGTTAAGAATTGTTTTCCTTAAAAATGTTCTGAATATCTTTGTCTGGCCCTACAAACTTCTCAGCACTCTCTTTAAGTAAATAATTTAAGGTTGTAACATGGATTCTGATTTTTAAAAAAAAGTCACTATAAAATGGAATTTTAGCTCTCTGAAAATGAATTTGAAGAATTCCCATAACCCCCATTCACCAAAATATACATCTGAGTGTGGGGCTTCAAGTTCTAATTCTAGCCCTCAAGAGCAAGAGGGTTTCAAGGGCAAAGCCCACTTATACTATTTATACAATGAGATCCTGTCTCAAAAAAAAAAAAAATGGGGCTAGCGAGATGGCTCAGAGGTTGAAGTGATTAGTGCTCTTGGAGAGGAACAGAGTTCGATTCCCTGCATATTAGGTAGCTCATGATTGCCTATAAGTCCAGCTCCAAGGGATCGGACATTCTCTCCCGGCCTCTGTGAGCTCCAACACACATGCTGACATCCACATTCAAGGACACATACATAAAAATAAATCTTTAAAAAAGCAAAAGGAAACAGTTTTTAACTATCAAAATCTCAGCATAGCACACACACACACACACAAACTATCTAAAGATGGTTAATATTTTTAATATTCAAATAAATCTCTACACTTTCTTTTCCACTAAAAAACAAGACTTTCAGGTTATTTTTACAATTATAAGATTATGTTGTAAGGAGATTTTTCATACACTTTTATTTTAATCATTAAGTGGTGCCTTCACACTTTTTTAATGTTTATTTTTGATGTTTTTAACTTGGTGTATATTGGAGGTGAGTATATGCACACTAAGTCAAAGGTTTCTGGAACTGAAGTCACAGTCAGTTGTAAGCTGCCCAACATGGATGATGGGAAGCAAACTGAGGTCCTAGGCCAGGGCAGTATAAAATCTTAACCAATGAGCCATCTCTCTATCCCTCTTTTTTGCTTTCTTACACCATTTGAATAACCAGAAAGAATACCAGAAATCTTTTAAGGAATAAATCAATGCTCCTTTCTTAATGCCATGAAGTTCAACATGTATATGGGAGAGATGTTCAGAGCCTCTGACTCAGTGGTTTGCAGACTCTGTTTCCAGTATGTTCTTATGGGCCAAAACTAAAAAGAAATAGAGAAAGAAAACTTGGTGCTCTCATCCAACAGAGCTGATCTCTTGACAATTATTTTATATCCTGAGTTTCCACTGGAGATTTTAAAATCAGGACTTCACTGCAGAAAACAAATCCAAAACTATTGTTCTTGACCAAAACACAGCCAAGTGGACAAAGACAGATAGAAGCCAGGACTTTGTTGTTCATTCTTTCATTTCTCCAAACTCTTCTTAAATAGCAGCACAGAGATTGTTATAAATTATTTAAGGGCATCAAGTCATAATAACAAAGAGACTTGAAAACAAAACACGTGGAAAGCTGAAAGGTAGTTGGACAAGCTGTCAAAGACAAGTTCTCTGTGAGAAATGAATCCTTCATGAGTAGCAGAGAGAGTTAGGAGTGTACCTGACCTGCACTTGGAGAAAATGGCACTGGCTACCACTGGAAGAAAGTATAGAGTCAACGTAGGATGCGGATTGTACCAACTGGGTTCAGAACTAAAGCTTTGGTCCAGCATGCAGAAGGCCCAAGGTTTGACCCTTAACATGGCAGAAAAGGAAGTAAAAAAGGGAAGGAGTGCAGAGGAAAGAACTCTAGTTCCCAGATCATCTCCTGAATTTTGCATAACTGGGGCTACCACCCGTCCCTCACCCTAGGAAAAGATTTATGTGTATTCTCTGCAGAGCATAAAGAGGTTTTTTGAGAGGCACTGTCATAGTAGAAACAGGGGAACATACTTAAAACTGCAAATCTCATGATGAACAAACCTGTGTCCCTTGCTGAAGGAAAATTGGCACTAACCTAGAACTCTCTACTTGCTCAGTGCCAACGGTAAATTACTCATGACTTACAGGATTAAACCCACTATTTTTCTGACATCACATCGGTGCAAAAGCTATAAAAAGTTGGTTAAAATCGCATTTTGAATTTTGTGTGTTAAGCTTTTCAGAGGCCATGATATGTTGTTAAGATGCTGGGCAATTCCTAGACAACAATGCTACCCGTGGGGTCAGATGTTTTACCACACTTTTAGCTAACACTGTTTTCAACTGACAATGGCTTTCCTGGACTGTGGCCATATGTAGGTCAAGGAGCAACTTTGCAGGCTTTACAGACAAATGCTCCAAGAAACTTTATACAAGGTAAATTCACAAAATAAAGTCATTATGGTTGCTGGAAAATGGATCATTGAAGAGAAATAGACAGCCTCAGAAAGACAAATGCTGCGTGATTTCTCTCATTTGAAGATTCTAGATTCACAGGGTGTGTGTGTGTGTGTGTGTGTGTGTGTGTGTGTGTGTGTGTGTGTGTACATACAGATCCAAATAAAAGTGGCAAGAAAACTGGAAAGGGATTGAGGAGATCTTAAGCAAGAATGTGAAGAGGGAATGGGGAAGAAATAGAGAAATGAAGTACAAGAGACATGAAGGCAGAAAGGGGAAAAATTGGGGAGGAAGACAGGGTGGGGGAGGACAGAAGGGAAAGAAGAAGATCAAAAATACAGAGTATAGTGGCATGTAAAATATATATATGCTTATACATAATTTATATATAAATACTCTGACAAAATCCATCATGCTTATGGGAGAGTAGAAATTAAAATCAAGAAAAAGTTTATTCTATATCCACTTTTCCTGAGAGCCCGTGGAGAACATGTACTCCAATGTTAGAGGATCTCTTGAGGCAAAAGAAAACAGGGGTAAGCAACACATGCTCTAAGATGTAGAAGAGAAAAGGGACACCATGGGGATGAGATGAAGAGGAAGGCTCATGCTGAGGGATGGCAGGAGGAGGGTGTTAAGTATGACAAGTCTAAGCTGGAGCAGACCAAGAGGCTCTGGGAGGATGTTCCCAGGCAAATAAAATTCTGCTACTCCTGCTTATTCTAGGTTTTATTTTGTTTTTGTTTTTGTTTTTTGCTTTGTTTGTTTTTGTTTTTGTTTTTGTTTTTTGCTTTGTTTGTTTTTGTTTTTGTTTTTGTTTTTCCTGTTGCTGTGGTGAAACGCTCTGGCCAAAAGTAACTTAAGGAAGGAAAGGGTTTGCTTCAGTGCACATTTTGAGTTCATTGCCAAGGGAAATCAGAGCAGGAACTCAAGCTGAAACCAAGGATAAACACTCCTGACTGGATTGTCCTCCTCTGGCTCATGCTTAGCCCCTCTCCTTATAAAACCCAGGACCACCAGCCAATAGGTGACAGCGGGATAGGACTTCCCACATAGCCAAGACAATTCCCTGCAGACGTGGCCACAGGCCAGTATGATCTGAGAAATAGCTCAGCTGAGACTTTCTTCCCCTTTCCTCTTACTCTGTCAAGCTGACAATAAAAACTAACCAGAACACTAGTGCATATAAAATTGTAAAGAAAGATTTACACTGATGACACGGGTATAAGAGTGAAACACAAACAAGCAACTGTTAAGCTGGGAGAAAAATTGTGTCCAGAAGGGGAGAAGTGGTCTTAGTTTAAAACATGCTTTCGATATAAAGAGCATTTCTACTGTCAGAGCTAAACATTGCATACATATTTTAAAAATATTAGAACTACAGGAAATAGTGGGATACAGGAAGAGTTTCATTTTCCACAGTGGAGAGCATGCTCATAACTGAAAAATCAAAAATTCACAAGTATATAATTTACGTACACACACATGCACACCCACACCCACACATATATGTATGCGCACAAAAAGGTTAAAAGACATCAAAATGGCTTCCTATAAAAGGGGAACATTAAAGAGGATAAGAACAAGAATCAAGGTTCTCAGAGGTTTTTTTTTTTCCTTTTGTTTTGTTTTTTCAAAATAGATCGGGTACAAATATCTGACTCCTTGGAACAGATGCAAATGTAATTTTGACAAAATCTCAGGGGGAAAATGAGAAAAGGCAGCAACCGGAGTGAGGGCTATGTGCAAAAAAAAGAAAAAGAAGAAAAAAGCCAAGTTATATTCCCATGATGTTTACCAATGGTGGTACCTCCTAAAAGTAAAAGTTCATTTTCTTCTTTCAATTCACTTTTGGACTTTTGTCCTCCATGAATAAGAATCACCTAACTCTCATAATTTCATTCAGATCTTCCAAGTTCATTCCATCTTCATAATCATTTGGAAGAAGAAAGGAGTAAAAATCAATATGAGTCACATCTGCTGAAGTTATGTAATCTTCTTGCTTACGTTGAAAATCATAACCCAAAATTTCCATCTCCTGATTGTAATTTTCTTCTCATTTTTTTTTCTGACCGATGTTCCCCTCCTTCCCTCTCCTCCCATTCCTAAACAGCCATCATATCTCTTCTTGCAGGTACAGGTCTGTCTGAGGGGAGTGTTGGTGGTAGCAGGTGAAGAAATATCTTCTTGGGGTGAGGCCAAAACATAATGACCTACATACCAGTCTGAGTTAGTGCTGGGAACTGGAGGATAAAAGAGAGGCAAGTTCACTACCTAAAGACTATACATGGACTGACCCTGGACTCTGACCCCATAGGTAGCAATGAATAGCCTAGTAAGAGCACCAGTGGAAGGGGAAGCCCTGGGTCCTGCTAAGACTGAACCCCCAGTGAACTAGACTATGGGGGGGAGGGCGGCAATGGGGGGAGGGTTGGGAGGGGAACACCCATAAGGAAGGGGAGGGGGGAGGGGGATGTTTGCCCGGAAACCGGGAAAGGGAATAACACTCGAAATGTATATAAGAAATACTCAAGTTAATAAAAAAAAAATTAAAAAAAAAAAGACGGTAGAGTTTAACCTGTGAATTTTTATGGAGGCCTGAGGACACACACAGCAGGAAATAACTTTTCTTCTAGGTAAAAATTCATGGGGTTGGGGATTTAGCTCAGTGGCAGAGCACTTGCCTAGCAAGCGCAAGGCCCTGGGTTCGGTCCCCAGCTCCGAAAAAAAAGAATTAAAAAAAAAATTCATTTATTTCATCTCTTCACGTGAAAGTTTGTTTTTGTTTGTCGCAGAAGTCTCC
Source organism: Rattus norvegicus (assembly GCF_021556685.1). Classification (NCBI taxonomy): domain Eukaryota; kingdom Metazoa; phylum Chordata; class Mammalia; order Rodentia; family Muridae; genus Rattus; species Rattus norvegicus. The sequence goes on along the minus strand of NC_141537.1, from coordinate 72,022,847 downwards.
TGGTGAGGTCAGTTTCTGGAAAACACAAGAAAGCATGCATCTTTTTTTTTTTAAGATTTATTTATTCATTTATTATATATAAGTACACTGTAGCTGTCTTCAGACACACCAGAAGAGGGCATCGGGTCTCCTTACAGATGGTTGTGAGCCACCATGTGGTTGCTGGGAATTGAACTCAGGACCTCTGGAAGAGCAGTCGGGTGCTCTTAACCCCTGAGCCATCTCTCCAGCCCAAGAAAGCATGCATCTTAAGAGAAGGGTAAGCTGAAAAACTACTCATCATCCACCCTTATAATAACCGATGTTTTCTCTTAGAAGAGCATGATAAAGCTTTACCAAACCACACTGTAATACAAAGCTAGGCCTGCCTTCACTTGGCCATAGTGTCTATGGTTCTTAGTGCATGTTAAATAGAAAACTCTGTCTGTTCCTTCCTCCAGTTTCCTGATTCATATATAATGTGAGTACACGCTGTAAATGTACGAATGTACACACATTGTAAAAGATGTTTCTTTAAAATTTGGATGTTTCGTTTCTATTTTTTTCATAAATAACTATTCAAGGAATTCACTTTCATAATGTTCAAAATATATTTGCCTTATTGCCAAAAAAAAAAAAGAGAGGCAAGTTAAGAAGCACTCACTGTTTCCCTAAAACAATGTGGAAATTCCCCCAATTTCCCTTGAACATAGTGGAGAAAAAAGTCCCCAAAATGTAGCATCCCCTGACAATCCTTACAGAAAATCCCAGCTCTGCGTTTATCTGCATGAGATAAAAAGAGAGAATCCAGTGTGGCTAAAAAGGGTAACTTAGAGAAAGACGGCCGGTGGCTGCACAAACACCAGGTACATTCTGTATGAATCAACAGCTTTGTGTTTTGAGATAGGAGGGCTGGTAGGTAAGATCAATTCTTCCCATCATACCAGGGAAACAAACATAAGGGTAGAACAAAATTTAAAAAAAAATTAATTAATCACAAGGTATGTAAGTAGGCCTAGAAAAGAAACTTGATCTCAAATTGACTAACCTATTTTGAAAGCCTGTATGGCTGGCACTGTGCTTAGCTCATTTGCAATCATCTTCCCTTTGTGTAATTGTATTTTAAAGTGCCATATGTGGTCCCACTTCTCCTCTTTATTATTAGATACATAGTCTATGGCTCCACTGTGTTCTTAGAAATAAAGGGAAGGTTCTGCAAGTCCACCTTTGCCCTGAATTGAGCATCCTAAAAGCGCAGGACTTCTCTGTATTCCCTGCTGCCTATCCTAGCCAAAACGAGCAGGCTTTATCTCTGTTGCCATGTTTTCAGTGACTAACTCTGTTTCACATTTCTGAACTGAGATTGCCTTTCTGAGTCACTAACAACTGTTTTCTCACCTTCTTCCTTCTCCTGTTCCTCATAATATTTCTTATTTACCACCAGGTGGCAATGAATAAATACGCCCAAGCAGGCAAACATTTAGAAGCAGTCTAAGAAAATAACATATCATTCCAAAGAGAGGTGCAAAATAAAAACGCTCATCTTGACAGTCTCAGAATGTAATGAACGTAGAGCTGGTTTGTGGTAAAGAAGCACGGAGTTCGGATTCTGATCTGCCTTCAGTTCAGTATCCATTGCTTTCTCGTTCTAATCTGAGATGCCTCTTCCTCAAGCCACTGTAATAGTAACACGAGACAAGCTCATGAGCAAGCAATAACACATTAGGAGCAATTTCCAGCTACCACCCACTGGGTAACATGCTTTCGTGGCTTGCATGAGGCTCTCAGCTCAATCCCCAGCACTATAATAATCTGGATGGCAATGGGTGGGCACCTATAATCCAAGCGCTTGGAAGGTGGAAAGAAGAAAATCAGAAGTTCAAGGTCAACCTCAGCTATATAGAAAACTGTAGACTCGCCTAGGATAGGTGAGCCCCTGTCTTAAATAATATAAGTATATAAATAAAGGCTTGTGCTTTGTGCATCACTACGCTCTTTACAGTCACTGGCAAGATAAACACAGCACACACACACACACACACACCACACACACAGACACATACACACATACACAGACACACACCCACACACAGACACACACACGCAGACACACACACACAGTCACACACACACAGACACACACACAGACACACACACAGACACACACACACACCACACACACACAGACACACACACACACATACACAGATACACAGACACACAGACACACACACACAGACACACACACACAGTCACACACACAGACACACACACACACCACACACACACAGACACACACACACACACACACACACACACACACACACACACACGTTGTGGATCCAAAACAAGAATCAGAAAGCAAGCCGAGAATGCCTTCTTTCTTGTTGGCTTTTAAAGTTTTATTTTGCTTGTACATGTGTGGGGTGGAAGAATACCATGACACGTGGATCGAAGTCAGAGACAACTTGTCAGTTCTTTCCTTCCACCGCATGGGTCCCAGGGATTGAACTCGGGTCATTAGGTTTGGCAGCAGGCACCTTTATCCAGAGAGCTAACTCACCCATACGCTTTCCTTGGGTTAAACAGAAAGTAATTATTGTGTTTTAGCATAAAATAAATCTGCAGTCTTTTAACCACGTCTTTTCAGTAATGTGGAGTCCTGCTTCTTCCTCTCAGAACACTCAGTAGCTTCCTCTTTCATCGCTGGTACCCTAAAAGGCTCCCCCTTCACAGCATCACGTTCAAAGCCCAAGACCAACCCTCAAGCTTCCTGCCAATTGTAACTCCAGGATCCTGACTCCTGCCTTTTCTCATTACTGTCTAGGAACCTTGATCTCTCTCCTTTTCATCAGCCTCTCTGGAAAAAAAGTCCAACTTTACCACCCACCATTGTCGCACTGCAAAACTCCTGAGACGGGGTAACTTACAAAGCACTGAAATGTTTGTCTAACAGTGCTGGAGGCTAGGCATGCAGGGAAGCGGTGCTTGGCACCTGAAGGAACTTTTCTTACCCTGTCATCCTGTGGCAGAAGGTAGATATGGGCAAGAGAGGACAAACAGGGACATAGCCCACCATTCCAGCAAATGCACTGTTACAGAAATGCCAATAATCTGTTCATGAAGGCTGAACCTTTATGACCTAATCACTTTTCAAAAGTCCTGTCTTCCAGTGCTAATGCACTAGAGAAAAGGGCTCCCATACATGGGCTTTGGGCACACATCCAAAATAGTATTGTCTCTCCAAGAAATGCCTCCAGCCATCTGCAATCTTCCATATGCACAATCAAGTTACCTTACTCATCAAAGGCAGCCAAAAAACATTAGCTTCTGCCTATCTTGTTCCCATTCTAAACTTGACATTTATCCAAGCCATCATGTACCCACCAAAGGGATGTCACATGTGGATTAAACCTCTCTTTAAGAATTCAAGACACAGCCAGAATACAGCAAACACAGAGGCGAATGCCAGCAGCAAACCACTGAACTGAGAATAGGACCCCCGTTGAAGGAATCAGAGAAAGAACTGGAAGAGCTTGAAGGGGCTCGAGACCCCAAAAGTACAACAATGTCAAGCAACCAGAGCTTCCAGGGACTAAGCCACTACCTAAAGACTATACATGGACTGACCCTGGACTCTGACCCCATAGGTAGCAATGAATATCCTAGTAAGAGCACCAGTGGAAGGGGAAGCCCTGGGTCCTGCTAAGTCTGAACCCCCAGTGAAGTAGACTATGGGGGGAGGGCGGCAATGGGGGGAGGGTTGGGAGGGGAACACCCATAAGGAAGGGGAGGGGGGAGGGGGATGTTTGCCCGGAAACCAGGAAAGGGAATAACACTCGAAATGTATATAAGAAATAGTCAAGTTAATAAAAAAAAAAAGAAAGAAAGAAAGAAAGAAAGAAAAAATTTTTAAAAAATTTAAAAAAAAAAGAATTCAAGTACTAGATTATAGGAGATGAGTTGGAATACCTGACGGGATCATTCTTAATGGAGTAGGGAGAGCTCTTTGAAATTATGATTGTGTCCCCATGCAGAGAAGAGCAGACTCAAAAAGCTAAGGTTAGGGTTCTGGATTTTTCCAAGTGAAACTACATTTTGGAGTCACACAAAAAGGAGAAAGGAAAGTGTGACAGGGAAACTTTACTCTGAAGAAGTTAGACCTCATGCTCAAACCTACTCATGAGGTCCCTTTGTTAAAATGCCATACACCACATCCTTCCTGCGGATTTTTCTGACATATAGGGATACTAGTTGATGCTTTGTTTCAAAAAAAAAGTTTAAGGGCAAGGAAAACAATAAATGTCATTATTAAAGCATTTCTGCTAAATGGGGACAGTACCACCTCCTTAGACATTCTTAGGAAATTTATCTAGGTGTTTCTAGGTCGTCGGTTAAGGGAGGGGTTGCTACTGACAGAGGCCAAGATGTGTTTGTCCCACACAACAATAAATCCCGCTCCCCCAGCAATAACATTGAGTTTCTCCACCAGACATCTGTGTGGGTGAAAAATATCTGAGCTAAGAATTTAACTACACTAAATATAAACACAAAGTAGTTTTTGCACTGCTCTAAGATGTAATGATTTTTCCAGGAATAGAACAACCAAATAAATCCAGAAGTTTTTAAATTTTGTTTGCTTTGAACCTTTCTGAGCAAAGACAAGGATTGGTGACAACTCTTCCACAATGTTTAAGTTACTAACACTCACCTTAAACCTGCCTATATTTGGATCTGAACCCTATACACAGGGGCAAGCAACTGTGTGTTCCATTATGCCACCTGTATCTACTCATGACAAGTGATCAAAATGAATATTTATTTACGATAAACACATTTTCTTTATACTTTTATGTTATAATGAAGACATTATTTTTGGTTTTTATCATACTTTTAAAATACTGTCTTATTCATTAATTTCAATAGTGTATAGTACTCATTCCCTAAGATTTTCCTTGGAAAAAGGTTGTGTGACAAGTAACGTAATATATTTGATTTAAAAAAAAAAAAGAAAAACAAACAAAAAATTAGGTTAGCTCACAGCCTTGGAGTTCCAAAGCCCAACATCAGAAGGCCTGGCTGCTCTGACCTGATGAGGGTAGCAGATAGTGGCAGAAATAGCAAGATAGGCTCTAGGAAAAGGGTCAAGACAGAGGAAAGGACTGACTCATTGAGTCCAGTAATCTCTTCTCAAGTCATAACTGCAGTGGCTTTAAAATCTTCTGCCAGTGCCCAGCTCTCAAAGTGTCCAAAACTTCTCGTACGAACTACCCAGAGGACCAGTCCTTACTATAAGGGTCTTTGGAACCCCTGCCCATGTTCATACCAGAGTAGAGGCACTAGTAGAGAGTTATTGGAGACGATTACTTAGCCTCTGTTGGTTTCAACCTCTTCATCCATCATATGAGCAAATGAGGGGCTAGAAAGGTGGTTCACTTGTTAAGATCACTGGCTGCTCTTACAGAGGACCTGGGTTTGACTCTCAGCACAAACATGGCAGCTTAAACCATCCATAATTCCAGTTCCAGGGGATCTGATGCCCTCTTCTGAACTTCCCGGGCACTGCATACATATGGTACACATACATGCACGCAGGCCAAACACCATATACATAAAATAAAATGAATAAATCTAAAAATATAAAAATAAAAATAAACTATCTCCTGGGGAAAGAACAGTGACTCCGAGGTTAAGAGCGTTTACTGCACTTGCCGAGGACCCAGGTTCCGTTCCCAGCACCCCCATCAGGTGGCTCACGAACACACCTGTCCCTTCAGTTCCAGGAGATCGCTGGCCCTTTGAGCTCTGCAGGCAGTACATGCATATAAACCTTACACAGGCACAGACCTTAAAACATATTCATAAAACCAAATGGAAAAGTCTTCAAAAGAAATTAAAGTGAGTCTTCTGGGGGGAGCAAGTCTCAGTGGTCATTTAAAGAACCAGAAATCCAAAGGTGATGAAGAGAACATCTTTCTAGTAGGTGGGCCTTCTTCCTGGGAGCAGCAGGAGGCCGGTGACTAGGGGAGGTTTAGGGTAGGAAGCCGCAGCAGAGATGGACAGCAGCAGCGGGAATACGACAGCTGTGGGAGAGGCTGGAGCAGCTGTGTGGGGGCGTGCAAACCTACAAGGGGAGGGCCTCGCACTGGAGACCCATTCAACATGCTGGCTTGGTACAGAAAGTCTAGTGCCATTGTCATCTGACATCTGTCCCCCAGGCTGCACACGAATTGATCTTTTAAATGTAAAGCATCTTCCTTCAAATTGGGCAATATAAGTGTATTGTATTTGGAAGCCTTGCCCACGGGGGAGTCCTTGATTTTCTGGTGTCCTTAACATTGCAACAGCCCCTTGAGCTTCTGACAGGGATGCTCTTTCTTGCCCCATCACCTCAAGACTGCTCTGATTCAGACACCTACAGTTTGTGTGTATATACTTTCTACATTGATAAAAAAGTAAATGTGTGTGAATTTTTCTGAAATAACTTTATTCAGTCAACCACTAGTCTTGCAGCTTTTCCCATATTAGTATATTAATTAGTCTTTGCTAATTCTTTTTCCCAACTCTGACATTTAATTGGATATATTTTTAAATTTACATTCCAAATGTTATCCTCTTTCCCAGTTTCCCCATCCATTAACTCCCTATCTCATTCCTCCTCCCTCTGCTTCTATGAGGGTGTTTCCCCCACCCACCCACCTCTTCTCTGGCATTCCCCTCTTGAATAGTGGCACAGAATGCTCTAGAAACAATGTCCTGTAACTATTTTGGGGTCTGAGATGACCATGGAGAGCTCTTCCTGAGCTCATCTGAGTCAGCATTCTCCTGAAAACTGCATACACATTGGAGTTTGAACCCATAGGAACTCATGTAATTCTCTCATGTATTCACTCTTTTATATTTATTTTGTGTGTATGGGTGTTTCGTGTGTGTGTGTGTGTGTGTGTGTGTGTGTGTGTGTGTACTCACAGCCACCAGAAGAGATAAAAAATCCAACAGAATAGGAGTTAGAGATGGTTGTGAGCTGCCTTGTGAGTTCTGGGAACCAGACTCAGGTTCCTCCAAAAGCAGTAATCCTCTTAACTGCTACACTGCCTCTCCATTCCCCATTCACTCTTGCCTTGAAAGCATTTTCCTAGGGGGAAAAGAAAGTCATTCCAGCTCTCTTACTTTCAAACTCTGAAAAATAAACACCACAACTGTCAGCATGACGCTAGGAAATTGTTAACATCCCTCACCTCCACTTCTAACCAGCCAACATGTCCTATGATTCTGTAAGTGAATATCATGCTTCCCCAACAACCCAAATATGAGCCATTGTTATTTCTTCCCTGAACTCTTTACTCTGGCCAGCCTCTGCTCTCTACCTCCTCTTCCTTGATTCAGACAATCAGGCTAAGAACATACATCTAAACAAATGGCTACCATGTACAGAATTATTGCTGATTCTGATTTACAGAGCAGGTTGTTCAGACTCCACACGCCAGTCTCCAAGGCCAGCTCCAGCCCACGTTGTTAGGTTTATCTCCCCTCCACCTTACTGACCTCAGCCTTGTTCACCAGACCACACTGCACAACAGTTCTTGGGCAGATGCTACTCTCTCAGTGTATGCTTATCAAACCCTGCCTGCCCAGGCCTGAAGTAGTGTCTGCATCCAACTGACTTGTCCCCAGTCCCAGCATGCCCCACTGAAAACCTGTTTCAAGGATTCTCCTTTCAAGTTCTGCTTAGGCCATGCTTTCCTTGTGTGTCCCATCTTCCTGCCTAGCCCTCAGCAATTGTTCTTCCTCTGATAAAAGATAGAGCATGTTCCCACTCTTTGACACTCTGGTCAAGCCCCACTCTTGTCTACATCATAGACATCTCCTCCAATAATCCGATTTTCCTTTCACCTGTTTTAACTGTCTCCTAGTATTTCTTAACCAGATGAAAAGTGTGTTTTGTTACTTATTAAGGTACTACCTTTATCTTCCTCCCCTCTCTCTTCCTCCTCCTCTCTCTCCTCCTCTTCCTCTTCCCCCCCCCCCCTCCCCAGCCCTCTTCTTCTTTAGGGCTTTCTTTTTCCTTGCCACTGTGTCTCCAACACTTAGAGCAGTTTCCAGTCTACAGGGTGAGCTCAGTTAACTTCTGTGGAATGAATGGGCCCAAACTGAAGTCACACTGCCAGGATGAATATAAAAATCACCTTTTCCATATATATCCTGCCAACAAGCTTCCCACACTCCCTGGGCCCTCTCTTCCAGTCTCTAACAAGGTTGCCTTTCACATAATGCAGCGATTGGCCACTGACGTAGAAGGATCATAGAAATCTATGGATTCCATCAGAAAAAGTCTCTCTGACTCAGGAAGGTTAGTTTACGGTCTTACGCACTTTCCACAACTCCAGGAGCACTAAAATAAACAAAAATTAAGTACATTAAACACCTAGGACTTCAGGTTTCAGGCCTTCCAGTTACTTTATTATATAGGAATTCCAAACAAGGAGAGGGAATTAAAAAGAGAAAAAGAAGGGAGGAAGGAGGAACAGAAATTAATAAAAAGAGAAGAAAGTGAGGGGGATGGAGGAAGAAAAAGAACTCTACATTTTTGTAAATCATTGCCCTACCCAGAGGTTAGTTAGCATAAGAATACGTAAAATCCCTCTCTCCTGGGGCGAATGAAGCACAAAAAGCCCCAGGCGGCTGTCCTTTTATCACCGCAGGCACTTCCGCAACCACTTGCTCTCTGCTTTTTGTTGTATCTGAAGCCGTGGGTTCAAGAGTTAAGCTATTTCATCCCAAACTTTTCCTTTGCTTCCCGGCCTGGTTGGAAGGCTGTTCTTACCGAGATGAGGAAATCAGGAAGTGTTCTGCCTCATAGACTACCCATCTCTATAATCATGGTAATATGTTTAAGTCCTATCACTAACACGTTTCACTGAAAAGTGTTTACCTGGTTTTCTATGATCCCTGTAAACAAATTTCACTGGCTGGACTACCTGGAATGCTAGCGAGCAGATGCAGTTACCAACCTTGATCACTAGGTGGCTTTCAGACTATATGACCTGGTTTTGGGAGTTGGGGGGGACTCTGAAGCTCTGGGATAGATTTAGCAGTGTAATTGTCTTTATGTGCAAATGTGTATGCATAAGTACGCCTGTAGAATAATAACTTTAAAACTGTATATAGAATACGTGTAATATATAGTATGTATAATAGTAACTTTATAGTAGTATTTGGAACATATAATGTAAACTGCACCTGTAATACTCTATAAGATGTGTTTTTAATATATAGTATATGTAGCAGCGACTTATCAGAATAGTACCTTTCTAATGGAATTCGAAGAAAGTTGTGGTGGTTTGAATGAGCTGCCCCTCATACGTCTCAGCCATTTGAATTTGCTCCTAGTGAGTGGCTCCATGGGGACAGATGAGGCAGTGCAGCCTGAGGACGTCAGCAGGGCAGACTTGAGATTTCGAAGGATTCACACCATTTCAAGTTCATCCTCTGCTTCCTGTTTGGTGTCCAAGAGGTGAGCTCTTAGCTGCTGCCCCAGCTAGCTGTGATGTGTCACGATGGACCTCAACCTTCTGCAACTGTAATTCCAAAGTAAAACCGCTTCCTCATAGGTTGCCTTACTCATATCACAATAAAAAAAAAAAGTGTTTTAACTAAGACACGATTTTAAGTTATCTATTAGATTTATTTGATAAAAAAACATCTTTGGTTCAAAATTTGAAAGAGATGCAATCTATGCTGAAATGAAAGGTCTCACACTGCTAACTTCTTTTCAATTTGGGGGTGAGAGGGTTGGTTTTGGTTTTACAGACAGGATTTCCCTGTTGTAGCCTTGGCTGTTCTGGAAATCACTGTGTTGGCAAGGCTGGCCCCAAAACTCGGGGTTCTCCCTGCCTCTGCCTCCCGAGTACTAGAAGTACTTCTTTGACAAGACAAAACAAGATTTTAAAACTAAGGGACTTTTAACTTGGAAAACAAGTGTGGCTCATGCCAGTTTTCTTCCTGGCTCTCTGTAGAAGTGAATTCCCGAGAGATTTCAGCCTAGACTGGCAACACATTGTAGAAATAAACTCTACTAGCCTGGAAGACATACTTAGCCCTCTCCTCTCTCGTGCTTGCTAAACTAAAAATCAACGTTAAACCACGAGCAGTTTGCCATTTTCCTTTCCTCTCCCAAGATCTAACCAGTAAACTTTTGACAATGACCAAGATCTCTCTGTGTTCCTGGGGGGTTGTATCCAGAGCTTGCCTCAGCCTGCCCTTATTAAATTTTTAACATGCCTGGGTTCACTAAGACATTTGCTCTCTTCCTTTTCCTCCCACCCATCTACCTGCCTGCCTGGGTGTTACTAAAAACCACAGTTAATTCCTCAGGTTGGCATTGCTGTCTTCTCAGGCTGTCATGTAAACAAGGCAGGGTAGGAAGGTAGGCTTTCTCACAAGACATACACAAGTACTATCCACAAGGAGTCTGAATCATAGCTTTTTCGCAGCACTGACTTGTCCACTCTCACACTCTGATGATGCAGAAATGAATTGAAATACTAAAGTCGCTATGTAGTGATGCTTTTGCACTCTGTTGTGAGATCTGATAAGAACGGGGATAAGAAGGTATTTAGGTAAAGGCTCCTCTCTAAATACACAGTTGGGTGTGAGGCAGAACTCCTGAGCTAATTCCCACACAGTGCCTGCCTGCCCCCTCCCCTTCTAGCAGCCTCACAATCCGCTCACCTCCCTTTTGTGGCTCCTTGTGCTCATTTTCCAACCTGAGATTCCCCCCCCCCCACCCCATATAACCCAGGCTAAGTAAGCAAGTAACACTGGCTCCCAGCTTCTCCACTCCCTTTTTATTCCAGGAAAACCAGAATGCTTTAGAGAACGTTAATACTTCAGAGACATACAGGGAGCATACAGTGTAACTAAACACAGAGAGAAATGCAGTATATCTTGGAAGTGTCAACGTGACAGGTACTATTCGCCTAATGATTCTTAACATAGGCGACCTGAGTGGTTTCTCTCTGTTTCTCTTTTATTTTTAGCTTTGTCTGTTCTCATCTCCAGCTAGCTTCAGCCAAACATCCTGTTTAACCCAGAGACTAATTTTAATCAGTGTCCTTCTTTGTTTCAGCAGACTTCACCATGGACATCTCAAACCTTCTTTACAAATATACCTGGACATGCATATGAAATGCCTTCATCTTTAAGTCACATACCGATTCCAGGAGCTTCTGTTCTCATATTTCATATTTTCCTTGCTCTATCTATGACCAATATTATTGCCACCTTTCTTAGTTTCTTTTTCTTTTCTCCTCCTCTCCCTCTTCTTCTTCCTCTTCCTCTTCCTCCTCCTCCTCCTCTTCCTCCTCCTTTTCTCTGTTGCTGTAACAAAATACCTGAGATTGAGTGATTTGTGAAGAAGAGAAGTTGATTTAGGTTCTGGAGCTGGAAAAGTCAAAATATAGAGTTCGTATCTTAGCAAAAACTCCTCTGCTAAGGGCCTTTTGGTTGCATCACAACAGGACAAGACAGAGACAGGGTAAAAATAAAAACCTGAGTGTCTTCTTCATTGTATAAAGCCTTCATAAGACCTACCCTAGTGATAGCATCTAATCCAAGTTGCTTCCCAAAGGCCTGACCCCCAAGTATGTGAACCAGGGATTAAATTCTCAATACATAAAGCTTGGACGGAGTACATTCACATCATAGCATCACCACCCCCCTCGTTTTGTATACAAGCAAAGCTGAGGCTAAGGAAGCTGTGGTTTGCATAATGTCACACTAGCTATTAGGTAACAGTATTAAAACCTCCCCAGACACATCAGAGAAACTTCCAACTGTCACTGTCTCAGAACAGACCTGGTTCTGATATAAAGACTCAGGTACCTGAACAATTTGAGTGTCTCCCTCCTAGCAAAGTGGTATGTGGATCAAGAGAAAAAACATCTGGAGTAAAGAGAATGGCCCAGGCTGCCTCAGTATATGTTGATCAATCAATGACTGTAAAGTTAGCCAAATCTTAATGGAAGTTGCTCTCAGTGGGATTAAACCTGCTTGGAAGGCACACGGACAAGCAAGGTAAACAATGGGAGTCATCCAATGTAGCAATTCAAGCGTAGAATACTTAACCATAGAGCAAGAGGCCTTTAAAAATAAGACGTTCTTCATACAATGAATAAGAGTGAATCATGCACTTGGAGAAGAAATCAACATAGAACCACGTGACTAAATCTCACACCTGCAAGATGAACCAAAGACCTCAAATGCCAAAAAGTTCATTCCAGGTGACTCCATTGTTTTATAAAATGCAAAATTAGGAAACTCTTATTTGATTAGACTGTATATTAAGATACAGGTTAGTTTGTGTGCCCAGGGGTTTGGGGGGAGTGAGCTGAAGGAGTGAACCTGACATCTTTGCTTCTGAAAAGCACGAGTTAGTTAGCCAAAGGGTCCTACAGAACTGAGTTCAATACTGGTTCTACAGTTGAGCGACTTTAACAAGTGCCTTCCCCTATCTCTGCCGTGGGTTTTTCCATCTATAAAATGGACTAATAATACACTGCTCAAAGGGTTGGTGTGAGAAGAGACATAATATATGTAAAGTACCTAGCAGCGTGCGTAGGTGCTGTAATAAACGGTAACTATTATTATCCCCGCCCCTGTGCCTGATAGTAAACTAGGATCAGAGGGGAGATAGGTAAGCACACAGCTAAGAAGGGAAGGGAAGGACCAGACCAGACTATGATCAAAGATGTACAGAATCCACTCCAACGCTGCCCAGGTACCAGCTGGGTTTCCTTCCCACAGCCCACACAATCTCCTAAATCTTGCTTCTGCAAGTATGGGCCAGCCCCTTTTCACTAGCAGAGCTGTTCTGGTCCCGTCCACATGAGCCCTTGTTAGGAGACCTGACTCTGATCTGATAAGTTAATTTGTACTAATGCTCTCAGCGTTATTACTAGCTGCCTTATAGGCCACCCTTCTAGGGCTCTAAGTTGCATTTTAACCAGAGCTTTATGGATCTACAAGGCCTTCAACTAAGCTGGGTGTAATTTAACCTTATCCTAGGTCAGAAAGGAACCAGTCAGGGGATGACGTAGGGGACGTTTCAACTCACCAAAGCAGCGTGAAGTTCAGGGTTACAGGAATAAGCAAGAGTTCAGGGGAAGCCCAAACTGCAAAGACTGCAACTCTCCTTCCTGGGTAGGGATGAAGCCAGACTTCAGCTAGGAAGGAGCCGTGGCCGAGTGGAAGGCCCTCAGATCAGAGGCCTAGCCTGCTAGGGAAGCAGAGTGGAGAAGTTTCCGTTTTCACTTAGAATTGTTAAGTAATGTCTTAGGACATCCACACAGAGGACGATGCTTAGCAACAAGTGCCAACAGTTGACACATGTGCAATGGGGAGGAATCTTGGTGACATCCTGCTAAAGAGGAAAAGCCAGACCCCAGAGACTAATGAAATTCTGGAAAAGGACACGCTTATCTATGCTGACAGATGCCTGAGGCCAGAAATGGGATCATTCAAAGCAGTACAAGGAAAGGTTTCTAAGTAATGGGAACAATTTGTATCGGTGTTGAGATGGCCGTGATGAGGGCACACACATTTGTCAGAGCCTACTGAACTGTATACTCAGAAGGGGTGTAGTTTATTTCATGTCGATCCTCAATAAAGTTTATTTTGAAAGGAAAAAAATAAAGAATGATATGTTAGTCACAGAGGTTGTTGTTGAGTTCAGGAGTAAGGTAAGAAGCCCATGGGAGAGCACCCCAAGCCCCAGGCCCCAGTGTTCTTCTAGAAAATTAGCATTTGCTCAGGGTAGAACAGATAAGGAAGGACTTTCGCCCATCTGATGGTCTTTCCTGATTTGGGAGCTGGGCTTGATTAATCTCATTTTATAGGCAAGGAAACCAAAGCATAGAACAATTAAGGGAACTGGCCTAAGTTTTCTGACTCAGAGTCCTGATGTCTTTCCACTGGCCAGGAAAAGCCCTGGAAATAGACTCAGGGCATGTAAATATCTCAACAGGGTCACACTGCTAACCAAAGACAGAGTCCAAAATTGAAAGTGCCTCTTGTGTGTAACACACCAGAAAGCAATGTCACCTTGAGATCACCTTGAATGAAAGTGAAGGACTCAGGTCCCATATACATGCAGCTTAGGGAGGAAAGGATTTATTTCAGTTTATGGACCGAACCATTGTGAAGGGATGTCCCAGGCAGGAACCTGGGGTAACAACTGACACAGAGATCATAAAAGAACACTGCTTCCTGGCTTGCATCCCAAGGTTTACTCAGTTCGCTTTCTTATACTCCCTAGGACCACCTGCCCTAGGAATGGCATCGCCCACAGTGGACTGGGTCCTCCCACATTAGTCATTAATCTAGGCAATCCCCCCACAGACTAGCCCACAGGCCAATCTGATGGAGGCGGTACTTCAACTGAGTTTGGTGTTCCCAGATAACTATAGCTTGTGTCAAGTTGACAAAACAAAACAAAACAAAAAAATGCACACCGGGATAGAAAATTTACCCTAACACAAAAGCAAGTCTCCTTTCCAGAGCTCAACAACACTCTGACTTCCATTGCATGACATAATTCCCTCATCCCCTAGAGTCCCAAGGGTCTTCTAACTTTAACAAACTCCACAAAACAGCACATGCATTACCTCACCAGAGTCTGGCTTATTTCCTAGCATTGATTGTCCAATGCTGCTCCATTCCCCCTTCTGTTGGCTTTGCACCCTTCATCCATTCCTCCCTGCTGAAATCACAAAGTTCCGCATGGAGAGAGCAGGCATGGGCCTTCTCCTTGCCAGATGCTAAACATCAGGGGAAGATATCCCCAGTGCAAAGTAGTGCGTGTCCTCTGTCCTTTAGCCGCTGCCCACAATTTAAATGCATGTCTGTGTAGAGGGGTGGAGGGAAAGGGGGTGGGGAGTATAAAATAGTACGCAGACATGGAGAAATTTTTGAGAGGAACTATGAAAAATAGATGGTGATTAATTTGGGGCATTTTACAGAGTGAGGGAAGGAGAGTTCTATTCAACACTTAGTTCTTCCCATTGAACATGGGTTTTTTTTTCCCCAATGACTGTTATATATGACATTACGTCAACAAGAGTAAGCTAGACCAAGAAATTAGGGATCATATTTGTCTAGCAATTCTTGTATTTTTTAACAATGGGAAATAATAAGAAGCATTAATTCTAATAGTATCTAGGATCTACCTCTTCCCCTCCAGAACAATGATCAAAATATGCAACAGTGTAAATGGTAGAAAAGATACGTGTGAGTCACATGAATGGGATGAAGCCAGAAAAGGATGAAAAAGAGGGGCCCCAGGGACGGGAGCTATCAGTGACTGTCTGCATAGCTCACACTGTCAGCCTGTTTTCACCTCTTTGGGGTTCAGTCCTGCTTACCTTTTAGTCATCTGCGTGCTGACTTCAGCTCCCCCTACCCCTTCAGACAAATAGTTTGTTTAGGACAAGGACTGTATTGTCTCTGAGCTTAAAGGACATACACAGTGAAAGCTGAACAGACATCTGTTAAGTAGGATGGGAGGCAGTCCCAAAGAGAGAGCCCAGATATGCCACCACTAAGGTCGTGTTAAGTAGCAAGCTCCTTTCTTCACTAAAACTATACTGGGAATGCTATCTAGATCCTGGTGTATGCTCTGTGGGAGGTGCAAACTCCTCCTCTTGTTTACCAAAACCTCCTGGCTCTGGTCCGCGCCTGTCTTTCTGCCCTGGCTCCCAAGACAAGTGCTGTACCCCAGCAGTCAAACTGGCTCGTGTACCACTCCCTGAGCACACCTTGAGGCTCCCTGCCTGCAGGCCTTTCTCAATCTCAATCTTTCTCTGCCACTAAACACCCTGGTCACGCCAGCTTCTCCCTGAGGACTCCTCCAGACTTTGCAAAGAATTGTACCAATTTGCATGGTTGTCATCGGAGCCGAAAAGGATGAAGGAGTGTCTCCCACTCCTAGAATTCCAAGTGGGCATGACAAGTCTCGAGTCCACAGAAAAGAAAAGGAGTAAAACGGAGATCTCTTTCAAGTCAAGCTGAATTCGATTGAAAGCTGGATCAAAACTGGGTTGGATTTAGGATACGCTTAAGAATGTCTAGTCAATTCCTAGCAACACCCACTAGGGGGCGCCCTCAGTTTCATTCCTACTAAGACGCCTCCAGGTTTTAAAGTTTATTACCTGTCGAACAAGTTTCCTTCCTGTCTTACTGTCCCTTTAAGAAGGTGAACCAGGTGAGGCCCAGGCTCCGCCCCTCATCTGGCCCCGCCCTCCGCCCCCGCCTTGCCGGCCTGGATCGCCCAGTCCCTCGCGACCTGGCCCAGCCGTAGGGGCCGTGGTCCCGGGTCCCGGCCGGCGCCATGGAGCGGCGCTGGCCCCTGGGGCTCGCACTGCTGCTGCTGCTGCTCTGCGCCCCGCTGCCCCCGGGGGCGCGCGCCGAGGAAGGTACCGACCCCCGCCCTCTCCCTTTCCCGGCTGACCGGCAGCAGCCTGCAAGAGCCGGCATTCCTGAGGAGGCCCTCTTCCCCTCGCCCCACTACTTCTCCCTGGCTTCTCCCCAGTAGCGGGGAGATCGATCGGCCAGGCCAATCTTTGATCTTTAACCCTAGACTCCTGCCTACGGGATCAGTCACCCCTACCCTGTTGGCCAGCACTATTCGCTGCGGGTGGAGAGGGAGTTCCTGACCACAGCCAGGAAGCTGCACTCCCACTGCAGCACCATGGGACCCTCCATGTGCCCACCCCTGACCTTGCAGCACTCAGAAGTCTGAGGCGGAAAGCCTCCTTCTGCCAGCCTAACCGGATCAAAATAGTCCTCTAATGGTGGAAGGGTTAGAACTTTTGGGATTGCCAGGTGTAGGGGTCCAACCTCACACCCAAAGTTTTGCACGCCCTCTGACCATGCCCCTCCCACTTCCCAAAATCATAGCTTCGCCTAGCGCCCCACCTCCTCTACCCTCACCTTCCAGAGCAGGCCACTGATAACTGGAGTCAAAATCCAGCAGGATCCCCCTGCCAGGGTCCCACTCAGGACTATTTAGGCTTTGCTTCCCTGACATCTGCCCTTGGCATCCTTGCGGATGTTCTCCCGGGCTCTGTTGGTGTCATGTCTGGGGTTGCTCTTCCAATGCTCTGGTTCGGGCACCAGTCCCCCAGCCCTTGCCCCACTCTGCCTTTCTCCTCTGCCTCAGGATGTCACACAGTTAGGAAGACATTGTGGAAGCCTAGGACTGGGGAGTCCCAGAATACCCAATGTAGGGAGTCGGACACCTCCCTAGGATGACATCCTCCTTTTCTCCCCTATCCAGTCACTTTAATGGACACGAGCACAGCACAAGGAGAGTTGGGCTGGCTTCTGGATCCCCCAGAGACTGGGGTAAGTGTCTGAACGACCTGGGGGAAGTTCAAATCTGAAGGCCAGTGGGAAATGGGGTGGAGAGGTGGGTGGAGGAACAGAAAAGAGCAGGAAAAACTGGAAGTGTCTCCTCAAGAGGGGGAGGGGAAGCTGAGTCAGAGCCTCCAGAATGGTACTCCTGGGTAGTTGGGGGGTGTCATGCTTCACTCAGCGGGGACTATCTCCACTCCCTCACCCTCCTTCCGTAGTGGGGGATGAGCTCTCTCATCCCCTAGGAAGAGCATGCTTATGCTAAGGGAGGCTGGACCGGAGCTGAGACACCTGGAAAGCATCCCCCAGTCTCAGCTCTATTCATTACGGTGGAGTCATGTGGATGGATTTCAGAACATTAGAGGGCTCCATAAACGTGTAAATGATGTATGGGTTTTTCTTCCTGAAGGAGAGAGCCAAAATTTTCATCAAAGTCTTCAAAGGTATTTTGACTCCCTCAAACTTAAAAGCTGCTCCCGTCCAAGGCCCCAGCACACTAGGCTTGTTCTCCACCCCTCCCAGGCAGGCTCCACAAACACCATGTATTCCATCTGTTTGAGAAAGAAAAAAATACAGCTCCAAGTGGCTAACCTCCTTAGATGTCCCTGAGACCCAGTTAGCAGAGGTGGACAGTTACTGTGTCATAGCGACTGCATTCAGACCCAAAATCCAGAGACACCCTTGCTGGAACCCAGTAGAGCTGCCTCTGAACCACAGAATGGTACCTCTAGGGTTGGAGACTTACTGGTCCTGGACCTATTCTCTGGTTTCCTTCCTTCCTCCAATACCTAAAAAAATGTGCTGCTGCTGTTTCTGGGATTGGGGTTATTGCCTTCTTTCTCTCTTGGACCGGAGGGTCGAGGCTCCCCTTTGAGCTCTTCCACAGAGTGGCCTACAATTAGAGTTAATAGACTAAATCATAATGTATCCTCTAGGAGGGGCCATTTGGAAAATCCTGGATTAGGCCAGCTTTAATAGGTGCCTCATCTCATAAACCAGCTAATCACCCACAAGGAAGGCAGCAGGACCATCTGCTAGCTCCCAGTGGCTCTTTTTTAAGCTCCACCAGCCCCACCCAAATAACTCGTCCCTAATTGAGCCCCAGTGGAAGCAAGGCCCCTTTCCTGTCCGATGCTAGAAGGGCAACGCACCAGCAACTGTACTCCGACTCTCTTTCATGTCCCTTCCCTCTTTCTAAAACAGATTAAGTCCTTGGAGCCAAGCTCCCAAAATACACCCGTGTAGCAACCAACAGCTCCTGAGTGTCAAGTGAAAGGATCCTCAGTGCTGTTCCTGGCCCCAGAGTTGTCCCCATCTGTCACTGTTGGAGCTGGAAGAGACAGTTACAGCTGGGAGCATCTGTCTCCCTAGGCTCCAGCTGCAGCCTTGGCAGTCTGGCTACTGGTCTGCCACAGTACCACAATCACCCCCATCCACCTGCCTGAGCCCTGTGCCTTCTTCCTCTTAGGCTCCTAGCAAAGTTTGCCCTCAGTAGACTCCAGGCGTCCTCTCATTCCAGCTTTGTGGCCTTTGGACTCCCCTCTTCACCTTTGAACTCTGACATAATACAGAATTAGTTATATGATTCGAAATGGCTCCACTCCACCAATTCTTAATTAGTGATACTTTTTTTTTTTTTTAAGTCATGAGGGCCCGCTCGCTGGAGTGGGATAAATCTCAGAGTGAACTTTCTTAGGTTCTCAGTCTCCTCTCCATCGAGTTATGGGATGACATCCCAAATATCAGTAAACTACTTTGTGAAATCTGTGGACTTTCATAACTACATCTGGCCAAGGAAACACCTAAGAGAAAGAATGGTACTGATGAAGTGCGGTATCTGTCCCCACAGATAATCAGAACATCAACAGTAATTAAAACTTGGAATGATGATGAGAAACCCAGGCCAGTGGGACAGAGTAGAAAGTCCAAACACAGGATCCACATGTACAGTGTTCTCATGCGGGTGACCATGGAGTTTCTAGTCAATGTGGAAAGTACTGCTGGGGACAGAAATACTTCCTACCCTCCCCCTCAGTGAGCCTGTGAAAGTGACAACGGATGATGAATGAACGGGAGAAACACTATTTTAATTACCTTTACTCACACAGGATGAAGTTCCAGCAAAGTTCAGAGGGTTGAAGCGTACATATTACCCTGAGCTTTGGAAAGGAGTGGGGGCGGGGAGGTAGTGACAGGCCCAAGTGTGAAATGAACAAAGGCTGTCCTGCTGTGCCCAGTTTACAAGTCTCTGGGGTTAGAGGAGTTTTCAGTGAGCAGCCTTCTTTCTGGCAGTGTTAGCTCACTAATTTAAATCCCTTCCAAAGATGTAAGTTTCTTTTACCAAAGGGCAGCTTGTATGAGCTAATCCTGCATCTATAGTTTTTTCCTAGTAATCATCTCAAATAATGCCACATAAATATAGTTGGGGGTGTGCACTGACCCTCAAAATACTGATTGGTCACCATATTGCCAACCAGATGTCTCTAAGGTTTGTGACAGAAAAAAGGAAAAACTCTGCTCCTTGTTCCATGAGCACATACGAAAATAAATTCTAGTAAGAATAAAGTTTAAACCAAAAAAAAAAAAAACCTACAAAAATTTCAAGCCAACAGATAAAAAGAATTTTATGATCTCAGCCAAAACACACAGCCCTAAATCCATGATGTTATTATGCAAAAAATGAAAATGTGTTTTCACATAAAAGATGCCATTAGCAAAAATGTGGCATGACTGAGAATTGTGGCATGACTGAGAGTATTTGAAGCATAGATATCAAGCAAATAATTAGCATTTATACTGCACTTTTTTAAAAACTCACCCAAATGAATAACAGACTTCAGTAAACATTCATAGCCGATGAACAAAAGAGAAACATACGGTCAAGCATACGACGAGGCTGCCTTGGCAACAGCCCTGGCAAAATGTAAGAAGAACATTAATATCTCTTCTGACAAACCTTTTAGAAAATGAACTCTCTTGCACTTGTCACGGAAGTGTAAACTGATAAGAACCTTTGGAGGCCAAGTTAGCAACATCTTATAAAATTTGAGACCTATCTATTGATTCAGCGACTCTTGGAAATCTCACATTCATCAGTCTGCTTTCCTAGAATAAAATGAAAAAAAAAAAAAAAGCTAGAAACTAAGTAATTATCCAACAACAGGTGAATGGTTGATGATTATGGTGCATCCATATACTCGTATGCTGTTTATAGACTGCAGCAAGAGAGGGGTCTGTATGTAGTCTATAGGCCTAGTTTGAGGGCATCATTTGTTACAACAGAAGAGGTTACAGAATAACCCTTGTATGACATTTATTCTAACAAGGCAGAACCATCTAGACTATCTCTCAGGAGGCTTTGAAGGTGGTCTAGACAGTTTTATTTCCAACCATAAATAATGGCTTGAATAAAGATGGAAGGATGTGGAGACCTAACCTTTATCCGTCAATTCCTGAACCTGCTAGATGTGAAGTTAGAGCATAAATTCTGTGCCTGGAGTACCTGCCTTTGCACCCCAGCTCTGCCTCAGTTATCGGGCAAGCCACTCCACACTGGTTCTGTATCAGTGGCCTGTGGCAAGTTATGGTAATGACAGCCATTATCATAAGTAGATTTAAGAATTCTCTCAATGTGAAAAGAAAGTCAAGGGGTAGACTAGATGGTACATGGGATTTTGGTGTTGAGATTTTGGAAGTGGCTATGAGTAGGAGGCATATCGGAGATGGTGAGATCCCCAGGTAAATGGTTCTTTGCTTGCCTGCTCCTCCAAGGGCAGACACTTTACTGTTTGAAAAATAAGGCTCTAAAGAAACTGAAGGATAGCTTTTGAATGAGCTTTGCCTTTATGGGTACCTAACAGTTCTGCTGCCTAAGTAGGACAAAATTCCTACCCATACCCTTGTATTTGAAGCAGAAGAAATTAAGGGACCAACCAGGGCTGGGTAGGTTCTTAAAGGGTTGCTCTCTTATCTCTCCCAGTCCATCCTGGGCTGGAAGGTCCAGTGAGGTCCATTAACCTGGACCTCTGACTCCATATCCCTCTTCATCAGCTCTGCTCACTGAATCTGATTCTCTTCTTGCAGTGGAGTGAGGTGCAACAAATGCTGAACGGGACACCCCTGTACATGTACCAAGACTGCCCAATACAGGAAGGTGGAGATACTGACCACTGGCTTCGCTCCAACTGGATCTACCGAGGAGAGGAAGCCTCACGTGTCCACGTAGAGCTGCAGTTCACTGTGCGGGACTGTAAAAGTTTCCCAGGGGGAGCTGGGCCTCTGGGATGCAAAGAGACCTTCAACCTTTTCTACATGGAGAGTGACCAGGATGTGGGCATTCAACTCCGACGGCCTTTGTTCCAAAAGGTGCTGCCACCCCTTCGTGCCGTGCCATCCCTTCTCTGATATAGATCCTTACCTCGGTCCTCAACATGACCCAACTCAGCCAAGGAGAAACCGAGAAGAAACTGGAAACAAGTGCGAATGTAGAATAAGAAGGCAGGACCGGACACCAGTACAGAAAGGCTGTACTGAGTACCACTGGCTGTGCGCTGGCTTTAAGGGCATCATTTAACCTCTCCGAACAGGAGTTACCTCATCATATAATATCCTTATTGCTGGCATCCATTGAAATAGCTTGATGCTATTGTTGGAAGGGAAAGCATAGTGTGGAGATTTTCAGACGTTTCACTTCGGTGCCCATGATTTTCATAGGTGACATGCCCCCAAGAGTATTGCTTGGAACTACACAGGACAGTTCCAGACCGCTATTCACCACTCCCACGCCGTTCTCTCATAGTGTGGAAACATGCTAGAATACAAACCAGTCTCGAGCTTATTATTATAGGATGTGCTCTCATTTCTTTCCAAAGAGCGAAGGTTGTAAAGTTTGTTATTGGTAATAAATTAGTTATGACACACTCTGTAACTGATCACCTCATTGGCATCAGGCTTGGGAACACTTCCCAGTGGTGGAAATTTTATGGTCTGTAGCATTCCGCTGTCTGGGTTCCAGTCCTAGCTCCATTGTGTCATAGCTATACTGTCTGTTAGAAGAACTTGTTTGCTGTAGCCTTAATTTCCTTTTCTGTCAGGTAAAACGATAAGGCATCTTGTCTCACAGGGTTATTGCCTGAGCCAAAAAACGAGTCTATAAAATGCTCACCTGGGGACCTTGCACATCACGAGCTGGTCACGGCCGGATACATTGGGTGTTCCTTATCCACAATGCTTGGGGTCTAAAGTGTTTCAGATTTCAGACTTTGGAGTATTTATATAGACATATTTTGGGAATGGGACCTAATTCTAATTATGAATTTATTTATGTTTTATACATGTAGCTTGAAGGAATTTTAGACAGTTTTTTTTAGTTCGATTCCATTCTTTCACTGTGATTGATCACGTATGTAGAAAGTTTCCCGTTGGGGCATGTTATAGGCATTGTCAGGTTTGGAAGCTCTTTGCGGTTTAGATCTTTGGATTAGAGGTAGCCATCCTATATTAAATCAAGAGTTGTTTATTATACAGGATAAAGCAGGGGCTTAACATCATTCCTTCTTCTCGCCTAGGTAACAACTGTGGCAGCAGACCAGAGCTTCACCATCAGAGACCTGGCCTCTGGCTCTGTAAAGCTGAACGTAGAGCACTGCTCCTTGGGTCACCTCACCCGCCGTGGTCTCTACCTAGCTTTCCACAACCCGGGATCCTGTGTGGCGCTCGTATCTGTAAGGGTGTTCTACCAGCGCTGCGCAGAGACTGTGCATGGCTTGGCCCACTTCCCTCACACTCTCCCTGGACCTACAGGGTTGGTAGAAGTAGCTGGAACCTGCCTCTCCCATGCACAGATCAGCCTGGGGTCCTCAGGTACACCACGCATGCATTGCAGCCCTGATGGCGAGTGGTTGGTGCCTGTGGGTCAGTGCCAGTGCGAGCCTGGCTATGAGGAAAGCGGTGGAAGTGTGGAATGCACTGGTAAGAAATGGGGACGTGGGAAACCCCAGGGACCACCTGGGTGGGGCTTCCATGATTTTTTAACCCGAGTGGGATGTCTTTGGGGGTGTTCCAATTCCAGCAAAGGAGGATAAGGAAGGGGGTTAAAGGGTTTGTTCTTCACGTAAAATAAAACAACAAAAACCATGGTTCTACCTTCTCTCTCCAGCCTGTCCTACTGGTTTCTATCGAATGGACATGAATACTCTCCACTGTCTCAAGTGCCCCCAACATAGCGTAGCAGAGTCTGAGGGGTCTACCATCTGTACCTGTGAGAATGGACATTATCGAGCCCCTGGGGAGGGCCCCCAGGTAGCATGCACGCGTAAGTCTTGCAGTCAGGGCCTGGTGATCTGGCAACAGGTGCTAGGGCCCTCCTTCGGGCCAGAATCCAGAGCTTACCAAGTAGTGGAGACCCAGTTAGTGGGGGCACTGATTATAGCTGCCCTTGCCCTCTGTTCTCTCTACAATGCAGAAGTGTGTTATATACTACGTCCTCTGTGGTAGAGTTCACTGGGAAACGTAATTGGGATGATGGACAGAAGCAGGGGTCAGTGGCTTGGGTGAGAGCAAACGGACACTAATTTCATAACGCCTCTTCTCCCACAGGTCCCCCATCAGCTCCCCAAAATCTGAGCTTCTCTGCATCAGGCACTCAGCTCTCCCTACGCTGGGAGCCCCCAAGAGATACAGGGGGACGCCAAGATATCAGATACAGTGTGGAATGCTTGCAGTGTCGGGGCATTGCACAGGATGGGGGTCCCTGCCAACCCTGTGGAAAAGGTGTGCACTTTTCCCCGGCAGCTTCCGGGCTCACCGCATCTACTGTGCAAGTTGAAGGCCTCGAGCCTTATGCCAACTACACGTTTACCATCAAATCCCAGAACAGAGTGTCGGGACTGGACAGTTCCAGCCCTAGCAGCGCTTCTCTCAGTATCAACATGGGGCAAGCAGGTGAGGCACCTCAGACCACAGGGATGGGTGATGGGCAGGAAGCAGCAGAGGTACAACTTAAGTCATTCCTCCTTATCTTCCCCATTCAACGCTGTCATTCCGGATGTCCAGAGTCACTCTCTGGCCTGTCACTGAAGCTGGTGAAGAAAGAGCCGAGGCAGCTGGAGCTGACTTGGGCAGGGTCCCGACTCCAAAACCCTGGGGGGAATCTGAGCTATGAGCTGCACGTGCTGAACCAGGTCAGAAAACACTTGGGAGACACCATGCAGGGTTTTGGGTACATTCCTAACTTGGGGTATAGGATGGGGAGAAATAGTCAAAGCAAACTCTCTCAGGATAGAGAAAGGGTCTGCGAAGGACCCTGACCTTACTGTGACAGCCCACCCTGTCCAGGCCCTTCCATGTCTCTCTTCTTTATCAAGCCTGGCTCAGCACAACCTTATTAATGCAAGTCCCGTCCACAGGATGAAGAATGGCACCAAATGGTGCTGGAACCCAGGGTCTTGCTGACAAAACTTCAGCCAGATACCACATACATTGTCAGAGTACGAACACTGACCCCACTGGGGCCTGGCCCTTTCTCCCCTGACCATGAGTTCCGGACAAGCCCACCAGGTAGGTTACTTATCTTGTGTCCCACCCAAACATACACAGTTGTCATCTCCTGCAGACACTTCAGCTCTGATTTTTAAGTGACCCTTGCTCTTCTCTGTGTTTATGTACATAATGTGCCCATTCAATAATCTCTGTTAAGGGAAGCATAGGTCCAATGTCCATTTAGAAACTGACCCTGGGTAGACTTGGGACCCTACCTTTTAGCCTTTTTTACCTCTAATGGCTGTGAGCCCTCAGCCTTCTGAACTCTGACACCCAGTTTCCAGAAGCCTGACTGGAGGAGAGATTGTGGCCATCATCTTTGGATTGCTGCTTGGAATAGCTCTGCTGATCGGGATTTATGTCTTCCGTTCAAGGTGCTGGCTGTCTTCCCTACCCATTCATCTGGGGTCCCTTTACTTTGTTAGAAGGCTGTACCCACTAATGATCCTCCTGTTCCCTAAAACCAAAGCTTAGACATGCCCTACACCCAGTTCTCATGTCTGTGGCAAATTCAGCCAGAGCTCATTGGACCACTGAGGTTTCCCCGAGTCCCTGAAGAAGTTGCCCTACTTCCCACAGGAGAGGCCAGCGACAGAGACAGCAGAGGCAGCGTGAACGCACCACCAATGTCGATCGAGGTGAGCCAGGAGTGTGAATGGGTGAGAGAGAGGGTGAGAGAGAGGGAGAGAGGAAGAAGGAGAGGAAAAGTGAGAGGGGCAGGGGGAGGGGGTAGAGAGAAAGAGAGAGAGGCAAATAGACAGACAGACAGATAGACACCCAGGTCAACTCTGGGAATGCTGGTGCAATATATTGTCCCTAAGGATCTTGTGTTTTGCCACCTAATTAATTTTGGTTAATTAACTCTGCCCTGATAGCTGTCAGCAAGCAGCTCTGATGCAATTATCTACGAGTTCTCGATACCAGTGCACAGCTTCTCTGGGTTCTGGACCATGTTCCCCAGCTTGGTGGCCAGGTCTATGGGCTAAGGCCAGGCAGGAAGAGGTTGAAGTCCTCTGAGACATGTAGCAGGCTTCCTGCTTGTCACCTCATTAGTTGTCTCTGCCAAAGGGAGCATTTGCTGTCTATCTGAGTAGCTGGCACTGAAGGGAGGCTTCATCTGGGAGTGAATGAGCTGTAAGTGACTTGGACAACATGGGGACAGAAGCTGGGTCACAAGTCATAGGAATATCGGGTAACTCAGGGCAGGGAATTTACTGCAGGATCTGAATTCTAGCCACTGCTGTACCCTGAAGAGTAGGACAGAAAAGCCTGGAAAATAGACAAGAAAAAGGCTGGGGTCCATATGGTAGCTTTATGGCTAAGAATAGAGATTTTCTCTGTTTGAGCTAAAGCCAGACTCACCTCAGAGAGCAAAGAAGTACTGGGAATGGGCTCAGCTGTCTGCCCTTCCTAGCCCTATCCCTCCCGTGCTCTGATCCCTGTGCTACATTGGCTGAGCTCTCTTGTTCTCCCACCCCTTCCCCCAGAGGACAAGCTGTGGCTAAAACCCTATGTGGACCTCCAGGCCTATGAGGACCCTGCACAGGGAGCCTTAGACTTTGCCCAGGAACTGGACCCTGCCTGGCTGATTGTGGACACTGTCATAGGAGAAGGTAAGCTCTGCTGTGACCCCCATCTGGTCTCCTCTGTGTGGTGGCGCATGGCCGCTACCAGGTTCCTTTCTTCGAGCCTTGAGTTCCCACGTGAGCCCATGCCTGCTTTATCCTGTATCCTTGAATTTCTATGCCCTGGAGCAGCCTCTTCCTCCTACACACTTTGCTCTGTGGTTTTGGGGTTTCTGATAAAGAATGTTAAGTACACCATTTCTACCCATAGAGGTGTGAACGTGACAAGGTGCAGGTTGTTCTCAGAGGATTCCCAAAACAGGAGAGATTCAGAGCCTCCCTAAGTGAGCATTCTACCCCATCAGGGGCCCAGTGTCCTTGGGCTGCCCCAATCCCCTGGGTCACCAAGGAAAATAGATCTCAACTGAGAACAAAGCCTAGCAGTGTCCTTGTCAGTGGTGCAACTGAGCCAGCAAGAGCTGTGACCAGGGAGCTCACTCACAGGAAACAGGCAGGCCTTCTGTTATGCAGTCATTAGCCCTGGACCAACTTATCCTTCATAAACACAGTGCATAGTTACTGAATACCTAACGTACGCCTAGGACCATGCTAGCCATGGAAGACAGCACTGGTTGGGTCGCATAGCTTCGTGCTGGTTCCAGACTGTCGCTTTTCTGGAAGGGCAACCCGAGCTCTGTCCTTCCTCAGATTCCCAATGAGGAGAAACCAGAGGACTGGAGGTGACACCACCTGATCATGGGATAGTCTGACTGCATCAAGCCACAACCTTATTTTCCTCTCATCTAGGGGAGTTTGGGGAAGTGTATCGGGGAGCCCTGAGAATCCCCAGCCAAGACTGCAAGACCGTGGCCATTAAGACCTTGAAAGACACATCCCCAGATGGCTACTGGTGGAATTTCCTTCGAGAAGCAACTATCATGGGCCAGTTCAACCACCCACACATTCTACGCCTAGAAGGTGTCATCACGAAAAGTATGTGCAGTGGTCCCCAAGAACTGGAGTGGAATGTGTGGGAGAGGGGTGCGAGCAATGGAGGAGGGGAGTAGGCTGTCAGTGGAGAAAACCAGGGTCTAGCTGTGATGCATGTGCTGTGTCCCAGGAAAGCCGATCATGATCATCACAGAATTTATGGAAAATGGAGCCCTTGATGCCTTTCTGAAGGTGAGGCCGGCAGAGGGTCAGTTCAGGAGGGGTCACACCTTGGAGTCTCATGTCTCACAGACTTTTCATCCTCTGATATATACATTCGCCCTACTACAGGAACGGGAGGACCAGCTAGTTCCTGGTCAGCTAGTGGCTATGCTTCTGGGCATAGCATCAGGCATGAACTACCTCAGTGGCCACAATTATGTCCATAGAGACCTGGCTGCCAGGAACATCTTGGTGAATCAGAACTTGTGCTGCAAGGTATCTGACTTTGGCCTGACCCGCCTCCTGGATGACTTCGATGGCACCTATGAAACCCAGGTTGGAGCCCCATCCACATTCACATTTACACTTCTTTTGCTGACCCATGCTCAAGCAAGATTTCCTTTCCAGTTTTGTACTAGTCCGTGCCCTGAAACAGCACTCTTCTTTGCAATGCCTTCTTAGGGAGGAAAGATCCCTATCCGTTGGACAGCCCCAGAAGCTATTGCCCATCGGATCTTCACCACAGCCAGTGATGTTTGGAGCTTTGGGATTGTAATGTGGGAGGTGTTGAGTTTTGGCGACAAACCCTATGGGGAGATGAGCAATCAAGAGGTAAACCTGGACTATTTCCCCATGTCATCCCTGATACAATTCCTGTCTCTTCTAATCCCACCCCCCACACCCACGGTCTTTTCCTATGAGTATTACTTTTCAACTCCAACCTTTGGCACTAGTTCCTGTGCTCCCTTCCCTGTTACTTCTTTGCTATCCTGGCTGGGGTTACTTACAGGTGACATCTCAATCATCTTGTACAAGTGGTTTTCTAGTGGATCTAACTTCCTCCCTAGACATCTCTCCATCTCTTTTACCAGGTAATGAAAAGCATTGAGGATGGGTACCGGCTGCCCCCTCCTGTGGATTGTCCTGCCCCCCTGTATGAACTCATGAAGAACTGCTGGGCTTACGACCGTGCCCGTCGGCCCCACTTCCTCCAGCTGCAGGCACATCTGGAACAGCTGCTCACGGACCCCCATTCCCTAAGGACAATTGCCAACTTTGACCCTAGGTAAGTATGTCCAAGAAGGATGGGGGTTTGGAGGTCAAATCTGGAAAAATAAGAATGGACATTCCATCCTATCCACTGAGTGTTGGGCCCTGGGGAGCACTGGACAGAATCCAGCATGAGATAGCACCCAGTCCGTGTCTTCTGGGGAAACTCAGGCTGACAGAGGTAGGATCAGCTACCATGGTGTTAACTTGATGCAAGGTAAAAAGCTGAGAGCACGTACGGTTTAAAGAGTCAGACGTAGGTTACCCACCTCTCACTCTTTCCCTTGGAACCTTTAAAGTCACTCTTGCTTGTCACCCCTACTATGTTAATTAATGACTGGGCCCTCACCTCTGGCCTCACTTCCTGTGGCCATCTGAAAATTGGGATATTTCCCTTTCCCCACACACATATACTCGAATGTGGAGGAAAGATCACAGATTTGACACATCTTGGAGGACGTACTAGCTCAAGCTCTTTTGCTACAGCCTTGAACTTGCTCCCGAGAACATAGGCAGCTGGATTAGGGTAGGGACAGAAGGGAGTCTGAGGAGGCCTCTGACTACATGGCCAGTCTGGCAGGAGCATGAGGAACACGGGATCACAGACAGGACAGAATGGTAGAGGCTGCAGCCCTGAGAATGGGAGGCAGCCAAGGTCAGG
This sequence comes from Rattus norvegicus, assembly GCF_021556685.1. NCBI lineage: Eukaryota > Metazoa > Chordata > Mammalia > Rodentia > Muridae > Rattus > Rattus norvegicus. The sequence goes on along the minus strand of NC_141537.1, from coordinate 71,993,492 downwards.
ACAGAGGACCAGCCATGCTGAAAAGGTAGCACTTTGTGAGAACAAGAGATGGTGACCAGTTTCCCAAAACTGTCTTTGTCCAGAAACATGGCCAGAATGTAGAGAATGAAGTGGAAGGAGGGAGGGAGTCAAGCTGGGAGCCAGGCGAGGCTGGACTTCAAGTGCTTTATCGGGAAAAGCAGCTTGGTGTACCCGCCTGAGTATCAAATCCACCATATATAACCTTGTTTCTGGGAGAAATTGTTTTCATGTTCCAACTTTTGAGACTATCTTTTGGAGCACAACTCCCTCAGACGCTGGAGACTGTGTGTGCTAATCTTTCTGGAATGCTGGATATTTTTCCCCCAGCAGATTTACTTTGCTAATGGTTTTTGGCTCTGGCTGGCTTTCCTACAGGAACACTCATTGTATTATGGTTATCAGAGTGTAAGAATAACAGTCCGGGTTGAATATGGCAAGTGAGGGCTGCTCCTAGGTGGACATCTTAGGAGAAGGGAGCACCCTGCCGTAGCCCCTGGTTTCTCAGTCAAGCATTCATGTCTAAAGGATTCACTGCACTAGAGATGGCCACGGCAACCACCCTCTAGATCTACCTAAGGGACAGGTCAGTGTGCTGCCTGCCTGCTGCTTTGAGAGAGCAGAGCATACCAGGAAACAGGCCAGGAAGTAAGCTCAAGTAGCAGCCAGTTTATGTGCAGAGCCTAGATGAGCTAACACAAGCATCTGACTCAATGCTGGCTGCCATGTGGTGGCCCAGGCCAGCCAGCTCCTGAACTTCAGGGGTACAAACATGATGTTGTTTCCCATAGGGTGACCCTACGTCTGCCCAGCCTGAGTGGCTCTGATGGGATCCCTTATCGAAGTGTCTCTGAGTGGCTTGAATCCATACGCATGAAGCGCTACATCCTGCACTTCCGCTCGGCAGGCCTGGACACCATGGAGTGTGTGCTGGAGCTGACAGCCGAGTGAGAACGCTGGGGCCAGGCAGCACCAACATGGGCATGGGAGGGTGGCTGAGGTTGAGCTTCTAGACTCACAGCCTCCTTCTCTCTTCCACAGGGACCTGACGCAGATGGGAATCACATTGCCAGGGCACCAGAAGCGCATTCTCTGCAGTATTCAAGGATTTAAGGACTGAGCATCCACTGAAAAGATGTTCCAGCCCTCTGTCCACTCCCTGGGCCTTTCCTCAGCCTACGAAATGTAGGCTATTGGTGCTGCTCCTGCCCAGTCAATCAGAACTCTGCCTTTGGACCAAGGAGCCTTTGTTTATAAAGGGGGTGGGTGGGGTACAAGTGAAGGGGACTGTGGGTGGGTGGGTGCTGGGGGGAGGGTTTAATATATATACTTACATATGCATTATCTATTTTTGTAAATAAACAGAGTTGAGTTTTTATCCCTCCCCTGATCTTTTTCCCCATCAAGACCCTTTATTTCAACTCCAAGAGTATAGGGTATTATCAAAAAACCAAGTGCTAGCAATTCTGGAAAATGAGGTTTTATAATCTTAGCTGTGGCCACAACCTAGCAGCACAGAGCAAGGTGGGTGTCCAGGCTGCTGGAGCCACGTTCCCAGAGGGTTGGGGCTTCCACCCTCAGCAAGCACATTGCATAGGCTGCTCAGGCCAGCCAAGGGCATTGGTGCAGCAGTGAAAGCAGCAGCACTAAATGTGACCCTTGGGTTGGGGGCCTCAGGATGATAGGTGATCCCTGCAGAAGAGGCAAGGGTTGGAGCCCAGGGCTGGGCCTCAGCACCAGGACGGAGCCTCAGTACTTCTAGGCCATGCTGGGGCCCTGGGTCAGGGCACTTGAGACACAAGGGAGGGATTTGGAATGCAGGGAGGGTGGAGGCAAGGACTGGCCTCTGTGGGTGGTCCACGGTGGGGGATGGACCTGTGGTGTGGAAGGAGGTCCATCTTCAACTCAGGTCTGGGCTCTAGCAGAGTGGCACTTCCGACAAAGGACATGGCCATCCAGAGGGAAACAGCCGTTGTCATCTGCCTCAATGGACAGGGCTTTCCCACAGTCCTGGAAAGGGGGAAAGCTGTGAGGAAAGCTGGCCAGGAAGGTGCCTGCTTCACCCACTACTGTGCTGCAGCTGCACCTGAAGTGGGAAGACCAAGTGTGCCTAGGGCTGACATCCTGGCCTCGCACTGTCTTCCTGATCACACTACCTTCCCTGCTCCTTACCAGGCCTCTTCTGTAGGAGTACAGTCTGCAGGGAACCTCCCCACTGCCATCCCACCACAGGGTTGGAGTCTATCCCATCCTATCCCAACTGCATTCTGACTGCTTCTCACTGCTACAACACCCCCAATTCCAGTGCATACATGCACAAGGCAAACCCACAACTCTTCCCTCCCATTGGCAAGTCCCTTAGTTTTCCCATGGCTCAGAGATCTCTCAAGACAGAAGGGACAACTGACCTCACACTTGTAACACTTCATATGAAAGTTCTTATCCAGCGCGACTACTCGCACAGTCTCATCCCGGCCAGGCTCAGGCATGATGGGCTCCGAGCAGACAGAGCACCTTGGAGCATATTGCCTAAAGGGTCAGAAAGCAGTTCCAGAAGGTTCAGTGGATCCAGGCACCCTGTCAGGCATTTAGCCCTCAGGAGGGCACAGGATAAGGAAGCACGGGTTGTGTGGCCACAAGGAACACCTGCTTATTCCACATGTATGGGTGGAGCAAGTTCATGAGAAAGGCCAAAGAGCAAGTAGCACACAGCAGGCCCTTATCAAGAGAAATTTCCTGCCTCTCTACTCACACAATGCTCCATCTCCCACACCTCGGTCACAGGTGTTCCTCCACACCCTACCCCACCCACACTACACGTTACCAGGAACCCTGAAGCGGAACACAAGATACCTGCATGTGCAGTTCTCCAGCCTGACCCCAGAGAAAGAAGAGGGAATCCTAGTCACCCCCAAAAAATGCCCCAGACATACAGTCCAAGTCGGTAACAGACTATTTAGTTCTGAGAAAAAGCTAACACCCCAAGCAGCTGTGCTGCACAGGAACTCTGAGAACCCAGCCTACACGTGACTCTAGCCACTCTAGGACCACCTGCTGAACACAAGGCACATCCCAAGCAGCCCAAGGGAGTCGAGGCTAACGTGGAAACAGCCTAAGGCCACAATTATGGTCAGCAACCAAGATCTGTGCTCTATGGCTGACCTACAGCCAGGTGGGAGCCTGGTTACAAGACAAAACATGGATGGAACAGAAAACAGACACGACAGATCCTCACTTGTGATAGTCAGGAACACAGTGGGGCTGATTGGCCTGGTCCACAATGAAGGAAGTGCCCTCCAGGGGACAGGCGCAGACCACACAGGTGAAGCAATGTGGGTGGTAGGCTTTGCCAGTGGCCCTCAGCATTCGGTCAGTGATGGGCTGCCCACAAGTGTTGCACTTCTCCAGAGTGTCCTGGGAGACAATTAGCAGGTTGTGAAGGAACCAGAGTACCCAAGTCTCTTCCAGGATTCATCCAGCCCCACCGCAACCGGAAGTCCCCAGACAGACTTACAGTGTAGCAGCCCTCACAATACGGTGCCCCCTCCAGGCTATAGAACTGCTGTCCCTGCAGCTGCTGCTGACACTGATGACAAGTGAAGCAGGTGATATGGAACAGTTGTCCCAGTGCACGGACTGCAGGCTGTGCTCGGGCCAGTGGCTGACTGCATTTGCCACAGGACTCTGGGAAGACCAAAAATTGCATCTCAACCAGAAGGACAGAAGCTCACGAGAGCTCTTGTAAGTTCATAGCCAGCCAACACACCAATAGGTGAGGTGTCCCCGAAGAGCGGGTGCTGGACTCACCATTTACTGCCACGCTCTGCCTCTGAGGGTGCTCCATGTCCTGCATCAGCTGCTGGGTCAGCTGCTCCAACTCTTCCACCTCCTTCAGGGTCAAGGGGCCTGGGCCTCCAGGAGAACGTACCTTAAAAAAATAAAAAGAAAAGAAACCAAAGCACTCTTTATGTTCTCTAAATCCTCCCAGATGGACCTACTGACCCCTTCTTACACTGAGACTCAGCTTTTACCTCCTCCCGATGCTTGGTCTCCTCAAGCTCCTCTCTCCCCGGCTCTCTTTCCTGACCCCTAGCACTATCCTTAGCCTCCATCTCCTACTGTGTGGGACATCTTCATTTATATAATACAAACCCTTGCAACCCCTGGCATTCAGTCAGGCCAGAGCAACTAAGCAGGGGGAATCACACACACAGCAGCTCAGATCACAAAAGCATCAGATATACCAGACCACAACACCAATTTCACAGGGCCTGCTCAGACAGCCCCCTCCTCCTACCACAAATGCCACACCATATGCACGCACACACACACACACACACACGCACGCACGCGCACACACACACACACACACACACCCTGCCTGCTGCTGAGTGGCCTGTCAGTATGAGGATGTAACACAGGTTGAAAGCATAGGTTAAACCCCAAAAGCTGTGTGTAGGAGGCCAGCCCTAAGCTTTTCAAACAGACACGGTGATCAAAGTGAGGGTTTTCTAGTCGACCTGACCCCAGTCCTTCCCCAGTAAAGTCTCCAGGGGAGGGCAAAACGTCAGTTCCTAAGCCAGCCCACTCCTCCTATGTAGAAGACCCTGAGGGCTAAATATCCTTGAGGGGAGAGAACATTCTTTGGTTAAGGGCAAGAACTTGAGGGACTATATGACCTGTCCCAGCGTGTCTGGGTGAGTCTAGTCGACTGCAGGATTTACATGCACTCAGGACACTGTGGCCTGAATCATTTTCTGACGCCTCCATCCCTCCACCTCTGGAGCCCTTCACTATCTCCTCTCTAGTACTCAGAGTTCTACCTCCCATGCTGTACCTTCCCAAGAAAAGCACAAAAGTCCCCCAGACCTTAGTCACCTTCCCTAAAACTGACTCCTGCAGTCCCTCTACTCTTCACTAACAGGAGTCCTTGAATGCAAGCTTCACCTTTCACTTCTTCCAAGTTCCCTTCCCTGCCCTTTGAGGACAGGGAAACGGACACGGACGCAGCTCATCCTTGCTCTCTAGTGAATGCTACTATAAATGGCCATTCCCACGTTTGGAAGGATAAACTGCTCAACCGCACGTCTCCCTGTGGGTACCCGTGTCCTTCCTGCAGGACACTATCAGCTGCTGCCTTCTCTGCCAGTCAGCAGCAATGTCACTGTTCAACTCCCTCGGCTTCAAAATTCTCTTCTTCCTATCATCTACCACAGGACATCTTGGACCTACACTTATCAGAACTTTGGTCCCAAGATCCTCCCCAAATATTCCCACCTCTCCTTTCACCACCCATACTAACAGCCAAACAGAAGGTCTTGAGTGTCCCAGGGCCTGCCCACGTGCCTTGTCAATCAAGTGCCTAGACTGGCTTGGTCTAGCTTTTTCAACAAAGGCCTCTTCTACCACCCTAGGCTATCTGGTCCAATCTCTAACCCTGGGCCACAGCACTGCCTGTTTCCTGTTTTGCCTCCACACTGCAGAAAGTAGGTGGAGAGACCACTGAACACTGCAGAGTTCCCAAAACACTGCAGCACCTGCCACACCCTCCCACCCTCCAGCCCCAACCTCTCTGGTATTTGGATCTGCCAGATTCCCAGTTGCCTTCCCCACAGCAGCTGTTCCAAACCTTTTCCATCTCCCCGAGCCCCCAACAGTTTCACCCCCTCCCTCATCACACACACCGATGACCTCACCCCTTAAATGCCTGGCAGCTAGCCAGTTTAACTTCCCTCATCCTTCTTTCTCTCCAATCAAACACTGTGTGTCACCCTGTCCTTCCTCCCTTCAGTGCCTCTCTGGGGTCAATTGCTGCTCTCTGAGATCTCTGGCTTCTTCCCCACTGGCTTTTGCCTCCTGATTGAAATGTATACTTGGATTCTCTTCCCCTAAGTTGAAGCTGGTGAGACACACACACACACACACACACACACACACACACACACACACACACAGAGAGAGAGAGAGAGAGAGAGAGAGAGAGAGAGAGAGAAAGAGAGAAAGAGAGAAAGAGAGAGAGACAGAGAGAGAGAGAGACAGAGAGAGAGACTGAGAAGGACTGAGACTCACACTCTAGTCTGACTGGAACTCTTAGTAATCCTCCTGCCTCAACTTTCCATGTTCTGTATCTTACAGACCACCATACTCAACTTCACAGCTAAACTTTGAGATCAGGCTACACTACCAACTTCCATGTTTCCACCAATTATTCATTCAACCTCTGTCACCACCATATATGGTCCAAATAGTCCTAACGAAGTCCTTACGAAGTCCTAAGAGTTGAACCCCTGCTTATCTAAGTCATGCTCCCTAAACCTACATGAAGTTCCCAAGGTCACATCATCCACTTCTAAGAATCCCGTCCTGGGATCTTCCTCCATTCTCTCTGCACAGCACAAAGTGGCCCAAGGTCCCTGAGGCTCTTAACTTCCTGCTATGGAATTCTTGGAAGACTTGTCAGCTACCTCTAACTTGAGGCCTGCCCTTGTGTTACAGTCCCACATTAGCTGAATGACAGTTCCAGCTGAAGGCAAGTGCTCCTGAAGCCTGTTGCTCAACACAATGACATCTAGACCCCTCCTCTTCCCGTTCAAACCATTTCCCCATCTGCACTTCTCTATTTTGTCAGTAATATTGTTACTCCTCAACATACCCAGCTCTGAGCCTCCCTGGCATTTGTGTTCGCCCACCCCAGCTGCTCTCAGTTGCAGCCTCCTGTAGGCCCTTCCATTGGAACAGCTCTCATCCATGGATCTTATTTCTCACTGCAACTAATACTACTGTGGCCCAGGAGTGAACTCACCTGCATCCCAGATCTCCCTACCTCTAATATGCACTTCGGCTGGAAAAGCTTTGCAGTATTACTTTTCACCAGTCCTCCTGGCCAAACCACACACAACTGAGACACCATCAGTGATTCTCCAATGCGCACAAGCTCCCTACTGGAGATTTTGTTCTCTAGTGCTTCTGCCACAAATCTCCACCCATCTCAAGCACAGCTCAAAGTCTGTCTGCTAGGAGCCTTGTGCTTTCTGTTCTCCAAATAGCCCTCCTGTGTTATCCGTACCCTGGAATTCTCCACAAGCTCTATCCACCTAATCCTCTTCTCAATCCCTTCTGGATTCTCAAGTCCTCAAGTACCTGAAGGCAGACCAACCTCGTGAAGCTGTTCCTAAGTTGCCAGCCCCCATGCTGGGTCATAGTTTCAAATCCCTGTAACTCAGATTCTGAGCTATCAGAATCCAGCTACACTTATTCCTACACTGTGTCTGAGTACATCCAGACGTTTACAGTTACCAGTCAGATACCCAGAAAGTCCCTTCAACTCAGAAGATCTCTTTCTCTGAACTAACAGGCAACAACTGTACTGTCTGTTTCTATTTTGAGCTCTTATGTGCTAGACTAAGAAGATAAGCTGACTTGCACTTCACCGTTGTTTGGGATGGGTAGCTATTTCAAAGACGGGTGTGTGATGTGTGTGTGTGTGTGTGTGTGTGTGTGTGTGTGTGTGTTCAAAGTTCACCCAATTTTACTAGGGTCTAACAACTTGTGAGAAACAGGCTAGAAATTCTACCCTGAACCTGTGACTTCAGAAGACTGAACCTGTTGGAGAGATCTCTCCAGCCCATAGACCCAGCCTCCAGAGCACAGAGCAGTGCCTGGCACTCAGCTGATGCTGGCCCAGCAAGTGTTTCCAGGTGCTGACTATACTTTTATCTCTAGATGGGCCCTCAGGCAATGAAGTGCTCAGAAAACCCAGGAGCCTAGGGATTTAGTCAAGGCCCAAGAATGGGAAAAACTAAGGTTGGGCTAATGATCTCATTCTCCTCTCTAACATTCTAGGGCAGAGGCACAGGGGAAACGTTGTATCCTCTTTTTTTTTTTTTTTTTTTTTTGGTTCTTTTTTTCGGAGCTGGGGACCGAACCCAGGGCCTTGCGCTTCCTAGGTAAGCGCTCTACCACTGAGCTAAATCCCCAGCCCCTGTATCCTCTTACTTCTAAACCCCAGCTGCTGTACCGATTGACCCAGGCCCCAGCTAGTCCCAGACTTCCTCCAGAAGAACTTTCTCTCTGCCAGGACAGATAACCCTACACTTCCCCCATCACCACACCCACTCTGGCTCCTCTAGTTCTCTACCCCACCCTCACCCTCTTGCCCTCTTTTTTCTGCAGTCCTATTTCATCCAGCCCCTGGCCTCAGCCTGTGGCTTCCTCACCTGGTTTTGGTTTTGAGCTGGTGGAGGCAGTGGGTGCTGCTTCTCTTGAACTAGGGGCTTCTCCTTCTGCTGAGCATAGGTGAAGCTAGGGGGCTGGGGGGAGCCTGTGCCCACAGAAGAAGGAGCTTCCAGAGGCACCGATTTTTGACTGGGCTGTGGCCCAGGTCCACTTGGAGCACCAGGGCTGAATTTGGAAGCCACGGGAGTAAATTTAGGTGCCACTGGAGCAAACTTAGGTGCTGGAGTTGGAGCCTGAGAAAGGGGACCTCGGGGCTGTGTATTAGCGGAAGACACAGACTGGGGTTGGACATGGGGCTTGGCCTGAGGCTGGGCATGGAGCTGGACCTGAGGCTTGGCCTGCGGCTGAGGTGGTGGCTGAGAGCTAGAAGGGGCCTTCCAAGGAGGTAAGGGTGCTGTGCCCACAGGGGCAGGCTTGGTACTAGGTTTGGGAACAAATGGAGTAGCAACTGGTGGAGGTACATATCCAGATGACACCTGCAAGGAGAAGCAGAAGGGGGGGATGTACTTAGAGGAGGTGGACATCTCTTCCTGTATCCCCTCCTCTCCTTCTAGGCCCAGACTTTCCTACTGTCCTGCCCCTTACCCGGGCTTTGAAGGGATCGTTCTTGGTCATGTCATCCAGCAGTGAGGACAGAGAGTCGATCTCCAGGTCAATACTGCTCACTTTCTCCCTGGGCTGGAGGGTCAGGGGTCAGAGCACCCATCCCAGTCTTCCCTTGTCGTCCCACTCCCATCGGGAGAGAGTTAAAGACTCCTCTCCAGCTCATGGAGGCGTCCCCCACCCCATCTCCAGCAAAGCTGCCCTCCAAGCCCTCCCTACCTGCGGTGGGAGCTGGGTAGGGGCCTCAGGTCCTCCCTCCTCCTCCAGTGGAGGTGGAGGGGAGGGGAAGATGTCCTCCTCCAGAGGAGCAGGGGGGAATGGTTCTTCGATCAACGGGGGAGGTGGAGGTGGGAAGGCACCTCCCAGGGCCCCCTCTGAGTCGTCGCCCTCCCCAATAACGGGAGGAGGGGGCAAAGGAAAGTCTGGGTAGGAAGGAGAGAGAAGGCTATCAGTACCGGCCCTCGTTCCTTCTCTCAGCCTACTGTTTTAACCCCCTAATCCAAGAACTCTTTTTCTGCATCCCAAGAGCGTGTGCAGACCATAACAGGGGCTCGGGATGCCCTGGGCGAAGCAGGTCGAGTGAGAACGAGCTAGGTTGAAGAACCGTGCAGCTCCCGTTACACTTCAGAGAACGGATCCAGAGGGGAAGATTCCTGGCCCACATTCCCGCCTCCTACCCCCAGGCGGGAGTCTTGGAACAGTCCCAAGGGTTCTGGCTCCTAGCCAGGAGCTCCAAGATGAGGTAAGAACATCTGCTCAGGACAGGGTAGCCACCCAGAGCCCAGCCCCCTCCACAACAGCCTTTCCAGACAACCCCAAATTCCCCAAACCACCGACCCCCAACCTGGCGCCCGAGAAGAATCGGGGCCCCCAATCCCAGCCGCATACCTTCCGGGGGCGGTGGGGGGATCTCGCCCACCCGGCCCATCTGTGCTCTCTGGGCCCCGGCTGCCACAGGAGACTCGCTGTCCCCAGGCCGGAAAGGATTCACTTTGGGCTTCGGGGCCACAACCGGGGCGAACTTCTTCTGCGGGGCGTAAAACGCGGGGGCCGAGACCGAGACGGAGATCGCGGGAGGCGGGCGGGGGGCCGCCATAGTCAGGCCGGGCTGCTGGGGGTGGGTCGTCAGGTTACGCAGAGCGGTGCCGGGCTGACACTCCTCGGTCCAAGAGCCCCTCGGTGACCCCACCCTCGCCTCCCCGCGTCCCCTTCCCGGGGCTGCGGAGCTTCTCCCCGCGCCTCACCGCGGGCAGGAGCGTGAGAGCCGCGTCTCGGATGACCGCCTCGGCGCCGAGTCCACGGACTCTGCGTCCCGGTCCGGAGCAGCTTCTAGCCAAGCGGGGAGGGACGACGCGCAAGGGAAGGGAGGGAGGGGGCGGGGAGAGAGCGGCGCCCAGACCATACAAGGAGCGGCCCGGAGAGGGGGCGGGGAGAGGCCGGGGAGGGAGGGCCGGGCAGGAAACTCCCCCAGGAAGGGGCCCGGGTCCTGCCCTGGGCCGCAGGCTCTGCAAAGGTCCGCCTGCGGCCTCCCTACGCATCACCGCCCCCGCCGGGCACAGACCACCCTTCCCCAGCACAGGCCTCTGATGTCATTTCCTGACCTGCCACCTACCCCCCCTCCCCCCTCCCGACCCGCGAGTGCTGGAGAACTGACTCACCGTCCGCACTCCGGGGCTGTGCAGGCCGGCGAGTATCCCAGAGGTCCCGAAGCTGCTCAGTCCCGCTTCCCGGGCCTGCCTGCCATTGACTGACCCCGCCCCTCCCTGCAGCTTCAGCTCCGCGTCCCACGTGTCCTGTGGTCAGTCCCGGAACGTAGGACTGAGATGGGACCCTACTCGTGGGTGGGCGGGGATGGTGAGGGGACGTTCGCTCTGCTGGCACCCGGCTCCTAGGCCGGCCTTCTGTAACGCAGTAGTGTGTGAGTAGGAGCCTAAGCGCTCTAGGGGAATGCTAACTTCCTGAGCTAAACTGCCTCTTAAGGCTTCTAGGAATTCGCTTAGAGCTAGACCCGCCTGCAAATTTGTTGCCCCGGGGAGAGTGTCCAGTGCTTTGAGTCCAGGAATGAAGGTACAAGGGCGAAGTCAGGGTGAGCGGTCTAACAACCTAGAAAGACCCAAATAGCCTCCGGGGACCAGTCCTTGAGGATCTCTTCAAGCCTTTCCCAGCCCCTCAAGAGTATTTGGGTTGTCAGCGGCCCCCAGGACAAAGCTCGGTGGAGCCCCCCACTGGTCCAACCGGATTCCTCAGCCTGAGACTGTGCCCCAGGCTACATGAAAGAAGTCTGACAAAGCTGATGTCTGCTTTTCTTACTGTCTTAATCTTCCTTTTCTTTTCCTTCCCTTCTTTTTTTTTCTTTTTCTTTTCTTTTTGTAAAATTATACACGGAAACTTCGTCCAAATTATAGAGTTACGCGTTAGAGTCTCTAGTCCAATATCCAACCCTCCGGTGCTTCCTTTGGTTTTACCGTCATCCCTGGCTGAGGTTCTCACTGTCTTCTGAGTTTCCAAACCTTGGCGCTCCCCATCTATTGCACCCTACGGTCCAGAAACCTTGAACTGTGCTTTAGGGGCATGCAAACTAACCCCAGGAACTTAGGATGAGAAACTGGGTATGTTATTTGAAAAGATGGCCCCGGGGGCGCACTTAGGTCCGAGTTAATTAACCCCTTTGGCAGAGATGCAGTACAGAGTGAGGCCAGGGAGCCCAGTTTCCAACCCAACGGACACGTTTCTTCATTCGGTTTCATTGCCTCGACTGTAAAAGGGATGGCATCTAATTCATTTGCCTGCTTCCTTATGTGAAGGAATAAACAGCATGCCATGTCTGAAAATTCTATATAGTTCACAGAATTACCTCCATGCAAGTCCCAAGCTGGAAAAGAACGGAAATTTCCAGCCAGTTAACCTAGGCAGCTTTCCCTCACATGCTCCCTTCCAGTTTGCCAGACAAGTTTAATGTGTCTTGGTTGATTCAATGCCCTTTTCCTTCCGTCAACCTTATGTCTTGAGTCATATCTATGACTGTGCATTCATCATCGTTCCAGGCCCCACACTTTTCTCCGTCATCTTAATGTTTCCATCACCAGTGTTTTGCGTTGCATGTGTGACCATGTATGACACAAAAGTGCTCAGGTATACACATCCTAACATGCACAAGCTGGTCCTAGGCCTGTTCCTATGAAGATCTGTTAGAAATTTGACACTGGATTTATTCTGCGTGTTAGAGATTGTTTCTTGGGCTTCTCAGACCGAGTCGTCAGCATCCTTCCAAATATGCCCGTGTTGGGGAAGTGGAGTTTCCAGATAAGTTTATAAGAGTAAAAGCCACCTACCCTCTAAAAACCTCTTTAAGGAGCATCGAAAAATAGAGTATGTGTAATTGTTGGCAGCTGAACCTATTTATAAATCAAGAATAGGAGAGTGTGTAGGCAGACTCCATTTCACAGACAACTAAGAGCATTTAAGATGCAAAATATTAGAGCTAGGAGTTTTAAGCCAGTCACTCTAAATACAAATTAAAAACAAAACAGAATCTCCGAAAGGGTCAGAATGACTGTCCCAGGATGTCTCGGGCGGAGGTGATAGTCAATGCAGACAGCAAGCAGAAACTACCCTAATGATTCTCCATGGTTTTTCCTATGTGATGTTCTTGGGTAATATGAGTGATGTGTAGGAAGTCAGTCAATGTCTCCATTTCAGGCATATAGTAAACCAGAGAGAAGGAACCAGAAAATGACCACTGACCTTGGCTACTAAAATATCCTACACACTTCCCGGGCTTTATATCCACTAACTATGAGCTATGAAGCCCCTCCCCCCAAAGGTATATGGTACCAAGTGTGACATTCAAAGCGTTCCTGGAAGAAACATCATAATGACCGAAGAAAGAATTGCAAAGCAAAGATACTATCAGAAAGAAGTCTTTCCAATATGCTGGCTGCAAGCAGACAAAAGAGTAAAGATAGGACACACTACCGTAAGCACTAGTGAACCGCTGAAACATTAACAATGACTGCAATAATCACTCACACTCAGGCTAGGTACAGCTCAATGGTACAATGCCTGCCTTGCATGCATGACACCTCAGACTTGATCTCCAGCAGTACAGCTATGCACACACACCCATAAGCATCAAGGACCATATGTGAACATAATCTCTGGCATACCTGCACACACAGAGACACACACAGAGAGATAATGCATTAATATTGTTGGCTGTTATACAATTCTATGCTGTGGGAGTATATTACTTCCATTTAATATTCACAATAAACCCGTAAGGGTATATTATTGTTATTATTGTTAATAATAATTATTATATTTGGCTGCTAAGGAAACTAAAGCTAACTAGATGTTGGAGACTCACCTTCTAAACTACATAATTTTTGTAAGACAGTATGTTGGTTAGTTTTTTTTTTTTTTTTTTTTGACAACTTGGCACAGCTAAAGTCATCTTGGAAAAGGGAACCTCAAATGTGAAAACACCTCTATCAGATTGCTTCTAGGGAAGTTTGGAAGGCATTGTCTTGCTTTATGATGGATGTGGGAGGACCTTGCTCTCTTGGGGCAGTGTCATCATTCATTGAACAGGGGGTCCTGGGATATACGTAAAAGCAAGCTGAGCTAGCCACGAGCAGCAAACCAATAAGCAATATTCTTCTATGGTCTCTGCGTCAGTTCCTTCCTCCATGTCTTGAATGCTTGCCCTGGCTTCCTTCAATGATAGACTGTGACCTGGGAAGTATAATTCAAATAAACCCTTTCCTTCCTGTCAGCATCAGAGTCTTTCTGTCCTTGTATGTGCTTGTTCACCTGCACTTGCATTCTGCCTCTATAAATTGTTTATGACATCATTAAATAGTATCACGTTGCCAGAAAGTTTCCGAAGATCATTAACATCAGGTTTTAGGTTTGGGGACTAGAATCAGAGATAGTAGCCAGGCTATGGTAGCCCATGCCTTCCTTTAATCCCAGCAGAGGCAGGCTGATCTCAACTCTGTGAGTTGAGGCTAACCTGGTCTACAGAGTGAATTTCTGGACAGCCAAGGCTACACAGAGAAACCCTGTCTCAAACAAACAAACAAACAAACAAACAAACAAACACATAACAAAAAACAACCAGGGACAGCCAAAGACTTTTATTGGTTGTATTTTCCCATGAACATGGATTGCTTTTATAATCTAAGAAACAAGAGATGAGAGAAGTGAAACTCCATCCTGCCTCTGCTTTTGCAGAGGGCTCTCTTTGCACAGAGTGCTATATACATTATGACTTAGAGTTTCCCACGTGTAGCCAAAAGTGTTGAGGCCCTGGTCCTGCTGGCACTTGTTTGTCAGTACAAAAGACTCTTGGACTTGAGAATGTTGATGGGAATGGGGATGAGATAAAGGTGAAGCTTTGTGGCCAAGGCCCCACCCAACAGCTTCCTGCTATGCCCAGCTGCCATCCACAATGGAGGGGTAGAACAATTACTTCTAGATCAGTCCAAATGGCTGACGGATATCAGCCTCCTCTTATATGTACTTTCTCTTCCTTTTCTCCAACCTCAGGTCAACCCATATTTTCACATAACTTCCATATTCTAAACAACCTAAGTCCTTGCTCTCAGAAGGAAAAGTAAAGTTACATTGGGTTTGTTGTGTGTTTGTTTGTTTGATCACCTACTCCACAGTGCTTTCCTAGTGAGGAGACATAAACACAATAGCTGGGTGGCCTTCTTAGCTCTAAACTCTGTGAGGATCCCATCAGGTCTGTAAGTAGCAGAGAAAGGACTACGGGGCCAAGTCTGCAGTGGTCAGAGGAGCAGTAACAGGTATGAGACCTTCATTCACCCTTGGTGCTGGGCCAGATGGGAACCCAAAAGCATTGCAAGCATCAGCTCACAAATGTGGGGGCCAGGCAAGGCAGATGGTCAAATGGCAAAGAGTCAGCAATCATAGGAGCTGTGAAGGGCAGACAGGAAAAGAGGCCCAGGGCACCCACAGCAACACAGGCAGATTCCTGGCACAGAGACTACCGGTAGTGGGGCATCTGCTGCTTCCGTCTTCTGTACCCAGAGGAAGGCAGAACCAAAGAGCCTGGCCTAGAAGCTGCAGCATTTGTCACTGAAAATAGCTATGTCATGACAGGCAGTAAACATTTCAGGGGCTCGGGTGAGTATGGATAGACAACCTATCGTGTCAGAGATGAAAAGTACTTATGTGGAACTGCTTCCTACCTCCACTCCCTTTCAGCAAGGCAAGTTGAATGTCAGTAACCCACCCAAGGGGTTGATCTAACACAGGAAGTGGCTGCTCATGTTAACCAGCAGAGTCTGCTTATGCCACCTGCTTGGTTGCTATTTACCTCAACACCCAGGGATGAGAGCTATGTGGCAAATGGCTGCTGTGTCAGAAAGAGGAAAGGAATTTACCCAGAACAGCAGATGCCAAGATCGACGACTTGCTTGGGCAAACTATTGCAGATCTGGTACAGAAGTATGAGCTGTAATACTCGTGCCACCTCCCAAATCTCTCAATTCCTACTTGGTTGCTACAGTTGCTTGGTTGCGGCTTAGTAGCAGTCCAACATAGAGCTTGGCACAGATCTAGAGGCATACATCATCCATTTACTGACTGACACTGAGTTTCAGAACCTCTAGAATCCATAGTAGATGGCCGACCCTGTAGTTGAAAACAGCTTCAGGATCTTCATAACACCCCAACTCATTCATTCATTTGACAATATTTAGCGCGTACCACACATAGAACATTCTGTGGTGGTATATAATATGAACAAAGGTGCTTCTCAGCCTTTTGTTTAACATCAAGCCTAGTACAATACTGAGTGAAGGCAGATGTGCTGCCAGCCCTCATAGAGAGTCCGCACCCTTAGGGGATCTACTAGGGGAAATGTTCATCAAATAAAACCAACGTAGATCTGTTTCAGAGACTTGAAAGGCCATAGAATCAGGGCATGTATTACCTGAGCTCGAAAGCTCAAGCAAGGTTTTTCCGATATGAATCAGGAAGATGGGCATGTTAACTGGAAGGAGCAACTTTGGCAAGACTCTGTGACAGTTGGGAACATAGCCCATGCTGGAACCCCAGAGAGGTAAGGCCACAGGGTGTCTGAGGGTGAGGGGCAGTGCAGGTTGAAGAGAGGCTGGATGTGGGGATTCCAGAGCTTGAAGAAGAGGTACGGCTTCATCTTAAGAACAATGTGAAGCTACTGCAGAGTTTTAGATTACATAGAATGGAATGACAAGAGTTTTGAATTTTATAAGTGCCACAGTAGGACAGTTTGATAATAGCAGGAACATGTGTGTGATGGTTTGAATAGGAATGGCCCCCATAGACTTGTGTTTGAATGCTTAGCACAAAGGGAGTGGCACTATTAGGAGATATGGCCTTGCTGGAGGAAGTGTGCCATTGTGGGGGAAGGCTTTGAGGTCTCAGATGCTTAAGAGTTCTCTTCCTGCTGCCTACAGATCAAGATATAGAATTCTCAGCTCCTTCGCCAGCATCCTGTCTGTCTGCGTGCTGCCATGTTTCCCACCATGCTGATAATGGACTAAACCTCTGAAACTGAAAGCCAGTCCCTATAACTAAATTTCTCTCACCAGCCCATACCACCTAAAGGTCCCATCACCTCAGGATAGTGCCTGTGGCTAGCAGCCTAGCCTTTACCATATGGCCTTTGTTCTACATTTGTTTATACCACTCAAACAATAGTGCAAATATTGCACGAGAAGTTAAGAGCACTTAGGATTCTGGACCTCGAGGGACATCACCATTTGGTGGCTAGGTAGAAGAGCCTTACCTCAGACTCAAATATAACCCCCATTTCCTCAATCTACTATGTCCTCTACAGAGGAGAATAAAGGAGACTATCTCCTCTCTACCTTCCTGTGCTCATAGCCTTCCCTTTGTTTTCTGGCTGGAAAACACCAGAGTGCATTTCATTAAGTTTCCTAACACCATACGTGTCAGTCCCTTAAGAAGCCCTAGCTCTTCAATTCACCTTACATCTTACTTTCTTGTTTAACTCCCGAACCTTTCAGTTGGATCTGGAACTCAGAGGCCATTCTCAGCAAAAAGCATTCTCTCCCTTCCTGCACTAAGCTGCATCTGCTGTGACACACCTCCTCTGTAGCCCTGTCAAATTGTGGCAATGTTTTTCTATCACAGCCTTTGTGCCGCTAGCGCTGACCCTGGAACAAATGTCTCTTTGGAACCTCACTGCCATGTCTAGACAATTCCCCTTTGTTCCTCCCTAATATCTCCCAGCTTTGAACATCATGTCATCAAACTGTGAACTACTTACTGCATGTACTTGTACAATCCTTTTTCATCCTGACCATTACTAGAGGATTGCTATGTTCTAGTTCACTTTCAGTCATTCCAAAATGCCTCTACTATGAGTGTTCAGACATTATAATACCCCTGTAGATGAATCCTACTTTCATAGCTTTACCCATCACCACCACTTTCCCGACAAAATATAATAAAAACATGATCCACATCCATAGAGAGATACTATTTTTAATAATATACTTTCAGGACTGTGTGTTTGCGTTAGTTCTGTGGGGGTGTCTCACCTTCACATCTGTTTGTGTACGGCTTATATGCCTGGTGCTCGAGGAGGCCAGAGAGGGTGTCGGATTCCCTGGAACTGGAGTTACAGATTTTACGATCTGCCTCTGCGTACTAGGAATCAAACCCAGATCCTCTGGAAGAGCAGCCAGTGCTCTAAACATCTGAGTCATCTTTTTACCCCCATGATATACTTTCTTAAACTAGTATGTTTAAAATCCTGCCATTTCTATGGAGGGCCTATATTTTAAAATCTATTAGTGAAATATTTCTTGTTGGTACTAACTCATGAGAATTCAGCACAATTTACACTATAGCACATCTTTTAAAATATTTGTATGTGCTCTTTGGTGATTACATATATGAGTGCAATTTATTTACATCATGTACACTTTTCACACCTCTTTCTAACTCTTTCTGGACATCCCCACACACCCTCAAACCATGAGTCCCTTTTTCCTCTTCCTTTTTCTTCTCCTTTCCTTCCTCCCACTGAGGACAGTCAAAACTGCCCATATGTGAAAGAGTGTAGTGGCGACCCCAGGCTCATGGGCCACGTTGCTAAGGAAAACTGAGTAAACTCAGTTGTGATATTTTTTTTTGGGGGGGGAAGCTGTCTTGTGAGAGGATAGTTTGCTGAAACAGACGTTTGAGAGGCATGTGACGTTTGGGAAGAGTATAACTAGAACCCCACAGAAGTGAAGGATGCTCTTGCATTGCCATGCTGTACAGTGCTTCACTGATCTTCCCTGAACTTCGCTTGTCTTGAGTTCAAGAAGAGAAACTCAACAAAGAACTTGTAGTGTTCCAGCTGATTCTTGCCAGTTCCGCTGACTCATGCTCATTCAGTGAAGCTTTGCAGGATTGAGATGCTGCTACTGATACGTGTTTCGTGTTTGCCTTGGACTAGCCTGTCACTACTGATTGATATTGGTGTTTGCTATTGGACTGGACTACTGGTTACCTGACAGTAAAGAACAAAATCTCCCAAAGGAACGACTACGCAGGTCCACAGCCCCCTTTCCCTTTTTCCCCTACCTCTGATCAATGGGCTAGAAGAGAGGTTTGAACCACTGAAGAACCCTGAATAAAGTAGTATTAGAAAAACCTAAGCCAGGGGCTGGAGAGATGGCTCAGGTGTTAAGAGCACTGATTGCTTTTCTAAGGGTCCCAAGTTCAATTACCAGCAGCCCCAATGGTAGCTCACAAACATATGTAATGGGATCTGATCCCCTCTTCTGGTGTGTTTGAAGATTTTTGTGTGTGTGTGTTCATTATTGACACATTTCGAGTGGCCATCACATCACAATACAGTTCCAAATACATAAGCCACGACTTCCCTCTGAAATTCTAAGCTTCTCTCCCTCTGACCGCTTTCTTTTATTTCTCACCACCCCTCTACTTCTACTTTAACTCAGATAAGTCTTGGATCCCGAGACAATTCCATTTTCTATTGTCATGCTTCTGTATCAGTTTCAATTCCTTAGACAACTGATGAAGTGACTCTCTTAAATCAGTTCCCAGTTCCTTTGTGCCTCTTTCTTCCTCTTTGGTACTTGCAAGACCTAATCATATGTTAACCTCCACTCTATAACCATGCCTGCACCCATGCATTTCAGCAGGGTTGAATACACAAACCTTCTGACTAATAGCATTTGAAAACTCCTGACAATGAACTTCAAGTGGCCCTTGGCAATTAGTTCTGTTTCCTCATAAACATTCAGTTTTCGTGTCCATTTACTTTCCCAGTCTCTAGGAAGACGTCTAGACCTCATCTTTACCTATCGCCCTTTGGCCTCATTGTCTTAGGGTTTTACTGCTGTGAACAGACACCATGATTGAGGCAACTCTTATAAGGACAACATTTAATTTGTGCTGGCTGACAGAGTCAAAGATTCAGTCCACTACCATCAAGGTGGGAGCATGGCAGTGTCCAGGCAGGTATGGAACTAGGATGCTAAAAGTTCCACCTCTTGGTCTGAATGCAGCTAGGAGCAGATTGGCTTCCACGTGGTTAGGAGGAAGGTCTTAAAGCCCACGCCTACAGTGACACACTTCCTCCAACAAGGCCACACCTCCAAATAGTGCCACCCACTGGGCCAAGCATATTCAAACTACCACACTCATACAACTGATGGCGTTCCTTCTGGTTTCACTGGGGAAATCAATCTAATTGAAAAATTAGCCATACCCTTCCCTAGCCACACCTTCTCCCACATATCTGCCAAAAGTATTCCTTGACCTCATCTATTCATTGTGTTCCAACAACATAGACAAAAAAAAAACACTCCTACCTTGGAGCCTTGCACTTGACATTTCCTGTGCCAAGTTTGTTCTTCCACAAAGCTAAGCATGGTAGGACATGCCAATAATCTTGTATCATATGATTTTGCCTAGGTACACATAAAGATCACTCTAGATTGGCACTGACAAGGAAAGACAGCTATGGAGAGGATTCATCACGGTGGCTCTCTCGGTGAATCAATGAGTTTATGAGGGTTTGCTTACATGAACATGGGTAACTCAAAGGTAGCTTGTTTCTCCTAAAAGCCCAACCTCAGCATGGGTGATAACTCAGAAAAAAACTGTTCCCCAGAGTCCCAACCTTCCAACTCTGTACTCTAACACTCCTCCTTTAAGACTACTTCCACAGAACAGTACAGTGTGGTGAACAGAATCCCAGAAGGGGCCTTCGTGACTGTCCTTATCCCACTCCTTCTGTGAGGGAACGATACCATCACTATAGGCCTAGTTGTCACTGTGTTGTTCTGTTTATCTTGTGGCCATACTTGCCTGCTAAGGTATTCTGTAGGGTGATATATTCTTCATAAGAGTTGATGGTCATGTCACCCGCACGGGAAACAGCTTTATTACAACATCCTAGCAAAGATGCCCTCAAATATAATCCAAACTAGAATAAAAGAAAACAAAAACACGGTGTTCTTCAATTATATTACTTTTACATTCTTGTGACATATTACCTAACAGAAGAAAAAAAAGAGGAGAAATTTATTTATTTATTTATTTATTTATTTATTTATTTATTTATTTTTTATTAACTTGAGTATTTCTTATATACATTTCGAGTGTTATTCCCTTTCCCGGTTTCCAGGCAAACATCCCCCTAATCCCTCCCCTTCGTTATGGGTGTTCCCCTTCTTTATCCTCCCCCCATTGCCGCCCTCCCCCCAACAATCTAGTTCACTGGGGGTTCAGTCTTAGCAGGACCTAGGGCTTCCCCTTCCACTGGTGCTCTTACTAGGATATTCATTGCTACCTATGAGGTCAGAGTCCAGGGTCAGTCCATGTACAGTCTTTAGGTAGTGGCTTAGTCCCTGGAAGCTCTGGTTGCTTGGCATTGTTGTACATATGGGGTCTCGAGCCCCTTCAAGCTCTTCCAGTTCTTTCTCTGATTCCTTCAACGGGGGTCCTATTCTCAGTTCAGAAATTTATTTTGATTCAATGTTTTAGAGCATCTCAGCGAGGAAGACATGTAAGGGGGCTTAGTCTGGAGCAACAAGACTATTCAACAGCTGCTTGTCTCGTGGTACCAACCAGGAAGCTAAGAGGGCTAGGTTCAGAAATGGGGCTTGGGCTGTAATGCTCAGAGCTACCCTGTTGACCCGTGTCCTCCAAGTGGCCCACAGTTCCTTTCCATAGTTCTTCCCATTAGGGACCAAATATTCAAACATAGGAGGCTGAAGGAGCATTTTATTTTCAAACCATAATATCTACTCTCGTCCCCAAAGGTTCATGTCCATCTTAAAATGCAGAACATATCCGGTCTGGCTTCAAAATTCCCCATGGTAATTAATAGTTTCAGCAGCATTCAAAAGCCTAGGTCTGATCACAGCTATCAAATATGCCAAGACGGATACAAATATATCCAAGAGCTGTAGTAGAAGAAGCAGTCGGATGCAATGTACTTTTTCCTGAGGATCCACAGCTGGCAGCTCGCTGCAATACACAGGGCTTCCCATCCCACACAGTTGGATAAAGCAGGCAGGCCAGGATACAAGGCCTAGCAAGCTTATGTCATATGAAAGATTCATGTCCTCTGTGCCTACACATGCCCAGTTCCTAACGACGCAACTTATACATTCTTTGAGATTACCTTCATTAACCTGTTCTGTAAAAACTATCAGAAGAATTCTTGACACCCATTGGATCACCAAACCAGTCCACAAGCACTAGGAGATATGTGGGCTGCCATCTGTAGGCTGCAAGAGCCTTGGCCTTAGTAGACAGGGCACAGTTTCCACCACATTATTGGTGACTGTCACTGAGCCACCTGGAGAAAGCAATAGTCTCCAGCCATCTCTACCATCTGATGCACATAATGTTTGTAAAATTCATAATCAGTGGACTGTTGGAGAACCCTCCCATTAAGCCTCTATGTCCGGATGGCTCTTCAAGCTTGGTGCAAAATGGAGGATTTCTTGTGGGGTTTCCCTCCCTCTGCCTGACCTTGTCTAGAGAGTGTGCCTGAGCACATACTTATCTGAAAATTGGCTGTGTGCAGAACTCTCTGCAAGCCTTGCATAACTTAGCACATGAGTACCACTCTGGCTTCCCACACAATTAGGTACTGTATTATGACCAATCAAGCCTTCCCACCCATAAGATAATTAGGTTATGTTATGACCAATTAGCCCTTTCCACCTGTTCCCCTAAAATCCCTTATACTCCCTATCCCTGGAACAATAGAGTTGTCTCAGTGCAGTGATCTCTGGAAGTGCATCTATCCTTCTTACAGCTGCCTAAACTCTTCTCATTGCTTCTGCTACCTTTGTCCTTGAGGGGCTGGCCAGTGACCCCGAAAAGAGAAGGGAGGCCTACAATTAACAGTTTAGGGCAGCCAAAAGAAAAGTCAAAATCCAGAGCACTTTCGAAACTCAAAGTCTCAATCAAACTTAATAAACTGAAAAGGAGAATTAGATACTTTCGATATATATAATGATAAATAGTGAACATCCCCATTGCAAACAGGAGGATGGGATGGGGAAATAGCAAGAAAGGGTTGGACCAAAGCAAGACTAAAACACAATAGGTCAGACATCAAACCCTGTTTTTCTACAAGGCATTTAGGGTTTATGGTAGCACCATTTGGGCTCCAATAGGCTTGGGTTGCCCCACACCAGTTCTTTAATTTACAACATTATGTGACCTTTCTCTTGAACTGGCCACATGTGGTGCATGTAGTTTTCCTCAGCACGTGTTCAGCATTCCTGGCATCTCTAACATCTTAAGGTCTCTATTGTAGCTTAAGCTTCAAATCCTCAAAGTTTCACATATTGATCTCTTAGAAAATCTGACTCTGTTCACACTGTCTAGTTTCATTGAGTATTAATTTTTTTCTTTCTGAAACCTTGGCTTAAGGCTCCTTGTACCCGTTATTCTTGCATCCTGTATGTCTTCTAAACCAGCATCGAATAGATAATACCAAGCTCTCTTCTCAGCTCAAGATGTCCTCTTCTGACAATGGTTAAAAGTGCTTATAGCTGACTCTCAGAAGTCATTTACCTAGATAGCCTTTCTCTAGCAAATTACCCCAAAAGGCTCTATCTTTCCAGGCACTCTGTTTTTTATAATGTATGTTTTTCATATGAAGTTTCAATTTAATACCTTGGAGCCTCTGTGGGTTGGGTGTTCTTCCATATTGCAAAGTGTCTGGTCCCTCATTAATTGCATTGATATCCTTAACAACTGTAGCTGCCTTTCCCTCAATAATCTTGTCTGAAACTTGAAACTTCCTAATACTCACACATACCAACCCAGAAACTTCTCTCATATTTCCACTCTACCCTCTGTTTCTTTTCCTTGAACTTCAGACCAATCTTGCTTATGAATATTGATGCAAAAATACTCAATAAAATTCTTGCAAACCGAATCTGAGAACACATCAAAACGAACATTCCCCTCGAGCAAGTAGGTTTCATCCCAGGGATGCAAGGTTGGTTCAATATATGCAAATCCATTAATGTAATCCACCATATAAACAAACTAAAAGAAAGAAAAATCACATGATCATCTCCTTAGTTGTAGAAAAAGTATTTGACAAAATACAACACCCCTTCATGTTAAAAGTATTGGAGACATCGGGAATTGAAGTCCCATACCTAAACAGAATGAAAGCAATTTACTGCAAACCAACAGCCAATATCAAATTAAATGGAGAGATACTTGAAGCAATCCCACTAAAATCGGGGACAAGACAAGGATCCCACTCTCCCCATATCTATTCAATATAGTAGTCGAAGTGCAAGCTAGAACAATAAGACAACAACAAGAGATCAAGGGGATACAAATTGGCAAAGAAGAATTAAAGGTATCACTATTTGCAGATGATGTGATAGTATTCATAAGCAACCCCAATATTTCTACCAGAGCACTTCTACAACTGATAAACAACTTCAGCAAAGTGGCTGGATATAAAATTAACTCAAATAAATCATTAGCCTTCCTCTACTCAAATGATAAATAGGCTGAGAAAGAAATTAGGGAAACAACTCCCTTCATGATAGCCACAGAGAATATAAAATATCTTGGGGGTAACTCTAACCAAACAAATGAAAGATCTATATGATAAGAACTTCAAGTCTCTCAAGAAAGAAATTGAAGAAGATCTCAGAAAATGGAGAGATCTCCCATGCTCATGGATTGGCAGAATTAATGTCGAAAAATGGACAGCCTACCAAAGGTAATCTACAGATTCAATGCAATCCCCATCAAAATCTCAAACAATTCTTCAAAGACATGGAAAGAGCAATTCTCAAATTCATCTGGAAAGGCAAAAAAAAAAAAAAAATACCGAAAAGAATCTTTAAAAACAAAAGAAAGGCTGGCGGAATCACCATCCCTGACCTCAAGCTGTACTACAGAACAGTAGTGATAAAAACTGCCTGGTATTGGTACAGCAACAGACAGGTTGATCAGTGGAATAGAGTTGAAGACACAGAAATAAAACCACACACTTATGCACACTCGATCTTTCACAAAAGAGCTAAAACTATCCAATGGGGGAAAGACAGCATTTTCAACCATTGGTGCTGGTTCAACTGGAGGTCAGCATGTAAAAGAGTGCAAATTGGCCCATTTTTATCTCCTTGTATAAAGCTCCAAGTGGATCAAGGACCTCAACATAAAACCAGATACACTCAAACTAATAGAAGAGAAAGTGGGAAAGAGCCTTGAATTCATTGGCACTGGGGGAAGTTCCTAAACAGCTCTGGTATCTCATGCTCTAAGATCAAGAACTGATAAATGGGACCTCATTAAACTGGAAAGCTTCTGTAAAGCAAAGGACATAGTCAATAAGACAAGTCGTCATTCTACAGATTGGAGAAAACATCTTCACTAACCTCACATCCAATAGAGGGCTAATATCAAAAATATATAAAGAACTCAAGAAGCTAACCACCAAAATACCAAACAACTCA
This sequence comes from Rattus norvegicus, assembly GCF_021556685.1. NCBI lineage: Eukaryota > Metazoa > Chordata > Mammalia > Rodentia > Muridae > Rattus > Rattus norvegicus. The sequence continues at coordinate 71,968,623 of NC_141537.1, read as the reverse complement.
ATCTAAAAGTGGGGTATAGAATTAAACAGAGGAATCTCGAATGTCTGAGAAGCACCTAAAGAAATGTTCAAAGTCCTTAGTGATCAGAGAAATGCAAATCAAAACCCTGAGATTTCACCTTATACCAGTCAGAATGACTAAGATCAAAACCTCAGGTGACAACACATGTTGGTGAGGATATAGAGAAAGAGGAACACTCCTTCATTGCTGGTGGGATTGCAAACTGGTACAACCACTCTGGAAATCAATTTGGAAGCTCCTCAGAAAATTGTAAATAGACCTACCTAAAGATCCAGAAATACCACTCTTGGGAATATACCAAAAAGATGCCCCATGAAATGTAAATAAAGAAATATATCTAATAAAAATATAATTCCATTAAAAAAAAGATGCCCCACCATGCCACAGGGGCACATGTTCCACTATGTTCATAGCAACCTTATTTGTGATAGCCAGAAATGGGAAACAACCCAGATGGCCCACAACAGAATACTGGACACAGAAAATGTGGTTCATTTACACAATGGAGTACTACTCAGCTAATAAGAATGAGGACATCCTGAGTTTTGCAGGCAAATGGATGGAACTAGAAAATTTCATCCTGAGTGAGGTAACTCAGACCCAAAAGGATATGCACACTAATAAATGGATATCCCTCCCCACCAAAAAAAAGTACAGAATACCCAAGATACAGTCTACAGAACTCAAAATGGTCAACAAGCTGAAGAGCCCAAGTGAGAACATCTCAGTACTGCTTGGGAGGGAGAAGAAAGCAACCACAAAGGGGAAGGGAAGGAGGGACAGGGGAGGAAAAGCGGATTGCGGTGGGGGAGGGGAACATGATCTGGTATTGGGGGGGAAGGATTGAAGCCCTGAGAGCCAGCAGAAAGAATGGAAACAGGCAACCTCAGGAGGAAAAAGGTTAGGAGGACCCTCCTGATTGTACCAGACACCTGGGAAGTGAGAGACTCTCAGGACTCAAAGTGTGTGTGGGGCAGACCCTAGATGAAATGCCATACAGTGGGGAGAGGGAACTTGTTGAGCTTACCTCCAGCAGAAAGACAGAGCATCAAGTGAAGGATGAGGTTGCTATCCCACAGTCAAAACTCTGACCCATAATTGTTTCTGTCTGAAAAAACTACAGGGATGGAAATGGAGACGAGACTGAGGAAAAAGAAGGTCCAGCGATAGGCCCAGGTAGGTTCCAGCTCAAGGGGAGGCTCCAAGACCTGACAGCATTAGTGAAGCTATAGGGCATTCACAAAAAAGGGACCTATCATGACTGCCCTCCAAAGGACCCGACAAGCAGCTGAAAGAGTCAGATGCAGATATGTGTACCCAACCAATGGAGAGAAGCTGCTGACCCCTGTGGTTGAATTAGAGAAAAGCTGGAGGAAGCTGAGGAGGAGAGCAATCCTGTAGGAGGTTCAGCAGTCTCAATTAACCTGGACCCCCGAGATCTCTGACACTGGACTACCAACCAGGCAGCATACACCAGCTGAGATGAGGCCTCCAAGTCATCTGCAGCTGAGGACTCCTGGGTCTGGGTTCAGTCAGAGAAGATGCACCTAACCCTCAAGAGACTGGAGGCCCCAGGAAGTTTTGAGGTCTGGTGGAGTTGGTGGAGTGAGGACATCGTCGTTAACACAGGGGTTGGGAGTGAGGAGGTATGGGATTGGGAAGAGTCGGAGGGTGGACCAGGAGGGGAATAAAATCTGGAGTGTAAAAATAAATAAATAACATAAGAAAAGAAAAAGCAGTGAGTAATAACCATATCACAGACTGGATGGTATACTGTCTTCCAATATTTTTGTACTGAATTAATTACTTAACTACTTTTAATCAAACATCACTGAAATCTGGAGGTCAAAGGCACAGCATAGACAGATTCATTTCCAGAATATAAAACAAGAGTGACCTCCAGCCCATTTTCTGACATAATACTTGTTCCTCCCTGAAACCTCAGAAACTAGCCACATTTCTGTCAGCATTCTGGTCTTCTGAACTCCCACCAGAATGGCCTACTAATTTTTGCTTACAGTTTCGTAAGGCTTCTGGAACCCCTGCAAACCAGTTCCAAATTAGTTTGAACCATGTGGCTAGGTTCATCACAGCAATGGACCCATTCTTGGTGCGAAATTTCTGCCTTATTTACTTTTGCTTTACTATGAACAAATGCCTAACAGAAGCAACTTAATAGAGAAAGAATTTATTTTGGCACCATGGTCAGGGGCTTTAAGATCATCATGGTTGGGAAGGAATGGTAGAGTGACCTGTCCGTAGTAACTGAGTGTTCAACAGCTGTTTGTTGCGCCAGGAAGCAGAGGGAACTTGAAGTTGATGAAGGCTTGGATATAGGCCCTTCCTAAAGAGATCCACTTTCTCTAGGAAAGTCCCATCTTCTAAAGGTTCCCCACTTCCCAAATATATCACCATCTACGGAGTATGTGTTCAGATAATTAAGCGTATAGGGCAGTGGTTCTCAACCTTCTTACTACCTCAACCCTTTAATACAGTTTCCTCATTTTCATTGCTACTTCATAATTGTAATTCTAGTACTGATAGAAGTCATAATATAAATATCTGTGTTTTGTGATGGTCTTAGACTTTTGTGAGAGGAGCGTTGGACCACCAAAGGGATGGTAACCCACAGGTTGAGAACCACTGCAGGAGGTGATCGTTTTAGGTTTGAACCACAGGTATCTACATGGCTCATGGTATCAATTCCTTTATTTCCTTTCTCAAATGCTGTCTTCTGAGTGGACCACTTCATGGCCACCCTGTTCAGAACTATACTTACTGACTCTATTTATTTTCGTACCTACCTTTATTTCCCTTCAATGCACTCATTATCTTTAATATATCACTCAGCCTTTTGCTTTAACGCTAATATATGCAACTATTGAATTTAGTGGGGTTTGTTTTGTCTTTGACACATGTGTAGTGTAGTCTTGCCTGGCCTGGAACTCACTATGTGGACCATGGTGGCTCCAGGTTCTGAGAAATCCGCCTGCCTCTGCTCCCCACTGTGTGCTCCAACCAATCTAGTCTAGTTGTTTTGTTTTTGTTGTTGTCTTGTGTTCTTCTCCCCAGCAGCTTTTGCCTTGACTTTAAACACCAAGAGAGCACTTGTCTAGGCATCTAGCAGCTGGAGCAGTACTGTCACACAGTAGGTGCTGCACAAACACTCTTAATTTGGAATTAAGAAGCAGCAAAAAAGAAAAATGGCAATCTAGCAAAAAAATTAAAAAGGGGTGAAATGTTAGGAGGTGTGCAATCTTATGGATGTTCCTCATGCATGACCAAAGCCAGGTTGAAAAGAACAAAATCTATCCACATAGACTACGTGGGAACTGCTGAATGGAGGTGAGAAAAAGGAGAAGACAAGGTACGTGCTAGTGGCTTTTGCAGCCACAATACCAACCAACCAGAGCTCCCAGGGACTAAACCACCATCCAAAGAGCACACATGGACAGACCCATGGCTCCAGCTGCATATGTAACAGAGGATGGCCTTGTTGGGCATCAGTGGGAGGAGAAGCCCTTGGTACTGCCAAGGCTGGGCCCCCCACCCTGTGTAAGGGAATGTCAAGGTGGGGAGGCAGGAAGGGGTGGGTGGATGAGTGGGGGAACACCCTCAAAGAAGAAGGAGTGGGGGGATGGGATAGGGGGTTTATGGATGAGAAACTGGGAAAGAGGATAACATTTGAAATGTAAATTAAAAAAATCCAATAAAAATGTTAATAGCACAAGATACAGAGATTAATGATGTATTTTTGTTTTACTAATCTGTAATTAATTTTTTTCTACAATGAATACATTTGTTTGTGGGACTTTCATTAAGTTAGAGAGAAGCACACAGTATCTGAAATTATGTTTGCAGCTTCCTTTGAATTTTCTCTCCTGGGTGGAGACAGTAACAGGCAGACTAATCGAAACTGACTCACCTAGTGAACGCCTGCAAAGACTCTCCTATCAGCTTATTATGACAAAACTTTAACTAACAATGACCGGGACACCTCCCACAACATTACACACCCCTTCTTAAACATACAGACCAGGAGAATAGTTAGTTCTCTGGAAATCTTAAGTAGCTCAATATGTGTGTGTGTGTGTGTGTGTGTGTGTGTGTGTGTGTGTGTGTGTGTGTGTGTGATATTTAAATTTTATTGTAGTAAAACATACACAATGGGATCTGCTCTTTCATAACATTATTTTAAACTCATGAGCAAAAGAAGATAACGTCTAGATTTATTTCAATATTGTTTAATGTCACAATTTTAAAAAGTTATAAGCCAGGAGTGGTGGTGCATGACTTTAATTGCAACACTTGAGGCAGGGGCAGGGGCAGGGGCAGGGGCAGGGCCAGGTGGATCTTGGAGTTCAGGGCCAGACTAGTCTACATATCGAGGTCCAGGACAGGCAGGGATATACAGAAAAACACTGTCTCAAAAATAAAAAATAAAAAAAAATCATGTACAAATAATCCAACAGAACTACCTGGGAGACATGTGGTAGGGAAAAGAATGGCAGCCTAAGAATGAAAAGAAATGCACGCTGTACTCTGGGTGGATCCCTTTCTCATTATTGCATGACCTTTTCTTTGTCTGAAGCAGGGTAACCTTGCTATTAGCCCAGGATAGCCTCAAAGGAGATATGCAGCCCAGGATGACCAGGTCGCATTTTTTGATGATCAAATTATAAGTGTGTGCCACTACACCCAGCCTTCACTCTTCCTTTTGTTTGTGTTTTTTATGTATGGGTATTTTGCCATTTTCTATGCACTGCCTGTAGAGGCCAGAGGGGTGGGCCAAAGATACCTTATAAGTAGAGATACAGATAGTTGTGAACCACCATGTGGGTGCTAGGAATCAAACCCAGGTCCTCTGGAAGGACAAGAGCTATTAACTTATAAACCATCTTTCCAGCCCTTGTTTGGCTGGTTTTCTCAAAACAAAACCTTTCTGAGGGTTTCATAGTCCTTTCATAGTCCAAGCTGGCCTCAAATTCACAGCAAACCTCGTGATTCAGCCTCCTAAATACTAGGATTGCAGGCACGCACCAACACCACCACTCTTGGCTTTCACTGTTTTTTAATTGTCAAAAATAAAGGCCCATGAACCCTTCCCTGGACTCAGCAGGCTTGCTTAGAGTAGGATGTGTTCTGGGAGAACCACGTGCATTTGCCAAGTAAGTTTTGGGCAACTGGATTTTGCAGCAGATCCTTACCCAAACAAGCATTTAAAGAAGGACCTGACCTGACCTATACCTCAGAAAAGGGAAGCTAGCATTGGTTACCTGGTAAGAAAGAAGACAGACAGGTAGTATAGAATTCTATCCAGCAGGCTTGTTAGCACCAGGCAGGGGTATCTCCCCCTGGCCCACGTAAGGATGAGGGCTCAAGGTGCCCCACAGGAGGTGCGGAGCCTAACAGAGTATGTGTTGCCACCGACTCGAACTGTCTAAGAACCGAATCTCCTGTGGTGAGAAGTCTGCCTTCCAGTTCTAGGATCTATTTGTAGCCCTGTCGGGAAGGTCACTGGGGCCAGAGTACATAGCTGTTTCAATCTCTGCACGACAGACCAGTTCCTTCTCTTCCTCTCGGGTTTATGACAGTTGACTGGTTCCTTGACTTCAGAAACCCCATCTGGTCCTGTTATCTGAGATTTACAAATTCCTCACCTCTGACTTCTGGTTTCTGAACTTCTAAGGCCTGCTTCCTAGCATTCTGCCTGGTCTGCTCCAGCTTTTGACTTGGGCTTAATGATAGCATCTCAATGTCCTGTGTGACCTTTGGGATCTGGTGGGAAGCAGCAAAAGAGCACTAGATCATTGGAGAGAGAAATTGAGCTCCACTCATCCCAGATCCCTAGCACTGGCCTTACTCCTTGAGGGTTTTAGATAGTATCTTAGTTCCCATTCTGCTCTGTCACAGGGCGACTATCACATGAGGATGCCTCCTCAGCCCAGTACAACTGGTACATGGAATCACATAGCAAAAAATTCATATGTGGGCTACAAAGAGCGAGGGGAGATGCAGAGATGGGCCCTAGGCTTTCTAACTACCCACTCTTCCAACACCGAGTCCGGTTCTGAGAACCCTAACTCTCTCGATAGAAGGGCTCCAATCTTCTGAGGAGAGTTCCCTCAATGATCTAATTTTCTCCCACTATGCTCCACCCTTTAAAGTATCCACCATCTCTCCATACTGTTACAGTAGAAAAGAAACTTCCAGCACATGATTCTTAGTGGACAAATTATATCTAAGCTGGGGTGGATGGAACATTCAAATCTGAAGTCATCCTCTGCTGAGCTTTCACACAGATCTGTTTAACAGCAAACAGGTGCATCTATCCCGCTGGTGGCCTGAAGCACAGCTCCTGTGAGTGTCTCCTGGAGGCAGCTGTCTGTGCACTGGCATCCGGTAGACCTATGCTACGTGGATTGGTGATGCTGACTTACCCACGATATCTGTTGCTCTCTTAACTGAGACAAAATACCTGAAGAAAAAGCAGAAGGAAGGTTTGTAATCTGAGTGTGCACAGTCCACCACGGCAGGGAAGGCATGACTACAGAAATATGGGGCAGCTGGTTATACTTCTCAGGGGGTGGGGAGTGATGGATGCTGGCTTAGCTTGCTGTCTTGTTCATCCAGTCCAGTACCACAGGCCATGGGATGGTACCACTCTCATTCAGGGTGCATCTCCCCTCTTGCATTAACTATCTCTGGAAACTCCCTTGGGGATATCTCTAGAACGATGTCTTTTATTTAATTCTAAATATAGTCAAGTTGACAATAAAAATTAACCGTCGCACCCAGGAGGGAGAGTTTTGCACATAGGAGATGAGTGGCTGGGAATAGCGTCAAAGACAGTACGTACCACCCTGAAACATACCTATACACTTCTGTCCCATTACGTATGGAAATGAACCTGGCTCAGAGTTGCAAAGGTGTCCGATCACAGGAAATTAGCAAGCTGTGTTGGCCTAAAGAGTTATGTCTTCCTCATTGACTAGCAGATTGGAGATTGGTCAGCACAGGCCTTTCTGCCTCTCCTGCCAACAGAAGGCAGAAAGCACCTGCTGTGGCTCTCGGCATCTGTCAAGCTGACCGTTTGGAGTCTCAGCAGACTTGTCCTGCGCAGTGTAGGACCCTCCACCAGCACACGGGCTGGGAACGTCATCTATTGATCGTTCTGAGCATCTCGCTGAGAGCTTGAGTGAGGTGAAGAAAGCTCCACATTCTAGCACGAAGGAGGAGGAGGAGGACCATAACCCCAAAGCCAGCCTGGACGACATAATACATTTCAGGCCATCCTGGGCTGTAGTGAGAGACGACAATGTATCATTCCCTCCCCAAAAAGAAAAACCTCAAATATATTAAATAAATATACTGTCATTGCTAGTTCTCAGAATCTGTGATTTCTACTCAGACAAGGTTCTGCTATGTTTCATGCCCACTCCCGGTGCCTTATGCAAGCAGGCCTCCTACGGGCAGCTAGCTGGGAGTTGCCCCGAAGCTGACTCTGCAAGGGGATTTTCTGAACCTCTTCGTCGATGGCCCAAGATCCACACTTTTTTCATAGACGTTCAATGGAATATGAGTTATAAGTATCATACGACAGCACCTGAGACCTCTTGCTGCAAGCCTCTTCAGGAGAGTTAATTGTTTTTCTATTTCAGAAATTAGGAATGTAAGTTGACGCATCCCTTCTTAGCTTATGAGTTCACCTTAATTAAAGACTGTCAGGAGTGAGAGAAGGGTTATCAACCAAAATTCCCTTAACTGAGTAATACTGCTTTTATTTATTTTAATTGAGAAAACTCTTCATATAATATATTTTACTATGTTTTTTCCTTTCCCCTAATTTCCCCCCAGATCTTCCCCCACCTCCTTGCCCACTCAAATTAAATTCTCTTTCTTTTATTTTGAGGATTATGATTACTTTCCCTTTCCTCCCTTAAAGTCCTCCCATATATCCATCCTTGCTCTTTCAAATTCACGACCTGTTTCATTAATTACTTTAATATGCATATATTTATAAGTATATACATGTATATTCCTAAATATAACCTGTTCAGTCTCCATAATGTTATGCATAATACTGTTTATTCATTAACAGTAATTATTTAAAAGGAAATGAAAAAACACATAATCAAAGCTCTTTCCTACAATACTAGGATGGATTTAACCTAGGTGTATAATCTTGAAGACAAGAAAGTCAGTTGAAGGGTTAGGAAAGATAGCTCAAGGAGTAAAGTACTTGCTGTGCGAATGTGAAGACCTCAGTTCAGATCCCCAGCTCCTACATAAAATCTGGGTGTGGTGGTGTGCATTTGCAACCCTAGCATTGGGGGGATGACGAGGGGGGTGGAGGCAGTAAGTTCTCTCGGAGGCTCCGGCTAGTGTACCCAAATCAATGAGCACCTACTTCATTAGGAGAGCTCTCCTCGAAAGGTAAGGTTGGGAAGTAGGAGTGATGGCTCAGTGGTTAAGAGCACTACTGCTCTTCCAGACGACTTTGGTTTAATTCCCAGTACCTACATGGTGGCTCAGGAGTGTCTAATTCCAGTTCCAGAGGATCTGACACCCTCTTCTGGACCTTGAAAGCACCAGGCAAGCAAAGTGTACATAATCAAAAAAAACTCCTACATGTAAAACAAAATAAACATTAAAGAAATGATGGGTCAGAAAGCTATAGTGGAAAACATCCCACATTGGCTCTTGTCCTCTGCACACATGAACATGGATTCATGCAAATAGGAGGAATATATATATCCCAACTGTGCGGCTTCCTATTAGGGTTTCTATATGAATAGACAGAAAAGTCTTTCCCAGGTGCAAAGTGATATTTGTGTATTATCTTTTTCCATGCCCTGACTCAGCGTATCAGCTTGTCTTCTACTTTCCAGAAAAGGATGCCATCAGATGGAATCCCTCATCTTCCTAACACTAAAGCTCTGGGACCTGCTAGCATTGACCGGTTCGCACTCACCACCCCCATCCTCCCACCCATGGGATGAAGGAACAGTGATGATTCCCCTGTGTAAACCTCTGCCCACCTCCTTACCTGCTCAGGGAACTAATCTTGCCTGTTCTCAGACTTCGAATGTCTCTTTCTCTGGAATTTTCTTAGCCCTTTACCTTAACCTGATGCCCGATTGAAACAAATGACACAGATCATTAAGCTACAGGGCTCTAGACTATTTGTTGAGAAATACCTCAAGGTTGGGTAGTGGGGGAGGAAGAGTGTGTGCATGGGGGAACTATTTATCCTCTGACTTTCAGTACCCTTTCAGCATACTTTCAATGAAATGAAATATATACCACCAATCTCCAGAAGATCCCAGTGGTCATTCCATTTGTGACTTTTAATCAGATTAAACCTCCAAAGAACAAGAAAATCATCTACTATGATTATATTTAGAGTTCAGGAGGCTTCAAATATTTTAATGCCTGGATCCCCAATATAGTAATATAGCTGCTTTCTTCCTCTCTCTTTTTCTTTCTTTCTTTCTTTCTTTCTTTCTTTCTTTCTTTCTTTCTTTCCTTCTTTTTAGATAGGGTTTCTTTTTTAAAATTTTTAAGAATTTATTTTATGCTCATTGGTGTCCTACCTCCATGGTAGTCTGTCAGATCTCCTGGAACTGGAATTATAGACAGTTGTGAATCGTGATGTGGGTGTTGAGGCTTGAACCCAGGTCTTTGGAAGAGCAGCCAGTACTCTTAAGCACAGAGCCATCTCTCTAGCCCAGATAGGGTTTCTTATAGCCCAGATAACCTTGAACTTGTCATATAGCCAAGACTAACCTTAAATATCTGATCTTCTTGTCTTCACCTTCCAGTGTAGGCCTTTGTTGCCATATCTAGCATCAAATATTGTGAAAGAGTGGCCACAAAGAATTCAAGAACCAGAGGATGAGGCACTCCATTAAATACTGCCTTCCATGGCTGCCGGAATCATGAACACACAGCAGTTATGAACAACTAGAAAAGACTGACCTTTCATCATCCCATCAATGATAGGGAAGGTACCACAAGGCCCTTCTTAAAGAGCTGTTGGCTGGAAATTGTTACTAGATTGGGGGAAATGGATCATTTTCTTCAACTGTATAGCCATTGGGGATCTAAGGTGAAAAAGTGGTTCATAGGGAAAGTGGTAATAAAGTGTAATGGTAGTTAAATGTAATCACAGTCTGCAGTATATGTACAAAAACCTCTCAGATAAAATATATAACTATATCATTGGATTAACCAAAAGAAAGCTTAGGGCTTTATTCATGCCAGGCAAGTGCTCTACCACTGAGTTATATCCCTGACCTTGTTGCTTCTCAAGAAAACCATTAAATAACAAATGTAAAAAGCAAGTGTAATTTTAATTATACTTTTTAATGATTTCAAAGGAGAGTGGCGATATAACAAATATCATAGAAAAGAAATTCAATGACCGTTTTGTAATGCAAGCATCTGTGATTTTGACCGGTGATGGAGACACATCGGTGATGTAACACTATTGTGGCTTTCTCCTTATATGTGTAGCTCAAGTAAAGGAAAAATTTCAGTTATATGCTAGGGAATATGCATGTAGTTTTTTTCCCCATACAAAGTTAATGGATTCTTTTATTCCACCCATAGATGCTAGGACAAGAATCTGCATAATACACGATACTATTACTGAATGTGGTTGTATCTTTCCATCCAAGAGTTACCCTCAAGGGGCCACAGGCATGCAGTAGTGACAACAAGAGAAGTAAAGACAGGGTTTCACCTTCGGATCTGTTCCAAAAGGAACCCGGTTAGAAAGTGCCATATGCGGACACCGCCAGAGCCTTGTGTTATAAAACTTCAAATATAAGTTAATTAATATTAGGATTTTGCTGAGAGTCAAACTGTAAGTCTGTTTGAGTCTCACAAAGTTAGCCACGTTGGCCTTGAACTCTCTGTGTAACCCAGCCATGACTGAACTCTCAATCTTTCTTCTAGGCCTCCTGAACAATTTATGTTAAGGTCTTTATAAGTGTAAAAGCAGATGCAATTTTAAATATGTTTCATATAGGAGGCCTGTACTGTCAAATTGTCTTCCAGGAAGCTTGTTTTTGTTATGAAAACTGGAGCTCGTTAGTCTTGCCTCAAGAGATTCAGAGAATGGGACAGAATGCCTCTACATGCTGAGAAGGAACTGTCTGCAGGGGCCAGAAGGCAGCTGGCCAGAACAAATCCCCAGATCTAAATCCACCTCCCAGATCTGCAGTTAGTGTCAATTCCTGATAGAATTTGCAAGTGGCCCTTCAAATCCATGACTTGGACTTAATCCCTGAATTCATATGTTAATGTTATTTGGAGACAAGGTCTTAGAGCAATAATAAGGATTAGTGAAGGTCACAGAGGTTGGCACTAGCAGCTTTATGAAAGAGGCTGAAGCTAGAATATTCATCCTGTCTCACATATCCTCCAATATCATATCCTCCAAGTGTTACAATGCATCAAAGCCCTTAGGACACTTGCAGCAGTTACTAACACCAGGCTCTTGCCCTTTCCAGCGTCCAAACAAACTTCTAGTCTTTATAAACTTTCTAGTCTCGGGCATTTTGTTATGGTAACAGAAAATGAGCAAAAAAAAAATCTTCTCCCATATCTTCATTTGGGATTTCATCGGATGTAATTCCTCAATCATAATCTAAAGGCCACACTTTCACATGTAAGGCACGCCCTTTCACTCTGCCTCAAACCAACAAGGGCTCCTGCTCTCCTTCCTCACCCATCCCAGAAAAGATACAAAACCTGTGGAAAGCAAACTGACCCAGAATTAGTGCTTGCTTCTCGTCAATGGTACCACCCAGACCTGCTTGCCCAGAGTTGCGGTTACTGGTTCAGCTAAGTCGAAAGGGTCTGCTTGTCCTTCCTAGTGTGCCTTCTAGACTCTTCTTGCCAGTTGTTAATAGTGCTGGTCTGACTCTCCCAACTCAGGTCTCCCTCTTTTTTCCCATATGGCCCTTGGTGTAGCGCTGACCCTTCTCGGCAGGGGGCAGTATTCTCCCTTTGCTGCTTCCGGACATACACATAAAGCTCAGAAAAGTTAAAACTGATTTAAAACCATGTCTTGTGGCCGGCTTCGCATCCTGATATTTTCATTTTCCTATAGCTGCAATAGAATTATTCCATTTCTCCTCCCATCCGGGCCCAAGCCTAGAGCTATATTACTTGCACCAGCCCCACACCCAGCCCAGAACAGCTAGAGGACAGGGAAGCATCTCGCAGCATCCACTGGCAAAGACTTCACGATCTGTTTGGGTGGGCAAAGCAACGCACGTGAAACGCAGGGCAACCAGAACGGCATCCAATCCCAGATTGGATCCGTGCGTCCCAGATGCAGCATCAGGAAGAAAACAAATGTTTGCGGAATTTGGTACCCAAGGCCATTCAGTAGGGTGTTCTCTCATCTCCGCCCCACTTTCTTTCTCGGCCTTCTCACCCCTCGACCCTCAAAGTCCAACAAGCAGATCCTAAGGGTGGGCCCTGGCTTCCTGACTGGGCTCCTGAGACACAGCGGGTTATTATCCACTCTTCATCAGCATCTCCCGAGAGCATTCAGCCGGGATGAGCAAAGAGCTCAGGGGCGGGGGCTGCGAAGGACAGACGGAGGGACCTGGCTGCAGCTCGGCGAGGGGCGCGGGGAGCGCGGCGCCCGGTCGGGGGCAGGGCGGGGAGGCTCCGCGCGCAGCCAATCCCCGAGCATCCCCCTCCCCGGCCGCCGAGAGCTGAGCGGGGCGGGGGAGCCAGGCGGTGGCGGCGGCGGCAGCGGCGGCGACGGAGGCTGCCGTGGGGAGGGATGGAGAGGGGAGGGGGGAGCGGAGCCGAGCGGAGACAGCCGCGGCGCTGCAGAGCGGCTGGGGCGGCGGCGCGGCTCCCGGTGCTCCCCCCGGCGAGCGCCCGGAGTCGGTGAGGGCCGGCCCCCGGCGGCCCCCGGAGCCATGGGCTGCATCGGCTCGAGGACTGTGGGTGGGTACCGCGGCCAGGCGCGGGTCAGGGGCAAGCTCGCCCCGGGGCGCTCCTCCGGCCCCCTCCCCCATCCCCATCCTTGCCCCTGGGGACCTCCCTCCGTGCCCGCCCGGCCCTGCCTCGCGCCTTTACTTTCACTCCATCCGCTAAGGTCCCTCTATTCCTGTGCCCTCGCGCCTCCAGGTCTTCCATCCCTCTCAGCTCATTGCCTTCTCTCCATCGCCCTCCCGCAGGCGCGGTCCTTCCCTGGTAGCATCTCCACAGCATCCTTCCTTGCTCCGTCGCTGTTCCCTACTCCCGATGGCCCCATCCCTCCACCTTCCGGCCATTCGCGCGTCTACTCTGCTGTAGCCAGAGCCTCCCCGAGCCCTTCTTTCTGGAGCAGCCCCTCTTCTCAGAACATCCTCGCCAGCCTCATCCCTGACTTTCTTCTGCACGCCCCCTCCCATCTTCACCCTCTTCCCCATATGGCTTGTGTGTTTTGCCCCCAACCATTTCCCTCTTGGTAGCCTTTTCCCGTCGCTCCTGCCTCCCCCGATTTGCTTTGTTCACGTGCATTTTCCCTCTGGGGCGGGGGCGGGAAGAGCGTGTGCCACCGGGAGGGAACCGGTTCCACGCTTGGAGGGAATGGGCTTGGGCCGGGGTGCTCTGGAAGAGCTGTGCACTCAGAGAAGAGGTAGAGGTTTACCTCCCGGAGAGAGGTCGGGAGTCCGCTTCCCAGAAGGGTGGGGTCCCCCTAGGAACCCTGGGACCCGGCTGCACCTGTCAGCGGGGGCAGGCGGGGCAGGGCCGGCTTTTTATTTACCTTTGGCAGGGGAGGGAAGAAAGGCGCTTCCTTAATGGTCCTCTCCTTCCAGCTTTTGCCTTACTACCGCCCCCCTACCCCCACCCCACGCATCCATTCCACTTTAGGGCTGAACACATTAGTACAGTCCTCTCCCCAACCCCCCAATTTTCCCCTCCCTAACTCCCAATTTCTCCCGCCTACACGCCCTAGTGACCTCAGGCTGAGAGAATAATTTGTATTATTATTACAAACAAACTCACTCTCCGGAAGCCTGATTTCTGAGACCCAGTTTATTTCCATGGAGACCCTCCTCTGCTTTCACCTCTTTCCCTGTTCTCCTCCCCTCCATCTCCCTGCCCCCTAAGGCTCTGACTCAGCTCCCCCTCTTCCTCAAAGGCCACCCCCTCCCTCCCCTAGCTCCCACTCTTCTCCCAGAGAGCTTGCTCTGCCTGCCCCGTTACTGCTGGGTCCAGATGTCTTTCCTTTCTGACCTAGCCACAGGTCCTGGTCTTACCTGTCTCACGGTTTCACAAGATCCCAAAAGAGCATAACAACTTTGGGTGTGTGGCAAGCCGATTCCTGTCCGTCCCTGAGACCCCATCCCCTTTGTTAGTTACCAGTTCTATTGCTGCATGCAGGATGCCTCTTCCTGCCCAAGACCCAGTCAGTGCGCTTCTTTCAAAATAGGGACCTATGATCCTAAACGCCAAAGACAAAGTTCATGTATGCAGTGGCTTTAGGCCAGATGGTTGCACCCGATTCTTGAATATCTCTGTAAATAGTCAAGTAATTCTTCACTTCTGTCGGGAATCTCCCTCCTGTTCCCCTAGTTTTGCACCAGTTTTCAAAGTGTCCTGTCCACCTCCACCATTGTTTTGTGTCTTCTCACCTTAAATTTCTCTTCCTTTAGCTCTGAAATTACAAAGTCCTCATGTTTCTTGTTACTATCTCTAACTCTTCTCTTGAATCGATTTCCTGTCCCCTAAGAGAATTGGGCTCAAAGTGTCCACCTCATCTTGGAACCCTCTGGCTTCCAGGGGAAAGTCTCAAGTTTTCACTTCCCAGCTGTCTCTATCCCCACCATATCTTTTCCTATCAACCAAGTTCCTGACTATTAGGAAAGCCAGAGGGGGAAAGCACATTCCTCTCATCCCTCGAATATCAAAGCCAGCTGCAGAGTAGGTTCCCTGAGAAAACTGTGCCCTTGTTTTTAGGGCAGTAATTGGTGAGCAGTCTGGATCCAATAAAGACAATCTGAACAATGCTCAGTACATACTGGAGAATGGTTTTCCTAATACAACTCAGTCTCTGACCCCCTCCCTCTCTGTGTAAACAACACCAGAAAAGGCCAGGGAGCATTTTTCCCCCTAAGTATGCTATTCCCTACTGAGCTGAAAATGAGTGTTTCATTTCACGTATTTTTTCTCTCTCCAGAAATTTGGGATGGTAGACAGAGAAGAAAATGGATAGTCAGAAGGCATGACATTGGGGGACATTGGGGTGGTGCTGGTGGTGGTGGTGGTGGTAAAGAAAGGAGGAGGAGGAGGAAGAGGAGAAGGGCTGGATCCTAGGGTGTGGCCTCTCCTCTGCCTTTTACGGAGAGGGAACAAGCAGAGAGCCTGGGAAATGAAGGTAAGAAACTAATCTGACTGCTTCAGGGAATGAGGTGATTGCGGTGGACTGGAAAGGCCTCAAGGATGTCGATCAGATCAACATGGACAGCACCAGCTCACTGCATGGCAGCAGTCTGCATCGGCCTTCTACAGAGGTAAGGCTGGTTGCTTCAGAAGCCCACCAGCTCCCCCAAGCTCCTAGCTACTTGACCCATTTCATCATCCCATAAAGCCCCAAGGGGGGAATTCTCTTCATAAATCTCCCTGCTTCCCTAAAACACACACCACATGCTCCACACTGAGGTTTTTCTTGGCCTCTAGAAGGTCTGCCTCTCTATGCATATCTGGAAGTTCCTCAGAGGAAGGCAAAATTGTTTGCACTACTAGAGGTACCCGGATACCATCCCCTCTCCTCTCTCCTACAGCAAACACGAACAGATTTCTCCTGGGACGGCATCAATGTGAGTGCAGCTACCCCTAATCCTTCTCAATCCACCTTGACCCTTCTTTTCTTTGTTTGTTCATTGGGACCCCGTGTAGACAGACTGTTCTGCTGACCCCCAGATCTCAGGGGTGTACCAGGATTATACTTCCTTGGTTTTCTTTGTCAATTGCTGCCTTGGGTATCCACCTTCCAGGGAGCCAGAAACTCCATTCTGTATATAAGGCACCCCAAGCCTTCTTATTCCTCTGCCCACTCTCTTACCTTCCCTGTCCTAGCTCTCCATGGAGGACACCACTTCCATCCTCCCGAAGCTTAAGCGAAACTCTAATGCCTATGGCATTGGGGCCCTGGCCAAGTCATCATTCTCAGGTGAGACTTCCAGACCTGGAAATGGGACTGCTGACAGGTTCTTCCTTGTGACCCTTTTCCTTAAGCCTGCTGGGGTTCATGCCCACAGCTCTGAAACATCTGGTTTTATGTTAAGTCTCTCCAATCCTGAGTATCGCCCACAAGATACGAGGGGATACTTTCCCCAGTGCATGGAATCCCATGTGTCCTGGGTAGGGATGACTGTAGAGTCTGCTAAGTATTTTGTGATATTCTGAAGGGTGTGGGTATTGTCTGACTCCATAGGGATCTCAAGGAGCATGAAGGACCATGTGACAAAGCCTACAGCCATGGGCCAAGGTCGGGTGGCCCACATGATTGAGTGGCAGGGCTGGGGGAAGGCCCCAGCAATTCAGCCACAACACAGCCATGAGGCTGTGCGCAGGGATACAGATGCTTACTCTGACCTCAGCGATGGTGAGAAGGAGGCACGTTTCTTAGCAGGTACTTCTACTCCCAAATCCCAAGCCTTCAAATGATAGTTTGTTGTTTGGATGGTCAGAGACTGACCCTTCTAATCTGCTTCCTGATGGCAAAATTGTCTTCCTGCATGTTGACCACAGGATCACATTTTCTATCAGCCTTGATTTTTAAGGTTTGTTGTTTGTTTGTTTTGGACTGGCTAATTCTGATAAGTGCCCTCCAGTACATTTTTGTTATAGCCTTAGAAAATGGGACTCTGATGAAATTTGTAAGGCCATGTGTCCCAGATGTTTTCTTTTCTCTGGTATGGTACTGTCTTCCCCCCGGCCTCTCTTAGTATAGAAGAAAAATGCAGTGGCCTTGGGCTTCAAATAACTCTGCTTGTATTTGTTTCTAAAAATGAAAGAGGCCTGGGGAATTTCTTGAGGCCATGCTCGTCAACATTTGATTTCATGAATTGACTTACTGTACTCATTACTGTGACAGCTAGTAGATGATTAAGGGAATAGCCCTGGAGACAGTAGTTTAGTTCCAGAGAAGTAGTATAGGTCTGATGACAATTATGTGGTGTGTATACAAAGGTGAATTGATCCTGTCGGCAGGTATCAGGAAGATACCCAAGAAGAGGGGTACGTCTGAGGGGAGGGGAAGGATTTTAGTGTTGCTGGTATGGGTGGTGGGTGGTGGAGGAAGTCTGAGTGGGGCTGGGTGATTGATGTGGAGGACAAGGTAATAGCAATGAGAGCTTCAGCTTTTTCGTGGCTCTGACTAGAACAGGGATCTGCAATGCTGAAATGTTCACATCCTCACTGTTATGCCCGCCCTTCTAGTCTCTTGATATAGCCCCTTATGTGACTGGGGACCCACATTTACCTGATGCTCCCTTGGGGAGTCTTCATTGATCTTGAATGTCCTAGACCACCTGAAACTAGGTTTATTTTCTTTTTAAAAACAATACTTATTATTTTATTTAAGCTCATGCATGTTTGCCTGCATATGTTTATGTGTTTCACATGTATGTAAGAGACCTGGGACGGTGTTGGATCCCCTGAAGCTGTGAGTTGCCTGGTGTGGGTGCTCAGAACCAAACTCAGGCCCTTGGCTAGAGCAGTACACTCTCTTTACCCATAAGCCATCTTTCCTGGTCCAGGTTCAAATTCTAAAACCTCCAAAGACAAACTTCTGGAACTCTGACTTTAATACCCCAGGTTGTTTCACCAGAAGAACCCACCTTTCCCTTGACCCTAGGAATCCTAAATATGAACCTTTGGAAAAATCCTCCATGGTTCAGCCTTATATCAGAGTAATAGAGTAGCCGCTGGCTACTTCATATGGAAAATGTAAGGCACCTCTTTATTAATGTTTATATTGATTGTATGTTGAAAAAGAATCACATATATTATACTTAAATAAGATTTATTATTAAAACTAATTTCACTTATTTCTGGTAACTTTTTAAAAATGATCTCATACATGGTTTATATTTTACTTCCACTGAACCACACAGCAATAGGTTCCTCCATACCCCTTACATGGGTCTAAGGGTTATTTGAGGGCTCTTTTCTTCGTTTGATTTGGTTTAGTTTGATTAGAGCTGGCTTTTTGAGACAGGGTCTCACTGTGTAGCCTTGGTTGTCCTGGAACTTGCTTTGTAGACCATACTGGCTTCAAACTCAAAAGATCCACCTGCCTCTGCTTCCTGAGTGCTAGGATTAAAGGCATGAGACACTATGCTGGCTGAGGACCCTTAAGACAATTTCATTTTTCCTCATAGGTGTCATGGAACAGTTTGCTATCTCTGAGGCTACCCTTATGGCCTGGTCTTCCATGGATGGCGAGGACATGAGTGTCAATTCTACCCAGGAGCCACTGGACTGCAATTACAGTGACAACTACCAGGAGCTGATGGAAAGTCAGGGTGAGAAAGGGCTTCAGACCCCCTCTAGCCATCCAGGTTCTTCTAGGACCTTTCCATTTGTCTCAGCTCCTCCAGTGCCCCTGCATTTGCCTCATAACCATAGGACAGTTCTGTGAGCTCTCCTTACTGCCTGTGATGTTCCGTGTCTCCTCTAACCCTGCCCACTCTGTTTACAGATGCACTAGCTCAAGCCCCCATGGATGGATGGCCTCACTCCTACGTGTCACAGGGGATGTACTGTCTGGGGTCATCTGACGCCTGGGAAGCAAGCGATCAGTCCCTCATTGCATCTCCAGCTACAGGATCCTATCTTGGCCCTGCATTTGATGACTCACAGCCCAGCCTGCATGACATGGGGCCTTCCCAACCTGCTTCAGGATACTCTGCTCAGGAGCCTCCACCTTTATTGGGGGTAGACACTGACTGGGCATCAGAAGTTGGTGGGGTGGAACTGGCTAGGGGACCTGTAGAGGAAGAGAAGAGACCACTGGCTCCTGAGGAGGAAGAAGATGCAGGATGTCGGGATCTGGAGTCACTTTCCCCACGAGAGGACCCAGAGATGTCCACTGCTCTCAGCCGGAAGGTGTCTGATGTCACATCCTCAGGTGTGCAGTCCTTTGATGAGGAGGAGGGGGATGCCAACAACTAGCTTCTTCCCACCCCACTCTGACCTGAGGGGCATGGCTGCAACCCATACCCCCGCAAGCTCCAGCAGCACAGATGAAACCCAGGCAGAAGACAGCAGGGAACTGGGAGCTTTCAGCCCTCCCCAGGCCGCTAGCCACCCTGGAAAGTGAAGGATCAGCAGGGGGTTTTATCTGGGCTTGCACTTCAGAAACCATCATTCCAAGAACTGAGACCCAGGCAATTAGGTGGCATGGTGGTGGGAGATGAGCCATGGCTATGGCTCTTGGGTCCATGCCCAGGTCTGTCGCGCCGAACACTGAATCTCAGTTTTTACACCCCCGATTTCGTCTTCCAGGAGCCTTGGCTGTGCTGTCTGAATGCCTCTTTTCTCCATTTCACTCTTGCTTTCCTGATTCTGATTTCTCTGCCCATGGCACCAGTGCATCCCCACTGTGGGAAGCAGGCCTCAGGGGCTGTTGGACATGGCTTGGCAGGTATAGCAGAGTACCTGCCTGAAGCAGTGGTCTGAAGGGCCCTTCTGTGTTTGGCATAGGCAGTGGGCCCAGCTCAGGCAATCTTTGGCTTTTGCAATCAGGAGCCAAGGGTGAGGTGGACATGGCAGCTGGGATTGACAGGGGTCACAGTATGATTCTTTATCAAGGCCTACTCAGAGACAAGAGGGTCACCAATGAGACAAAGAATAAACACAGCCACTTGAATGTCTTATGGCTGGAAGGGGGACCTTAAGCCCACTGGGGTTGGTCCAGTTCTGGCTTCTCTTTCTGCCTTCTTCCATCTGGCACCCAGCCCCAAGGAGGGGAAGCGTCTCAAATTGTTGACCTAGGATGCAGTGTCCCCTTCAGTGGGGAACCATGAGGGCCGGGCCTCCCTCTACCTTCCCAAATTCTCTGGAGCTGTTTACACTTTTATCTTTGCCTTTTCTACATTTTTATAACTTCTTGGGGACTCAGGGTTGAGCAGAGTGGAATGGGGAGCCTGGTGCTGTCACTGCCTTGGCTGGGCTGGGTGGCTGGCTGAGGGCCAGGGTGGACACGGGCTGCTTCTGCTTTTTGTCAGCTGTTCCCAGGGGTCCTCAATCCAGTGTTCCTTATAGGAGTAGCTGTGGTGAGACATACTCTTGCCTGCCCCTACCTCCTTTTCCCTTTGATTTGGAGTGGGCCATGGGGGCAGGAAGCAACAGCAAGTCAGTGCAGTATTGTTGTGAGGGTGCTGCAACAGCCACAGGTCCAATCTGGTCCTTGGCATAAGCAGAGTTTTGATAGGAGATGCCCAAGCTTGTCAGCGTGTTTTTCTCCTTCCTCCTGTCTATCCATAGCTCCAGTCCCAAGGCCTTGTGTCCTACTATAATGTCAGGGGTTCTAAATTACTCCCCTACCCATCAAAATGATGAGGCTCACTGTTGGAGTGATTCTGTTCATCTGTGATGCTGTCCTGTACCACATTCTTACACTGAAGTGTAACCAGAGTAGGTGTCCCACATCCTTCAGGGGAGGGGGAAGCATGGGATCTTAAGGTCTCTTAATGTAGGAAACATGGGAACAAACCAGGAGAGCCACAGTAGGTGAACAGTCACTTAGCTCATCTAATGCTGCCTGAATGGGAGGAGAAGATACCTCGTGTTTGCTAGTGTGTTGTGGTTTAGCTTACAAGGACCTCATTTCTAGGACTAGGAAGGGCTAACCTGCCAACCCTGGTAACTGCCCCTAACCCCTGGCCTCCTGTCCTAGCCCCCTGGGAATCTGCATGTTGAAGCTAACCTATTCCCAGGGTCTCTTTGCCTTGTCTATCCTGCTCTATCAACACGTTTGTCTCATCTCAGTGTCCCCGTATTCTTCCCCAGGTGACCGTGGACAGCAAGTCCAGTGAGCAGGTGTATTCATCTTGGTTCCCTTTGCTCAGGGCCCTGGAGAGTTAGGAAGAGTAAACTAAAGCAGCTTTCTTTCCCCCTTCCATTCCTCAAGGAAGCTAAATGGTCCCCAATGAAAGACTACAAAAGACTTGAAGAAACTTAGTAGGGTTTGTACCTGAGCAGGGGCTTGGTGTCCCCAGGCTGCGGCATACTGCCACAGAGGCTCACCCCACTCTGAAAAGAGAAGACTCAAGGAGCTGGCCCAGGACCATTTTGAACTCTTTTAGAGGGAGGGACCACCTCTTTGGTGCTGGGGCAGGGTGCATGGGGGTTTGCTTCTAGCCTACTTTAGGGGAGGGGTGGGGCATGTGCAGGAAAAGGGTGTTAGGGGTAGGTGGGAAGGGTTGCTTTTCCTTTGGGGTTAAAGGCTGTGCAGCACGTTTTACAGCAGCCGGGGAGCAGGGCTGTTTTTTATATTCTTGTGAATGAAACTGCTCTTGCTGAATGATTTTTTTTAAGGGGGGGTACACCTTCATTTTCAATTGACTTTATTAAATGAAAATCCAAACCTTCCATTCCTTCCCTCCCATTGCCTCCCCCAGCCCACACACCTTCTTTCTTTCCCTTGTGTTAAGAAGGGAATCTTGAAGGACGAGTTCTTAGCCTTGTTCATATAGATCCCACACTCTGTTTTCCAGGTCTGAGAAATACCCATTTTTATGGTCAGTCTTAGCATGTTTTCTTAATGTGAAACTCTCACCCCAGGCCCAGGAAGGATTCTATGACATATATGACAGAGAGAATTCTATATAAATATATATAAGTATTATAGATTATATACACATGGGCATGGGCTTGGATGCCCCCTGCTAGTCCTCCTACCTAGGCCTCAATGTCTTAGCCTGGGGTGGTGGAAGGAACCCATGTTGGAGAAGGGCAGAGACTGTGTTGAACAACACTAAACAGAATGTGGTGGCATCCTCTGACTATGAGTGTCTTATTTGGGGGGGGGGGGGACAGAAGAAACCTGGAGTTGGGGAAAGGGACAGAACTGGGAGAATATATGAGGGTTCAACTACAGAGCTAAAGGCATACAGTGAGGGACAGAAAGAACCCATGAATGAGCCAAGGTGTCTGAATGTTACAACACCCGGCATATATTTCTAGGCTAAGCAGGCCAATGCTGTACAGTACGACTATCAAGCTCCTTGCTGGTTTGAAAGGAAAAAGATGGGGGTCCTCTAAGGATGAGTAAACTAAAGCTTGCCACGCTCAGGGTGCCCCAGTTTATGCCAGAGGATCCCACAGAGTTTATAAAGGGCTGGAGTCTGCATTCCCCAAAGCTGCACGAGACAGAGCCTTGTCTGTTTTGGGAGGAGCTCTAGTAAGAGTGGCCCCAAGGCAGAGCTGACTCCTGGCGGGCTAAGTTAGTTAAGTGTAACAAGGAGCTAGGCAAAGAGGCTGGGACAAGAAACAGAGCTCTCGGCTGTAGGGGTCTGACACCTGTACTGAGCCATGACGCCTGTCTCTACACACATCATCAACCTCCTTTCCAGGGAACTGCACATGGTTCTGTGGAAACAAAGGTTGGCTTTTTCAGCCCTGATAAAGGGCTTGGCCTAGAAACAGTGGCAGCAATGATGGGGTCTAGGACAAATTTGGGGGAGCACACAGGTAGAAAGTACAGCTGGCAGGCTTGGGGGCACATTTTAGGGTAGTCAATCCACATGGCAATATTGTGGTCCCACATGCCCTTCCAATGTGACACTTGCGGATTCTTTCAATCTGGGCCTCCACTCACCTACTCCATATGGAAACTGAAATATAGACAGGCATGCCGGGCCAGGATGGTGACAGAATGACACTGGGAACTGTGGGGCATTAGAGTGACAGGGACTGAACCTGCACAGCAGGAACACAGAAGTCCTTTGAGCATGGGGCCTTGAACCCTCCCTGGAAATGGGGAGGGGGGTCTGATGGACCCAAATTCTTCCCTGCCCAAGATCAAGTTCTCCTTAAGATCATCACCATCACCTTTCATAGTGGGGTAGGAACAACGATGAAATGGAGGTCTCCCCAACTTCAGGGCACCCATTTCATATACAAGCCCACTCTCTGACATGGGCCCTGTGGTTTTTATGAAGAAAGCTTGGAGGGTGTTGTTCACAGGATCAGCTCGTCCTCATCTTCCTCATCAGTGGACCGCAGACTGGGGCCATGCAAGATGTCAGCCAGGTCCTCCTCAGGCCCTAGGTTCCCCACCATCTCCAGTTCCTCCAGCTCACCCTCCACTCTGGCTGGGGCCAGGCAGGAAGGGACCTCTGGAGATGGTGGTGGGACAGGAGTCTCTGGCATGGTAGGAACCATGACTTCTCTTTCAGGAGCTCCATCTTCACCCTCAGGCACATTCCAGCTCTCTGCAGGAGGGGGTGGCCCCCCAGGGGTCTTCCGAATTGAAGTTGTATTCCGGAAGCTGGCAAGTGGAGGGCGAAGCTGCACTCCAGATTTGGTGTGGCCCTTGATAGCTTTCTGTAGCTAAGGAAGAGGAGAGGTAAAGAGGTAGACAGTAGGAAAAAAGGAAGACAGAGGGCAATGAGAGAGACACCACAAGAATAGACAAACCAGGAGGAAACAGAAACAGAAATAGTAAGAAAGCAAGAAACAGACAGGGAACAGACAGGGGAAGATGGAAAGACAAACTACTCCTGTATTTCAACTCCTCTCCAGTTCCCCTGAGAAAGCACCCCCCAGGAACCTTCTTCTCCTTAGTGCTCGAAGAATATCTCCCTCACAGTTCCACACCCCTCCCCATAGCTCACACCTAAAGCCCATTCCCAAGTTAAGCTGCTGGGAGAAGAATACACAGGCTTCCTTCTGGGCTGGAAAACTATGTGACCACAACATGCCTTGCAGTCTTCTGATAGGACATCTGTATTATATGTTCCCCATTCATGTCCCCTTGTCCTGGATCCATTCTTCCCTCTCTCTGGTCAAGTGAGATTTGTTCATCCTTACCTCTTCTAGTGCCAAGACACCTCTGAGCTTCCCCATGCTGGTCACATAGGCAAGATGGAGGCCAAGAAGTGAGAAGAGTGTATGAGTCTGATGGGGAAAGTACAGGTCAGCATGTCCCCACTTCTGCCCTCCCTTAGCCCTGAGCAATCAGCAAGGGCTTGCCTTGTGCAGAGTTGTCTGCTCCACCAGCTGGAAGGGAGACTGGTCAATGCAGCAGAAATCAAAACACACAGGCTGGCTCAGCTGCTCCCGCTCCCAGGCCTCAATCTGTTGACAAAGTTTCACAGAGACCCCTTCAACTCGGCTTTGTTCTATAGGAACCACCACAGAAACCATTGATCAATAGGTATACTTTTTCTTCTCAGAGACTCACAGCTTACTTCTCCTCTGTTATCTGGCCTCAAACTTTACCCTTCACCTTCAGGTACCCAGAAAGTGGCTCCTTCCCATAGTCTTCTGAGAGTTCTCCTGTGTCTCTAAACCTTCTAACTTTTATTACCTCCATTTTCATTTCTTTCCAACCTTCGTTCTGTACCTTACTGACATTCCCAATCAGACATGTTTTCTGTCTAATAATCCATATCGTACCTTGACACTTTGTGAGTCTTTGCCTTTCAGAAATGGCACTTTTTATACTCAGTCTGGAATGTTGGCACTTACCTTTGCTCTGCCTACTGGATGTGCACTCATTGAGTGCTAAGTGATATCAACAGGTGAAGTCCAAGGAAGCTAGCAGTTGCCCCTTATGTGGAAAGCAGAGTGGATATTTATTGAATCTGAACAGACTCTGTACCACTTCATACGTAGTTGACTTGAACTGTCTATGTTGTGCATGGTTTTGTTCTATTGGTCTATTAACTAACTCACTAAGGTACAAATCCAGATAAGCCATCCTCTCTAGCATTATAATTGAATCTAAGATGTTCTTTGGTCCTACTTTCTGGGTGATGTCACTTCATCTGTTTGTCCAAATCTGCACTCAAACCATAAGAAAATGTCAGTAAAAGTTGTCCTCACATTTAGTATGGTGTCAACAGTGAGCCTCCCTTCATGTGAAATTTCTGGACATAGCCATATATACTCTAAACTCCTATGGCCTGACGCAAAGGTCATGTGGGGCCTAACTAGCTTTTAGCATAAGAGGACACTTATCCAAAATGTTGCAAAGAAATTGGGGCTAGAGGACTTAGATAGGATCTGTTTTCTTGCTTCAAGATCATCCCAGAACTTCTCAGCTTTGTTTGTTTGTTTGTTTTTGCCTTTCCCCAGTAACAGAGACACCATTTTCAGAGAACGTTTGCCAAGAACTTCATCTGTGCTGGGCATAATTCTAATTGCTGTGCACATCATAGCTCATGGAATCCTCTTAAAAACTTTCTCTCTAACTACATTTTGCAAATGAAGTATGGATGCACTGTGTTAAGTCTGCCAAGGGCTCCATAGACAGCCATTACTGGACTCTAGTGTTTGTGAGCTGACCACACCCAGATACAACTGCAGCTTCTGTTCAAGGGGAAGATGTTGCTGCTGGATCATTTTGTTTTAATAGGTTTTTTTTGTTTGTAAGATTTATTTATGCATATGAGTACACTGTAGCTATCTTCAGACACACTAGAAGAGGGCATCAGATCCTATTACAGATGGTTGTGAGCCACCATGTGGTTGCTGGGAATTGAACTCAGGACCTCTGGAAGAGCAGTCAGTGCTCTTAATCACTGAGCCATCTCTCCAGCCTGCTGCTGGGTCTTATAAAAAGTTCAGCACCAGTTAGAAGCCGAGCTCTCTCTATGTTAGATTTAAATCATAGCTGGGATACCAGGTGACTTTTTTCACATGAAATTCTTTCCATAATTTCTGTAATGCTTAATATGATTTTTACCAAAATCAACATCCTGATGTTGTCAAGGTGATCAATCTCTTAAAATATACTAAATGCTTAATTTTATTGAAACTTATTCCTCAATAATGGCTTCTTTATAAAAAAAAAAAAAAGCAATACCTTCACTGGGTGAAACAATCCGTCTCAGGCTATAGATTTTCTTACCTCTTCAGGTGACATGTTATCCACTAAATCTGTTGAATCCTAAGGAACAAAGATACAAGGCCAAGTTCTTCCCTTCTCTTCTCAGGTTAGTCATGATTCTCAGAAACTATGTCCTCTAGGGCAGGTTCCAAAAAGCCCCCTTTTCAAACCATCACCTTGGTGGGACCTCTGCCCTTCTAACCAAGGACTTTGGTTTTCCATTCCTAAAAGACAAACTGACCATCCTTCTTTCTCTAACACACCCTTACCTGGGTTATTTTCTTCTTTGTGGAGTGAGCTTTGCCCAGTAAGCAGTGCAGCAGGCGCTGGAAGATGGAGGACCTTTGATCTGAAAGGAGCAGTGAGAAGATGGAGGAAGTGGCCAGGGGCTTCCAGTGGCCCCTGACACTGTGCCATTAAAGAAGTGCACTTCCTCAACGCTGTGCCTCAGTGGATTCCTCTTTTCTACCTCTGTCCCAACTCCCTAAGACAGCATTATAGAGATTAACCAATTAGAGTCAGCTCTTAAAATCACGCAGCCTCATATCTCCTTACAAGACTAGCTCTTAGGGAAAGGTGAGTCCCTAATGTAATTCCCAGGACGTGTTGAGAGGCAGTTACCTGCAGAGTCTGAAGCTTCAGGGGGCTGTTTGTGGCTGGGCAGTGGCCCGTTAGGCTCTTCAGGGTATGATGGAGCAATAGGAAACTGGGGAGGCAGAGGAGGAGGGGGAGGAGGAGGAGGAGTTGGAGTCTGTGGAAGCTAAAAAATAAAATAAGCAAACTTCTTAGATTCAGAGAAGTCCCACATCACATGATACCTCGCTACCTTTACGAACAGGTGCCCAGGAAATCTAA
The DNA here is from genome assembly GCF_021556685.1 of Rattus norvegicus. Classification (NCBI taxonomy): domain Eukaryota; kingdom Metazoa; phylum Chordata; class Mammalia; order Rodentia; family Muridae; genus Rattus; species Rattus norvegicus. The sequence goes on along the minus strand of NC_141537.1, from coordinate 71,941,661 downwards.
CTGTACCCCTTTCCCCAACCTCCTAAATTCCTTTTTTTCTTTCCAAAAACACCATCCTGGCACTAGTCTCTTTTGCCATGGATTCCATGTTGTCTCTTTCTCACTCTTCCGTGTTTTCCTTCCCCCCTTCCTTTTGTCCTGCACCTCTCATAGTCCCGCCCTGCCCCACCCAGTCCAGCAATGCCACTGGTGACACCTACTGACAATTCTCCCTGTCAGCCTCCCTTTCCCTTTTGTCTTGGTCACCTCTGTCTTCCGGGAGACGTCCTCATCTTCATCTTCATCTACGAAGGCAAAGGACTCAGGTCGACCACCAGGATGCCACTCCCCAGCCAGCTGAGCCTGGCCATTATAGGGCAGCTCTGATAACTTTCGAGCCATGTCCTGGGCAGCCTTCAACCTTCGCTCTGCACACAGGTGGCGCTGCAGGAGGGACTGCAGTTCTGAGCGTTCCACAGAGCCTAGCAGGATCATTGAATCTGGGGGAGAACCACGTGTCCTTGATGGCCAGCTCCACATCCACCCGGCTACCAGGTCAGGTGAAATAGAAGCTGAGAGCCTTTTCTTATTCGAATTCTTGCCTTTTCTTACTAAAAACTCATCTTAAACTCCAGGGTGGCCTAACTTGATCCCTGTAATTCCTAACATTTAGCACTTACAGACTCAATTGGCACCATACTAATTGGTGCTAATCTGTACTTAGCTGTATGCTGCCCTAACATAGTGTTTGCAAATATGTAAGCTCACTATTAAAATAGGCTGATCAACCCTATCCAAATGCAATGAAACGTGAGAGGCAGTTGTGACAACCTTAGACTCAATCACACTCTGAAAGACGTCTATGGGCAACCTAGTACTGGGTCTTCTATTTTAGAAGACTCATCACTTAAAGCACCTGACCCTGATAGAATATGAGCAAAGTGTTTACTTTTCATGAGCCCTTTATGTGTTTATAGGAATTCTGCTACAGTGCTGAACATTTGCATTAAGTTTACTACCGTAGTATTGCACCAAGGGCACTTAGATCTTAGATGTACCATATACGGTTACTTCTTGGCCATTATCAAGAAAGCCTTGTACCCCACTGGCTGCGCCCTTGCTGCCATGTAACAGGAAGATCCATGGCTTCAGAAGTTCCTTAGAGGTCTCTGAGCTTAGGGAAATGCCTAGACTAATGTAGCTTGAGAAATTTGGACACTCAATATTTGAAGTTGAAAACTAACAATTTTTCTGGCTCCAAACAGCTCCTCATCTCTATTTTCTAATTCACAGACTAGGAAGGTCCAGCTAATAATTAGAACTCCAAAGATAGAGATTATGACATCTACATTCAAAGACTACCCAATCTAATGAGAAAGACAGACTACAGGGAGAACTGACACACACCTAAGTGAAAGTGGTGGGCAGGAAGAATGGTGACGAGAAGGAAATGTGAAAATCACAGTTACCAAAGTCATTCACTCCTCCATGAGGAAGAGTTTTCACTGTTCCTTAGGTTGGTCATTGAAGAAATGACAGAATTTAATTAAGTGTGTATGGGGGGATTTACAGTTGACCCACATGTTTATTAGTCCCTATTTGTGAACTCACTTGCTCACAAGAATATATATCTGTGATTCCAATACTAGAGATGTCTTGGCTGTAATTCACAGCCACGCACAGAGCAACAACAAAGTGAACCTCGTGAATCTCATGTTCCCAGCTGAGGTGAACAAACAGCACGCGGCCTCCCCATTTCAGCCAGAGAAACAAGGGCTCTGTTAGCAGTCTATCTGAGCCACAGTGTTTCTCCAATCTCTGCTTTGTGTGGTGATTCTGCTCTTTAAAATGTCCCCTAGATGCACTGCTGATGCCGTCTACTGTTTCTGAGCACAGGAAGGGAAGGCTGTGCTTTGCCTTACTGAGGAAACATGTTAGATGAGTTTTTGTCTGGGTAGGATTACAGTGCTGTTGGCGATATGTTCAGGGTTAATAAATGAAAAAAAAATCTAGTAAATAAGGTGTCTTAAGAGAGAGACACATATAAAACATAGCTCTGTATTGACTGCTTGGCAAAAATGCTGTGACCAGAGTCTAAAGGCCTAGCTCTGCATTAGAATACAGAACATTCACCAATCCCAAGCCCAGGAAGACTTTAAGATTCATGGCGGCCATGAAGAGTAAGAACTTCGCGTACTGGCTTAATAGCAGTTTAACTGCCTGTGGGCCTGTGTTACGGACGTTTGTTTTCTGCAGGAAGAGTGTGCTCCTCAGTAAGTCTTTGCTGAGCTTCCCCAGCAGCTTACAGTCAGCCTAACTGGATTCCCACTCACCCGGAAGACTGCTGAGCCCATTTCTGGGTGTGTCTATGAGGACATTCCTAGAGATTAAATGAGGGGGCAAGATCCACTCTGAATATAGGTAGCATGATCTTATAGTTTTGCATCCCAGAAAGAAAAAATAGAAGCACAAGAAATGGGGGGGGCGGTGTGCGTCTTGGCATCGGGGCCTGCCACGATGTGTGCTGCTCTGTTCCAGCATTTTGTCTCTACCAAAATGGACTGAACTCCTGGAAACCATACACTGAAATAAACAGTTCTCCCTACCATGTTTCCATTAGGTGTTTTAATATCAGCATTAGAGAGTTACTAAGGTGACAGTGGTGTTCTCTGCCACTGTACAACTCACTGGTCACCAGGTGGGTAGTCTTTGTTGGCTTCCTTACTTTCCACTTACCTTTGGAGTCAACCAATGGTAAAGTCTTGACTGTGGTGGTCTGGAGTAGGTTTCTTAGTTCCCCGTATGTACAAGAAGCTGAAACAAACTTCACGTCACGTACCATGATGTCCTCAACAAAAATTGTAAATTTGCTAAGAGGGAGAAAGCATCCTGGGTTAGCCCACTCATGGCCTATGCTGGCCCTTCCTTTTTCCCACAAGGTCTGCCATGCTTCCTCTCACTCACAGTATTTACTAAGTGTGTGCAGATATGAAAATAATTAAGAAACAATGCTTCCCAACACTGATCTAGTCTCATTTTCCACTCCAGAACCTCCCTCCTCCCATCATTATGTAAACTAATTCCAGCTGGTGGCTGGCCCTGACCTGAGCTGGTTCCAACCAAGGTCTGGCAAATAGGGAAGCTTCTTGACCTGGATGATGCTGTCATAGAGGGAGGGCTGCAGACTTTGGGCCACCATGTTGGCCAAGATAACAGCCACCATCATGGGCAGGATGTGAGCAATCTGACCAGTTAATTCGAAGCAAATCACAGCTGTGGAGACTGTGTGAGAGACAGCCCCTGTCAAAGCTGCTGCTCCTGGAATGACAGGAATGTATTAATGGATTGGAGTTGTCTTTCCTGACATGGACAATAAATGAGGGCACAATGACAATGACACAGAATAGGAGACAGGACCTGGTTAGTGTCAGGAATTCTAGATTACTATTTTTCAAGAGTAAGGGCTAGAAAGCTGGCCTGTTCAAACATTATCCTTTTGATCTAATGTATGTATAACATTCAGCAAGTCACAATTTGTGTAGATGCAGAGCTTTTCATTTACAATGTGAACAGAGTGATATCTTACCCATTCATTGCTTTTCCACTGAACATTAAAAGACCCAGCGATGGCATCTTACTTTGAGCCTCAGGTGTCAATCATGTCAGTTTATAAATAAATAGTGTGAAAATTCAAGAATCATGTTATGGACATAGAGCAATGGCATTACCTTTATTGATCAGGATCCACCGGTTTTGAGTCTGTGTCTACTATATTAACAAGGCATACTTCCTTGGTATACCGTGCTCTCATCCACTGACTAAAATGGATACTAAATATCTTCTAAAATTCTTACACATTTAAATCATTATGACTCTATACAATAGAACCAATCTTATGTATTTTAAATTGTTTTCTTATCGACTCACTAGTCACTCATACTTTAACTGTATTTCTTATTCAAACACGAGAAAAGGGCTAGCCTGGTCTAAAGAGTTTCAGGACATCAGAGCTATGTAAAGAGACCCTGTCTCAAAACAACAACAATGACAACAACAACCCCTAAAAGATAGTAAACCATAAAGCTAAAGAAACATAAAAAAGAAAAAACCCTAAAGCCAACAAAATAATGAAAATATCCTGTGAGGAAATATAAAAGAAGGCTTATGTGAAAATATAAAATAAAAGGTCACAAAAGTCTAACATTGGGACGTGTGATCCTAGTAGGTGATGCACACACAGAGCATAGTTCAGAACATAAACTACATAGTATGTGTAAAGTGGGAAATGTACATTATGGAAGAAGAGAGATGCTTGAGAGGTATGAAGAGAACTGAAGACGCCTATTGATAAGGAAACTTTTATAAATGGACTAGGGTCAGGCAGTAGAGTGCTATACATAGGTCTACCTCACAAGTCATCTTAGAAGTCCAGGGCTCATGTTTCCCAGCTCTCACTCTTGATTTCTTAGCCTCCATTAACATCAGCACAGCTCAGTTTGGACTTGGCCCATCGCCTGCATTATTGGTTCCGTAATTATCAGGAAAGAAAGAGCCCACTAACCATGCAAAGACAATGCACGTTGCCCCTTCCCATCTTCTTATTTGATTCCTATGTCCATTTTCCACAGGAGGGAGGACTAAGGCTTACAAAAAAGAAACAGTGGGAGGCAGAGCCGTGGGCTCGTCGTTTGAACAAAACTTGAATTATATATTGTTGTCTTTAAACTAAATTGCTGTACATTGAAAGAAGATGTGTAACCAGACTCGATATCTGGTTATAGAGGTTAGGAATAAGTCTCACCAATCACTGCATAGCCCCCTGGTAAGATCTTATAGATGATATCATCAAATAAGATACCCTCAGGGAACAGCATGGCCATGATCTCTCCTACCAGCCTTCCAAAGGCAGCTCCTAGGGGGAAGATAAAGAAGAAAAATATTAAGATAAATGTCTTTGTCTCTATACTCTCGGAATATATGAGCTTAGGCATTAAGAGTACAAACATTCTAGGTTTTTCTACCAACCACCCAGACTGTAGCTATTAGTACGATGCCATCAACCCTTACCTAGCACAAAAACAGGCATGAAGCCTCCACAGGGTATGGGCATAGTCGTGGCCACAATGGACATCCAAAACTAGGGTGAAAAAAGAAACATTACAGTACTCTTTCCAAAGGTTCCCCCATTCCCCTCTCTGCTCTTTACCCACCTCCCTCCTGCTTCAAGAATCATAACAGAAATGTCCTGAGATAGCTAACCCTGTTGGAAGCCTTCTTGTCTGTCACCATTCTCCAGAGTCTAAAAAACTTGGCGCTTTCAGGCTGAGAGATCAACAAAGACATCAGGATAAGAAAGTTCCTCCAGATGGCTAACACAAATCCTTCCAACTCTGAGTGACTATATATTTTTTTTTGGCAACCTAGAACAAGGGAGCCCAAGAGGATACCTTTTTCACTGTTCCAAAATGACCCACACCAGTGAACTCTGTCAGCCCAGGAAGTTTACCTCTGTGGAGTAGTCCGAAATGCTAAGCTGGAAGATGCTTTTACCTTCCCAGCTGATATCTTTATAAACGGGCCCCAAATCAATGTAGCAGATACCTTAAAGTCTGTTGAACTTTTGTAGGATTAATTTAGCTTTGATTTGACCATTTACAAAGCCATAGAGGAGGTAAGGATCACAGGGAACCTGAAGAGAAGACTGCTCTGCTTGAGCCTTTGTCTCCGATATCAAACCACCTTAAACAAGGATTGAAATTATATCTGGATCCTGGGGACATACGGTGATAGAATGTATTCTTAGAATCTGTGAGGCCTTGTGTTCAATGCCCAGTACTGAAAAAAAAAATCACTGATATGTCTTGACTCAGGGGCAAACTGAGAACCTGATTAGTCTTTCAATATAACAGAAAAGATATCCAAGGTCAACTTTGCAAGGCACCATTCCAACAGAAATTGGGGCAATTATAGCAAGAGCAGTATGAGGCAAAGAATGCAGAAGAATTCAGAAATAGAGCAGAACAGAAGTAATGGCTAAACATTAAATGCCTAGAGAAAAAAAAAAATGAAAGCATGAGGCACAGTTTTGAAGGTACTTCCTATGTAAGCTAAGAAATCTTAGAAAAGGATTCCAAACTAACTGGGTACAAAACGAAAATGGCTAAAAGTCTAACAAGCTGTGAAGATTAAAATATTTGAAGTTCCTTGAATTATACGGGTGATATATTAATAAAAATAAATTTCTTAAGTTTATGAACTTTAGAAAGCATTGCTTCAAGCCAAGGCTAAACCCAAGAGGTACTGATGAAGACCCAGAGAGGATTTTACTCCAGAAGTGTGAGATGAAGCAAAATATTTACTTCATGTCAGAATATGATCATCAAGATGGTTGAGAACTGCAATTACATGTGCAAAATGAAAAGACTTCAGACTGACGATTCTTTGCGGGAAGAGGGTGAGCCTTACTTCTGCCTCCTCCGCAGTGGCCCTAAGCTCCATAAATGTAGACAGGAAGCAAAGAAAAACAATAAATTGATGGTGTGATGTTCATGTAAAACAGTAAAGATTCCTCAAAGCTTAATATTTACTCAAACATTCCAAAGTAATATTCATCCGGAGAGCATGCTACGAATGCAGATGAGCTCGCCTCTGGAGGCGAGTGTCTCAGACAATCTGGAGGTGGATTCCCATGCACTTGTTGCTTCAGCTTCTTGAGTGATGACATTTAGCACATCAAGAATCCTTGCACTCTCATGTATTCTTGGGAATAAGAACATGGTAGTCAGAGGGGGAGTTTGTAGGCTCAGATTATCTGAAAGCTCCAGAGATACAGATGGTGGGCAACAGATAGGTCTGATTTTGAAGCCGAAAGCAGTATCTTCCCAGAGAAGTGTAAATCCAGACCAGGGGGTGCTAAAGCTATCATCTCCCATGGCACAAACAGGGTGACTGAGATTAACAAACTTTTTTTTTTAGCTATTGCTATATGAAGAAAAAAACCAAGAGTCGTGTGGCACAGAAGCAACTTCTAAGATTTTAAAGACCCAGTTCTAAAGAAATGAGAAACCAGAAACCTATTATCACTGACATCATTATATTTATACCCATCACAAGGAAAATCAAGCTAAAAGGCTCCCATAGGGCCTCAGGCTGTGCTAAAACTCAACAACCATAGGCAATGGTGTTAGCCTTAGTAAAAGGGAGCAGAGATGGTAGAAATGCATTCATGTTCATGGAAAATCCCTTCATGAACAACATGATGACGCTTCGCACACCTTGAGGATGGGAAAGGCAGGGAAGTAGGACATGCCTTTCACCAATATTAAGGAGCAGCTGAACCGAGAATGTAAGCTCCCTTCCTGACACTGCCAGAAGGCCACATGGACACAGACTAGATTTCAAACCTAGTTGTGAAAAGTAGTACTAGTCCCTGCTTTGGCTTCATCACAATTGGAATGTCTCACAGGCTTCCATTTGGAAATTCATCTCTGTTGTGATATCAAGAAGGTGAGGACCTAATCAAGCTGTGGTACTTTGGTGTGGAGGCTTTGGAAATTTCTAAGGATTAGACAAGACACTGGACAAGACATTAGTGATGGCTTCCTGGTAGCTTTCTGAGGAGTGAGAAACAGACAGGAACTCAACCTCAGGTGCTTCTTGTTGTTGGCCACGTGATCTTCCTCACAGCTTAGGATTCTGTTAGCAAGAGCGCCATTACGGATGTGACTGTGTAACCTTGGATGTCCAAAACTGTGAGCCAAAAATTACTCTTTTCCTTATAAGGCAGCCTACCACAGATATTTAATTAGAATAAAGAAAACCAGATGGATAGAAGGACTTCTTTATTTTAATTTGGCTATATGTTCTATTTTTCACAGCTGAAAAAAAAATAAGGGTACCACTGTGAGTGCAGTGATTGGGCAATGAAAACACTGGGAAGCAGTGACTGGGAAAGCTGACTTTGCAGCAAGGAATACTTTGGTAATTAGAAGTCGTAAAGAATGTTGTAGATCTTCTATAAACTGTTGGGATTGAATATAGCCCAAAACGTGTTTCTCTTTCTTGCAAACTTACAATATGAATGTTCTCTAGGATATAATTCCATGAGACGTTAATTATAGTGACATGCAGATGAATCCTTCTATGTCATCCAAGTGGGGTTCTGAAAATAAGCTTGATTTGGGGAAGATATATAACTTGAACTCTGGGGATATGAATAAGGTAGAAAGTAAATGGTGTTAAGAGATATTTTATTTTTTAGAAAGCTTGAAAAATCTTGATATTTTAGCAGTCTATAGAACCCCAGAGGTAACATACAGCTTAGACCAAGCTGTAACATAGATTCTGAACTACTATCAAAACGTGGACTGGGTTCTTGCAGATGGGAGTGTAGACACAGCAGTCAATGCAGTTATTGTATGGGGCTCATGCTATAATCTCAGCAGGAGATTATACGTTTAAGGCTAGCATGCGCTACAAAATAAAACCTGACTTTGCTCCCCAGTAAAGTAAGTTCAACCAGTATAGAAAGCCAGAACATGTAAATTAGAGAAGATGAGAATTATAAATCAAAGTCCAGACACTGAATCCTTAAGAAGACTCTTGAAATGTTTTCTGGAAAAATTAGCATTCATTTTGAAGAAAGAAACAGAAAGGGTAAAACAAGGCATCCAAATACTGATGAAGCTAGTTCACCATCAGTGAATGGGCTGGGAAAGAAGAAATCCACAGCAAACTCTGGGAGCCTACGCTTCAGATCTGAGACCTGGTGTGTGAAGCAGCTGGCACCTTTAATAATAATATCACTGAAAAGTGTGTTAACAAGCAACAGCAGAAAACTAGGAAATACAAAATTAGCCAAAAGCCAATGACCAAGAGTTATGTACTTGGCACATGGGATTCATAGCATTTATTGAAAAACCAAAGTCACTGTCTTACAAGAATAACACCAATATGACTTAGTGGTTCATAGTTTTGTATAATATAAAGTCATGAAAATATCATAAAAGAGCAAGGTATTGAAAAGCAGGGGAATTTAGGCTGGACAGAGATACCTATAAGAATCCCAAGTCCCACAGGAAATACTGGCTTGGTTATTTAAGGCATGTTACTAGTAAAGGAGAAATCCCCAAAAGGAGACCAAACAATCATCAACTATATAGGTGTCACAATCAGGTCTGGGAATTATAAACATCTTAGTACGAGGTAATAATGTAAAGTCCCCACATTTATAATTTGTGATAAGGCAGATCTAAAAAGGAAAGGATGCGAAGGTAGCAGCTTTTATTTCCTAATTAAAGTTAGAAAAGCTGGTCTAGTCTAGAAAAAAACCCCTTATATTCTCACTGGCTGAACAGGGAATAATTACATTTGTAAAAATTATTTATAGTCTTAATAAGGTTGATTTGGTATCTCATCACCTTCAAAATTCTAGAAAAGAGATGAGAGAGATTTATGTGCAATTCACCTGGAAGTGGATAACAAATCCGTGGAGATTAAATATCTAATTATCTAACACGTGGGAGGAATTTGGTTAATTGGTCTGGGGTTTTTACACAGTTATCTATATTGCTAAACTCTGTCTTGCTCAAATTTACTTGACTGCTCTGATGCCTTAAAAAGATAACAAGAGGAGCTATTAAAAGGGTTATTATAATTATGGTGCACATCACTAAGTTGACATGAACGGAGCAATTAAACTACACCCTGGTTCATTTTGATAGACAGGCAACTTATGCTGTGGTTTCCTCATGATTTCTGTCTAGGTTGGACACAGAGCAGATGAAGTTGTATCCTTCCTGTACAAGGCCTGGGCCCCTCTACTGTAAACAGAGAGAAGCTCAGAGGGGCAGAATACCTTCATGACGAAGAAGAGAAGGATGATGATGACCACGTTGACCTGGGGGTGAATCCACACAGCTGACTGGCCCAAGCTTTTGGGATCACCTATGTGCTTTACCCATGTGTTGTTGTCAAAGAGGGTGCTGATAGCTTCACGGGGCATCAGCTGTGAGGGAAGAAGCAGAGCGGGCAGGTTTTCCACAAATGTATTTTATGTCCTGTGTTAGAGAACGTATACCCAAGCCTCGTTAGTCCAGAATTCTTTCTGTTCTTTTCTCTGAGAGAAAGTCTACCCTTGGGCAAAACTATGCAAGCTCCAAGTCTGAGCAGTTGCCCACTCTTGGCTTAGATACAGAGCCACAGGTCTGAGCTAACCCCCTGCTCTTAGACACCCCTAGAGCTGACCTCTCCAGCCATGAATTGACCCATTCCTGGTGGAAAGGTGAGTGAGGCGATGACAAAAGTAACGATTCCAGGATAGAGCAGGCGGCTGAAAAAGAGAAAAAAGTTAGTGCTATCCCCCACTTAGCCAGCCCACAAAGCAGCCACACTCAGCTGCCGAGCTGTTGTTTCCCATAGCCTTCTATTCATTTCAACAACGAATACTCTCTTGGTCAAGAAAATGACCGCTTGGGAAAAGCCTGCACAGCTGCCCCTACCCACAGTATCAGAGCTTCCCACAGCTGAACACAGCAAGGCCACCTAAAGGCATTCACCTGAAGGAGGAGCTGCTGGCGGGAAATCAGAAGGTAAGTGTGCAGGGCAAGGGAAGGGCAATGACTCACTGCTTAGCAAGAAACTGGCTGAGAGCCTTGTGCTTTCGGACACCGAGCATGACTTGGCGATGCAGATAAACAAAAACAGCTCCCAAGAACCCGCAGCAAATCCTAAGGGTGCAAGTCACAAGGCTGGAAGCTCTGACCCGGACTCTGTAGGGAAGCAACCCAGCAGCTTCCCTCCTTCTCTCACCGCTCAGCTGCCTCATGGTTAATCCATACTTTTATTTATGCTCTCCGTGGCTTCTTCCTGGCCCGCAGCCACGCCCCTCCCTGTCTCTGCTCCCCACACCCAGAAAGAGTGGTCCCACTAACCCAATGACAGCAAAAGCTGGGAGTTCCTTCAGGTCAAAGGGGAAATCCATCCGGAAATTAGTTCTGAACAGAGCAGTAATAGTGACTGTAGGATAAAAAGGCAGCATTAGGGTGGGAGCTCGGAGAGAGCCGCAGGGAGAAGAAGACAAGTGTCAAGGTATCTTCCCTTCTTTCAACCCCAACCTCTTCTCTCCCATTGAATTTTCATTTTTCCTACTAGCATCTCTCCATGGTTATACTCTCTATACCATGATCTAATTCCTCCCTAGACCCTGAGCCTTGCTCTTGCTCCCCAAACAACGGCATCCATTGTTTTTCTGAAGTGCTCCAGAGTTACGGTTTCTGCCACTTCACCACCACCCCTGTTTCACACCACCTCCACTGAGACCTCCCGTTACCAGCATCCTTGTTCCACACTGCCAGGACGCGGAACACAAAGGCACTGAAGGTGGCTGCAAAGAATCCTCGCCAGTAATTCCGAACGGCAAAGTAGGTAGAGGTGACCTCGATGCTGAACAGCACTCCTGTGGGGCAGGGAAGCAGGTCACGTGCAGACGCCCACGCCTCCCACGGCTCAGACCGCAGAGCTTCCCCTGAACTGTGAGTCTGTGGAGCCCCAGTGCAAGTGATGCTTTCTTGTAGCTCCTCTCTATGACCGCATACGTGTCTATGGAGACTTTCTGCTCCCAGCCCAGGAATGTGGACCAATGAGGTATGGAGGAGATGGGAGATGGACAGGCTCTTAACTCCCTGAACCTCAAGCTCAAGTACATTTGTACTTAAATTATAGGACAGAGTGGGTTCACAACTGTCAGATATCCATGGACATTTACAGAAAGGTAAAACAGTCCTGCAGAATTATTAAAAAGGGAAGAAGCTTCCAGAGCAGGTGGTCAGCATTGTTGCCAAAGAGGCTTCAGGGTTTGCATATTCCTTGACACCCCTTTTCATCTCCCTATTGCTCCCTCCACCCAAGGGCAAGTTTATGAGGAATAAGAAAAACAGGATAGGGCATTATGCACATCTACAGGATTCAATATTCCAGAAAAAGAAAGCAGAGGAGCGTTCCTAATGATAATGATACAAGATGTGACTCACAAGGACCAAAGCCAGGACAACCTAGGTGAGAAGAAGGGAAACCCATCATGCTTAGCGAGGTGAGTGAGGTAAAAAGGAATGGTAGCCAGTAGGCACTAATTCTTGTTTTGAGGGGAGAGGCTCAAGCAAAAAGTGAGGAAGCGAGTGTAGCAAACATAAGGCGTGCTAAGCCAAAGGAAGCAATGCTAATGAGGCCATAAAAGCATCATTTGCAACAACAGAGAAGAGTATCTGTAAACTTTAGGATAAGGGAGTTGATCTTTGATTAGGTCATCAATGACTTTACCTTAACCTAAGCTAAGCCTCCTCCATATCAAACAGTACAGAGGACTGAGAAGGAGCTGAGGACCAGCCAAACCAAACCAAAAATGAACGAACAAAGCGAACTTTGTCCTTTTCTCATGGTGTACATTGTTGGTATGTTCAAGGCCAGCCATCCCCTCCGTATTCGGACAGCAGCTCACATAATAGGGATTTTCTTTTCCTCACCCTGTGTTCAAAAGTCACATCTCTCAAATCCCTCATGACCGCCAACCTCTCTTTTGCAGGGACAGTGACTATGTACTCAGGAGATGGTGGCTTAGGGCTGTTTTCTTGTGGAGCCCAAAGCTGTCTTGGCAGTGGATTTCTCTGGTATTGCCTTCTCTAGAAAGCCATCCCCGATCTTCCTTGTCAAGTAGAAAGCATCTGTTTCTCATCCTACTCTCTCCATATTTTGGATTATTGTATTTTCCACTTTCAGATGTAGCTACTTGTACACACTCCTAAGTTTTCTGGGATTGGAGGTTCCTTGGAAACTAAGCCCTGGCGTAGTGGTGAGCACCCATTTGGGATTCAGTGCCTATACTGGAATAGAGAGGAGAAGGGAGGATACGGAGGAGGAAAGAACACAGCGAGGGAATTTCAAAGAGTGGAGCGGAGTAATGAAGAGTTATGCCAGCCACTCTTCTGCTCTCCTCTTTAAATCCTAAGGACAGGAGTACACGGTGTGAATCACATCTTTGTTCTGCCTGAGTGCAATTATCCAACTTACATTTTTTTTGGGGTTCTTTTTTTTGGAGCTGGGGACGGAACCCAGGGCCTTGTGCTTCCTAGGTAAGCGCTCTACCACTGAGCTAAATCCCCAGCCCCTCCAACTTACATTTTAAAACCATTTATCCTCCATGATGGAGACCTGGGATCCTTTTCTATAGCGGGTCTGTCACAGTGTGACTGGGAGTGAGAGCTACCTTTCATGTTAGCCAGAGACAAACATAAAATATGCTGCTAAAAGGAAACAGCTTTAAAAACACGAGCAGCATTTAGAAACTCTGGTGTCTTAGATCTGGAACACTGCTCTCCTCTTTTCTTCTGACTTCTTGTCTAGTTCCCATGCCACGCCCCTATCCACTGAAGGCACTGCTCTTGGTCTCCATCTCCTGCTACTCACAAACACAATTTCTTTCTCAATTTTGCTTATGCCTGTGGCATCAGCCATGGATACTGATTAGATTCAACTCAGTTCCTGGACGGTAGACTCATCAACCTAGTTGCCTATTTTATATTTGGGCATGCCATAGGAACTTTAAATTCAATATCCTCTAAGTAAAATTTTTTTACTCCCCTCCAGACCCAGTTTACTTCCTGCATCCTCTCTCATGTTTGCTGATAGTAGTCTATTGCAGTGCAAGCACTGTGAGCCTGGATGTTGGCATAGAACTCTCTCTCCTATCTTCACAAAAATATCAGCCACCAGGCAGCATCAATATGACCTGATCCCACTCGAGTTTCTCAGTCCCTCCTATATCTCCTTTGCTGCCCAATTCTGCCTGTCATCGTGTAGAATCAGGACGAGAACAATAGTCTTCTTGTTAATCTTAGATCAATCCTGTTAATCCACAGCCAACTCTATCCTGCACACTTGTGCCAAAGGGATTGGATAGGCAGGCTGAGCTAACCATGTCACTTCCTTGTTTTAAATCCTTCCATGGTTTCGCTTCACCCATGACAATACTTCACAAAGTCAGTCTCATGAGATGTCACAGGTCCCATAACAAGGTCTCTACAAAGAAGGCTTGGTTGGACATGCTGTTTACAGCCATCCTGGGTACTCATAATGCATCCCAACAGCTCAGATGTTCTCACTGCCTACCCAGTTCATTTGTTTTTAACTACTTGTTTATTCCTTTTAATCTTGCATTTTTCTAACCCACTGGAACTTGGAGTGGGTTTTCACTCATTACACCTACTAACACTGGGAAGAACTCTGCTCTGAAAAACATATTTGGGCAATCCTACCCTAGAGAATAAAGCTTGCACGACTTCTGCAGACCTTCATGGTTCAGGTCCACTTATCTGTTCTGAGTCACTTCCTATTTTACTTTGTCATTCTCCCTAGTACTACTTATTACTGTAACAGCAGATATTGACTTTGGATACTGTCCATTCTGTTCAGGGTTTCCTTCCCTTCTTTTAGGCTTCTACTTACTAATTACACACATGGCAAACAATGTCTCTTTCATAACGCTTCACAGGCTCCCCCAGGCTGCCTTGGTGGTTCATTGCACTTTGCCTAGGAAGCCACATGGTCACTTAACTGCCTGCAATGATCTATGTGCCTGTCTGCCTAAGCCCCTTGAGAGTGCAGGACCAACCCCACTGTCTGGCACACACTGGGAGCCAAAGGGCTTTGGTTATTTCGATAGGATGATGAATTATATTACTTTGATCAGTACAAGGAATTAGGAGTTGCCTATGCTGTGAGTAAAGGACCTCCACACTACATTTTTTTCTCTTAGTTACTCTATATTCACAGAAAAGAATCAAGTACTGCCATCTGCAGATAGGTTTGTCATTTGCTGCATAATGCAAACAGCCTGAGCACAGCCCCTTCACTTACAAGTGCTTGGCAATTTCCTGTGTCTAGAGCAATGCCTGATACCTTACCTAAGGTAAGTTGTAAGACCAGAAAGAACCTCTGAGTCCTCATAAACCGAAGTGTCAGGAAGAGAATGCAGACTCCCTTCCCTTTAAAATGCTCCTGACAACCAAAACAACCATACATTCTCCTTTTTATTTGGAAGGCTAAGGGGTAAATAAATGCAGCATTGTATAAATATAGCTGTGAATGTCTAATGTGCAGAAACTCAAACACACTACTATTCACTGACAGGGGCTAATGACTTTAATGACTGGAGCTGACAACAGAAGTGTAAACAGGATGCCAGTGGTGAACACGTTTCCTGGATGCACCTATGCTGCAAGCTTCCACCCATATGAGAACAAGGCATACAGAATAAGCTTTCATTAATTTTGTACTCTCAGCATACATCATCTCTAAGTTAAGCCATTTTAGATACCCAGAAAACTCCTCTATGAAAAGACTGATTGCAGTTTCATCATTGAAAAGAGGCTTCTAGCACCTGGTTGTTTAGGAAGCCCATGCCTTTCTATAACTGCATTTCTTCAACTATCAACATGGACTTTCATCACCAGTGATTTCAATGATACACATCCCTGCCCTGCTAACACAGTTACAACTCAACTTTGATAAGGGAATGAAGAGGCCTGCCTTTTGTGACCATGTCTGGTTGCTACTAACCTATGATAATATCACTCTTTTTCTTACATGGATAGAAAAAGTTAAACCCACTTTTAAGTTGCTGGCATATGAAAAATAACTTACTCTAAAGCTCCCATAAGTGCTTCCCATTTTAAAGCGCATTATTAATCTATGTACAGTCTACTGAAATCCCAGTGTCTTTAATAAAACAAAGGAGGTAAGTTTCCCCTTGGAGAAGGAAGTACACAGAATCACTTGACACAGAACAGAATGTGTAAAGCAAAAGGCTCGGCAATGCAGAAAGGCTTCAGCGTAAGTGGAGACCAGGAGAGCTGCTATGCTTCTAATACCTGGCTCTGCGTGTGCTGCCAACACAGCCCTGCTCCAGCCACTGGTCTTTCTGTAATGCTCTATTGAACTGCACTCGCAGTACTAGGTGGGAATTCATGCAAAATGGTCAGAAGAAGGCGCAAGGCAGGTGCTACCTAAGAGCAGCAGCTCTCGTTACAGTGGAAATGGTTAATTATAGCACTTGGTGAAGCTGACAAGAACCAGCTGGTCGGCTCATGCACTGGGGAGAGGGCAGACTTGCCTCCAAGTGGTGTTCCAAAACAGCAACCGACCCCCACGGCACAGCCCACTGTCAGGATGTCAGTGTAATAGTATGGCTGCTACTAGGGAGAGACAGACAGACAGACAGGAGAAGGGCAGAGGCAGAGAGATGGGAGGAGAATAAGCATGGTTGGGAAACAAAAGAGAATGAGAGGCCTACATCACAGGAATGAACACGGTCCCATCATCCCTGTGATTCCCAGGCCAGGAGAAACTCAGTGAGTTTGGCAATCAGGAAGTGACCTTCTAAACCAACAACCCAAAAACATACCAAGGAAAATGTTGAGTGGATAGATGCCCAGTAAATGATCAAATAGTGATGAAACAAAGGGGGCTGAGGAGAAGTAGCAAGAGGTGGGAAGACCTCGCCAACAGAAAACCATCAGGTGAGAACAGCCAACGTCAAAGGAGCACTCAGCTCTTGGGTAGAAACGGATGGGTCCCTGGAGCCCGGGTGCGGCGATCTACAGTCACTCCATGATTGCCCACCCATAAGTCTCTTCAGTGAGCATGGCCCCTCAACCCCAAAGCTACAGCAGACACTAACCACCCTTCCAAATCTGGCTCAGGCAACCAAGGTAGGGAGGAAGTGAAACTTGCCTCCAACAGGGGCTGCAAAGTAGCATCCCACGCCCACTGCACAGGCTGGCACCAGGAGATCAAGCTGCCCAGGCACGGTCTGCAACAGAGAAGCACGACAGGCAAGGCAGGTGGCCGAGGGGAACAGACAGGTGGCATGTAAACCAGGTGGGTGGGTGTCAGGGACCACAGAAGAACGGGCACAGCACAGGAGGAAACGTGGAAAGGAATGGACACAGTTCATGTGTGCAGGAAGGTAACATGGGGCAGGACTGGCTCAGTCACCAAAGGGGCACACAGATCAGGAAGGGATAGACACTAGGAAGACAGACAGAGGCTGGACAGAGGATCAGCAGGCAGGGACATGGAGAACTGGAGCACAGGTTAGTGAGATGCCGCCTTCAGCACCAAGGCCAGCCCAGAGCAGGCAATCCTCCCCTGCTCTCTGCACACACTGAGGGCTTCCTTCTACCAACTGGTTCCTGCTGTGCTGTACTGCCTCACCTTACCTCATAGACACCAGAGAACATGGACATGAATTTGCTGAGGACAGCAGCACAGATGCTGGCAATGTGAACAAAGGGACCCTGGAAGAGAATAGGAGAGACAGGGCTCAGGGATGGAGGAGACATATGGTGATGACATTAAACCAGTTTCCTGTTCCAGGCCCTGGGCTAGTTGCTAGAAATGGAGAAGCCAGACACAAGTTCTGCCTTAAAGGAAGGAAGAGATGAAAAATCAGTGTGCTATCAGGTAATGCCACAGCCTAGGAAGCAAATGAAGAGGAGTAAGGCAAAAGAGGCAAGGTGGAGACTTGGAGAAAATGGCCTGCCCTGGACAGTAACCACCTGAGTTAGTCCTTTAAGTGATAATTACATGAGAGAGCCTCATGGGTGTCAGAGTGGAAGTGTTCTAGGGACCAGCACGGAACGGTAGAAAGATAGAGAACAGCCTTATATATAATCCAAGCACAGGGTCGCAGGCAGACTGTAGGGCTGGACACCAGACAGACACGAGGATGTAGATCAGCCTGGGGCTGGCCAACTGTTGGGAGGAGTGAAGATCTTATATTAAGTGATATGGAAAGCTCTCAAGACTTTCTTGACTAGAGGTCAGAAGCTTCCAATTCCATTTTGAAAGATGCTTTGGCTACTGTGCAGATTGGTGATGGGGGTGGGGATGGCAAGTGTGCTCACAGGGATGAAGCCTAAGGAGACTAGCTGGCAACTTGAAGGAAGAAGTCTCATTCTAGATCTGTTTTCTCATGTCAAAATAATGGGGAAACCCAAGGACTGTGCTGATTTTGAGGCTAGCCTGGGCAACATAAAAGTTCCAGGTGGGGGTTGGGGATTTAGCTCAGTGGTAGAGCGCTTGCCTAGCAAGCGGAAGGCCCTGGGTTCGGTCCCCAGCTCCGAAAAAAAAAAAAAAAAGGAAAAAAAAAAAGGAAAAAAAAAGTTCCAGGTGAACCTGAGCTATAGAATGAGACTATTTCAAACAAGCAAACACAAACCAAAAATAAGTAATAAATAAATAAATAAATAAATAAATAAATAAATAAATAAATAGTAAGGCAAGGAGAGATTGGTTCAGATTATGCAGATTATGTAGAGGGCAGACGTTTTCTAGAGACATTCTGGTTGCTATAACTTGGGCCTGCTACTGGCATCTACAGGTAGAAGTCATGGATAATGTTAGCATCTCCCAGGTCAGAGCAATACCCCTCTTCCCAGCAGTTTTCCAGCCCCAAACCTTACTTATGCCCAGTCGAGGGGCTACTATAAGGTTCTCCAACTCTAGTAGCTGTGTCATCAAACCCAGGGTAACAGACTTCTAAGGCTTCCCCATCGTTACTGCCCTTTGGCCCTAGCCGGGTCAGTCAGCTCTGCCATCCCTTCCCTTGGCTGCGCACACTTACCTCTTTCCCCACAGGGATACCACTGCCCAGACCGGCTGTCAAGGCCACCACCTTGGCTACAAAGGCCTTGAGTGTGAGGTATTCCTTCAAGACAACACCACGAAGAATTGTCTTCATCTCAGGGATTCCAGAGCCTAAATAGGTTTAAAACAGATACTGTATATACGCGCTCAGGCTGGAGGTTAAGTGGGAGAAGAAAGTAGAGATAGGAAAAACAATAACCATGTTGAGGAGGACGGGGGCACTTCAGAGTGGGAGGTCTGTACAACACCAGACTGCGTCATATAGAAAGTACTCACCCACAGCCTGGGGAGAGATGAGTTGGCAAAAGAGGGCACTGAAGAGGATGAGGATAAGTGGGAAGGTGACCCAGGCCAAGTACTGTAGAGGAAGGCTGGGCTGCATCTGGGCATAGGTCCACTTGTAGGCTGTAGGAACACAGACCCTGAGTCAGTTAGAATTGAGGAAAGGTTGACAGTGAGATCATCTCATCCTGTCCCCCACGCCCCCATGCCCTGGACATCTTGTTTGCCTGGCCCCAGGGCATCCCTTTCACTGTACATGTAGAAACTCTGAGCTGAGGTTGGTGGCCTCCTGTCCAAGCTCCCTCTGGCTGAGGTTGGTGGTGGCTGTGGTGCAAGTCAGTTGAGTAAGATGATGTAGCACTTGGCTATAGGATACAGGGTAACCACTGACAACAGAAGGCGTTCCTAAGGCTTAGAAATGTCAGCGATGAGACTGAAGAATCCTGGGAAAGCTGCATATGCCAGAAACCCTGTTAGAGGGGCACTCAGAGTCTGCATGGCAGCTGGCAGGAAAGGGCCTGGGTGGCGTTAAGGTTCTCAATAACTTTAGTTTTATCTAGAGTCAGAGTCATACCTGATCACTCCTGCAACATGCTTAGCCCAACACACCTGGTCTACTCTACATCAGAGCTCAGAAAGAGTCTCTACATGGAAAAGGTGGAGGGCAGCAGTCCAGGGAGAACTTACCCTGAAGGCTCTTGGCGCTAACATAGTCCATGCACCAGCTGACAAGAGCCATCAGTAGGCCCAGGAGCACAAGAAAGATCCAGTCTTCCCCCAGCTTCCTTCTCAGCACACGTCCCAGGCGATGGACACAGTCTAGGGAGAGGTAAGGGTAAAGAAGGAAGAAAGCAGCTCTTTGCTCATTTCTTTGGGAGCAGCCTGAGGAGGGGAGGTGAGAGTCGTTGCTGTATTGGTCACTGGACATCTCTTTATGTCTCTGCCAGTTGCTGTCCCTGTCATTCCAGAAAGTACTACAGCCCTACTCCTGTAATGTCCTTGTAAATATAATGTCCATGTAAAACTATTATGGTTGGGAAAGAAGGCAAAGTGTGTGTGTGTGTGTGTGTGTGTGTGTGTGTGTGTGTGTGTGTGCACATGCTCGTGTGTTGGGAGATGTGTAATGGGGCGTTTAGGTTATTCTCCCAACCCCTGTACCTCCTATTCCAGATTCCTTTATTCCTCAGTCCCCATCACCTTGACATTTAGAATAGTGGTCCTCATCCAAGCTGTCCACAGTAGAACTGGAGTCCGTCTTCTTGGGTATTCCCCTGTCCTGTGCCTGATATGAATATTGTTCTTTGTGATGGCCATATATCTGTATGAATAAAGAATGGTCTCTGTCTATCTTTTTGAGGAGTCAAGAAGGCATGACATAGATTTAGAGTTACGGAGAGGAGTTGTTTTGAATCTTGGGCATCGAAAGTTGCATGCAGAGTACTTTACGGTCTTCCCTTCTCTCAGCTCTCTTCTGTCCATTTACACAGTTCTGTTTTCCATTGCTCTTCCATGCCTGCTTCTGTTTCATTTCTCCAAACCCAGACATGTCTTGGTCCATAATAGCTTTTATCAAGAAACTTAACTTCTACTTGGAAGTGGAGGTACTAAGAACTGTGTGGAAATTACTTACCCATACCAGGCAGGCATTTCCTGTATTACCCTGTGTCCCACATGTTTCTGTATTTCCCTGTTACCCCTGCATTGAGTAACCATCTCAAGATCCAACTTAGACAAAGAGAGTCCACAGTAACCTAGCTAATTATGTTATATATAACTATATAGTTATATAACTATATAGTAAATGTAGTTATATATTTACAGTGCTGGATGGTATCTGCTTGTGTCTTGCCTTGGAATGCTTGTCTACCTTGAGATACTCAGCTTCCTTATTAAAGTTGTACAAAGCCCATCCATCTCACATGCCAGAATTTATATATACAAACAGGATCTGGGCTCAAAAAATACAAGTTAATTTACTTCCCAAAGTGAGCTAACTGGGTCCCACCAAGAAGTGAGGAGGGCAGACCTATCCGTGTGTTAGGGTGTGTCTGTGAAGAATGTATAAGGGTGCTAATCACTTCATGATGGCCCCACATACTCCACACTAACTCATCCTCTGGGGCCAGGTCAGCCCAGGCCATGATTCTGGGACAGCCCGGATAGAAGAGATCTTATTTCACAATATGAGCAGCAGTTTGATGTTTCGGTCTTGAGCAGGCACATACTAAATATCCTGCTCATGAGGAAAGCAGCATTTCTCTTCAAACTCTATCAATAACCCAGAGATAGAAAATACCCCTAGCTGTGTGTGGTGGTGCACACCTTTAGTCCCAGCACCCAGGAGGCAGGGACTGGCAGATCTCTGTGAATCTGAAGCCAACAGGGTCTACATAGAGAGTTCCAGGCCAGCTAGGGATACACAGTAAGATCCGTCCTCAAAAACAATCAGAAAGCATTTCCCTTGAAGATCAGCTCTTAGCACTCTTACTTGCAGACTGGAAAAAATGAGGAAACAGTGTGCTTAGTCCCTTCTAACACTCAGGCTGGGAAAATGCTGCTAAGAGCCAGATGTATTCTGCTGGTCCAGGAGTAACCACCACATTATGACAGGTTTAGAGAGGGAGAAATCAAAGCCAAAATGTACAAGTGACGAAATGTCTGTAAAGTGTTGAGAATCCTCTAGTGTGTGCAGAACTGAGGTGGGAAGGGGAGGGGGGGGAACTATCTTGACAAAATGTTTTGAGAGTCCTCTTGTCTGTACAAGACTGAGGTAGGGATTGGGCACAGAACCATGTTCACAAAATGCTGTGAGTCCTCTAGTGTGTGTAGAATTGAGGTGGGGGATAGTGGCAAAACCAAATTGATAAAATGCTGATGACTTTTGTATCCTGGGAGCTCCACACGACTCTGGTTTCTGTGTAAGTATAGTATTTTCCCTCAGAAACATTAGACAAAAAGAAAACACATTACATTCCTGCTTGCTTTCAAGGTGGGTTGGAATCTGGATGAACTAACTCTACTCCCAAACTAAGCTTGCTATTTTTCCTTTGGTCAAGTGTCCAGTCACCAGAAAGTGCTCTAACTAACTGGGTAGTGGTGGTGCATACCTTTATGCCCAGCACTCTGGAGGCATAGCCAGGTGGATTTCTGTGAGCTCTAGGCCACCTGATGGACAGAGCTAGTTCCAAGACAGGCAAGGATACACAGAGAAGCCCCATCTTGAAAACCCGAAATCAAAAAGAAAAGTGCTCTGATAGCACTTTTGCTCAAGTGGTCAGCCAGCTTCCTCTAGAAATGACCAGCACTGGGGTGAGAATGAGCTGTCTCTGACATTTATATCCTGCTCAACACATTTCCCTCCTCACTGTGTACCTACCCTTAGCAACTGCTCAGGGAACAGATTCTCATGACCCTTGTGGTGATACCACCTACACAGCCCACCTCCAGGTTCTGAGCCTGACTCCAGGACCCATAGCCCTGTCAGCAAAACTTCTAAAGTCTGATCTTTCTCATACCCCTTCCGTTCTCTTCTACTGCATTCTCTGCAGTTAAGAGGCATTCACTTGTGCTAATAGTGGCCTGTAAATTTCCCAAGGCAATTAATTTCACCTTCCTTATCTTGTGCCCACACCTATTTCTGTTTTAGCTGCCCATATACCACTGATCCCCAAGTCCTGGAGGGTAATTGCCTTTGGGCATAGCTCTGCAATTCCCTTAGTGTCTTATGTTTCACGGAAAGCTTTGTGTTTTTCCTTCCACCATGTGGGTCCCAGGGATCACACTCAGGTTGTTAGGTTTACAGACAAGCACCTTTACTTAATAATTTTGTTGGCCCCTTTTAACAATTACAACCCTGCCAACCAACAAACAAACAAACAAGATCTCAAACAAGCTAGGCCAATGCTGGACCAGAATTTTACCTCCAAGCCCTTAAAAACTGGACCCTATTTCTGTGCTTATTTCAATACTGGTCATTGATCACTGAGAAATCATTCACTCTGTTTCCTCTGCTTGGGGGATTGTATAGAGAAAGCCTATGTTGCCTACATGTAGGTGAAGGCAGAGGCGATCCTTACGGCATTTGCAGCTCCTACAAAACCCACTGGTTATGTAAGCACATAAGCTTGCACTCTTCATGGAAGTATGGCTTTGCTGGTTCCCCACATGGTTTGAACATTGTTAGTAAAGGCTATGTAAAAGTGCATGCAACTCTTAAGTAAACACAGTAAGCTCAGATCTTTAAAAGGCTTTCATGTATTGAATATATTTACCATTTAATTTTCAAATAAATTCTGTACCTCCTTCTCACACAACAATCAATTTTCACTAATGCTCAGCCCCAGACAACTGTCCGCTGCTCCCCTTCCTTCCCCAGCACGTTACCTGTGTTGGGTGGGCATTGTGCCTGGGACCCAGGTCCTTTCGGGGCCGGTGCTGAAGGCCCCCATTCTCTGAGGGCAGTCCATAGCTGGTACAATGTTCGAAGGGCATGTACTGGTACTGGGGGGCAGTGCCCCACCAGCTTTGTTCACCTCCATGTTGCTGGGACTGGGACCGCTCCATGTGTCCTCCCCCCAAGCCCCAGCCAGGCCTTGGCCTGCTTGCTCCTAGTCTCCCCCTAGTACCTCCTTAAGCCTCTGCTTTTGACTGTCCCCAAGGCGTCTGGGGCAACATGCCCACCTCTAGCTATTTATAGCTGTCTCTCCATCACATGACCCATCCCCCCCCCACTGCCACATCTGATCCTTCTGGGGTCGAAGCAGGTGTGAGTGGAGTGTGGGGGTGGGGGTAGGAGAACCTATGGGACAGTCCAACAGGGAATTCCCTCTGCCAGCCGGCAGCGTTGTTCCTTTCCTACAAGGCTCACTAGTTCCTTTCTAAGTATCAGCAGGACCAGAGTGAAAAAGTTCCTACTGAAATTTCTAGGCTGTGTGTATAGCTGAGCGTCCCCGCAGACCTCGTGGTAAGTGAGGGGAGAGAGAATGTTGAACGAAGCCACTCAGTGTTTTGGTAACATTAGACAGGCAACTCACCTGGGAGAGCAGCTGACGCCTCTCTGCTATCTCTCCTTGTTGGTTGGGCTGGTTTCAGCTCAGTATCTCTTAAGGCTTCATCTGGACTTTTCTGCAGCCAGCTCTCCACATGCATCAGATTCCCAGCTTTCTCCTCCAGCTCTCGGCCCTTGAGTCTGCCAAGAGCAGCTAAAAACACGCTGGGGCCTTCCCCTCGACCCCACCCATATCACCACTGGGTGTGGATTGTCTCTCATTTCCTAGACATATGTGAGAGCCCCAGCAGCAGCTCAGATCAGTAGGGAGGGACTGAGCTCTCAACTGGACTGTGGTGCCAATGACAGTTCTACCAGGGTAGGTTAGCTAGTCACAGGGCAGGTGATAGTAGGAACCCAAGAAACAGGAGAAGATGGACAAGTAACCATCTCAAGGACTGAAAGGTATGCACACCAAATATCTGGTCTGCAATGATTCTGACCTATGTTAAATGGGATTGTTCCAAGTGGGAAGGTAAGACGCCATTAAAAGTACCTTTTCTTTTAAAGATTAAAAAAAATTACAAAAAGGAATTTAATTTTTATTGTCATTATTTTTAGTTACCTGCCTTTACGTGTGGTGCAGTACACATGAGTACGGGTGCCCATGGAGTCCAGAGGAGGGTGTCAAGATGCCCTGCAGCTAGTTTTAACAATTGTGTATGGCCTGACATGGGTGCTGGGGGTCCTAAACAAAGCAGTAAGTTTTTTCTAACCATCAAGCCATTTTTCTGGCCCCTTTAAAATGAAAAACAAAGCAAACAGGAGTCGTGTGTGTGTGTGTGTGTGTGTGTGTGTGAGAGAGAGAGAGAAAGAGAGAGAGAGAGAGAGTGTGTGAGAGAGTATGTGTGTGTGTGTGTGTGTGAGAGAGAGAGAGAGTGTGTGTGTGTGTGTGTGTGAGAGAGAGAGAGAGAGAGAGAGTGTGTGTGTGTGTGTGTGTACATTTTGTGACTGCACACGTGCTTTGGCACATGTATGAGGGTCAGAGAACAACTTTTGGGAATTGATTCTCTCCTTCCACCACGTGGGTTCTGGGGCTTGAACTCAGGTCGTTAGACTCCAAGCGCCTTTCTATTCTGAGTTGTCTAGCTGTCAACAGGTGAAGGTATGAAGGAGGTTTACACACATGACTCAGCAGCAGCAAAAAAAACCCAACAAACAAAACCAAACCAAAACAACAACAAAAAAACCCCAAAACCAAAAAAAAAAAAAAAAAAAAAAAACCCAAAAAGCAACACTTTTTTTAAGGCAATGCTGTCAGACACTCAGATACTGTGATGGTGTTTATACACAAAAGTACCTTTCTAGGTGTGGAATATCACTTATCAGAGGGAAAGATACAGGAAAAGCACAGTGAGACATCACCCCCACCTGCGAGGATGAGTGAGAACAAGAAGCATGGCAAGCACTGGCGAAGAGGCAGAGCAATGGGGACCTTTAGGTACTCACAGTGCGGGAAACTGTCATGGTCCTTACGGTCTGACCCAGCAGTCTTACTTAGGTTTGTATGGAGGAAAACAAACCACTGTCAGATAGCTGTGTTCTTTTGTTACTGCAGCATATCTCTACCAGTCAAGACACAGAACCGTCTCCCTGGCTGTCAATCGGTGAAGGTATAAAGTTTACACACATGACTCAGCGACAAAACAAGACTTTCCTTTAGGCAATGTTAAGCTATGTTCGACATATTCAAGTACTGTGTATGCTTTATATGCAGAATCCACAGTAGTGGAACATATCCAGAGTTGAAGGCCGTGGGCTGAGATGGAGTGGGGTTTGGGAGTCCTGGGAAGATGCTGGTCACGGACACACATCAGTTATTCAGCTCTGAGTTCTGGAGAGCCGATTTACATGATGGCTACAGGTAACAATACCACACTGAGTGCCTGAAATCAGTTAAGGGTAGGTTACAGACGATGCCACACATACACAGAGGGGTAATGGGAGGTGATGGTTCAGAATCTGGACCCTGGGATCGGTCACTTTACAATGCATACATGTTAATATATCAGATTGTATGCTTTCACTTTATATCATTTCCAATTGCCAATTATATACCAGTAAAGCTGAAAATAATAAAAGCCCTTTCCAGAATCAGTCCTGTGGTTGCAGGGCTTACATACACCCACAAAGATTACACATGTGGGACAGGAGAGGGAGTAAGGGCCAGATGAAGATAACAGAAAACGGAGATCAAGGGATCCCTAATAAAGAACAAAGACTCTTGGAGATCTTCAGAGTAAGATTTTTTTCCCATTTGTGGACCTTGGCTCTCTGAAGGTAACTACTTTCTTAGGAAACTTTCTGAAAAAACTGTCAGAT
The DNA here is from genome assembly GCF_021556685.1 of Rattus norvegicus. NCBI lineage: Eukaryota > Metazoa > Chordata > Mammalia > Rodentia > Muridae > Rattus > Rattus norvegicus. The sequence goes on along the minus strand of NC_141537.1, from coordinate 71,915,332 downwards.
ATGACTGCTGCTTCCAAAGTATTCCTGAGCACATAAGCCCTGAAGCAGAACGGTGTAGTCATGGCCTACGGTTTGCAAGCAGAGACTAGCAGGGACTGCTAAGTGCTCACGGATATCAGGCCAAGATGAACACCAACTGCAATGATTAACACCCAGATTCTCAAAGCAAGAGCACGAACATATACAGAAAACTAGTTCTAGACTGCAGGACTTAAGAGTTAAACACCTTGTGTTCAAGACTGTAAGTAGTTTAAACCCCATGGGCTATCATTTTACGAGAGAACTAAATTTAAACTGTGCCCACCTCTTACTATGACACCTCATTGCGCTCAGTGCTTAGGTTCTGGAGAGCCCCAAGATGGGCTGGAAAGCTCCTAAACTTGGATGCAAATTCACATGCAAGCATGTATGTGTATTGTTCGAACGTCTGACGACGTCTGTCTCATGATACTAAGATTAAAGGCCATATTAAACAGGAAGATGGGGGTATAGGTAGTTGTGTATGAGATGAGATTATCTTTTAGTGTCCTTACCCGAAAAAGAAACAGGTTTCCCTTTCAGTTTATGCTTCTTTTCCAATCCTAGCCTCTGCTAGTTTGGCCTCCCCAGTGTATAGGGCAATACTGGGGACTAAAGCCAGGGTCTCGTGCATTCTAGTCAAGCATCCTATCATTGAGTCATATTCTCACCCAAATGTCACTGTGTGTGTGTGTGTGTGTGTGTGTGCACGCGCACGCGCGCATGAAACAGGCAGTTCATTACAGACAAATGACACAGTGACTCAAGGGCAGATAAGGCAATGCCCAAAAGGGTCATATCCTGACCATCACTCTTTAAGGCCTTCCAGTGTAGTATCCACTGGAAGGATACTAGAAGTTTCTTTAACCTATTTCTGTCTTTTTTTTTTTTTTTTTTGGTTCTTTTTTTCGGAGCTGGGGACCGAACCCAGGGCCTTGTGCTTCCTAGGCAAGCGCTCTACCACTGAGCTAAATCCCCAACCCCTTATTTCTGTCTTTTTAAATACATTATTTTCCTGGCATCTTCCCTTTTAACCATTACAATGACTTTTTAAGACACAAACCCTTTCCTTACCTTTAGGTATGGGCAAATGGAGACTTAGCTCTTTTAGCCAGTGTCTCATTAAAGAGCAGATCTATCATAAAATCCGATCTATGTGATCGTACAAGACATGCCCTCAATACTGCATTTCTTGCTTTTTTGATAGCTCAAAGTATCTGAGCCTCATTGTCTCTTCTGGGCAAAAAGAGGCCAAGTGACTCCCTATGAGACTGCAGGGAAGACCGAATGGAAGCTCTGTTAGCAACACTTTATCAGCTATAGCTGGGTGTCTTCCTCCTCTTTAGCCTCCTCCCTTTCCCCTTGTTATAGCTTTGCTCTTGTGAACAGTGGTTTCATTTCTTCCTGTTTCCTTTCCTGTTTGAGAAAACAGGATGGGGAAGGGCAGCAGAGGACGGCCCCCACCTCAGGGAAGGGGATAATTTTAGAAGAGAATCCCCTGGCAGAGGTAAGTAGGGGAAGGGAAGAGAGCTGTGAAATTCAACCTGACACCCTTATTCAAGGGCGGGTGGGAAGGACATGGACTTAGGGCAGGCTCTACTCTGTAATTCTCCAAATTACCACACCTCCTGTGTCCTCACTATCTTGAAAAAGGGTACCTATGTCCACTTACCTTCTAGAATTTTGTATCCACCCTCACTTAAGCTACATACTGTTTTTCTGTAGTACTTTGGCCAATCTCCCTAGCCTCTAGCTCCTTTGCTCCCAACGTTCTCCTCACCAGCACTCCCTCTAGCTAAAGAGACATGCTTCGTGACTCTACTGGTTGACAGACACTTGTCATCCCTCAGCAGCTTTCCACAGCTCTTTACTTTTCAATGCTTCAATAGCATTTCCTGGGTCTCATCAACCCTCCCTAGGCCACAACTTGAATATATCTGCTTTTCCATGCATGCACTCCAAGTGTTCCCTAGCTTAAGTATTCATTGCTTACATCTCCTCATGACCATCTAGAATTTGCTACATTTTTGTCTACTTTGAAAAAATCTTTAATTGGGTTGAATGAAAAATGGAATCCCAGTACTCTCCTCACTTCCACATCCTCTTTCTTGTCCTACCTGCTATTTCAGCTCCTGTCCTGTAACTTAACATGCCAGAACAACCACTTGTTCCTGCATCTCATTTGAACATGAGAAATCCCAGGTTATGCCAATGAAGACAGGCCTACACCTGGTCATAATGAAAAACAGTGGTAACAAAATAGGAGGATCTCAGCATGCCTTGTGACGGGGAAGAAATGATGCAGTGTAAGGGGCCAATGAAATAAACATTTCAGAAGATTGAGCATGCACAAATACAGACACCAGGCACAAATCAGTAGTAAGTATCGACATTTATTTGGCACCTGATGGCAATACAAAATCTTGGCAGTGGGAAGTGTGAAGAGTCTACCACTCATGCATCCTATACTGACCCAAAGGCAGAATTTGGCAGCAAGTCTTCAAACCACCTGGTTCATACGACAAACATTAATTGAGCACCTCAACTACCATAGGCCTCAAATTTGCGGGGCACCATGGAGATGTGAAAGAAGTTGTCTCACACGTGATACATCTTCAAACAATGTAAAAAAACAACAAAACAGTGGATAAAAATAAAACACCTGGAAAAAAACCCCCACAAGAGTACAAATACTAATTAAACTGAGTACTATAATAGCAATTTAGAAATCGCAAAAGATAGGCTCTAACTAAAGTTAGCTGCTTGTCTCCTTCCTTTACTCAGGAAACATTCATTGAAGACCTAGTAAGTGCCGTACTGAATAGCCAATAAGTAAGGAGTACAGTCCTGCTCTCTTGGAGCCTTCAGCTTTGGAGGGAGCAAGTGAAACGTGCCATTACAACCTGCAGTAAGCACAAGGACCAACATGATGCCATCCTAAGGAGGTACAGAAGACTTACTTCATCAACATCACGGTCAAGAGGCCTCCGCCAGACTCAAGAATCAGAGACTATCTTAAAGAAGAGCTCAGAACACTTGCAACACTGAGCTGAGGAACTGAGGGGCTGAACACAGAGAGAAATCACCATCTAATGAGATCCAAAGGGAACGTAAAAGCCGGATCTCATAAACTGGGTAAGAATTTGAATTTTAGATGAGGTGTAACAGGAAGCTAATGTTCTTAACAAGGGAGTGACATCACCAGATATTAAAAAAAAACAAAACTACTCTGTCATGTGGAGAATAAACTGGAAAAGAGGAAAAAAATGGAAATGCAAAAGGTTTTTAAGAATAAGAAAGTTTCATAAGAGCAGAGATAAGTGCTTCTAGGTTATATCACCTATAGTACTATCCTCACTAAAACAGAGAAACAGTGAGAATGGAGACACTGCCGCAGAAAACCGAAGAAACCTTATGCTGAAGCAGTACTGCTTAAGTGGCCAGAAACATTCTACAAAGGAAGATTTCACAGACGTGGCAGAAGCAGTGAATGGGTCAAGGAGGGGAACCAATGCAAAGCAAGAGGGTTCTTGGAGGTCAGCCATCAAGTAGTTTAACTGCACAGCAGAAACCACAGTAAGGAAGGAGAGATATCCTGGTGACAAGTGACAGTATGAGACACAGCACACTCACCTGTCACTGCATTTTTATGTTGATATGCCCAATAAGGTTCATTTCAGTGACAATTCATAACTTCCAGTGTCACAGCAAGCAGACCCCAGGCTCTGCTCAAAAGCTGGGTACAATGAACACAAAGAAACCAATGGAAAGGCTGAGGGACTGTCCTTCACCTAAGGCCTGAACTCAAAGGTCTGAAACTTCTGCTCAAGTAGCAGGGTCTCACCTGCCGCTTCATGACAGATGACAACAACTGCATTAAATTGGGACATTTTCCAAATCTTCACTATGGAAAAAATGAGGTTGCAGATATGAAAAAAAAAGTAGGAGATGATATCTGAAAGTCCTTAACTGATATAAAAAAGCAATAATCAAAGTATCCCTAAGAGCCCTGGGAACAAAAATATCACAAACATTGAGAAATCCGTATGCCCTCTCCCCACAATAATACTGTGTTCACAATGTCATTTTCTAGTCTCATTGGCTATAGCCAAAATGCTTCTGGCAACAGATCCATTCATAGCTGGCTCTACAGGAAGAGAACACCACACCAGAGGAGCTGTCCTCAAGTTTCACCCCCAAAGACGGAGATGGCTGACAGGAAACAAGCTTGGGAGAATCTCATATCCCTGAGGGAGTAGACAGAACAAAAACATCTTGAAGAGAAGTCTCCATTGTGCCCCGTGGTCCAGTGGCCTCCAACAGCATGACTAGCAGGTGGCATCACGTGGGTGGGTAGCCTGGGAACAGGTAGAGCTGCTGGCACAGAGTACTACAGTACTCAGACATCTCCTTGCATCGGTGGAATTCTGTACCAGGGGCATAGCCTTCACGCTCCTTGATAAGGGCATTCACCTGGGAAGGCAGAATCAATGGGCCAAGGTCTGAGATCACTTTGTGCTTCCATGTCCAGACCAGCCAGAAGGGTAGATGAAAAAAGTGTGCAAGTCAAGGAAGACCAACACTATGGAGATGCAAAGGCTTGTGGAGCCCGTTGGAATGGACTTACCTTAACAAGCATGTCGGCCACGTGCATGTCACAAGCTCTCTCAGAGAACACCTGAGTGAGGGCCTCAATGTACCAGGAACCCCGTTTGGTATTCCGCATGGCAGCATTGCCTACAACCAGGGGTGTGAAGGTCATGGGCAAGTCTCACAAAGTCAGACTTCTATTCCATCTTCTACCCTCCCTAGTGTGAAGTAGACTTTAGTACGAAGACAAAACAAAAAATAAACCCCACATCTAGGACAATATAACCTCTTGTATTCTTATGGTGTCTCAAAATACCTTTAAGGCAAGCATAGCCACATATCATGTCTGAGCGAGTAGGAAGTCTCATCTTCATTAATTCCTCCTTGCCAGCATCACTCTCCTCACATCCAGGGGATTGTGCATGGTTCTTTCCATCTTGCTGGTCAACCCCTCTATCTGTCTCATCTGCAACAGACCAACAGAAGAGAGGAAGATGTTACTTTCTCACATCTTTTATAGATTTGTATAGATACATCCAAGTTCCCTATAATTGTGATCGAAGAGCTATTTTTAGCTGCTGTCTCCAACCTATAGCTAAAGAATTAAAACAAAATTAAAAAAGTTACTGCTTTCTAAACACGCATGATTGCTCAAGGAGTAACTTCCAAAGGCCAGACACATGCAGCTACATTCCTATTCTGCATAAGTCTGAATGTGCCAAATTAAATACTCCTTGCAAATGCAGTTAGGAATACTAACATTAAACTTGTTCAGTTAGTAATAGTGTACAGAAATTAAACTTTCCCCCTGCATTAGACAATAAAATAGTGATACTCAGTCTTAGAAGAAAAAAAACAAGTCTGCTTACTATTTGTATTCTACATTAAATTTACAACCTTAAACTATGTTATCAATTTAAAAAAATGAGAGAAAATGTGATCAGAGGTTTTCAGTTTTTCATACTTCTAAAACTTTTCCTACTTGTTAAGTTTGTAAGACAAACTTGATAAGCATTCAAGACTTAGAGAAGTTCAAAAATGGAAGAACTTAAAAATTAGCACAAATGAGCATTTTCTCCTACAAAATGGACATGCTACTGTTTTAGAATTAGGAAGGCGTCTGTCTGTAGAAGGAAACAGTGAAGATGCACAGGTCAGCACACCAAACCAAGATAACCCTTTCTCAGGACTTCCTGCATGCAACACAAACTGAAACTTAAGGAACTTTGGGTAAAAGGACCAAGATTCACTGACTTAAAAACTTTTTTTCTTAAATTTAAATTAAGTGTCGTCCATGTACCTACCAGGCACCATCTCCTACTAAGAGCTCGGTACATAGCACACTGAGCTAAAGCCTATGCTCTTATCCAACTTGTCCTTCTGACCTGGGAGTCAATTCTTGTATTTTGGGAAGAGTGACAAGTTCAAATTTTCAGGGAAGCATCGGTTTTATATTACACTTTAATAAACCTGATTTTAGACACTGGAGGGGTACAACAAAAATTACTCCAGAAGAAAATTTCTTTTTTAAAAAATTTATTTATTTTATGTATGAATGAGTACACTGTCACTGTCTTCAGACACACAGAAGAGGGCATTAGATCTCATTACAGATGGTTGTGAGCCACCATGTGGTTGCTGGGAATTGAACTTAGGACCTCTGACAGAACAAGCTAGTGCTCATAACCGCTGAGCCATTTCTCCAGCCCCAGCACTACATATACTTCTGAGGGAGAGAAAAAATGGCCACTAATGGTCCATTTTGTTGTTACTGCCATCTAGGCCAAGCTAAGGATGTCCTTTAAGAGATGGAGACCTTACCTCTTGCCTTCAAATTTCAGGCATATTAATCAATAAACATTATCTACCCTTTCTTCACAGTTGCTTTCTATATTATTGCTCATTTTTAGACATAAATTTCCTCTATTCATTCAAAATGTTTAAGTGCTACCGTGTGTGTAAAGCAGTGCCCCTAGGCCTAGAAAAACACCTGAGTGAAAAATGCTTGCCCTCACATGCTCTTTTCTTAGCACAGCTCCCTTTCCATGGGAACTTTCCTGGAAAAATGCACCATATTAATTTCATAGTTAAACTCACAAAGTATTATCTGTTGTAGCTCAAAATCTCAGCTATGACTAAAGGTTTGTAATTATCTGGATTAATAGCCTGTGATCAGTCACATCTCACTACATCACTTATAGAGATGTTAAGCCTTTTAGATTTGAGCATTGTAGATATATTTGGTGGAGAATGATAAATGATGGCACACTGTACACCTAGAAGATCAATTTTATAACCTTCTGTTTGTCATGTACACCATCCCTTTTCTGGGAAAGACTCTATCCACACCTGTATAAAGCATGTATCAATGGTCTAAGTTAAGCCTTTTATAGCTACAAAAGCCCCTTCAAATGCACCTCAGATAAGACACCTCATTACTGCATACTCTTACTTGTACAGCTGCTATCACACAAGTTTCATCCTTGCATGAGATCCAAACTCAAGCTGCTCCATACATACTTGCTTTAATTTCTTGAGTAATCCATATACTACTTAGATATCTTATTCTGCTTCTGTGATGGGATTTATAGTCACTGCAAGACTTTAAAATATACTCTGCAGTGATACACAGGGAAACATAAAGCACCTGCATGTTTGCATAATGCAAACTTTAACCCAATGAGGATGCTGATCACGTTGTAGCAGCCATGGCTGGCTTTCTTTCCACATTTACCCTGAAAGCTCTTAGGTACAAATTTTGATAATCATCAGAACAGGTTAAAGAACTTGACTATACATGGTTTATGAGAAGGAAATGGACGTAGAGGGATGTGAAAGTTCTCTAACTTCACATAATTATTAAGCAGTAGAGTCACAATCTGATTCCAAATTTAGATTCTTAATTACTACTGTTTTCCTCAAGATGAGAAGGAGGCCTATGTGTCTTCTGAGCCATGCTATACAGGCCTGGCTCTTAAAGGGGTAGAAGACACTGCATGCAAGAAAGAAGAGGATAGAGGCAGCTCAGAAGAGTCCAAGGCAGATGTGAGTTCTGTACTGTTCTCCTGCATGCTCTGAGAATGGTATAGAGCAGGCAAGCACATGGGAGCATGAACACGGCACAGGGAGAAAGTGGAAGGTAAGAAAGAGAAGGAAGGAAGATTTGGAAGAGCCAAGCAGAAATCCTTAACTGGAATGAGAAACAATAAAAAGTACAATGCAGTTAATAAGCAGAGGAGTCCAAGTTCTTAGGAAAAGGCACACACTGAGAAGAGAGTCCTGACAGCCATGGAGGTGTGCTGAGCTGATCAGACTGAGAGCTGTGGGCTGCTCGAGTCTTAGCACACCCCATGCATTGGGAGACACTTACAGAGCAAGAGAGGCGGTGGCAGCAGTGAACAGAAGGAGGTGCCCAAGGGATCCAATAGCACCTGAGAGGAGCAAACAGGAAAGTGAGAGCTGGTGGAGGCTGCCCAGGAGCCACCACCCAGATGCTGGTTTGCCAGGGCACTCACCTCCACGACATGCTTGGATGAAGAACATTTTTGGTTTGTTCTGTAGACTTGGACAGTTAGCATTGTCAAAAAGTCGAAAAACCTCTTGGAGCTACCAGAAACAAACAAAGGAGAGGGGAAGTTAGGCAGCCATTGAGACCTCTTGGAGTCTAACACACAAATTCAACCGTCATCTGAAGGTGGGGTGACAGCTGATCCTGTCAACTTGACTAAGTTTACAGCTTCTTAGGAGATACACCTTAGTTTACTTTTGAGGGTACTGAATTTCCAGAAAGAATTAACTGAGGAGGAAAGACCTGGAACCCAGACTGAAAGAAAGGGTTGGTGCAAAGAAAGCCAGACAAGCCAGCATCTCTTCTTTGATGCTACATGAACCACCTATATAAAGTAAGTAGCCTCATGCTCCTGTGTCCACGGAGTTGGCTTCCTTGCCACTAGGGCTTATATCCTCAAACAGGGAGCCAAAATGAACTGTTTCTCCCTTAAGTTGCTTCTTGCTAAGTATTTGGTCTCAGTCTAAAAAAACTAATAGTGAAAACTGAGTGGGGTCGATATAGTGATAAACCTTCCCACATGGTTCATAGGCCTTTGGAACTAGTTTGTTGGAGGAATGTGGGAGAATTAGAAGCTGTAGTCACAAAGTCCTGTAAGCAGGGCTTCACGGGCCACTTTCGTGGGAATTCAAAAGACCCAAGTATTAAGAGAAATGAAGATACAGGCCAGACTCAATAGATCACAGAACAGACCAAGGACTTTAATCTTGTTTGTCAGCTTGTGTCCCACTTTGGTGAGGAATTGGATGCAGCTGTCTGTATTCTGAAAACTTGTAGGTGAATTTAAATAATGGACTAATTTATTTGCAGGTGACATTTTCCAACAACATTCAGGCTGCTGCTCATTACACTTACTCACATTCATAGTGAGTGAAGTGTATAGCATAAAGATATGAAAACGACTTTAAGAAAGGCTCTTGAGCTTGGTTAAAATGAAGGACAGGGTAGAAATTCTTTATTTTTTACCAGAACCCTTCAGATTCTCAGGTGTCAAAGGTTCTAGGAAACACGTGTCCTCAAGGATGACTGGAACCAGTACTAGACATCATGGGAGAGAGTTCTATTGGAGCCTTTAAGGCAAAAATTGAACTCTACATTGGACAATAGCAAAGGGGGAAAAACTGAGGGAAAAGAATTCAATCAAGAGAGTTCCAGGGTTGAAAATACAAACATCTATAAAACAGAGTACCTGAAAAATAATCTTTAGGTGTATCCTGCTGGACATAGGCTACCAGGGGAGTATTTTCCAAGGGTCAGCTAGAAGTCAAAGACTGCTGCAGCCAGGCTACATCTCAAGCTGGCAGCAGGGAAGGTGGAATCAGACACTTAGAGCAAGGTTCCACAAAGCCACGGAGGCCGGCAATGTATAGCCTCGGCAAGGCTGGATACCTGTATAGAACTCCTGAGTAGGTAGGACAGAAAGTAACTACTAAGATGTAAATGGAGGATCACGTAATGGAGAAAGCAGAAACATGGGACCTTTGCTATAGAAAGCTGTTGGCACCAAGTGAAGCAGGCCTCCAAAGAGGCCATCTAAGCCACATGCCAGAGCTAGGAGAGCAGGTTTATCATGTTAGTTGGAGCAAATGATGCAACGTGGAGCTGGATGCTGAGCATAGGGCTGTAGGCTTGTTATTCACTCATGAGGGCTTCAGTGATGTTTTTGTCCACTTCATTATTATGACCCCATTCCTTTCTTTTTGGAACAGAAAAGTTTACCCTGCCATTGTATATTGAACGTAACTGGTTGTATTTTAAGTTTTATCTCCAGTTTCACAATACTTTAAACTTATACTTTTGAACAGTGTTGAAAGAGCTAAAACTTAGGAGATTCTTAGAAATGTATTTTTCACTATGAGATGCACACTTAGTCTTAAGAGGACCAGGGGCAGGTTATGGTTTAAAAGTGGTGTTTGGGTGCCTTATGATAGGACTTAGACTCACAAGTATAGACTCCTTTTTTCTTGTAGAGATTTATTATTTGTATTTATGTGCATGTGCGCCTGCACTAGTTTATATGCACCAGGTGCATGGAGAGTTCCACAGAAGCTAGAGGGTATTAGGTCTTTGGGAACTACGACGACATGTTCTTCAGTAGCCAGACGTGGGTGCTAGGAATGGAACCTGCATCCTCTATAGAGCAGAAAGTGCTCCTAACTGTGAAGCCATCTCTCTAGCCCCTAGAACCGAGTTTCCTAACCTTTAGTCATAACTTTCTAAATGTGTGGGCTGTCAAAGGATTTATCATCCCAGCCTTAGTTATGAACGTGTAGCATGTGCAGTGCATGTCCCAGTAAAGCTGCCTTGAATACTTAACTTAGATTCCTACGGTGTCTTTGTTGGACAGAGTTTTGCCTTTAGAGAAGCACAATGGTTTAATTATAGAAAACTGACTTAATAATTTTCTTTCAGCATTCTTCATCACAAACATGTAAAACTGGTAATTTTTGGAATGTACAGTTAGAAATTTGTTTGACTTTAAAAATTGTTTTTGAATTGCTAGATTGATTTTCATAAAAACATTATTGAATTTTGGGTTGGGATTGGGATAGCTTTTCCAACAATTTCTGAAACAGTCCAAAACACACATCTGCCATTTTATGCTATGTATTCATGTTAAGCAGTGTTTTTAGCACTGATGATTATAAAATAAAAAAATAATTAGCTCTGACAAACAATGAAGATATTCTATGTCCCGCAGTATTAAAACTTCAGCTGAAATGGTTTAACAAAGCACCCTAAGCTCCCATTGCCACAATGGACTGTGTGCCTTCAAGCCATAAGCCGAAGCAAATCTTCTCCTCAGAAGCTTCTTGTCAGGTATTTGATTACAGCAAGGAAAAGGAGCTAATACAGACGGACAGAGAGGACATAGAATGGACTATTTTCAATGGTCAGCATTCACAAAGCTATACACACCTGAAGCAGTTTGCCATCCACCCCGTAGATGCCACCTTCCACACCATGTGAGAGGAGTGCTACTATGCAGGAGTCTGTGACCCGGTGTGCAGGTAACTGTGCAAAATTCTGAAGTTTCTCTTGCATTTCCTAGAAGACAGAGACACCTGCTAGTACTGTCCACCACAGTCAGCATCAGCCTCCAATGCCTGAATTAATCTCTGGCTTGTTTCAAAGAAACTGACCTACTGGAAGGTAAGTGTTTTCCTCCATTTTCCTGTGATCACTGATAACTCATAAACTCTCTGAAAGGCTAAAGAAAACTATACACTCACAAGAAAAATGCATTTCAGACATTAATCTCTGAAATATGGAGTCATGGGTTCACTGAAATAGACGAAGAACTCCGGAATTAAAGTGAGTTACTAAAGAAGACACATGATGTGTGTGGGTATGCACACATAGGTAAAGTGTATGCCATTAAAGTCTGAACTCAGAGCTTTGATCCCGGAACCTGAGTAATACTGGGTGAACATAGGGCCTTGGCTATAATTCTTACAACTGAATGGCAGAGACAGAGGAATTCCTAGAGCAAGCTGGCTAACTACAGTAATCACTGGAAGCTATGGGTTCAACTGGGAGACTCTGCTTCAGCAAGTAAGGTAGAGCAAAGACTTCTGACATCAATATTAAGGCCCTCCCTCCCCCACACACCTAAACACAAGTCAACACAAATATATATACACGTTAAAAAAACAAGCAAACATGAAGTTACTCTGAGTGTGTCATTCCCAGACCTTCGGCCCACTTATATATAAGGAGACAGCACTTTCTTAGCTGCAAGAGCATAAACTTCTGTGATGCTGGATCAAGTCTCAAGACCATGGAGAACAGCAGGACTTATCGAGTATCTGTCTGGATTCTAAGTGTGCCACAATGATGTTTGCATAAGACCCATTGCACAGGAGAAGCAGCTGTGATGTACTCCCATACAGGGAAGACCACATATAGCTGAGATCATATCCATTTAATTGGGAAACCCAATTCATATATTACAACAAGAGACATAATCCCTCTAACTTCCAATTTTCATGTTATAAGAAAATCATTACAAGTCAATTTTCTCTTAGTTTATGAAGGTTAAATGGAATATTGCAAAGAAAGAATTTACTCACATACTTCAAAGATCATCCATTACTGTAACAAACATGTCAGAGTGTTAATTTCAATATTTGTTCAAAGAAGCTTATTATCGCTCAACCTGGGGTCCAACTTAAGAATTTTATCTTCATTGATTTACTATACAGATACCACCAACTTAAGAATTTGGTTCTTTGAAAGAAAACTACATAGTATCCATTCTACTTTTAAAATCTACTTCTCCCTTTGCAACTGAAGAGGTCTAGACCAAGCCTTCTTACTTGCAGTGGACAGAGAGAAAAAAAAAATCTAGCATCATGTTAGTTCATCTTATTTCAAATTTTAAGGGATAAAATGAAGATGAATTTGCTCTAGGCAGAACAGTCACAGCACACAAGATTCAAATTTATCATCCTTCCCACTCTCAATGTTTAGAGCTTTTAAAGGTGTGGTCTCCCAAGGCAGTGATTGTGGCAGCACTCAGAAGTTATGCAAAATGTGAAAAACTTCAGCAAATGATGTTAATAAACCCCCCTAAATCTGATATTTTAAAATTTGAGAGTTGCTAATCTATCTGCTTGAAGATATTTGTTTTTTTTTTGTTTTTGCGTTTATTCACAAACAGGGACATACTACATAGCTCAGGCTAATTCAAAACTTACTATGAAGCCCATGCTGGCCTTGAACTCTCCTCAGTCCTCCTGCCTCAGTCTCCTAAGCTAGTATAGGGATCACACACACTTATTATTATACCTGGCCTTTTGGATACTTCTTGTATATTCCGGAATATAACTGGAAACGATGAAACTGGTTTTGGTGAGAAAGCAGACATATTTTCTGGGTAAGCAGAAGCAACCCATAACATAGTTATGGGTTAATAAATACTATGACTTTATTTGGCGAGAATGAGTAACTGTGAGTGTTCTAGGGCCAGTTAAAAGTTACTTTTGCTTGAAGAATGGAATAAAAATTACACACACACACACACACACACACACACACACACACACACACACACCCCTGGACACCTGGCCATGTTAAACTTGCTGCTTCTTTTATCAGTAAAAGGGGTAATAAAGCTAAGAGAACATGTATACATTATAACTGAATATAAGAGAAATCATTCAACAAATGCAGATCACTTATTTGGGTGGACTTTTTTCCACAAATGACACAGCTTTAAATCCTTAAAATAGGATTTGTAGATTTTTTTTTTTTAAATAAAAGCACAGTACTTATATAGATAGCAGGGTTTGCAGTTCTTGGGTATTCTTTAGCTGGGGGCTGGAGGCCATATGAGTGGTATATCATCTGCAAAGCTGTATAGATAGTTGCATTTTCCAGGGATGACCCATAGAATGTCCTTACAGTCTTCCTGTTTTCTGTAACCCAAATGCAAATTCAAAAACAACAGCATGTGGTGAGAATAAAACTTACCACCTTAGAAAACATCTCTCCTTCCTAATGTGTTAAACTGATTCCAGAGTCAAGTTACCTCTAATGCAGACATTGAATACATAACTAAGTGGTAAGAACACTAGTGTTCTCTTCAGTAACAACAGCAGAAAAGAATTTTCTACAATTCATTGTATTATTTTTTCATTTCAAGGGAATTATTGCAAGTCAAAATGAATGATAATGATACAAAGGAGGAGCTTAGATTTCTTAGTTGTGTTTCTCTGTTTGCCATGTATTATAGTTTTTAAAAAGTAGTCTTTGGAAAGCCCAACAGGAAAAGAGAATTCTGCACCTTCCCAATGTAGTAAAGTACAATGTTGACAGCAAACATCTGGCTTATGACATGCTCTTCTCCTCTATACACTTCCCCCAACTTAGACTGCTTCTCTGAGTTCCAACCACTGTATTTACTCTTCTGACTCAAGTTATTTATAGCTCCTGTAAGAATAGAAGCTCCAGCCCTATTAGATAAAGTAATGTTAAAAGCTCCCTCCACATCTATCCTTGAATTCGGAACCACATTAAATGTGTGTGTATGTGTTTCAACAGTCTTCAAATTACAAGGTGCTCAAAATTTAGCACCCCACTGCAACTCATATGACAGAACAACTTGGGAATTGAGAATTCAGTAGCCCTCGAATCTGCCTTAAATAAAGACTAAGTGGAAGTGGCCTGTATAAAGTTCACTTCATAGACTCATCAAGTTTCCTGAATGTCTCAAAAACAAAATAAAGTAAAATGAAAACCAGCAGTATTTAACTACATTGTGAAACAGAATTGAATCCTTTATGAGACATCTAAGATTCATTGTCAGCAACACACAATTTAGAAAACCATAACATAATAGTCTCTTAGAAAAATATAAGAAAAAGATAGACCAAACCCTTAGAAAACAAACACACCACAAACCTTGTAAGGTAGCCCACCAAGCCCTTCAACAGTTACTGAGGACAAGCCACCTACTTCAGTCCCCTAGTAATGGAAAAGGTTGGTCTTGCTATGCTTCCCCCACCCTCTCCTTGTAGGAGATTAAATTCAGGGCTTTGCATACACTATGCAAATGTTCTAACCACCAAGACACAACTTCAACCTCCAGTCATGGCTTTGAAGCAAGAATGGACCTATTTTAAATGGGCAATTATGGGCAAGCTGGCAAAAGCAGCATGTCAAGGACAGCACTGAGGCACATACTTATGAGAGTGGCCACACCCAAGATGTAGCAAATACGTAATTATTTTCACAGAAGTGGGACAGCTAAGATGACCACAATAAACTTTCAACACAAACCAGGATCCTTAACCACAAGGGGACAAAGGAAATTTATTTACTTATTTGCTTATAAAAGAAAAGGTCTCATGTAGTCTGAGCTGCCCTTCAAATTACTATGCAAAGGAGACTGACCTTGAACTTTAACTCCTGATCTACCAGTGATACTCAAAAAGAAGTCAGTGAGGAATAACTCATAACTAAAGCTTATGTATGAGACTTGTCCAGAATACCCTAAAACAATCCAACACCGACTTAGACTATTTCTAAATAGTACTCACATATATTCTTCCACGTGCGATTTACTGAATCTACCAAAAGGAACGATTTAAACAACAATCGGTCTCTTAAGTAACAGTATCAACTATAAAGTAAATGCCTGCGTAGTCTGATTTATAAATACCCTTTTGGAGTTTGGATGGATCTTGGTGTCTCATCACTTCCTGAGTGACTGGGAGTCAAATTTCTTAGCACATACATGTGGGAACCCAAGCCTCTGTGGACTGTTATAACTCCATGAAAGCACAGTAACCCTGAGACAGCAGTGTTCAGACAACTGGCTGGTCCTAGTTCCTTTTACTAGATTGCAGGAAGCAGCACGACAGTGGGAAACATCCAGCAGGCACAGGAGGAATGAAGTACCAACCCAAAGTGCAGCCCACCCAATTTACATGGCCTTCCCAGCCGTATGTACCTGTGCAGTCTGGTCATACAGCACATGGACATTGTAGCCCAAAAGCTTGAAGAGGGTGACTAGAGTAGTGTGGTCCACATCCCCTCCGGAGCGAAATTCCAGGTCTTTCTCTCCAGTGAAGTGCACATTACTCATCACCAGTGCCAAGCCACGAGGCTGAGACTGCAACCTATAGGCCTAGAAGGAGGAGGCCAATTAGACCAGGAGCTTCTTGATGACAGGCAATGTCGTTACCCTACAAGATCAAAAATTTCAAAACACACCCCAAACAAGAACTCACATCCCAAAAGCAGACAACTTCCCCAATCTAATCCCCTTTACTTTTTTTTTTTTAAATCATACCAGTTATGATAAAAAGGAAAAGCCACAGAAGGCATCAATCATCAATGGCATTCTCACAAGGGCAAGCAAAGACAGCAAAACATGCAGCCCAGGTTCAGAAGACCAGGAAAGCCTCCCACTCCCCACCTCTCTTGTTGAAATTATGCAAACTCACCAGCTGGTAGTGTGCCTGGTAAAACTCAGGAGTGCATGGCTTCACCTGAAGACAGGGAGGACCATCACCATTATCTAAGGAGTGTTCCATAGTATCTGCGGTAGGGAGAATGCCAAGTTAGTACCCATTTCAGCAGGGCTCTTGTAACTTCATTAATTAGTCATTCTAACTGAGGCTTTCTGGTTTACTTCCCCCACATGTAAGCTCCGTGCTGGCACAGACCCTGCTGGCTTCTGTTCATCACTGGGCCCCCTATGCATGGCTTCAAATAGTAGATACTCAACTTGCTGAATGGTGGAGAGCACTTCTGAGACAAGCCAGGTTCTAATCACTGAAGTACAGACAGGGAGTCCTGAATGTAGCCTTTTCTTGTTTGGCTTTACAGAGAAGCCAACTCAAAACATATACAGTAAATTGTATTTCTCATCTGAATGGTACCAAAAAAAAAAAAAAAAAAAAAAACCTGATTATTTTGAATTCTCCCTATGACAGAGGGGAACGAGTCTGATTTATATCCCTCTAACCTATCCTGCTAGCCTGTCAAAATTCATAAAGAACTGTTCCTATCATGATATTCGTCTTGCTTTTAGGGGAAAGTCAGAAACCAGTCAAAAAGCAGGTAAGTCAATGTGGGAGGTTCCTTTTGTCCGGTTAGTTCTCACCTGTGGATAGGCGGGACTGCTTGTGAGGAGGGCAGGACTCACACACCGAGAAGGGGAGACTTGAGTCATAGTCACAGCTCAACTGTAAGAAATCAAGACTTACCATGAAAGACCTCAGAGAGATGGTTCTGTCTTAATGAAAATCAAGTTTCTCTCTCCCACACCCTTTGCTCTCTATATTTTCTGGACAAACTAACCCATCCCAGGCTACAGTCCTAGGGCTTCATACCGGTGGGAGTATGTGCTGGATATCAGAGAGGGTTGTGAGCAGTAAGTCTTCCAAGTGACCCTGCCTGGTCTCCCGCAGGGCTTCACAGAAGGCATCAAAAGCCTGGGGTCCTCTCTTTGGCAGCAGGTTGAGGAGTTCCACATTCTGGCTGAAACTGCCCCCTTTGGCCTAAGGCACAGGAATAAAATACTGAATTACATTTATTTATTTAGCCACAATGCTATTTTTCCACATGAGCTTCCTAAGTAGTGTTCTCATTCATCTTGGGAATTCCTGTTTATAGAGTGCGAATACACGGGTGAGATTTTCTATCAAACAAACTCAAGGCTGAGAAGGGCATTCCTCTTCCTTAGCATACCCTTTTCAAAGTCTTTCTTGCCTAAGACCAGTTTCTCTTCTTGGAGCCTTTCTCCCCAGATACCTGGATTAGCTCCCTCATTTCCAAAGTGATAATGTCCTTTTCTAGGAGATGTTCTAACAGTTCGCTCAGCAGCAGCTGTTTGGCCAGCACCACTCGATTCTTTTTCAGAGTTTCCTGATGGTCAGGATGCATTCCACACACTGCCAAAATCCTACAGAGAAAAAGGCAGACACAGGGACTTTCAAGTATGAGCCCGAACACACAAGAGGAGAAAAGAAGTGAGTAAAAAAAACAATAAGCAAGATAAGGCATATTTTGTTAAATCTCTTAAAATAGAAATGTACTAAGCAGTAATAGGCTGACCTATTACTTATTAAGCAAATAAGGTATAACCCTCTAGAGAATGTTTACATCAGACTATCTGAGATAATGATCTGATGAGGAGAGCAAAGAGCTATCTTGGTCAAACTAATGTAAAGAAACACTCCTCTGATAGACAAGCTTCAGTGTTCAGAAAACATGACATACTTTTTATCTTAGAAAACTAACCTAAGTTGAAAATGATCTTAACATAGGAATGAAGTAATAAAAGCCTAAAGCTGACACCCATATTTTTCAGACACACCCGCACACTTGCTCTAGACTGCCCACATAAATTATATCAAAAACATTTTACCTTTTTATGATAAACTAATACTAAAAAGTGATCAAAATCCTACAAGGCATGGGGTAAGTAGAAACTGAGTGAAAGCCATAGGAGGCAGATACCAATGGTGAACATGGTGTCACTTGTAATCACAAGAATAGTGCAAGCAATGGTTAAATTATTTTGGTAATTTAGTTTCCAGCAACAAATGTATTTGAAAGGTTCCCTAGTTTTTCTCTCAAATTTGAAGAGACCTGCTTATGCTCATGAATAAAAGAATCCCATTTCCAATAAATACCCTATATGTGCCCAGTGTTTGTGTGTGCATGCATGTGTGTGCGTGTGTGTGTATGTCACACACACACACACACACACACTCTGATCTCCAGTTTATTTAGTATGAGACAATGCTTAGGGTCTGATGACAATAGAGTGATAGATAGTATAACAGTTCACTTTATACACCAAGAATCCTGATTTCAATGTGGGTAAAATATAGGGGAACAAAGAAGCATCTTCCATCGCTGAAAAACCATGCTCTGGTCAAATGCCCCTCTCACAAAGGCTCCTTTAAGTCCTTTCTGTGGAAAGTTAGATAGCAAAATAGGGTCCTGGGAAAAATGCATGAACAAGAGGTATCCAGGCAGAGTAAGTATTCAGACTGTACCAGCTATTTCAAAATTCACTAGAATCTGCTCTACATGAATTTAAAATCTCAGTTAAAAATCACCATACAAGACAACACAGTAATGATGTTAAATATAGAATCTGGCGAAGACAAAATTAATCTTCTTGCAGCTGTTAGTTGGGTATATCCTTAGGTACACGATGCATGATATAGCAGACTTATTTCATTAGGGACATCCGTTGCTTAAAAGGCTCCATTCCCTTGACTTTCACTCTACTAGTCTCTCCAGGTTCACTCTGCTCACCGTGCTCCGGTTTCCTAGTGAGCATCTGACTTCTCCTCCACCACCTCATTCTCTTTGACAGGACTAGGCCAGGAGACCAAACTGGTCTTGAGTTTCTGATCCTCTTGCCTCAGGCATCAGGATACTAGGATTACAGCCCGGTAGCTTTTAAATGCTGACATTGCACTAGAACTCCCTTGCAAAAAACAGGAGGGGGCGGGCATCTTCTCTAGACAATTTCATCCCCAGGCACAATTTACTGATTCTATTCTAAATCCTCTTATGTCCCAGGCTTGAATTTTGAACGAAGCAGTCATCGATGTTTTATCTGAAGCACCACCTACTCCCCGCACCTGCTACTTCCTTTTATTTCAAACTACCAGGAGAAGCTTAAATACGAACTTTCTCGAAGTTTCCAGTCACCTGGAATTTTCGGACACCCAAGGAAAACAGAATGGAGAAAAAGAATACCAAGAGGGTTCTAACGTCTTGATTTCATGTCCTTTAATGGCTCCCGTTTCTAAATTAATGTTAGAGGATTGGACAGGAAATATTAAATTGTGTCGTCCTGTGCAAATGTTTTCATCGAAACTGACTGAGTGAGACGGAGAAACGGGAACCATCTAATCCTCTCAAAAGATTCAAATCCCCCAAACCTGTGTGGAATTCTCTAACAAACATTTATTATATGGAAAAGCAGTCCAGGACATGATATAGTCAATCCTAATCAAATGCGCTCGAGGCCAAGCCGCGAAGTCTGCACAGTCTCTGCTTTTTAAAGAGACATGAGTTTAAGTCCTCAGATAAGAATTGGAAGGAAAAGGACAGAGCATCTCTGGAAAAGGTGAGATGCCGCAGGCGACATGTAGCAGGACTGATAAGATCCATTCTCGTATAGATTCCTCTGCGCTGGACAAAGAAAGGGAGGCTGCTACAGCTTCTGCACACGCGGGACCAGGCCAAGAAGGCGCGCCGCTCGCTCGGCAGCCTCCCCGACTCTGCCCTCCTCACCTGCTCCTCCTGTCAGCCGCCATCAGCCCCTTCCTGTGCAGGGAAGACTGAGACCTCCCGCTCGACGCCGCCATTTCCAGCTTTTCCCGGGCTGCACGCGCACCACCCACAAAACAAACAAACGGGCCGCGCCAGCCCCCGCATCCCTCCCCCAGCCCCCGCCAGCGCCGCGCCTGCGCACGGCCCCGCCCCGAGTCAGCAAGCCCCACCCACGCCCGGACATGCGCAAGCGCACACTTGTCGCTGAGGCTCGCACAGCCCAATGGGAAGAGAGTAGACTCTAGGAAGAACGGGAAGAGGC
This sequence comes from Rattus norvegicus, assembly GCF_021556685.1. NCBI lineage: Eukaryota > Metazoa > Chordata > Mammalia > Rodentia > Muridae > Rattus > Rattus norvegicus. Next base: position 71,895,083 of record NC_141537.1, on the reverse strand, counting down.
GGGAAAAGAACAAGGTTTCTCCCACTCGGGGATCTGATTGGCTAGCGATTCCCGCGGAAACCGCAGCTCCCTCCCCTGGTTCCTCCGGTCCCTCCGGCCTCAACTACCAGGAAACCAAAGGGGCTGGGCTTCTCTTGTTATCCTTGCTCGCCTTGAACTTCCAGGGCCAGGGTGCAAGAAAAATGGAAAGCACTAGGAGGCGCTCTTCTCCCAGGCTGGGGGCGCTTCAGGTCGCGCTTCTCCTACCCTGTTTCCTCTCATTCTGTCTCTATTTAGACTTCTCTTATCTACCAGTTGTCCCCAGTAATGCGGATTGCCTGGTTGGTATTGAAAACAATAGGCACTGGAATTGGGATTCGATTCGAGTTATTTTTATGTTTTTACTAGCATCCCGTTCTTGCGCAAACTTTTCAGCTCCCCTCACCCTTAGAATCTCTCATCCCCATCAGGAATCTCAGCGAGACTTGGTGTCTGCAGTAGAAGAAACACAACTGTCACTCCGAGGTACCCCTCCAGCTTCTCTTGGTAACTTATCTCTCTCTTCTTCCACCTTACGCTGGAAGTACTGCTCGTCAGGTAGGCTCCAGAATGTTTCCAGAAGAATCCAGGTATGCCATTTATATCTCGACTGTGAAGGACATTCCGGAGCCCAACTCCCCACTGCTTTGAAGGCATCAATTGTGATGTTTGGGCAAAACCAACTTCTGATTCAATAGATATTAGGAAATGCTGGGCAAATGAGTTCACAGGTGATAGGTTCTGAGAGCATCGCTTAGGGAAGTATCCATTTATCTTCATAGAAAACACTGTCATCATCAGGGTGAGCAAAACCGATTTCATAGGCAGGGGGTGGAGTATTAGGCTCCAGTTTTGGGGCCACCCTCAAGCTTTGCAGATCAGGAGCAGTGGACACAACTCGTGGACCCCTAAGTCGAAGAGCTCTTCCAGGGTTTCCTCTGGGCGTCATTGTCCCCTCTGAGCCCACTCGCCTTTTCTGACTGCCTGTGTCAGGCCTCTCTGGTTGGCTAGGCTGTGCCCCCTCAATTCCTGGGGATATTATGATACTGCTGTAAGGCGGTGGTTGCTCCAGCTCTTGGAGATGGTGCTGTGATTGTGAATCCATCACTACTACAGCCTGTTCGTAGGTTGGCACCTCAAAAGCTTCATTGACCCTGTGGGAGGAGAAATGCGGTCATTAGTGGCTGCCTGAAAGAAGATCCTCTTTTTCTATTCCACTCTTGCAAAAGACCTCTCTAGTGTCTGCTGAGCATTGCTTTTAATGATACCAGTGACAGGGGAAAGCAAAGTCTATGCTTAAAAAGGGATGGGCACAGAGGGAACAAGGGTCTAGGGTGTCTTCCCATCATCCTGCCCATCTCCCATTAACTCACTGTGCATTGCCCGAGGCCTCTGGATTGTCAGTCTGCCTTGAACTTGGCATTGGTTGGAGACACCGTTCCATAACACAGGCCAGGAGGCAAGCGATAAAGCAGAAGCCAGCCAAGCAGAGGAAGAAGTAAGCAACAGGGGCGACATCAGGCTGTATGACCAGTAAAGCCAGCCCCAGGAGGAGGGAGGCACTGCTCAGGAAGAGAAACGGCTGCTTCAGTTTCCCCAACAGCTGCCTTGGCACCATCGCCCCTCCCAGGCACCTGCAGAAAGACACATAGTTGTGTGTTAGCTAGTGATTGGCACTGCAGCAGTGCCAGACCCCAAGGTAAAAATATCATGCTCCTTTATTTGGGTTTCCAGTGTTCAGTCTGAAACCAATGATCTTCGGGGCTTCTGGCGGCTCCATTATTGTCTCTTGGTTATTGGTATGGAAAGCTGGGAAATTAGTTCAGTTCTGATTCTCAACCCTGTTACTATTCCATGGCACTGCCTGCATTCTTCTCTCTCTCTCTCTCTCTCTCTCTCTCTCTCTCTCTCTCTCTCTCTCTCTCTCTCTCTCTCTCCTGAACCACTGAACCTTCTCTTTTAGCTCCCAGCTACCCCATGCAGGATCCAGGGCACCTTGCCTGTGGCTTCAGTGTTCAGTGCACACTGGAATGTCTGGAATCCATATGATAGATGAAGCTTTGAGAAAGTCCTCTATTCTTTTTCTTCCCAGCCAGAGGGCCCCCAATATGACCCCGATGGAGAGAGTACTCATCCCTTACCTGTCAGCGTGACGTTTGCTTCAAGTCACAGTTGAGTCAGCCCATGCTCTAGAAGGAGGAAAATGTGAACCCAGACACAACAAGGCCACAAGGACACAAACTAAGTGAGGAAGAATCTTAGAAAGGCCTAGGGCAACCACTAGAAATCCTAATGACTAGCCCACGTAGTCCTGACCAGTCCTCCTCCCCACAAATCGCTAATCTCAGATTTCAAGTTTCCTGCCCCCACAGAGGCTGGAAGGCTGTTGGGAAAAGACGCCCTTTCTCATCTGAGAAAACAGCAACAGTCAGTCTCAAGACAGCTTACATCGGTCAAACACCCTGCCAGTTTCCTGAACTCAGTGCAGCAAGAACTCGCAGACCCTCTCCGCCCACACCAGCCCGACACCCATGGACTGCGCCCCGCCCCCTTGTAGAGGTCCCAGGAGCTCGGGCTCACCTGTCTCGCAGGGACGCGCGGAAAACCCCTAGCAGACCTGGAACACTGGTGGCAGAAGGCGGAGCCCACTTGCCCCACCCTCTCTTCTGCCCTAATCCTTCCTTCAGGCCTAGTCTTTCTCCACCCCTTTCTCCCAAGACTGACCTCCTGTTACTGCTCCACCTGAGTTTCCCCGGTAAAACCCTGTCCCCTCCCACTCCCAATGGTCTTTGTACTTAGGACCAGAGTTGGAATTAGTCTTTCCCTTGTCCTACTCAAAACATCTTGGGTGCTAGTCACAATCCTAAGCACAAAGTACTTCCTGAGTTGTTTTGTACTTGTCTTTCCTGAAAGACTGGAGCAAAGACGGTGGTGTATTTACACTGTTGGGTATAAAGAGAGCCATGGTCGAAATTGGAGTGGCATATCACGCCTCTGCTGCTCTGTCTGTGGATTCTTTGTCTCAGGAAGTGTCGGAGGTATACTCTTGCTTCTCAGAAGACTTTTCACAAATCCTACTTGTATGTGAAACCTGCTTTGGATTCTGCACTGCGTAACCACATCGTTCCTTTCTCTGCCTCAGCTTTTACCTGATTATTTAGTGTTTTGTGTTTACTTACTGTTATTTTGCTTTGAGCATTACAAGAAAAAATTCTTTTCAATGTTCACCGAATCCCTGAAAGTAAATGGATTCTTGCTCCACGCCCTTAAATCTGTGCTCTGATCAGGAGCTAGCCCCACAAAGGGCTTCACTGCACCCTGTAGCTCCTGTAACTGCTTTTAATGCTCTATTTGTGAGTTTGGGCTGTGAGTAAGTGTGAGAGAGGGGAGTGGTCTGCTGTGTCCCAGTGGACTCTATTCCCTCACCTCATTAGCATTAGACAAACCCAACAGAACTAAAAAGACTGGAAATATAATCTAGGGTCCTCAGGAATAGAGAGAGAGGGAAGAAGAGGGAGAGGGAGGGAGGGAGGGAGGGAGGGAGGGAGGGAGGGAGGGAGGGAGGGAGAAGACGGAGAGGACGGATATGAAAATAAGAACAAGCCTGTCTGAGTTAGTGGTAGGACTTCCTAGGGAGCCTCTGTCCAAGATTTCTCTGGAGGAAAGGATGGGGCATCATGGTAGACTATACTACCCATGTGAGGTATATCTTTATATAAAGTAAGAATTGGGACAGGAAAGACAACCTGTAGTTTTGCTTGTACCCAAGTATTCCTTTCATTGTTTGTACCAGTTTCCTTCCTATTCAGCTCATATGGAGAAAGTACGGCTGGAATTCAAATCTAAACCTCAGTTAATAATCCAACAGAAGGGAGTTGTTGAGGAGTCCTCAGTGTACTTTGTTGTACAACTGTACTTTGTCTTAAGTTGTGAGTTTGAGGGGGGAAGAGGAATGAGGTAAAAGGCAAAGGCCCTGAGGGTGTGGGATGTCCCGGCTGTGTTCCTGCTGCAGAACGGGGACCTCTATAGTTTAAGGCTCTTGGTTTACAGAGGAGGAGGCTGTAACCTTGAGAACTGCTAACTGTGATATAATCAGCGGGTCTGGATTGTCTGTGTTCTTTAATTCGCTAACCCAGGATTTTGAAATCAATTGCATCAGTTGTCAAGAAGTTATAAACTATTTAAAAGGCAAAGGAAACACGATTGTTAAATATCTTGATATCATTTAAAAGTTTTGTGATTCTAGGCTGTTTACAAAATAGACCATACCCAGTTGATACTAGTGGACACACATTGCTTTGCAGCTTTAAAACATTTTAGAAATTAGGTCACATACATTTCACTTGATGATAAAAGTCTTTACTATAGTAATTTCTGGTTGGGGATCAAACTCAGGTCCTTGCACATACTAAGCTAACACACTGACCTATAACACACTGATCCTCAGCCCCATTAAGTTATTTATAACATCTATGAAACATATGAAGTGGATAGGCTGCAATTCTGTTAACATATGTTGTTATGAAGGGTTACTGAAGGGCTAATGGAACAGCCTCCTCGTTCACTTCCATCATTGAAACCGTGCTGGAGGGGATAGCGAGAGATTGCCAAGGCCAGAGTAAGGGAGAGGGGAGCAAAGGAGCAATTGTTGTTGGTTTTTGTTGTTGTGGCCATTGTTTTGCTTTTTTCAAAACAGGGTTTTACTGTGTAGCCCTGGCTGTCCTGGAACTCACTCAGTAGACCAGGCTGGCTTCAAATTCAGAGATTCACCAGCCTCTGCCTCCCATGTGCTGAACTTAAAGGCCTATGTCACCACTGCCCCGCTTGTTACTGGGTTTTTTGAACAGTGGCAGACACATTCCACTATTAGATGGTAGTGGTGAATTGAGTGTTTCTAAGACTACACAGCACGCTGACTATCTTATGTGTGCTTTCTCCTCGTTTTTATAAATTGGATGATGAATTCTGAGAAGAGGATAAAATAAGTAAGTTTTTATTGAGAGACAAATAGATTTTATTGCCCTGAATACAAAAAGCCAACACGTTCTTCCCTTTCATCAGCTCTGTGTCCGTGTTAGTTACTTTCCAGTGGCTGTGATGAGACATCTGCTAAATCGGTTTAAGGGAGGTAAAGTTTATCTTGACTAAGGATCTAAGATAATAATGTTGTTTGTAATGGGAAGATGTGACAGCTGAGCATGCTCCTATCAGAGTGGATGGGAAGCAGAGAAAGAGGAGTGCCTGGGTTCACCTAGCTTTCAACTTACCCTCCTCTAATTTTAATTCTGTCTGGAACCCAAGCTTATGTGATGGGGTAGCCTACAGTCAGGGCAGGTCTTCCCTCTTTAGTCCCCAAAGTGTGTCCCACTAATGTCCTAAGAGTTCTAAACCCAGTCAAGCTGACAAAATTTACCATCACAGGATCATTAGACCTTGACTTATCCTCCTGAGTTTCCATTATTCCCTAAGCCCATTAGTCTCACATCATCTTAGAGAAGTTGGTTAGGGTTCCTATAGCTCTGATGAGCACCATGATAAAAATAAAAATAAAAAGAACAACAACAACAACAACAACAACAACAACAACAACAACAAAACCCAGCTTGGGGAGAAAGGGTTTATTATATTGGGTTTATTATATCTTACAACTCCATCAGGTCAGACTCCATCATTGAAGAAAGTCAGGGCAGGGGACTGGAGAGATGGCTCAGCGGCTAAGAGCACTGACTGCTCTTCCAGAGGTCCTGGTTGTTTCAGCAACCAGGTGGTGGCTCACAACCATTGTAATGGGATCTGATGCCCTCTTCTGGTGTGTCTGAAGACAGCTACAATGCACTCAAAATAAATAAATAAATAAATCTTTAAAAAAAAAAAGAAAGTCGGGGCAGGAATTCATGGCAGGAAATAAACAGAACTATAGGAGGAGGGCAGCTGGCTGGCTTACTCCTTGCACATTGATCACCTCACATTTGTATACAGCCAGAACCCCCTGCCCAAGTGTAGCCCAGTGAGCTGGACTTTGAAGGATATGTTTTGTCCCCAAACCCTACCCTTATTCTTTCTCTCTTTTCTTTCTTTCTTTCTTTCTTTCTTTCTTTCTTTCTTTCTTTCTTTCTTTCCTTCCTTCCTTCCTTCCTTCCTTCCTTCCTTCTTTCTTTCTTTCTTTCTTTCTTTCTTTTTTTGCTCACTACAAGGTGAATAGCCTCCTCTGCCTGATGCTTTGGCTGCCTTTGCTCAGTCAAAGCGATGGATCTATTGCTGACCAGAACCTTCTGAAACCATAAGCCAAGAACAAAGCTTCACATTCTTTTTGCATATTTTGTTTTAGTGCGAGAAGGTTGACTCACACATCCTAGATATATAGCTTTGGATAGAAATAATTGATTGGGTCTAAATGAGACACTGTTTTAAAAAAAATGGTCTTGTGGAGAAACCTGTAACTCGCCCCTGCTGATAGCAAGATGTCTTCAGGAAATGCAAAAGGTGGGCATCCTGCTCCTGACTTCAAAGCCACGGCTGTTATGCCAGATGGACAATTCAAAGATATCAGCCTAAGTGAGTAGAAAGGAAAATGTGTTGCATTCTTTTTTTTACCCTCTTGACTTTACTTTTGTCTGTCCCACGGAGATCGTTGCTTTCAGTGATAGAGCAGAAGAATTTAAGAAACTCCACTGCCGAGTGATTGGAGCTTCTGTGGATTCTCACTTCTGTCATGTGGCATGGATTAACACACCCAAGAAACAAGGAGGATTGGGACCCCTGAGCATTCCCTTGGTATCAGATCCCAAGCGCACCATTGCTCAGGATGATGGAGTCTTAAAGGCAGATGAAGGTTATCTCTTTCAGGGGCCTCTTTATTATTGATGATAAAGGTAGCCTTCACCAGATAACAATAAATGATCTTCCTGTTGGCCTCTCTGTGGATGAGATTCTGAGACTAGTCCAGGCCTTCTAGTTCACTGACAAACATGGCGAAGTGTGCTCAGCTAGCCGGAAACCTGGCAGTGATACCATCAAGCCTGGCGTCAATAAGAGCAAAGAATATTTCTCTAAGCAGAAGTGAGCACTCTACTCATGCTTAAACACATGATGCGCTGTGATCCCAGATAAGCCTTTCCTACAGGGCTGGGGGGTGGTTAGTCCTTCTTCCACTATTGGTAATGGGCAGACCATCTTATAGCAGTCACAGAAACCAGCCTGTTAATTCTTTTTTTTTCTTTCCTTTTTTTTTTTTTTAAAGTATCTATTAAACGTGAATTCTGTGAAAAAAGAAATGGTCTTGTTTGGTCCTTGGTCAGAAGCCTGCTGGGTAAGGCTCATTATCATTTTTATTCTCCAGAGGATCTAGCCAGTTCAGATAAAGTGAATGAGTTCGAACCAAACAGACCTTGACCTGTTAATTCAGTAGTGCTTTCTTCTTTGTTAATCCCTTACTGCTTCCGCCGAGCTGTAAATCCTCCAACATAGGAGGTAATACATGATCTCACCCTCAGATACAAGGCTAAGTGTTGCACAACGTTCACTAGGAAGGAATGACTCGGGCAGCGGGCTTTAGGCAGCCAGTCTAACGCACGAATTCACCAAGCCACAAAAAGCTTTAATGTAATTTGAGAACTTGATTACAGTTGTTGCCCAGTAACAACAACAGAAGTCTTAGTCTAAGGTTAGCACTGAGTTCATTACAAATGGTAACGGAGGTGGAGAGAGACAAACATGTAGCCAGGAGTGCAGGCAGGGGCCTGCACTCTCTAGCATTCCACAGGCCCAAGTAGGAGACTCATGAGTTCCAGGCCAGCCTGAGTGACTCAGTAAGACACTGTATTGAAAATAAAAGTAAACAGACAAATAAAAAGCAGATAGTTGAATGAGTTGCATGTCCATGCATCTCTAAATGCCAGCAAGCAGAAGACCTCAGGGTTAAGTATGCAGTTTTGAGATCGACAGACCTAGTTTCAAATCTCAATTATGTCACTTAAGGAGACTTACAGGACGCTGGATGGGATTACAGAGCATCCGTTTCTTTTCTTTTTTTTTTTTAATTTATTTAATACGTAATAATAATTCTTTGGTTTCCGGGTAAACATCCCCCTCCCCCCTCCCCTTCCTTATGGGTGTTCCCCTCCCAACCATCCCCCCATTGCCGCCCTCCCCCCAACAGTCTAGTTCACTGTGGGTTCAGTCTTAGCAGGACCCAGGGCTTCCCCTTCCACTGGTGCTCTTACTAGGATATTCATTGCTACCTATGAGGTCAGAGTCCAGGATCAGTCCATGCATAGTCTTTAGGTAGTGGCTTAGTCCCTGGAAGCTCTGGTTGCTTGGCATTGTTGTACATATGGGGTCTCGAGCCCCTTCAAGCTCTTCCAGTTCTTTCTCTGATTCCTTCAACGGGGGTCCTATTCTCAGTTTAGTGGTTTGCTGCTGGCATTCGCCTCTGTATTTGCTGTATTCTGGCTGTGTCTCTCAGGAGCGATCTACATCTGGCTCCTGTCGGTCTGCACTTCTTTGCTTCATCCATCTTGTCTAATTGGGTGGCTGTATATGTATGGGCCACATGTGGGGCAGGCTCTGAATGGGAGTTCCTTCAGTCTCTGTTTTAATCCTTGCCTCTCTCTTCCCTGCCAAGGGTATTCTTGTTCCCCTTTTAGAGAAGGAGTGAAGCATTCATGTTTTGATCATCCGTCTTGAGTTTCATTTGTTCTAGGCATCTAGGGTAATTCAAGCATTTGGGCTAATAGCCACTTATCAGTGAGTGCATACCATGTATGTCTTTCTGTGTTTGGGTTAGCTCACTCAGGATGATGTTTTCCAGTTCCAACCATTTGCCTACGAATTTCATAAACTCGTTGTTTTTGATAGCTGAGTAATATTCCATTGTGTAGATGTACCATATTTTCTGTATCCATTCCTCTGTTGAAGGGCATCTGGGTTCTTTCCAGCTTCTGGCTACTATAAATAAGGCTGCGATGAACATAGTGGAGCACGTGCCTTTTGTATATGTTGGGGCATCTTTTGGGTATATGCCCAAGAGAGGTATAGCTGGATCCTCAGGCAGTTCAATGTCCAATTTTCTGAGGAACCTCCAGACTGATTTCCAGAATGGTTGTACCAGTCTGCAATCCCACCAACAATGGAGGAGTGTTCCTCTTTCTCCGCATCCTCGCCAGCATCTGCTGTCACCTGAGTTTTTGATCTTAGCCATTCTCACTGGTGTGAGGTGAAATCTCAGGGTTGTTTTGATTTGCATTTCCCTTATGATTAAAGATGTTGAACATTTCTTTAGGTGTTTCTCAGCCATTCGGCATTCCTCAGCTGTGAATTCTTTGTTTAGCTCTGAACCTCATTTTTTAATAGGGTTATTTGTTTCCCTGCGGTCTAACTTCTTGAGTTCTTTGTATATTTTGGATATAAGGCCTCTATCTGTTGTAGGATTGGTAAAGATCTTTTCCCAATCTGTTGGTTGCCGATTTGTCCTAACCACGGTGTCCTTTCAGAGCATCCGTTTCTAATCTACAAACTTTTGAAAGCCTCTGCTTATCAGTGCTTTCCCACCCTGTGCCTCCCTTTGATTTGGTGAACTGTGGCCAAAGCTAGACTTGTAATGGGTAGATCTTCGTGAAACCAGCAGAGGGCACCATCTTGTCGATAGAACCTGATTTCAGGGAGGAGCACTTGTTTACATTGTACAGAGCCCCATGCTAGGGGCTACCTAGAGAAGTAACATGTTTGATTTTGGTCTCCAGGGTTCTGTGATGTGGGCGGAATGATAAGACACATAGAATTTAAAAGATGATAAATGATGGTCTGAGAAAGCATCAACGTGTTTGTTAATGAATCAAAAATCCCTTTCTCCAAAATACAGTTGTTTCAGTTCGTTTAAACGGTCTATTTATAGTATGCAACTTATGCATATGAGATTCATAGTAAAAAAGAATTCTTTCTACCTCCAAACCTCATCAGTTTGCCCAACTGAAGACCATGGACAGGTAAACTGTCCTGAATACATTCTGAAGCCCGCCATTAATATTTATTTTCATTTTGCTTTTTCCGTGTAACTATTCATGGATATTATTTCTGACCTCTGTGAATATACTATTTTATTATTAGAAATAGAGAAAAATGTATAACTAATACACATACCACAAGTTTTTACAATCAGCACTACACTGTATTTGCTTTATCACACGAATATCCATTTTACCCAAATCATCACCTTATTCACTTTTTCAGTGCACTTTAGGTTTTGGTACAGTTCAAAGCAGACTGCAGACAGCAATACACATCTGCCTAACTACCTCAGCACGAATGAAGTAGAGTTCAGTGTTAGAAGCTCTTTCCTTCTCCCATGAAACAGATTGCTTTTTCAGGCTACTCCCTGACAAGCATACACCTGCAAAACCAAGTGTCAACTCAGATGCAAATCACTCTCTCCCTTAGAAAGTACCTTCTGACCACTTCCCAGTGAATTATACAGGCACGTGTTATTTTCTTTCCACCTCTTTAAATGTTAACATATTACAGCATGAGCCACAAATGTATAGTTAGATTATCTTAAGGGAATCATTCATTTAATCAATGACTTTCCAAATGATAGCCATTTAGAATGCCTTTAAGATTTAATGATCAGTATCTTTTTATATCTGTCTTTATTTGTATTTGTAAATAAGGTAAATTCTTTTTCTCTCTGTAATTTATTCATATTAAAAATGTGGACACTGAAAGGAAATACAGGGACAAAAAATGGAACAGAGACAGAAGGAAAGGCCATCCAGAGACCACCCCACCTAGGGGTCCATCCCGTATGCAGACACCAAACCCTGACATGACTGCTGGTGCCAAGAAGCGCTTGCTGACAGGAGCCTGATTTGGCTGTTTCCTGAGAGGTTCTACCAACAACTGTCTAATACAGATGCAGATACTCACAGCCAAGCATCAGACTGAGCCCAGGGACCCCAATGGAAGAGCTAGGGGAAGGACTGAAGGAGCTGAAGGAGATTACAACCCCATAGGAAGAATAACAATATCAACCAATCAGACCTCCAGAGCTACCAAGGACTAACCCACTAAGCAAAGAGTACACATGGAGGGAGGTATAACTCCAGATACATATGCAGCAGAGGATGGCCTCATCTGACATCAGTGGGAGGAGAGAAAGGCTGGATGCCCCAGCATAGCCGGAGGCAGGAGTATGTGGGTGAGTGCAGGAGCACCTTCATAGAGGTAAATGGGACGGGGGAAGAGGGGTGGGAAGAGGAGTTTGTGAAGGGGTAACCCGGAAGGGGACATCATTTGAAATGTAAACAAATAAAATGATTAATTAAAACAAATTGAACACAGTTGCCCAGATCATCTTGCTTCAGCCTTCCAAGCGTTGGCATTCCAGGTATAAGCTTTCAAAGTGAAGTTTTTGGTAGGTATAGCCGAAATCATCCTACAAAGAAGTTTCAGCACTTTGTATGCTGACTCAGAGAAGTGCCGGCTCCTTCACACACCAAGAAGTGCTAGCAAACTTAGATTCAACAAATGTTTTTATATTCCACTTGTCATACTTATGCCGTAAGGTGTATGTAACAGCTTAACGTGGAAACTCACTGGCAGGAGCTTATGGTCTGTCGTAGAAGGATGGGTAGCTCTAAAGTCGGGTGTGAAATAATAAATGTTGGAAGGAAGGTGCAATGTGCTACTGTGGGTCAGAGGAGGAATTGAGTTCTGGGAAGGGTGGAGCCCCAAAGAGGGTTTGCTCACATTTCTTTTATGGGTGTCTTAGTTATTATCATGGAGTAGGAAATAAATAATTGCTTTGTCATTTGATGGTAATTAGTCAATAGGTATTGATCTAATAACTCATAATCTTCTAATCTTTTGATTTCCCTCCTCCTACATCTACTTTTTTTTTTTTTTTTGAGACGGGGGTTTCTCTACGTAGGTAGTCCTAGCTGTCCTGGAACTGCTATTTAGATTAGCCTGGCCTCAATTCTGCCTCTGTATTCCAAGTGCTCATATTAAAGATGTATGTCACCATGCCTTCCCACTTATTAAGAGATAGCAAGACTCTGGAATCATGTGGACGTAGATGTTAGTGACTGATTTCAAGCTTACACTCAACAAATAAACATGTAAATAAGTAAAGACATCCCAGACCCTGTGGGAAAGAGACCTCACCGCCTGGTCAGGTGGGCACTCCTAAGGCTGCAGAGCGGAAGAGACCACCAACACTGCACACCCCTGCCCACATCCCTGGCCCAAGAGGAAACTGTATAAGGCCTCTGGGCTCCCGTGGGGGAGGGCCCAGGAGCGGCAGGACACCTGCCTGAGACACCTCCCGGACCTGAAGGAAACAGACCGGATAAACAGTTCTCTGCCCCCAAATCCCGTGGGAGGGAGAGCTAAACCCTCAGAGAGGCAGACACGCCTGGGAAACCGGAAGAGACTGCACTCTGCATACACATCTCGGACGCCAGAGGAAAACACCAAAGGCCATCTGGAACCCTGGTGCACTGAAGCTCCCGGAAGGGGCGGCACAGGTATTCCTGGTTGCTGCCGCCACAGAGAGCCCGTGGGCAGCACCCCGCGAGCAAACTTGAGCCTCGGGAACACAGGTAAGACCAACTTGTCTGCGGCAAGAAAGCTGCCTGGTGAAATCGGGACACACAGAGGCAGAATTCCTCTAGGACCGGGCACGTCCTGTGTTTACCGAAAGTCCCACACCCGCGGATCCCGGCCCGCAGCAGCCCTCTGCTCCCAGACCCTGTGGGAAAGAGACCTCACCGCCTGGTCAGGTGGGCACTCCTGAGGCTGCAGAGCAGAAGAGACCACCAACACTGCCCACCCCTGCCCACATCCCTGGCCCAAGAGGAAACTGTATAAGGCCTCTGGGCTCCCGTGGGGGAGGGCCCAAGAGCGGCAGGACACCTGCCTGAGACACCTCCCGGACCTGAAGGAAACAGACCGGATAAACAGTTCTCTGCCCCCAAATCCCGTGGGAGGGAGAGCTAAACCCTCAGAGAGGCAGACACGCCTGGGAAACCAGAAGAGACTGCACTCTGCATACACATCTCGGACGCCAGAGGAAAACACCAAAGGCCATCTGGAACCCTGGTGCACTGAAGCTCCCGGAAGGGGCGGCACAGGTATTCCTGGTTGCTGCCGCCACAGAGAGCCCGTGGGCAGCACCCCGCGAGCGAACTTGAGCCTCGGGACCACAGGTAAGACCAACCTTTCTGCTGCAAGAAAGCTGCCTGGTGAACTCAAGACACAGGCCCACAGGAACAGCTGAAGACCTGTAGAGAGGAAAACTACACGCCCGAAAGCAGAACACTCTGTCCCCATAACTGACTGAAAGAGAGGAAAACAGGTCTACAGCACTCCTGACACACAGGCTTATAGGACAGTCTAGCCACTGTCAGAAATGGCAGAACAAAGTAACACTAGAGATAATCTGATGGCGAGAGGCAAGCACAGGAAGCCAAGCAACAGAAACCAAGACTACATGGCATCATCGGAGCCCAATTCTCCCACCAAAACAAACATGGAATATCCAAACACACCAGAAAAGCAAGATCTAGTTTCAAAATCATATTTGATCATGATGCTGGAGGACTTCAAGAAAGACATGAAGAACTCCCTTAGGGAAACACAGGAAAACATTAATAAACAAGTAGAAGCCTACAGAGAGGAATCGCAAAAATCCCTGAAAGAATCGCAAAAATCCCTGAAAGAATTCCAGGAAAACACAATTAAACAGTTGAAGGAACTAAAAATGGAAAAAGAAGCAATCAAGAAAGAACACATGGAAACAACCATGGATATAGAAAATCAAAAGAAGAGACAAGGAGCTGTAGATACAAGCCTCACCAACAGAATACAAGAGATGGAAGAGAGAATCTCAGGAGCAGAATATTCCATAGAAATCATTGACTCAACTGTCAAAGATAATGTAAAGCAGAAAAAGCTACTGGTCCAAAACATACAGGAAATCCAGGACTCAATGAGAAGATCAAACCTAAGGATAATAGGTGTAGAAGAGAGTGAAGACTCCCAGCTCAAAGGACCAGTAAATATCTTCAACAAAATCATAGAAGAAAACTTCCCTAACCTAAAAAAAGAGATACCCATAGGCATACAAGAAGCCTACAGAACTCCAAATAGATTGGACCAGAAAAGAAACACCTCCCGTCACATAATAGTCAAAACACCAAACGCACAAAATAAAGAAAGAATATTAAAAGCAGTCAGGGAAAAAGGTCAAGTAACATATACAGGGAGACCTATCAGAATCACACCAGACTTCTCGCCAGAAACTATGAAGGCCAGAAGATCCTGGACTGATGTCATACAGACCCTAAGAGAACACAAATGCCAGCCCAGGTTACTGTATCCTGCAAAACTCTCAATTAACATAGATGGAGAAACCAAGATATTCCATGACAAAACCAAATTTACACAATATCTTTCTACAAATCCAGCACTACAAAGGATAATAAATGGTAAAGCCCAACATAAGGAGGCAAGCTATACCCTAGAAGAAGCAAGAAACTAACCGTCTTGGCAACAAAACAAAGAGAATGAAAGCACACAAACATAACCTCACATCCAAATATGAATATAACGGGAAGCAATAATCACTATTCCTTAATATCTCTCAACATCAATGGCCTCAACTCCCCAATAAAAAGACATAGATTAACAAACTGGATATGCAACGAGGACCCTGCATTCTGCTGCCTACAGGAAACACACCTCAGAGACAAAGACAGACATTACCTCAGAGTGAAAGGCTGGAAAACGATTTTCCAAGCAAATGGTCAGAAGAAGCAAGCTGGAGTAGCCATTCTAATATCAAATAAAATCAATTTTCAACTAAAAGTCATCAAAAAAGATAAGGAAGGACACTTCATATTCATCAAAGGAAAAATCCACCAAGATGAACTCTCAATCCTAAATATCTATGCCCCAAATATAAGGGCACCTACATATGTAAAAGAAACCTTACTAAAGCTCAAAACACACATTGCACCTCACACAATAATAGTGGGAGATTTCAACACCCCACTCTCATCAATGGACAGATCATGGAAACAGAAATTAAACAGAGAAGTAGACAGACTAAGAGAAGTCATGAGCCAAATGGACTTAACGGATATTTATAGAACATTCTATCCTAAAGCAAAAGGATATACCTTCTTCTCAGCTCCTCATGGTACTTTCTCCAAAATTGACCATATAATTGGTCAAAAAACGGGCCTCAACAGGTACAGAAAGATAGAAATAATCCCATGTGTGCTATCGGACCACCACGGCCTAAAACTGGTCTTCAATAACAATCAAGGAAGAATGCCCACATATACGTGGAAATTGAACAATGCTCTACTCAATGATAACCTGGTCAAGGAAGAAATAAAGAAAGAAATTAAAAACTTTTTAGAATTTAATGAAAATGAAGGTACAACATACCCAAACTTATGGGACACAATGAAAGCTGTGCTAAGAGGAAAACTCATAGCGCTGAGTGCCTGCAGAAAGAAACAGGAAAGTGCATATGTCAGCAGCTTGACAGCACACCTAAAAGCTCTAGAACAAAAAGAAGCAAATACACCCAGGAGGAGTAGAAGGCAGGAAATAATCAAACTCAGAGCTGAAATCAACCAAGTAGAAACAAAAAGGACCATAGAAAGAATCAACAGAACCAAAAGTTGGTTCTTTGAGAAAATCAACAAGATAGATAAACCCTTAGCCAGACTAACGAGAGGACACAGAGAGTGCGTCCAAATTAACAAAATCAGAAATGAAAAGGGAGACATAACAACAGATTCAGAGGAAATTCAAAAAATCATCAGATCTTACTATAAAAACCTATATTCAACAAAACTTGAAAATCTTCAGGAAATGGACAATTTCCTAGACAGATACCAGGTACCGAAGTTATATCAGGAACAGATAAACCAGTTAAACAACCCCATAACTCCTAAGGAAATAGAAGCAGTCATTAAAGGTCTCCCAACCAAAAAGAGCCCAGGTCCAGAGGGGTTTAGTGCAGAATTCTATTAAACCTTCATAGAAGACCTCATACCAATATTATCCAAACTATTCCACAAAATTGAAACAGATGGATCACTACCGAATACCTTCTACGAAGCCACAATTACTCTTATACCTAAACCACACAAAGACACAACAAAGAAAGAGAACTTCAGATCAATTTCCCTTATGAATATCGACGCAAAAATACTCAACAAAATTCTGGCAAACCGAATCCAAGAGCACATCAAAACAATCATCCACCATGACCAGGTAGGCTTCATCCCAGGCATGCAGGGATGGTTTAATATACGGAAAACCATCAACGTGATCCATTATATAAACAAACTGAAAGAACAAAACCACATGATCATTTCATTAGAGGCTGAGAAAGCATTTGACAAAATTCAACACCCCTTCATGATAAAAGTCCTGGAAAGAATAGGAATTCAAGGCCCATACCTGAACATAGTAAAAGCCATATACAGCAAACCAGTTGCTAACATTAAACTAAATGGAGAGAAACTTGAAGCAATCCCACTAAAATCAAGGACTAGACAAGGCTGCCCACTCTCTCCCTACTTATTCAATATAGTTCTTGAAGTTCTAGCCAGAGCAATCAGACAACAAAAGGAGGTCAAGGGGATACAGATCGGAAAAGAAGAAGTCAAAATATCACTATTTGCAGATGATATGATAGTATATTTAAGTGACCCCAAAAGTTCCACCAGAGAACTACTAAAGCTGATAAACAACTTCAGCAAAGTGGCTGGGTATAAAATTAACTCAAATAAATCAGTTGCCTTCCTCTATACAAAAGAGAAACAAGCCGAGAAAGAAATTAGGGAAACGACACCCTTCATAATAGACCCAAATAATATAAAGTACCTCGGAGTGACTTTAACCAAGCAAGTAAAAGATCTGTACAATAAGAACTTCAAGACACTGAAGAAGGAAATTGAAGAAGACCTCAGAAGATGGAAAGATCTCCCATGCTCCTGGATTGGCAGGATTAATATAGTAAAAATGGCCATTTTACCAAAAGCGATCTACAGATTCAATGCAATCCCCATCAAAATACCAATCCAATTCTTTAAAGAGTTAGACAGAACAATTTGCAAATTCATCTGGAATAACAAAAAACCCAGGAGAGCTAAAGCTATCCTCAACAATAAAAGGACTTCAGGGGGAATCACTATCCCTGAACTCAAGCAGTATTACAGAGCAATAGTGATAAAAACTGCATGGGATTGGTACAGAGACAGACAGATAGACCAATGGAATAGAATTGAAGACCCAGAAATGAAGCCACATACCTATGGTCACTTGATTTTTGACAAAGGAGCCAAAACCACCCAATGGAAAAAAGATAGCATTTTCAGCAAATGGTGCTGGTTCAACTGGAGGTCAACATGTAGAAGAATGCAGATCGATCCATGCTTATCACCCTGTACAAAGCTTAAGTCCAAGTGGATCAAGGACCTCCACATCAAACCAGACACACTCAAACTAATAGAAGAAAAACTAGGGAAGCATCTGGAACACATGGGCACTGGAAAAAATTTCCTGAACAAAACACCAATGGCTTACGCTCTAAGATCAAGAATCGACAAATGGGATCTCATAAAACTGCAAAGCTTTTGTAAGGCAAAGGACACTGTGGTTAGGACAAAACGGCAACCAACAGATTGGGAAAAGATCTTTACCAATCCTACAACAGATAGAGGCCTTATATCCAAAATATACAAAGAACTCAAGAAGTTAGACCGCAGGGCAACAAATAACCCTATTAAAAAATGGGGTTCAGAGCTAAACAAAGAATTCACAGCTGAGGAATGCCGAATGGCTGAGAAACACCTAAAGAAATGTTCAACATCTTTAGTCATAAGGGAAATGCAAATCAAAACAACCCTGAGATTTCACCTCACACCAGTGAGAATGGCTAAGATCAAAAACTCAGGGGACAGCAGATGCTGGCGAGGATGCGGAGAAAGAGGAACACTCCTCCATTGTTGTTGGGGTTGCAAACTGGTACAACCATTCTGGAAATCAGTCTGGAGGATCCTCAGAAAATTGGACATTGAACTGCCTGAGGATCCAGCTATACCTCTCTTGGGCATATACCCAAAAGATGCCTCAACATATAAAAAAGACACGTGCTCCACTATGTTCATTGCAGCCTTATTTATAATAGCCAGAAGCTGGAAAGAACCCAGATGCCCTTCAACAGAGGAATGGATACAGAAAATGTGGTTCATCTACACAATGGAATATTACTCAGCTATCAAAAACAACGACTTTATGAAATTCGTAGGCAAATGGTTGGAACTGGAAAACATCATCCTGAGTGAGCTAACCCAATCACAGAAAGACATACATGGTTTGCACTCATTGATAAGTGGCTATTAGCCCAAATGCTTGAATTACCCTAGATGCCTAGAACAAATGAAACTCAAGACGGATGATCAAAACGTGAATGCTTCACTCCTTCTCTAAAAGGGGAACAAGAATACCCTTGGCAGGGAAGAGAGAGGCAAAGATTAAAACAGAGACTGAAGGAACACCCATTCAGAGCCTGCCCCACATGTGGCCCATACATATACAGCCACCCAATTAGACAAGATGGATGAAGCAAAGAAGTGCAGACCGACAGGAGCCGGATGTAGATCGCTCCTGAGAGACACAGCCAGAATACAGCAAATACAGAGGCGAATACCAGCAGCAAACCACTGAACTGACAATAGGTCCCCCGTTGAAGGAATCAGAGAAAGAACTGGAAGAGCTTGAAGGGGCTCGAGACCCGATATGTACAACAATGCCAAGCAACCAGAGCTTCCAGGGACTAAGCCACTACCTAAAGACTATACATGGACTGACCCTGGACTCTGACCTCATAGGTAGCAATGAATATCCTAGTAAGAGCACCAGTGGAAGGGGAAGCCCTGGGTCCTGCTAAGACTGAACCCCCAGTGAACTAGACTGGTGGGGGGAGGGCGGCAATGGGGGGAGGTTTGGGAGGGGATCACCCATAAGGAAGGGGAGGGGGGAGGGGGATGTTTGCCCGGATACCGGGAAAGGGAATAACACTCGAAATGTATATAAGAAATACTCAAGTTAATAAAAAAAAAATAAGTAAAGACATTTCCCATGAACAGTACACAGCAATCACAGTTCAACTGGCAGCATCCAAAGCCCATTCTGGTGTTTCTGAATGTTTCAACATGTAATTTCCATGTTCATTAATCTATTACAAATATAATCCACTAATACAACATTTTAAATAAATAAGTAAGTAAACAAATAAAAGAGTCGATCAGGTCCAAGCCAATGGTTTTAGTTGTCCTTAAGTTCATTGAAGAGACTCTGTACCCTTGAATGAGAGGCCTAGGGTGAGGATGCAGGAGTTCCATTGGCCTGACAAACCTCCACTGACCTCTTACTCCGGGGTCTGAAGAGCTCTTATTATTGTCTCTGCCTACGAATAATGGTGAATAGAGAAGGACTGCAAATCTCTCCAGAAGGAAAAAGATGGTTAATGGGCCCCGAATCCTAGTTTTCCATAGACTGCCATGTTCTCAATCTTCTGGCCTCCCCTGAAACATCAGCTCCTTGAGTGTGCACTTGACTTTTATACTTACTGACTTTCCCTTCTCCTCTGACTTGTTTTCTCCAAGTTTTTGCTACCTCCACCATCTCCCTTTTTCCCCTTTCAAAAACTTTGTTTCCTTTCATTGAGATAATTTACTCAGTTTGTTTTTATGCTTCCAAGACCAGGAACGTGATCTCAAAGTATTATGAAGAATTTCAATGTGACGATGTTGGCCTGTGTGCAGGAGGCTTTCCACTGAGACCTCTGGCCTGACTAGGTGCGTGGGTTCAGGAGAAGTGGAGAGAACTCAGGCAGGGAGGGGGAACTGCTTTCTTGGCCTGCGCTGCTGGTGCTGCACTGCCTCCATTTCGTTGCTGCAGCTTCTGAGCCTGGCTGAGCCAGCAGGCGACTGACTAGCACAGACAGGGGTGCAGGGGAGCTTCTGGCAGCATTTCCAGAAGATCAGATCTCTTTCCCAAGTGGCAGTGTTAGAGCTCTTATGACAGAAGCTCTCAGACGATCAAATAATTCCTGAATACCTTTAATCCTTCTGAATAGGATTTTTTTTTCTTAGTTAGGGTTTTATTGCTGTGAACAGACACCATGATCAATGCAAGTTTTATACAACATTCAATTGGGGTTGGCTTACAGGTTCAGAGGTTCAGTCCATTATCATTAAGGCGGGAGCATGGCAGCAACCAGGCAGGCATGGTGCAGGAGGAGGTGAGTTCTACATCTTCACCCAAAGGAAGCCAGGAACAGACTCATCATCCTCAGGCAGCTAGGAGGAGGGTCTCCAAGCCCACCCTACAGTGACACATTTCCTCCAACAAGGCCACACCTCCTAATAGTGCTACTCCCTGGGCCCAGCATATGCAAGCTATCACATTCCATTCCCTGGCCTCCATAGGCTTTCAAACACATGTGTCTATGGAAGCCATACCTAAACTTAGCATAATAAAAAAGTACATTTACTTCAACTTCCATAGTTTATAGCAATATCAACAATATTAAAAGTCCAAAGTTCAGTTTCTTCTGAGATCCATCCAATCACTCAATTGTAATCCTCTAATTAAGACAGGCGACCAGCTGGGCAAACTTCAAACTCTGCCATCTCCATGTCTGATGTCAAAGCGGTCTTCAGACCTTCAACTCCTTTTTCATCTTCGTTGACTGCAACAAACTTCTTTCTCCTGACTTGTTTCCACTCCCAGTTAGCAGCTTTCCTCAGCAGATAGCCTGCGGCTCTGATATCTTTAACATCTTTGGGTCTCCAAGGCAGCTTGTTTCAATGCCTTGGATCCAGACACGATCCTCCAAAGGGCTGGCTTCACTTCTCCAGCTCTGTCCTCAGGTTGAGTCACTCCACTGCCTCAGCTGTTCTTGATGATCATCCCATAGTGCTGGCATCTCCAATACACTGAGGTCTTCTGTTGAAACTAGGCTTCACCAGTAGCCTCTCACAGGCTCTTTTCCAGGTGCCAAGCCGCAACTCCTTTGCATGACCTCTTTGGTCCTGGACCATCAGTTGCAACTGAGGGTGCACCTTCACCAATGGCCTTCCATGGCCTCTCACAATGCCCAGCCTCAGCTGTTCTTCATGACCCCTTCATGCCTTCAAAACTGGTACCACCTGGGTGACTCTTACACACTCAAAGTCCAGCCACAGCACAAGGTACAACCTTGGCATCTCTGGAGCATAGCTTTCAAAAAACACTTCCCTGAGATTTCACTTCAGTGATGTTGATCTCCTTCTTAGCTCCAGCTAAGACACATGGCCGAAGCTGCTGAGTTCTGCTGCGTGTAGGAGCTGGAACATGGCCTCCTTGTTCTATTACACTGTCACTAGCTTCCTCTTTTCCAACTCCTTCACTGCCTAAACTTGGCTGTCTTGGATCTCACTCTATAGATTGACCTTGAATTTAGAGATCTGTGTGCCTGTCTCCCAGGATTAAAGGTTTGTACTAAGTTGCCTGGAGCTAACTTAGCTGGGTGGGATCTTGCCCCCAGGTCATTACTCCCTAGGGTTCTTAAATACAATTTTGGGATGGGTGGGTCAGTGTCCGATAGCAGGTGCTTCCTATGGGTTTGGTCTGAGCGCTTGGGAATACCTCATCTACATATTTGTGGGTATGGTCCTGTTTGTATGTGATGATCCTACTTGACCTGTGGTTACGTCCTTACCTGTGAAGGAGGAGCTGGGGCATTGCCCTACTTGTGAAGGAGGAGCTGGGGCATTGCCCTACTTGACTGATCTGTCTCAAACTTCTCTACAGGGGGTTTTAGGGGGCTGTAGCTACAAGAGAGGGGCCTGATCTTCTAGGAGACTGGAAATAATCCTGCTATCCCTTAGGGTCACCCAGGGATTTGACCTATCTCGACCACGAATCAGGGTACCTTTCACGGCCCACATGACAGTAGAAACAATAAGCCATTTCTGAGGCCATGTGAACACATATTTGCAATCTTTGAAACTGACCTTGCATGGTTGTGCAGGGAGAGATATGGAGCACTTTAGAATTGTAATCTCCTTACATGTTTTCCTGATTTTTTATTTTAACGTTTTGATATATTACTATATATTCATGTGGTACAAATGCTTTGATACATGTATATACTGTGGAAAGATTGCAGTGCGTTTATTAACATCACCTATGAAAATAGTTAATGTAAATTTCTTTTGCAACTTGGAAATAAATCTAGCCATTACATTATGCAAGAGGATTTGAAAAGACATTCTTACCTCCACCCACCCATCTCAAAATTTTTAACCCAGAATTGTTTTTGTCCAAAGGAAAGATAGGGACAAAAAAATGGAACAGAGACTGAAGGAAAGGCCACCCAGAGATTGCCCCAATTCGGGATCCATCCCATCTGCAGACACACCAAACCCCTACACTATTGCTAATGCCATGAAGCGCTTGCTGACAGGAGCCTGGCATGGCTGTTCCCTGAGAGGTTTTGCCAGCACCTGACCAATACAGATGCAGATACTCACAGCCAATGATCAGACTGAGCCTAGCGACCCCTGTGGAAGAGCTAAGGGAAGGCCTGAATGAGCTGAATGGGGATTGCAACCCCATAGGAAAAACAATATCAACTAACCAGACTACCCAGAGCTCCCAGGGACTAAACCACCAACCAAAGAGTATACATACATGAAGGGATCCATGGCTCCAGAGACATATGTAGCAGAGGATGGCCTTATTTGGCATCAGTGGGAAGGAGGCTCTTGGTCCTGTGGAGTCTTGGTCCAGCATAGGGAGATGCTGGAGCAGTGAGACAGGAGTGGGTGAGTGGGTACAGGAGCACTTTCATAGAGGCAAAGGGGAGGTGGAAAGGGGGGATGGGATGTGGGGTATGTGAAGGGGAAACTGGGAAGGGGATATTATTTGAAATGTAAATGAATACAATGATTAACAAAAAAAAAAAGACATTCTTTCTGCTGAGCATAAATGTTGTAGCCTTTGGTCAATATCTTCCCAGTCTTCCTCACCTCTGCCCTGTCCTGCTGTAACCGCTTTTCTACTACACATAAGACTGACATTCAGACTCTTCTTTATATTTCTTATTGTTTTCCTTTCTCATCCACCTACTCATCCATCCATCCATCCATCCATCCATCCATCCATCCATCCATCCATCCACCCACCCATCCATCCACCCACCCACCTACCCACCCATCTATCCACCCACCCACCCATCCATCCTCTCTCCTTTCCTTCTATCAGTTTCATACTATACAGACCACGGCAGCCTGAAAGTGACAATTCTGTTGTCCCTAGCCTCTCAGGTGTGGTGATTACCGTTGTGTACCAAAACGCCCAGCTTGACTTTTAGATTCTCCCCGTGAGACCATGTAGCGCTTTTATGTGCCTTTGTACCCAGCTCATTTGAATTGTTACATTGTCTTCCAGGCTCATTCATGCTTTGCAAGAGTAAGTTCTTTCTGTTTTAGGGCTGGGTAGCATTGCATTATATTTACATCATGTTTCATTTATGTTACTATTAGTAGACATTTATGTCGATTCCCTCTCCTGGCTGCTGTGGACAATGGTGCAGTGAATGGAGCTAAGCACATCGTTTTGACACACTGATTTCAGTACTTTTGTACATGTATCTAAGAGTGCTACTGCTAGACTACATGGTAGCTCTACTTTTAAGTTTGTGTGAGAACAGTCATTTAACTTTTTTCAAATGACTGTACTAATGGTGGCTACTCTTTCTGGCAAACCTAGGGGAAGGGTGGGAAAAGAGACAGACCACATAGAAAAATCCAAGCTCCAGTCTCTTAAGGGGAAGAAGGTTTTAAGTAGATGGCCTGTTGTTTATCTCAGCAGTATTTATGAAAATCTTAAAATTTGTTTGTACAGAGCCTGTTCACTTCTCTATTGAGCAGATGCGTACACATTATTGTCAGGAGTTTGCTAGTTAATTCCAATGGTCAACTTGATGATATCTAGAATAACTTGGAGAGACTGGCCTCTGAGCATGTCTGTGAAATTATTTTGATTAGGTTGAGATGGGAAGATTTGCCCACGTGGGTGGCACAATTCCCTAAGCTGGGATCCTGGATTGAATCAAAGGAAAAAAGTGAGCTGAGCATGAGCATTCATTTCTCTTTTCTTTCTGAATATGGGCAAAAAGTAATGAGCTGTTTTAGGCTTCAACTACCCTGACTTCTTTATCATACTGGACTGAACCTCAAATAAACCCTTTCTTTCTTTCTTTTTTTTTTTTTCTTTTTTTTTTTTTTTCGGAGCTGGGGACCGAACCCAGGGCCTTGTGCTTGCTAGGCAAGCGCTCTACCACTGAGCTAAATCCCCAACCCCTAACCCTTCCTTTCTTGAGTTGCTTTTATTCAGGATATTTTATCACTGCAACAATTTTTAAAAAATTAATTTTAACTTTATTTATTTATTTATTTATTTATTTATTTATTTAGGGTCTACTGCTCTGGGCCACTATGTGCCTTATAGTTCCTGAGAAACCAAGGCACTCCCTTAGGCAGTGGAATGTTCAGACCACCTTGAGTTTTTATGTATGCTCCCTAAGAAGTCAAGAAAGCATGAAAGGTTGATAAGAAAGTTGGTCTTAGACATTAATATTGTGTACCCTGCATAGCTTGCAAATGTCACTGCATCCTGGCAAATACAACTATATTGATCTTGATATTTGCCACTATATTTTATTTCTGATAAGGGCATAAAATCTGATTGCCTAGGTCTTGCTGTGATCCCGATAGACCAAGTATGGTTTAATTTCTCACAGGTTCTATCAGGTAACCTTGGCCCAGTAAGTAAGCATAGGCACTAACAGTGAGGGATTTTATAAACTGACATTTCTTCATTTTTTTCATCTGTCTAAGATCATATTAAATTATTCTGTTGTCATATTTAATATGTAAACTACTGCTATGCAATTTTATGTTTGTGTGAGGGCCTGTGCGTGCCGCAGTGCATGTTGTGTCTGTGGACTGGAGTGTTTCAGAAGACAGGGTATTTTCTTTTTCACTATGAAGGTTCTAGGTATTGCGCTCAGGTCATCAGACTTGGCACTTAGTACTTTTACCCACTGGGCCAAAGTTATTCCTAAAATTCTACAGTCCCTATCGCCTGGGCATCTCTGATGCATACAAAGATTCTCATTGTTTTTGCCTTGACCTTGTGTTAAACATTGGAGATCTTCATAGTTTTTATTTTATGTGAACTATACATACTAAAGACTCCTTTGTAGAAGGAAATAGTCCATCTAAGATGTACTTCAGGTGTTACACAACAATGAACCTGGGTAAAGATGATTTTAGCTCCCAGAAGATGCATAGAGCCAAGACAAGAAGAGAAGGGAAGAGAAAATGACAGGAAGTGACAGGGGCAAATGAGAAAAAAAAATGAGAAAGCCAGAGGGAACAAGCAAAGGGAGGCTGGCAAAAAGGCATAGCCTGATTGAAAGCTGTGACCCCAGTTCCAATCAGGTGTCCAAGTGTGGGTTCGGCCTCAGAACAGTCTTCTCACATAGTTAGTATGATATCAAAATGCAGACATTTCTGATTACTGAAGAGTACGGAATAAACAGAAGTGGGGATTTAGGCAAATAAATGGTGGAGAGGGGTGTGGAAGAGCTGAAGAGACGTAGGTGGGAACAGGCATTACAGCAGAGTGCACAGAGGCTCACAATATTCTCAAGATCTTGGAATGATGAAAGATTGAACAACATCTGAAGGTCACAACGAGACCAGAGACTACCTTGCTCTGGTTCTGAACTCAGATCTGAGCATGACTGAATGTTTTCCTGGTTGCCTCCACTAGTCAGTTTTAGGATCCCAGCCCTTCTTCTCTCCTTGTTCCCCTGGCTGGTCAGAGACAGTAAATGCCAAGCTGATTTGTTGCTGCCAAGTTTACTGAGTTTAGTTTCCTGTCTTTGATAAACAAGAGGAAAGGGAGACTGTTTCCTGCACCTACCCCACTGTTGCCCCAGTGTGCTCTGGGGAGCAAGGAAGGCTGTGAATCCAGAAAGAGCTCTTTTTGCCCAATCTCTGGAATGGGCAACATGTGATCACAGGATCATGGTACCCCAACACCAGCTAGGCAGACACAGACCCAGAATTGTTGTCTAGTGGCATCGGGTTTATTTATGGGAATGCAGAGCTTAAGGTTTTTCAAGAGGCACTTGGGAGGCACAGACGTAAAGGCAGCCACAGCTAAAGGTGGACTCTTGTTTCAACCCCCAGGGCCACAGAAGACAGCTTCATCAGATGGAGATGTCAAAGTTTACTTTCTAAGGCAATCTTAAAGTCTGGCATTCAGGGTTGGGGGCACAGGGCCCATCCACTTCTCTCCTAGATAGAGAAAAAATCACAGATGTTTATACATGGTTATAAGACAGGGTGGCAGTGGGAGATGGTTCTGGAAGCCTCGGGACCTGCTAGGACCTGCTTGGCTTCAAGGTCTAGAAGGCTTCCTTCTCCCCTTCCATTCAACCTTGATCTGCACCAACTAAATGTAAGGCTTCCCTGTTAGAAATACCAGAACCTTTTATTGTAGCTGTTATGGGCATGTGATACAATGGGTGTTGGGTTGGGGTCAAATGGTAAAGGGAATGAAAACTTGAACTTACCTAGCAGGTAAGCTAGCAACTCCATGCGGTCAGACCCAAATAGCATGTAGGTTTTACCATCCACGTGGGCAACAGTGGTGGGCAGCCCAAAGGCCTGGAGAAAACAGTGAATAGGAGGGAAGGTGACAGAGCTGGTGCTTACAAGACTGAGGTACACAAGACAAAGCAAATAAAATGTCTGCTAAGAGACTCGTTGGCCTCAGGTATTCTCATCTCTACCTATGTGGCACATAGATTCTTATTTTTAAAAACCACCATCCTTTCCTTCCTTGGCTAGGCTTAGGGAGGAAGGGAGTGGATGAGGTGTTTAGGAAAGCTGAGGAGGACTTAGGATGGGGAGAAGGCAGCTCACAGGAGCGTGAGCAGCTATGGCAACATGACGTCTCTATCTTTAGACAGGGACTGGGAATACACATGTAGTTGCTTACCCCATATTTGCAGGCTGCCCCAGTGGTCTCCCTGAGCTTGCTCTTCACCAGTTCGGTGGAGATCTTATTCAGAAGGTGTTGGGCTTGCGCTGTGGCCATTCCGGCCTTCTCTGCTGCCTGGGGAGACAAGGGAAGTGCATGCAGCAGAGACTGCACCATGGGGGTGGAAGAAAACACTATTCTTTTCCTTCTTTCTTCTAAAGGTTTCCTGGAAAGATCTTTGACTAGCTACAAGTAACTTGTTATCTAACCTAGTCAAGACAAATTGTCTACTTTCCCCAGTCTTTAGAAAAGTGAAAAAGGCAGAAGGCAAAAAGAGATCACAGCCACAGAAACTGCACCAGAGACCACCTAGCCTCATTTTCCATTTCACAATTAGAACACAGCACTCAACAGTCATCTACTACTTGCTTAGAGGCATGGAGTTTGTCAATAGCAGCATTAAATGCCATATCCCTAAAATCCAAGCCCAGAGTGTATTCCCCCCTGTGCCTCAGAATTGCTACCAGTCTCAGGGTAGGTTCTGAGTCCTTCAGAATTTCCTGAAGATTTTTGGAATGGAGTCATGGCTACAGCTATCTGCTTGGCTTCCAGACAAGGAGAAGGCTTCTGATCAGAATGCACATTAAAGTTTAGAATTAGTGGCATTTCAACCCAGAATCTTTTGAGGACCTAGTCAAAGTCTCAGTGTGAAGGTCATTCCCTAATTGATGACATCAGTCTTTCTTGAGGATGACACCCGGCACTCATGACTATGCCGGTGTACAGCCTAGGTTGAGAAGCTGCAACTTGACTTCCTATGAGCCACTGCTTCTAATAGTTAAATGAGAGAGTAGTTGAGCAACAGGGGAAATGGATAAGCCAGTGAAAGAAGTGGCTTGTTAAAAATATCTAGTAAATATTACGTAAACACAGACTAAACACACACCACACACACACACACACACACACACACACACACACACACACGTATGTATATGCCTTTAGAAACTAGGTATAGACACTAGAGGAAAGTCTAGCCATTCATCGCATATCCAGCTTAGGAATGATTTGATGTCTCATGTATTAAGACAATATGTGTCAAGTATCATTTGTATACAGGAAAAAAAAGATCATTTTCAGCTTCTTAACTTAATTCCAAAGAACATCAAACTTTTCAAGCCCCATCCCTGTCTGGCATGCACTCTGTGTTTCTGAGCACTTTTCATTTATTTCTCACTGAGCGTCTGTTTAATTCTCACTTGTCAGTTATCCTTTTGTCTGTGTAAAGTCTCCTGCTTTGTAACAGGCGTACAGTAGTGAAGCTTGTGTTGGGAATCCCTGGAGGCTTGAGAACAGAAGGCTCCATCCTTTCCCATCTAAGGGTCCCACTTGGTCTTCCCCTTCTCAGGCTGACTCACGTCACCAAACCCGCTTTTATTCATATGTTATCCACAGTAGACATTTTTGTGGTTGTGGCTGGGGATTGAACTCGGGGACTCAAGCAGATTAAGCATGCACTGTGCTTTACTTGACAACTGAGCTACAACCCTAGCCCACAGAACGTTCTCCAAAGCCTCCTATGTGTTCTATCTTTACAGTAACTTGTCCCCTCAGACACAGACTTCCTTCCTAAATAGTTAAGAACCTTTTTTTGTTCTCAGAGTCCCTGTGACAGTAGCAGGGTGGTCCAGTCCAGACACTCACAGACAAAATGTTCTGGGACTCCGTGATATCTTCATCCTAAGAAGAAGAGAGCATTTAGCCAGAAGGAAATATCAAAGAGACAGGTATGACTGCAGGATCCTCTTTCTGGAAATTGCCCTGGGCAAGGTCAGAATGTCTAGCTCCCTGCCCCTTCCCTCCAGGATTCAGAGTCCAGCCCTTACTCGGGACCAAATGCGCATCCACAGCTCTCTGGACACCTTCTCCAGCATCTCTGGTTGCTCCATGCTCACCGCGGTGAGGAAGCGCATGGCATTTACAGTTCCTGTGGGGCAGAGGCACGTAGGGCTAAGATTCTTATTCCCCGTTGGAGGACCAGCTCATCCTTACTTCATACATGTCCCCAAGCTCAGTCACCTGCAGTCTGTATCCAATCCCAGTTCCTCATAATGGATTTTCTCAGTCATTGTTTCTGCCCATCCCTCACTTTTGGCTAGCTGATGCTGGGTTCCCCACAAAGCTCTCCTAAGAAAGCCCTGGCTGGTCTGTTCTCCACTAGATTCCTCCAATGTTTCTGACCTTATTTATTTATTTATTCATTCATTTATTTATTTATTTTTATTTCCTCTGAAACTGGAGTTATAGATGGTTGTGACCCACCATGTAGGTCCTGGGAAACAAATCAGGTCCTCTGGAAGAGCAGCCAGTGCTCTTAACTGCTGAACCATCTCTCCAGCCTCCTCCTCACCTTTCTTAACATGTTCACCAAAGAAATCCTTGGGGACGCTCATGGGAACCTGGAAGAGCTGCTTCAGGAGAGGAATCTCTTTGAGTATGTACTGGCCTTTGTGGGGAACCATAGCTGGTGGTTGGTTTCCTGGCAGTGGAGAGTTAAGACAACTGGTGAGAGAGAACATGAGTGTCTCAGGCTTGGGGAACCCCTCCCATAGAAGGCAAAATAGGAGCTTAGTCTGAGGTCTGCATACTCAGTGAAGGACACGCCCCTCAGGCCACAGAAAGCAACCCTCCTTGCCCAGTGAAGGCGACTTCTCCATGCTTACCACTGTCTTTCATGATCCCAGCGAGTAAAGCGGGCCGCAACTTCAGCTTGATATTCCAGAGGTGTTGGTATCTGCATAGGACCTACAGGTGCAGAGATAAAGGGAGCCTGTGTGGCATTTGGAGAGGACAAATGGCTTAAGTGGCTTACAGGGCTGTCTCCTGGCTCTAAGTGCAGCGCAGGGACGGCTACTGCACACTGGAGTGCTTGGTTTAAAAAGACAAAACTCTCAGGTCTTTGAAATAGATACCAGAGTGTATGGTTTTCATCCTGTAGAGCACCCTAGAACCCCTGATCCTCTCCCCGAACTTGACCTAGCTTCACTGGCGTCGCCCCTGCTCTTTCTAGGGTCTGTGGAAAGAGAATATTAGACTTTAGGATCAGGACCTTACTTGGAGGAGTCATGGTCCGTTTAAAAGCACAAAGTGAACCTCCACCCGGGTATGGTCTGAACCCTGTTCTAACTCTGAGGACATTTCCAGGAATTTCTGTAGCCTGGTGACCAGTGCCTCACTGTGCACTCGCTTCGCAGGCCACAGCCAACCCCTCCACCCCCCGCGTCACCTCAAAGCCCAGCCAGGAGTAGGGGGACAGCACATCGTAGAACAGTTCCAGGACGCGCGGCGCCGGCCCCATACTGTAGTGGAGAGAGAAGCGAACGTGAAGCCGCGGTCTGCAGAAGTGCTATAGGGTCAGGAGCAAGCAGCCAATCGCAGTCTGCTAATTGCAGGCGGGTCCGCTAAGGGCCCTAGTGCGCAGCCTCCGGGAGGGGCCCCGCCCCACGGGGCGGGCCTAGGGGTGTAGCACGGTGAATGAAAAAGGCGAAGTGCAATAAGGAGAGCAGAGTCTCTAGATTGCTCTGGAACTTTAATCTCTCAAGCAAGATGGCAATGCACAAGATTCCAAATTTGCATTTGCATGAGGTTTAAAGACCAGCAGTGTGGATATTCCGAATTACATTTTTTTTTTTTTGTTTTTGTCGTATTACTTTTTCAGAGATTAGAACAATGTTTGGAATGAATTTGATAGTCGACATAGTGGTCTTTTCTTATCTTCATCCTAAACATTACAGCACACTTATGGGATGCCTGAAATTGTAGATGACACCATATCCACATACTATGATTTTTTTCTATACATAGATACAAATTAGGCACATTAGGAATGAATGCTAGAAGGACCATGACATATCATACTAAAAATTTGTGCTTTATTATAATAAAAGTGTTACTTGAACATAGGTATTTCGTCACTACAGCATTTGATCTGATAACGGAGTGGTCGCAGAAATAGTGGTGGGTAGTGTATACAGTGTGGTCACATTGAACAAAAGGATAACTTGCATCCTAAGAGGGAAGGCACGGGGCTTCATCTGCTACTACTATTATTTATTTATTTATTTATTTATTTATTTATTTATTTATTTTGAGATGGGGTCTAGAGTTGTAGCCTTGTCTATCCTGGAATCATATACTATTGTTATTAGCTATTATTAAAAGTTTGGGCATTATAGATGATATGAGGGGGGGACAACAAAAATATATCCCCTTTTTGTCTGTGGAGGTGGTTTAGTGGGTCAACTGTGTAACTGTGTTGACCTTAATTTTGATCTGCAGAGTACACATGATGCTGTGTTTAGTAGCAGTCATCTGTAATCCCTACTGTGAGTTAGGAGAGTCCTTGAAAGCTCCCTGGCCACCTACCTTGGCATATATACTGCTTTATACCACAGAATCTTGTTTAAACAAGGTGGAAGACAAGGACAGACCTCCTGATGTGGGGTGCCCACATTCCCATACTCAAACAGACATACTTACCACATACTCACTGATTAAAAATATATTTACTTTTATTTTCTCACATCGCTCTATGGCTGAAAGTCATACCTAGTGTTAAAAGAAAACTTTAGACAACTTAGAGTACTTTTGGGCAAAGAATGCTTCAGACAGTCCTCAGCATCAGGAGGGGTTCAGAGAGTGCCACTCTGCACTGTGGGCAGTCAATATTTACAGACAGACAGAAAGGGTGATTAAGGTTCAGAAATAGCTGGTCATGATGAAGAGTTGGCTGTACTAGGACATGATCATCTGATGGTTGACTACCTGTGATTCATTAAACTTAGTTGCTTAAAATTGGTTGAAACACAGCTACTTGTTGGGAAACTCCTAAATTGTCTCACTTAATTTCTTCAATAAATTACACTGCAGTTCTTTTAATAGAAACTTGAGGTACAGAGATAACCTTCAGCTACTGCTGGAGACACTGGTTATGTGCTTATTCAGTTGACCCTTAGACACCGCTGAGAGCTGCTGAAACAGAGTATTAAAATTATATAAGGTAGCCAAAGGACCCACAGAAGGACTAAACATAATAATAATTACTAGACACTGGAGGATATAGGGAAAGGTTGGCGTTTATAAATGAAATTTTCATCTTCTTATGTAACTAAGAGACAATGCTTATATTTGAAACCTCAATAAACAGAGCCATAAATTATTCTCAGAAAAGCTTTAAATAAGCTGCCCTTTCAATTTGGCAAAAGGTTCATTATTCAATCCATGGATTAGCATGAGAGGTTTTAGTAAAATATAGTTGGGTACATATACCACAGTTAAACTGGGAGCATCAACTACTCAATTGTTTAAGACAAATGGGTGAAGTAGCTGAGACAGTTACAGATAAACACTTGATAAACATCTGGTATGACGGGCAGCATGGATAATTGTAATATGTCTGGCAAAATCTAGTGGGTAGGAAAAATAAGTAAATGTAATCTGTGCTTATTTCATAGTCACAAGTTGATTTTAGCAATCTGAAAGAAGCCTTCAGGAAAGGCTACGGCAAGCAAGTGAGTTTTCTGGAGATAAACTATCATTCTGCATGGCTAGGATGGGTACACTTTGGAGAGGTGTGGCCACGGAGACTTAGTCCCAGGATTGGTTCTTGGCTGCTGATGTGCCTTTCCTACCACTATTAACATAAGCTAATGGTTCCTGAGCATAAGCCCACCCTGTTGGGCAATTTTCCAGCAGGTCAATATGAAGATGTACTTTCATATAATAGTGCTGTTTAGATGTATTCATGACTTTATAGAACTCCTGATTTGATTCATATAATTTTAGGAAGAAAGTTTAAGGAGATTGTTTTAGTTATTTTGCCTGAAAGATGCAATAAAGTTAAAATCAAGAATAGAATGTGCCCCCTCCTCATAGAATAGTAAGTAAAAGCTGCATCATAAGGAATACAATCAGCTTTCATAAATTGCACTAAAAAGAGAAGTAGGCTTGGGACAGATTTGTGATTAAGGAAAACATTCATTCTAGGCCAGGTCCAAGGATAAAACCACAGGTGTCCACTGTAATGAAGCAGACCATGTGAAAATGTTTTGAATTTATAATGAACCTATGGAATGAAATATTGCTTTCAACTTACTGCTGACATCCTTCTGTAATTCCCCTTTTGTGTAACATTTTATCTATGAGGTAATCTTATAAAGAACTTTTGTCTAAGAAGGTATGAAAAGACTAAGGAAAAAAATAACTTGGGGCTATTGGGGCTCTGTTCCATTCATCAAATGTGTCTGTCTGTCTGTCAGTCAGTCAGCATGTATGTATTTATGTATATAAAATATGTATATATGCACAATATGTATATAAATCTGTTGTCTACATGTATGTACATGCATATGTATGTAGATATATATGTATGTATATAAGTATGAATGTGCACTTGTGAAATTGATGAAACAGGTGGTTGGGCCCAGCTGCTGAGTGTGTGTGTGTGTGAGTGTGTGTGTGTGTGTGTGTGTTTGTGTGTGTGTGTGTGTATGTGTGTGTGTGTTTATGTGTGTGCACACACATCTTCCTCTTTATCCTTTTTCTTCTTCTCTGGCTCATTAAGAGTTAAGCTAAAGAGTGTAGAGCCCAAGAGTTTCTTTTCTTAATCCCCTGTTGCTATCAGTAGGAGTTTATTGCCAGAACTCATCAGCTTTTGGCCTTAGGAGAACAAATACAGTTAATTGCCAACAGCCAATCAGCTTCCGGCCCCAGAACAGTAAGAGTTAAATTACCAGAAATCATCAGCTTTTGGTCCAAGAATAGCAAGAGAGAATTAAATTGCTAGAGGCTATCAGCTGCTGGCCCTCAGAACACACAGAGAGAGAGTTAAAGACCAGAGATCATGAGCCTTTGGCCTTGTCTGAGGCTATGTCCTGCCTCAGAAGGTGACTCTGTCAGGACTGGATCCCAGCAACTATCCTAGTGTGAAAAGAACTGAAATTCAACATACAAAGTAAAGGGACTTTAGTGGAAAAATGTACAAGTAAAAAGAATAAAAATATTCATAGAAATGGGCATTAGCTGGCTCTCAATATACATTATAAACCTGTTTCTACATACTTACAAGCATTCCCAGTTAAAGCTATACTGCAATATCTTTTACTTATGTAGCTGGCAAAGACCAAGATGTTTGATGACTCACAAAGGAATTCGTGTAAAGCCATTTTCTTGTGCAAAAACAGGGAGTACAGTTTGGTAAGGTTTTGTCGAGGGCTGTGTAGCACCATTTCTCTGATTTACAAATGCACAAACCATTTGATTTCAATAGTTTTGAGAATTTATGAAAAAATGACCCTGTACATGAAGTATAATGTGACATAAGGTTATTTATGTGTTCATGACTTTAATCCCCACACTGGGGAGGCAGAGGCAGGTAGAACTCTGAGTTCAAGTCCAGCCTGTTCTACTGAGCGAGTTCCAAGACAGCCAGGGCTCCACAGAGAAGCTCTGCTTCTAAAAACAAAACAAAAAGCTTCTTTTTCTTTTAATATCTGTGTATACCACTGGAATGTGTGCCCTTCAAGGCCAGAAGGCACATAGCACGAGTTATAGGTGTTTGTGAACTACTTGACGTGGATGCTGGAAACTGAGCCTGGGTCCTCGAGAAGAGCAGTAAGTGCTCTTAACTACTGAGCTACCTCTCTGGTCTGCATTTTTAACTGACGAAAAGATCATAATTCTATATATTTATGAGGTATGATGCAAATATAGTCTCCCCCCCTTTTTTTACAAGAATATGTTGTTAGCAAACAGAAATAATTCCATTTCTTTTTTCTTTTCTTCTTTTTAAAAATATTTATTTATTTTACATAATAGGTGTTTTGTTTGCAGGTATAGCTGCATGCCAGAAGAGGGAATTAGATCCCTTATAGTTCTAGACAGTCGTGAGCCACCATGTGGGTGCTGGAAATTGAACACTTGACTTATGGAAGAGCAGCCAGTGTTCTTAACTGCTGAGCTGTCTTTTAAACTCCCTCCCCCTCAATTTTTTTCATTTCTGTTTTTGATATCTGTTTATTTCTCTTGGTTAACTCTCTGACTAAAATTTCTAATCCTATGCTGAAAATAAATGTGGTCGTCCTCGTACATGATTTTAGAGGAAGAGTTGTCAGCATTTCACCCTTTAGTATGACGTCATCCATGATTTTTAAAATGTTTGGCCTCCATTGTATCGTCTCTTCTTTCTATTCTTAAGCTATACACAGTTGTTATCTTGGAAGATGTTGACCAGTGCTGTTCAGGCATATGTTAATTATGCATTTCTATCTGTCAAGTCCACTGACTATATTTTGAGGTTAGGTGGGGCTACTGAGTACGTTGCCTTTGAAAGATCAGGGATGTAAACTGTATTTCCTAGGTGGCTGGAGCTGCTACTCAGAATCTATGTGATGTATGTAGTCCGAAGCTCTTGGCTGGGGTCCTAAGACTGAGTGATGCCTGTTAGATTGCTTTTTGGCCACTTATAATTGGCCAGATCAAAGATGATGCTCTATAGACATTATAGCTGTG
Organism: Rattus norvegicus; assembly: GCF_021556685.1. Taxonomy (NCBI): domain Eukaryota; kingdom Metazoa; phylum Chordata; class Mammalia; order Rodentia; family Muridae; genus Rattus; species Rattus norvegicus. The sequence goes on along the minus strand of NC_141537.1, from coordinate 71,859,368 downwards.
GTTTTTCCCTCTGTCCAACTTGGGGAAGACCTCAGGTTAGACTCTAGAGTTGGACACAGTCAGTTCTTGTATAATAGGGATGTATGAAGCACGGCCTAAAGACACATAGGGAACATGAAATTCTCTCTCCTATGAGGTTATTTATTGTAGCCCTTTTCGTGATAGCAGCATATACTTTGAAATGAACATACTTTGAAAATGCTCACTACCATAGTTTCTTTTTTCTTTCTTTTTTTTTTTTCGGAGCTGGGGACCGAACCCAGGGCCTTGAGCTTGCTAGTCAAGTGCTCTACCGCTGAGCTAAATCCCCAACCCACTACGATAGTTTCAATGTAATGATTAATATCTAAAATATTTTGGAAATTTGGAAATAATTTAGAAGCTCTTGTTACAAGTTTTTTTTATTTTTATTTTTATTTTTTTATTAACTTGAGTATTTCTTATATACATTTCGAGTGTTATTCCCTTTCCCGGTATCCGGGCAAACATCCCCCTCCCCCTACCCTTCCTTATGGGTGTTCCCCTCCCAACCCTCCCCCCATTGCCGCCCTCCCCCCACCAGTCTAGTTCACTGGGGGTTCACTATTAGCAGGACCCAGGGCTTCCCCTTCCACTGGTGCTCTTACTAGGATATTCATTGCTACCTATGAGGTCAGAGTCCAGGGTCAGTCCATGTATAGTCTTTAGGTAGTGGCTTAGTCCCTGGAAGCTCTGGTTGCTTGGCATTGTTGTACTTTTGGGGTCTCGAGCCCCTTCAAGCTCTTCCAGTTCTTTCTCTGATTCCTTCAACGGGGGCCTATTCTCAGTTCAGTGGTTTGCTGCTGGCATTCGCCTCTGTATTTGCTGTATTCTGGCTGTGTCTCTCAGGAGCCATCTACATCCGGCTCCTGTCGGTCTGCACTTCTTTGCTTCATCCATCTTGTCTAATTGGGTGGCTGTATATGTATGGGCCACATGTGGGGCAGGCTCTGAATGGGTGTTCCTTCAGTCTCTGTTTTAATCTTTGCCTCTCTCTTCCCTGCCAAGGGTATTCTTGTTCCCCTTTTAAAGAAGGAGTGAAGCATTCACGTTTTGATCATCCATCTTGAGTTTCATTTGTTCTAGGCATCTAGGGTAATTCAAGCATTTGGGCTAATAGCCACTTATCAATGAGTGCATACCATGTATGTCTTTCTGTGTTTGGGTTAGCTCACTCAGGATGATGTTTTCCAGTTCCAACCATTTGCCTACGAATTTCATAAAGTCGTTGTTTTTGATAGCTGAGTAATATTCCATTGTGTAGATGAACCACATTTTCTGTATCCATTCCTCTGTTGAAGGGCATCTGGGTTCTTTCCAGCTTCTGGCTATAATAAATGAGGCTGCAATGAACATGGTGGAGCACGTGTCTTTTTTATATGTTGGGGCATCTTTTGGGTATATGCCCAAGAGAGGTATAGCTGGATCCTCAGGCAGTTCAATGTCCAATTTTCTGAGGATCCTCCAGACTGATTTCCAGAATGGTTGTACCAGTTTGCAACCCCAACAACAATGGAGGAGTGTTCCTCTTTCTCCGCATCCTCGCCAGCATCTGCTGTCCCCTGAGTTTTTGATCTTAGCCATTCTCACTGGTGTGAGGTGAAATCTCAGGGTTGTTTTGATTTGCATTTCCCTTATGACTAAAGATGTTGAACATTTCTTTAGGTGTTTCTCAGCCATTCGGCATTCCTCAGCTGTGAATTCTTTGTTTAGCTCTGAACCCCATTTTTTAATAGGGTTATTTGTTGCCCTGTGGTCTAACTTCTTGAGTTCTTTGTATATTTTGGATATAAGGCCTCTATCTGTTGTAGGATTGGTAAAGATCTTTTCCCAATCTGTTGGTTGCCGTTTTGTCCTAACCACAGTGTCCTTTGCCTTACAGAAGCTTTGCAGTTTTATGAGATCCCATTTGTCAATTCTTGATCTTAGAGCGTAAGCCATTGGTGTTTTGTTCAGGAAATTTTTTCCAGTGCCCATGTGTTCCAGATGCTTCCCTAGTTTTTCTTCTATTAGTTTGAGTGTGTCTGGTTTGATGTGGAGGTCCTTGATCCACTTGGACTTAAGCTTTGTACAGGGTGATAAGGATGGATCGATCTGCATTCTTCTACATGTTGACCTCCAGTTGAACCAGCACCATTTGCTGAAAATGCTATCTTTTTTCCATTGGATGGTTTTGGCTCCTTTGTCAAAAATCAAGTGACCATAGGTGTGTGGGTTCATTTCTGGGTCTTCAATTCTATTGCATTGGTCTATCTGTCTGTCTCTGTACCAATCCCATGCAGTTTTTATCACTATTGCTCTGTAATACTGCTTGAGTTCAGGGATAGTGATTCCCCCTGAAGTCCTTTTATTGTTGAGGATAGCTTTAGCTCTCCTGGGTTTTTTGTTATTCCAGATGAATTTGCAAATTGTTCTGTCTAACTCTTTAAAGAATTGGATTGGTATTTTGATGGGGATTGCATTGAATCTGTAGATCGCTTTTGGTAAAATGGCCATTTTTACTATATTAATCCTGCCAATCCAGGAGCATGGGAGATCTTTCCATCTTCTGAGGTCTTCTTCAATTTCCTTCTTCAGTGTCTTGAAGTTCTTATTGTACAGATCTTTTACTTGCTTGGTTAAAGTCACACCGAGGTACTTTATATTATTTGGATCTATTATGAAGGGTGTCGTTTCCCTAATTTCTTTCTCGGCTTGTTTCTCTTTTGTATAGAGGAAGGCAACTGATTTATTTGAGTTAATTTTATACCCAGCCACTTTGCTGAAGTTGTTTATCAGCTTTAGTAGTTCTCTGGTGGAACTTTTGGGATCACTTAAATATACTATCATATCATCTGCAAATAGTGATATTTTGACTTCTTCTATTCCGATCTGTATCCCCTTGACCTCCTTTTGTTGTCTGATTGCTCTGGCTAGAACTTCAAGAACTATATTGAATAAGTAGGGAGAGAGTGGGCAGCCTTGTCTAGTCCCTGATTTTAGTGGGATTGCTTCAAGTTTCTCTCCATTTAGTTTAATGTTAGCAACTGGTTTGCTGTATATGGCTTTTACTATGTTCAGGTATGGGCCTTGAATTCCTATTCTTTCCAGGACTTTTATCATGAAGGGGTGTTGAATTTTGTCAAATGCTTTCTCAGCGTCTAATGAAATGATCATGTGGTCTTGTTCTTTCAGTTTGTTTATACAATGGATCACATTGATGGTTTTCCGTATATTAAACCATCCCTGCGTGCCTGGGATGAAGCCTACTTGGTCATGGTGGATGATTGTTTTGATGTGCTCTTGGATTCGGTTTGCCAGAATTTTGTTGAGTATTTTTGCGTCGATATTCATAAGGGAAATTGGTCTGAAGTTCTCTTTCTTTGTTGTGTCTTTGTGTGGTTTAGGTATAAGAGTAATTGTGGCTTCGTAGAAGGTATTCGGTAGTGATCCATCTGTTTCAATTTTGTGGAACAGTTTGGATAATATTGGTATGAGGTCTTCTATAAAGGTTTGATAGAATTCTGCACTAAACCCGTCTGGACCTGGGCTCTTTTTGGTTGGGAGACCTTTAATGACTGCTTCTATTTCCTTAGGAGTTATGGGGTTGTTTAACTGGTTTATCTGTTCCTGATTTAACTTCGGTACCTGGTATCTGTCTAGGAAATTGTCCATTTCCTGAAGATTTTCAAGTTTTGTTGAATATAGGTTTTTGTAGTAAGATCTGATGATTTTTTGAATTTCCTCTGAATCTGTTGTTATGTCTCCCTTTTCATTTCTGATTTTGTTAATTTGGACGCACTCTCTGTGTCCTCTCGTTAGTCTGGCTAAGGGTTTATCTATCTTGTTGATTTTCTCAAAGAACCAACTTTTGGTTCTGTTGATTCTTTCTATGGTCCTTTTTGTTTCTACTTGGTTGATTTCAGCTCTGAGTTTGATTATTTCCTGCCTTCTACTCCTCCTGGGTGTATTTGCTTCTTTTCGTTCTAGAGCTTTTAGGTGTGCTGTCAAGCTGCTGACATATGCTCTTTCCTGTTTCTTTCTGCAGGCACTCAGCGCTATGAGTTTTCCTCTTAGCACAGCTTTCATTGTGTCCCATAAGTTTGGGTATGTTGTACCTTCATTTTCATTAAATTCTAAAAAGTTTTTAATTTCTTTCTTTATTTCTTCCTTGACCAGGTTATCATTGAGTAGAGCATTGTTCAATTTCCACGTATATGTGGGCATTCTTCCCTTATTGTTATTGAAGACCAGTTTTAGGCCGTGGTGGTCCGATAGCACACATGGGATTATTTCTATCTTTCTGTACCTGTTGAGGCCCATTTTTTGACCTATTATATGGTCAATTTTGGAGAAAGTACCACGAGGAGCTGAGAAGAAGGTATATCCTTTTGCTTTAGGATAGAATGTTCTATAAATATCCGTTAAGTCCATTTGGCTCATGACTTCTCTTAGTCTGTCTACATCTCTGTTTAATTTCTGTTTCCATGATCTGTCCATTGATGAGACTGGGGTGTTGAAATCTCCCACTATTATTGTGTGAGGTGCAATGTGTGTTTTGAGCTTTAGTAAGGTTTCTTTTACATATGTAGGTGCCCTTGTATTTGGGGAATAGATATTTAGGATTGAGAGTTCATCTTGGTGGATTTTTCCTTTGATGAATATGAAGTGTCCTTCCTTATCTTTTTTGATGACTTTTAGTTGAAAATTGATTTTATTTGATATTAGAATGGCTACTCCAGCTTGCTTCTTCTGACCATTTGCTTGGAAAATTGTTTTCCAGCCTTTCACTCTGAGGTAATGTCTGTCTTTGTCTCTGAGGTGTGTTTCCTGTAGGCAGCAGAATGCAGGGTCCTCGTTGCGTATCCAGTTTGTTAATCTATGTCTTTTTATTGGGGAGTTGAGGCCATTGATGTTGAGAGATATTAAGGAATAGTGATTATTGCTTCCCGTTATATTCATATTTGGATGTGAGGTTATGTTTGTGTGCTTTCATTCTCTTTGTTTTGTTGCCAAGACGATTAGTTTCTTGCTTCTTCTAGGGTATAGCTTGCCTCCTTATGTTGGGCTTTACCATTTATTATCCTTTGTAGTGCTGGATTTGTAGAAAGATATTGTGTAAATTGGTTTTGTCATGGAATATCTTGGTTTCTCCATCAATGTTAATTGAGAGTTTTGCTGGATACAGTAACCTGGGCTGGCATTTTTGTTCTCTTAGGGTCTGTATGACATCAGTCCAGGATCTTCTGGCCTTCATAGTTTCTGGTGAGAAGTCTGGTGTGATTCTGATTGGTCTCCCTTTATATGTTACTTGACCTTTTTCCCTTACTGCTTTTAATATTCTTTCTTTATTTTGTGCGTTTGGTGTTTTGACTATTATGTGACGGGAGGTGTTTCTTTTCTGGTCCAATCTATTTGGAGTTCTGTAGGCTTCTTGTATGTCTATGGGTATCTCTTTTTTTAGGTTAGGGAAGTTTTCTTCTATGATTTTGTTGAAGATATTTACTGGTCCTTTGAGCTGGGAGTCTTCACTCTCTTCTATACCTATTATCCTTAGGTTTGATCTTCTCATTGAGTCCTGGATTTCCTGTATGTTTTGGACCAGTAGCGTTTTCCGCTTTACATTATCTTTGACAGTTGAGTCAATGATTTCTATGGAATCTTCTGCTCCTGAGATTCTCTCTTCCATCTCTTGTATTCTGTTGGTGAAGCTTGTATCTACAGCTCCTTGTCTCTTCTTTTGGTTTTCTATATCCAGGGTTGTTTCCATGTGTTCTTTCTTGATTGCTTCTATTTCCATTTTTAATTCCTTCAACTGTTTGATTGTGTTTTCCTGGAATTCTTTCAGGGATTTTTGCGATTCCTCTCTGTAGGCTTCTACTTGTTTATTAATTTTTTCCTGTGTTTCCCTAAGGGAGTTCTTCACGTCTTTCTTGAAGTCCTCCAGCATCATGATAAAATATGATTTTGAAACTAGATCTTGCTTTTCTGGTGTGTTTGGATATTCCATGTTTGTTTTGGTGGGAGAATTGGGCTCCGATGATGCCATGTAGTCTTGGTTTCTGTTGCTTGGGTTCCTGTGCTTGCCTCTCGCCATCAGATTATCTCGTGTTACTTTGTTCTGCTATTTCTGACAGTGGCTAGACTGTCCTATAAGCCTGTGTGTCAGGAGTGCTGTAGACCTGTTTTCCTCTCTTTCAGTCAATTATGGGGACAGAGTGTTCTGCTTTCGGGCGTGTAGTTTTTCCTCTCTACAGGTCTTCAGCTGTTCCTGTGGGCCTGTGTCTTGAGTTCACCAGGCAGCTTTCTTGCAGCAGACAAGTTGGTCTTACCTGTGGTCCCGAGGCTCAAGTTTGCTCGAGGGGTGCTGCCCACGGGCTCTCTGTGGCGGCAGCAACCAGGAAGATCTGAGCCGCCCCTTCCGGGAGCTTCAGTGCACCAGGGTTCCAGATGGTCTTTGGCTTTTTCCTCTGGCGTCCGAGATGTGTGTGCAGAGAGCAGTCTCTTCTGGTTTCCCAGGCTTGTCTGCCTCTCTGAAGGTTTAGCTCTCCCTCCCACGGGACTTGGGTGCAGAGAACTGTTCATCTGGTCTGTTTCCTTCAGGGCCCGGCGGTGTCTCTGGCAGGGGTCCTGCCGTTTCTGGGCCCTCCCCCACGGGAGTCCAGAGGCCTTATACAGTTGCCTCTTGGGCCAGGGATGTGGGCAGGAGTGGGCAGTGTTGGTGGTCTCTTCTGCTCTGCAGCCTCAGGAATGCCCACCTGACCAGGCGGTGAGGTCTCTTTCCCACGGGGTCTGGGAGCAGAGGGTTGCTTCGGGCCGGGATCCGCGGGTGTGGGACTTTCTGTAAACACAGGACGTGCCCGGTCCTAGAGGAATTCTGCCTCTGTGTGTCCCGATTTCACCAGGCAGCTTTCTTGCCGCAGACAAGTTGGTCTTACCTGTGGTCCCGAGGCTCAAGTTTGCTCGAGGGGTGCTGCCCACGGGCTCTCTGCGGCGGCAGCAACCAGGAAGACCTGTGCCGCCCCTTCCGGGAGCTTCAGTGCACCAGGGTCCCAGATGGCCTTTGGTGTTTTCCTTTGGCGTCCGAGATGTATGTACAGAGAGCAGTCTCTTCTGGTTTCCCAGGCTTGTCTGCCTCTCTGAATATTTAGCTCTCCCTCCCACGGGATTTGGGTGCAGAGAACTGTTTATCCGGTCTGTTTCCTTCAGGTTCTGGCGGTGTCTCAGGCAGGGGTCCTGCCGCTCTTGGGCCCTCCCCCACGGGAGCCCAGAGGCCTTATACAGTTTCCTCTTGTGCCAGGGATGTGGGCAGGGGTGGGCAGTGTTGGTGGTCTCTTCTGCTCTGCAGCCTCAGGAGTGCCCACCTGACCAGGCGGTGAGGTCTCTTTCCCACTTGTTACAGGTTTTTAAATACCATAGTTTATGTGTATGAATGTTGACTGGCATATATGTTCATCTATCATATCAGAAGCGGGCATTGGGATGTCCTGAACCTGGAGTTATGAATGGGTATGAGTTGCCATGTGGATTCTGAGAACTGAATCCAGGTTCCCTTCAAGAGCAGCCAATGCTCTTAACCACTAGACTCTCTCTACAGCTCCGGAAAGCTCTTCTAAATATAGATTTTAGATTAAATCCCACAGATAAATCTGATAAATTAATGTGTGAAAGCATCAACATATCAAATACTATATATTACCATTTTTAGGTATTTGCATACTCTGTGTGAATGGACACATATACAGAAGTGCTTCTATAACCTCAAACTGGCTACATAGCTCACGCTTGCCTTGAACTCATGATCCCTCTGCTTCGATCTCTCAAGCACTGGACTTGCAGGTATGCAGCATAAACGGCCCAGCTGTCGATGCTTTTATTCTCCCTCACCATCAGGAATCGCTTAGCAATCCTGATCATCAGTCGCTACACTCGGACTGGCAGGTTCATAAGTCATCACTGCAATGCTTTGCTTCTTTACACTGCTGAGAGAAGACAGAAAACTAGAAGATCATTTGTTTTATTTTTAGGAGCTGTGCTATCTGGCAGGGTAGGAGAGAGCCTTTGCTGTGTATGATACTTAGTACTGGTGTACTCCGAAAAAAATGTGGGCAGGTAATACACTCAGAAAGGAAATGTGAAGGAAGGAAGCACGGAGGAGTGGGGCTTTAGCAAAGAAAAAAAAGACTGAAGTAGGGAGGAAGAGAGAAAAGTGAATAAAGGAGGCTCGTCCTCAGGAACTTACAGCACAGAGAGCTAGAAGGCAGATATCATTTATGTGACATAGCACAGCTTGCATATTTTACTTTAAGGAAAATTCCACTTAGGGAAGCTATACAGCAACATGTGTGAAACAGCATCAAGATGTAATGTTTGCCAAGATTTAACCGAGTATTTACATCGCAAGTTCCTGAAGCCTGACATTTTCCCAGGGACTCAGCGAGGGTGCCACAGTATTCCATGTGCTGGCTTTCTCACTACGCAGTCACACCAGAATGTGAGACAGAGAGCTGATGTTGTTACAGCTCTACCCTGGTACATATCACTCTCTGCATTCAAGGACAGAAGCTCTGTCAGTGGAGGGTACGATGTATGTTATGAATGACAAGCCTCCCCATCTCAGAGTTTATTAGGACAAACCAATGTTGTAACACGGAAGCGGAAGCTGAGAATAGCAAGTGTATGTTGGCATGCCTTTGTAAAACATGTATTCACATGAATTAGGGATCATGTGTAATTTCCTAATTTCTTAGGCTTTTTTTTTTTTTGTAAAAATAAGGCCTGTGTAATCCCTTCCTTTCTGTTTTTCTTTCCTTTCTCTTCTTCTCCCTTTCTCTTTTGTTAAACAGCTTCATTACATTGTAGCCCACACATCCTAAGCTACACGCATATAAAGAATGGACCTTCTAAGTTCCAGCATGGGTGTACATCCATGAACCTCATCGCCACCGTGTCAGTGAACACTTGCACTCTCCCCCTCATCTCTCTGATGATCCTTTATAACCATGTCCCCACCCCTTCCTGCCTTCCCTCCTCATACCTGTTTTTGTTTATGGTAGATTACTCTGCAGAGCCTTTTTAAAAAGTTATTTTAAACGTCTCCACATTCCAAAATGACTTTTAGAAGTCAGAGTTATTGTTTGACACTGTCACAGCCAACAAGCAGTTGAGTCTTGAAGGTTGAAGTAGGGATTGATCTCAGGTTCACGGTCTCTGGAAAAGAAAGGGTATGATGGGAAGGCAAAGGAGGGGCAGGGGAATCTGGAGTGAGAGAAGGAAGGGGAGGGAAGAAGAGAGAAAGGAAGATAGGGTAGGAATCTGAGTAGAGCTTGAGAGTGAACCTGGGGCCTTTGTATTCTAGGCTAGTGTTCTACACTGAGCTACATCCCAAGTGTTGTGTGATGTCTTATCAAAGGCCCCAGCTAAGCCTTCAATGAACCTGGGATGACTGGCCCTCTGGCTTCTCCCTTCAGGATGTATTGGCTGAGCTTTCACAGCCCTTGGTGAATCCGTCTCACAGTACCAGCTGACTGGTAGAGGAGACATGACATTGTTTGAGGCAGTTCTTTAGCTGAAGATTGAACGCTAAGAGCTGGCAGCATCCTGCTGGCTCTGGCTTATGTTTGGAGGGAACATGTACAAAATCTGTCAATGTTCCTCACTTACTAATCCTATTTTTACTGTCCTAATGAGTTCTTTGCATTTAATACTAGAGAAGCAAAGTATGGCTATCCAATTTGGAACTTAAGTCTCCAGGATCATAACCTAAATTAATAGGTTTTTTTTTTTTTCTCACTAGGATTTGGTTGCCCCAGCTTCTTTGTTGAGATAATACAAATCTGATTAATAACTATGAGATGTTAGATGGAAATGTTTTAGAGACCTTTTAAGAACTTTGAGAGGACATTAAGAATAATCTGTGAATTAAAGTTTGAAAGATTCATCGGTAATAAATACCTTCATTCATCCCTCTAGTGCCGACTTTCTCTGCCTCCACATTAGACACATAGGATGAGATAATTCTTCTTTGTAGGAGGCTAATGCTTTTGTTGCAGGACATTTTTGTGGCCTGTCTGGTCTGTACTCATTGAAATGGATCTAGCAATTCTCTAAATCCCATTCACATTAATCAAATGTTAGTATAAATGATAGCAGACTACATAGTCTGTCTTTTACACGAAATTTTGAGAAAAACACGAAGCACAGGTCCACCAAGAGGACTCAGCGGCTAAAGATACCCAGTATTAAACTTGAAACCCCCAAGTTCATACTTGAAAATGAAAGGGGAAAAGGAGAGAACCAACCCGTGCAAATTGACCTCTGACATACATGTGTGCAGATGCATATGCCACTCCCTCTCCCAGTAAGTCAGTAATGCCATAGAAAAGAGAAAATATGGGATGATTCTCATAGGAGACATGACAGTGAGAGGGACTGGCTGAAAATTGACACAAGGACAACCTTTGGGTGATGGAGTTGCTTAATATCTCTGGGCAGTGTTAAGGTCACCCTGGTAGAATGCACTGTGCTGGAGTTATTGATTTTTTTTACGAAACCAACAGACTTCTAAAGCAGATGTTCAGTAGGTGTAGCCGTTTGAATGAGAATGGTTCCCATGAGCTCATGTGGCTCCCCTGGCTGGAAGTGTCTGAGAAGGATTAAATGTGACTTATTGAAGGAGATGAGTCAATGGACCTTCAAAAGCCTCCCACTGTCCTCATTGTTCTCTCTCTCTCTCTCTCTCTCTCTCTCTCTCTCTCTCTCTCTCTCTCTCTCTTCCCCCCACCCCCTTCTGGAATCGTAAGGTCCAAATCAGCCTTTCCTTCTATTGGTTGTTTTGGTTGTGATGTTTTATCACAGCAATAGGAAAAAAAAAAAGCATGTACATGATCATATATCCTATATGTTGGATATGGCAATGGAAGCTTTGCCATTTGAGCCTGCCTCTGTGGATTCCATGCAGAACACCGTAATGATTGCCTCAGACACTGTTCGCAGTTTTTAAGATTAAACTTTGCCTATCCCTCCTGCCTGAACTGAGTTAGAGAACGTGCCGTTCAGTTCTGTCTATAGAGAATGGACAGAATCCCTGTGATATATATTTTTTTTTGTCCTTGATTGTAGGGCAAATCCAAAAGTAAATTTCAAGATGCTGAAGGATTTTCGTTTTTGTGCTTTCAGGAGAAATGTGAAGAGATCTTGGGCGTGTTTTCAGCTGGGATTTGTAAGCTCTCTGGTGAACAAATCCCGTTCTTGGACTAAGATCCATTTTCTTAGGATGAAATAACATCCTGGCTACTGCTTTAGTCTATGTGCCTGCTGGATTTCTTTCGAACACAGCAGCTGGTAGCCTGTCGCACACGCACACATGCCAACCGTGGTGGGTGGGCCGCCAAGGAGCTCAGGAACCAAATGCTCGAAGGACCATAAGGACCATTTGCCTCTGGCTGCTAATTGCTTTCTTCTGATTTTAAAGGTTGCCATCCTCATCTGCCTCTCCTGCTTTCACGACATGGTGTGACCACTGTGCCTTGCATTTTCTCTTTCCTGAGGACCAGAAAAGAGCTTGAGGGAGTCTCTTCTCCACATTCTAAGCTGAGCAGGAAGGAGAAGTGCTGTCAGGACTCTAGGGGTACATATTAATTTATAGTAACCCAATTGGTCCTTAACAACAGTTCCATAAGAGAGTTACAATGATAAGCTCTCACTTTAAAGTTAAGAAAACAGATTTAGGAAAATGTTAAAGAGACCCCTCCCACCCCCAAGGTGACAGAGCAAGTTGGTGGAAGAGTCAGGACTTGAACTCAAGTGTTCCCTTGCTCTAGAAGCCATGCCTATAAGTTCTGTCCTGGGTGCTGGTGTGCCTGTCTCCTAGATTCACATGCTGTTGTTGGTGAATGTTAACCTTGGGTCTAAGTGTTACCTTCTTTAATATGTGGCATCATCTTGCATGTGATGGGCTTTTCATAACCATAAATAGCACTGTACTACAGATCTTGCTTTTCTGCTTATGTCTTTTACCCCACATGGTCTACATTGCTATCAACACACCGAGTTAATTGTTTCTGCCGGCTACATGCTTTACCCTGGTTATCTACCACACCTCACTGACCCATTCTCTCCACTGGGGAGATTTGGACTCATTACGTCAATGACACGAGGAGACCTTATCTCTATGAACTGGTGCCAGAACTTGTCTTGGAACCCTTCCCAGGGGTGGATCTCTGAGTCAAAGGGCATGTGAGTACTTTATTTCACCAGGTGTGTACATTGAGAATGACAGTGCAGTCTGGCACTTCAGCCAGCAGCAGAAGAATTCTCTCCTTTGACACTGTCATCGGTTTGCTAATTGTTGATTGTGTTGAGACATGGTGAGTATTGTGATGGTCTCCTTATCTCCAAGATCCCCAGTGATTGTTGCAACAAAAAACATGGCACTAAACTTTATACATACTATGCTTTCTTCTACTGTAAAAAGTTTAGTTTGTAAATGTGGCATTGAAGAGGTTAAACAACTATTAATGATAAAATAAAAGTTATGTGAATGTGGTATCTCTCTCTTTCAAAAATCTTATGATATACCATTTGCCTATCTTCTGGTGTCTGGGTAACTGAAGCAGAAGAAACCAAGCTGTAGATTCATAAAGGAAGCTAAGTCTTACTGCTATTTCAATATTCATATTTCTGGTTTTTAGTGAGCATGGCCTCCTGACCCACCCACAGGATTACCACTGCCTGTGGATACTGTGTGTGTGTGTGTGTGTGTGTGTGTGTGTGTGTGTGTGAATGCACACATGGACATGTACATTCCCTTGTAGAGTCTAGTTAGTTGTCTCTTGTTTTTAAAGATATAAATATATAAAGATTAAAGACCCTTGCTGTCGCTCATGCCATATTAAATTGTAGTCCACTCAGTCTTTGCCTCATGATTAGAGCTTTTGGAATGTTCTTCAGTAGGTCACCTCCAGCTCTTTGGCCATGAGTTACCGTTATTATCTATTTGTTTTATAAGTTTATTATTGTTTTTTACTTTTGAGGCAGAGTTTCCTATAATCTGGCTGACATTAAACTTGCTGTACAGCTGAAGATATCTTCCCACTTCCACTTCACAAATACTGGGCTTACAGGTGTGCACCTCCTTATCTGGGTTTATGTAGTGCTTGGGACTAACTCCAGGACATTATTCATGCTAGGCAAGCCTCTACCAATGGAGTTAGAGCCTCAGTTTTGTTTTATAGGTTTAAACTCTTTCTTTATGTTTTTCTATCCATGTGAATTTGTGTTTGAATTAAAGAAGAACCCGGGACCCACCTCTGCCTTTGCAAGCTGTGACTCTCATGCTCCGTCCCTTTAACAAGCCCTTCCCCTCACCATTCACACTTGTCATAGATTTCATGAGTAAATAAATCTGCCTTCCCCATAGTTTCTTATGCTTATCTTGTAACTCAGCTTGCTTCAGTGTCTGATATAGGTATTCCCTCCCTTCCTCCTTTATTTCATTTTTTAAAAAAATTGAAACACATTTTCATATCCTATGTTTTGATCATTTCCACTCCCCCAACTCCTCCTAGATCCTCCCCACCTCCCCCTCGCCCAACTCCACTGTTTTGAAAGCGTATAAAACTAACAGGCCGTAACTACAAAAAGAAAACCAAGGAAAAATAAAACAACACACATGTACAAAAACATGCCTAGTTCCATGCACACACAGAGGAAGAAATAACCCATAAGAACACAGAATCAGAGACGACAATATACAAGCAAAGGCCAGTAAGAACGATAACAACAAACAAACAAACAAACAAAAACTCCCCTAAACAAAAATCAAAACCAACCAACCACCACCACCACCACTACCACCACCAAAACCCAAAACAAAACAAAACAAAAAACATTCTAAACAAAGACAAATGAGAACAACAACATCTACAAAAACATTGAGTTTATTTTGTCATGGCCATTTATTGATGAGCGTGAGGCCTGTCTTTAAGTGTGATTTGTAAACCCAGTGAGACTCCATTGAAAAAACTAACTTTTCCTTTGTAAGTGGTTGTCATTGGAGATAACCTCTTGGTTATGAATGGGAGCTCACATCTGTTTACCCTCTCAGCACCTAGGGAGGATTTGTTAATGTGAATTTCTTATTTCTCTGTGACACTGCTCTTGCCTTTTCTGTCTGTGGGATGCCTGGCCGGTGTCTGATACCGTATCTGGTTCACACCATTTCTCGAACCGTATGCATTAAATGATTCGAATTGATTTATAATTGCCTTTCACTGATTAGGTGGGAAATGTGACAATGGAGGTCAGAATTGAAGCCGTCTTGTCTTCTTTCAAGGGAGAAGGACAGCAAAGGCCACGAAGTCGATCCCTGAGGGAGAGGTGTGACTTTGGTTATAGCTCTTTCCACAACTCACTGGGGACTAGCCATTCCTGAGACCAGCTTCTATACTGGGCTTTGAGAGGTGGCCGGAATCTGGAGTCTCCAGGGAGAATTTAAAAGAAAGACACGAAAACTTCTATAATAAAAAAGTTTACAGAGAGGAAAATAAACTCTACCAGTTTAATTCATATATTTGATTTGTCGTTTGCTTAACGTTGAATAGGAAAGTTACAGAAAAGGTTTATGCTAAAGAAATGACTCGGTCGCCATCTAGTGGCCCGATATCCAATCGTCACTGTGTTAGGTACTGTAAGAAAACGTTCAACAATCAATGAACGAGTATGCAAACGATCAATAAACCCTATGTAAAGTTTAGGAAGCCGAGTCTTGGAGGAACTGAACATCTTGCTAACACCACAAGTATAATGCTGGACTGAAGAAGAGGGTATCTCTGGAGATGCCTTTTGTTGCTGTTTGGAAGGACGCCTGCTCGTCTCCAAAACCCTCCGAACACATCCTGCGGTGAGAATATTTTCACGACGAAATCACCAAACCACACAGCGGCCAATCTCTAAAGTCAAAGTTTGATCTATACTAATGGGTACTAATGAGAATACTATACTAATGGGTATCATTTCACTGTGGAATGTGGTGTGAGGAGAGGAGTCTAGAGGAGATGTGCACAGAAATGGAGAAAGTGTTGTTTATCAGGAGAGTTTGTGGAAAGACGCTTGGAGAAGACATGAGGGAGGTGGTAGGGAAGAACGAGAATCCACTATAGTTTAGTTTGTATGGAGCGTAGTCATCATCCTGCAATGGCGTCCCAGGACAGGGCACGACGGCACACACTTCAATCCCAGCACTCAGAACACAGAGTCGGGAGGATCCCTGCGAGCCATGGCCAACCTGGTCTCATAGCGAGATCCGAGGCTACGTAGTGAGACGTAGTCTTGCCCCACCCCGTACCCCCACCCCAAGGAATAATCAAGGTTGTATTAGAGAAAATGTTGAGAGCTTTTCAGAGGAGTGCTTTGGCGCGTTTCAGTCTATACTTCAAAGACCGATTTTGGGACCCAGTTCATTTTTATAGGATGTAGAGATTTATGTGAAGTCAAAGAACTCATAACAATCTTCACCTCCAGAGACACAAGACATGCTGAAGTATTTCAAGTATTTCAAGTATAGTAATCTCCCTCAAAAGAAATGTTTTGTAAATGTATTTGTAATCTCCCGCAGAAGCCGATCAGTTTTGGCAAAATGTTAATGGCAGCAGTAGCAAATGCTCAAGACTAATTAATGATTTAAGGGAGGAGAGAATTATTCTGGTGTACAGTTTCAGAAGCTTCCCTCAAAGGTCACTCAATCCCATCACTGTGGGCCTATGGCAGAGTGTCATGGCCAGGAGAGGCTCACGGAGAAGAACTCATTTCATTGTGGTTAGAAGGAGGCCGAGTTAGAAAGGTGGAACAGAGTGTGGGGGAAAAAACAGGGTCCCAAATGCTCTTCAAAGACACAACTCCTCTCACTTAGGATGAACCTCTGCCAAGCAGGACCCTTCCAGTTTGTTCAGCTATGAACTAGGCTGTGTATTCATCCATTAATCAAATCACCGTAATACAATAATCCATCAATTTTGGCACTATCCAGGATTAAAGCAGTTAACACATAAGTCTTTGGGGGGACACGTCAGATCCCTAACAGCACTAATTAAGGTTGAATAGAAGATACATAGGGATGAGTGCAGTATCTCTTCTTTTCCACACGATTGAACATTTCCAAAGTCAAAATTACAAAGGAGCCAATCCATCAAGCTCTTTAAGTGATTAAGCTTGCTAGGGTGTATAAAGAAAAAAAAAGAGTGGTCAAGAAAGTTTGACCTGAGATGTGGCAGAGGGCTTTTTTTTTTTTCTCATGCCACTGGACGATCTATGGCAATCAAAAGCCTCTGGAGGATTTTCAGTCGGTGGTGTGAGTGCACGTAAGTTGTGTGTCTGTGAAAGTGCATATGCAGATCGAGAGCATGTGGGTATGCATGTTTCCTGATCATAGAGGAATGGCATTAGAATGAGCCACGTAGCAAAGGTTGTTATTAAAAGCTGTACTTCAGTGTTTTGGGTGGTGCTAGCTGCGTGACCAGCTCTCTTGGTTCTCCTAGAAAAGAAGGGTTTGCTCATGAATTCTTGTTGTCGTTGCACTGAATCGAGTGAGGTCCTGAATTAAGGCTGGGTGAATAAAATATGAGTTAGTCTTTCAGGGGGAAAATAAATGATTCCCTTATGGCCAGAGGCTGCACGAGGTGGCACAGAGAGCAGTTCTAGACATATAATATCCAGTGTTTTCATCTCAGACTTTGGAGCTTGGTTTTTTGAGATGTGGGGACTGATTGTCTAGACTCCAGACTCTAGAGGATTGCCCTATTTTCTTACAGACACTCCAGGGACCTCAAAAGTCATCTGATTTGTGTTTTTTGGACCCGAACACTTTATATAGTCTATGCATATTCTGTCTACTACTTGTTGATTTCCAAAGTCTTTTTCTGGGCCTCTGTATGCAAAGACAAATCCAGTTTTTTTCCACTGCATATATGAGTATGGTGTGTGTGGTGCTATCCCACTATTGAGCATGGTGAGAGAGGTAGGGGCTTGTGTGGCTCATGGTCTTTCCTACGAGGCCTTTTGCTGCTTCTTCACTGATAAACATTTCTGTCACTCATATCCCAGTTGCAATAGGGACCTGAATGTATCATCCACTAAATGGTTTGAATAAACCAAAGATTCATTTGCTGCCTTTGGACTCTCCACAGGAGATGCAAACAGCAACTTTCCCTAGGGAGGGTGTGGTGTAATAGGACCCCTTTCTGAGTTCCAGCCTGGTCTGATGTGTATCTCTGGAGATGCTCAGTGGAAAATTCCCATTTCTCTCTATCTTGATCTCTTCTAACTGATTTAATGTAACCAAGAGCTTTTCTCCGAGGTATCCCCTTTCTCTGGCAAAAGAGCAAAAGAAAGGAAGGCCAGGATTTAGAAAACTTTATATTTTGTTGAATAGAAGTTTTAAGTGTGACCATTTGGGGCTTAATTTACATCCCCAGACTCCCCCACTCTGCACAGAGTTTTTAGTCAAATATAATTTAGTTAGTCTTTCCAACTCAGACAATTCACTCTTATAGGGAGAAAATTGTGTTTTAGCTTAATCTTTGAATTATAGAATATTTATGTATTTAAATGATATATGCATTAATCTTCACACAGTGACTCCTAGTATATTACACATGTATCATTACCTTCGAGCCTCACAGCAATCTTAGAAGTGGTTATTATGATTATCTCTGTTTTTCACATAGAGAGACAGGCTCAGAAGGGTACCCATAATCACCACAGCAGAAATCCAAAATCTAGAGTTTTGGTACTAAAGAGTGTTTTTCTCATAGACTACAAGAACTATGGACATACACATATGTAATAAGCCAGCCTGTTACTTATTCATGAAAAGGACACAAAACAAAAGCTTTACTGTGTAGGGTCTGATACAGGAAGCCAAATGGTTTGGCATGAGGTTCAGCCTAGCAGAGATGGTTGACAGGGATGTGACTATTTGAAAGCTGCAGATAATGCCTTCAAATATTCCCAAAGAGGCCGAATCTGTGCATCTCTTTACTTATTGAAAGAGTGGCTTCAGAGCATCTTTCAAAGGCCCCAACCCTGTGTCTTCTCTTAAGGCCCTTCACAGGGGAAACTATGGAACTAGATGATTTATTTATTTTTTTTTATGAAGAATGGAAGTGTTAAGTTTTTTTTTTATCATATCCTCTTTTTTTTTTTTTCCGGAGCTGGGGATCGAATCCAGGGCCTTGCGTTTGGTAGGCAAGCGCTCTACCATTGAGCTAAATCCCCAGCCCCATGTTAAGTTTTTTAAAGACAGTCTTACGTATTTGTGTTAGGCTTCATACGTGCTATGTAGCTGAGGATGACCCTGAACTTCCGATCCTCCAGCCTGACCTTTTCACATGCTGGACTGACAGGCATGGGAGACATACCTGGTTTGTGAATGCTAGAGGGCCAGGGATGACTTGCTCAGGCAGGTTCTCTTCTTTTACCAAGTGGGTCCCAGGAATGAATTTAGGTCATTCTCTACCTGATGAACCAACTTCTCAGCCCTAATTTTACTTTCCCAATTAATTAGTAATTGTGTGAGCGAGTGTGCTCGCATGCATATGTGCATATGTTGGCATGCTCTCAAACGTAAGAATGCCACAGGGAATGTGTGGAGGGCAAAGGAGAGTTCGTGGGAGTTGGCTTCCTGTTGTGTTTGTAAGGTTTGAAAAGGGGTAGAAAAGACTGAAGAAATAAAAAGTGATTATTACCTGCCCAATCTAGGCGCTCAGCTTATGTTCATATTAATTAAGTTGTGATTTCCTTGCATGGGCTTACTGGGGTTGGAGTTTACCACAACAAAGTGACAAAGTATTGGAAACGCTGAATGACAAAAGTTCCTACTTTGTGCATGGATGATCTACAGTGAAACCTAACTGCCACACAGTGTCTACAACTGTGCCTTGAGGAAAATTTAAACCCCTTTCGCCCCAGCTCCTCTTTTTTGTATATACATTTTAAATGTCTCACTTTCTTTTATTTTTATTTTTATTTTTTCACTATTTTTATTTCTTTACTTTTTTATAGTCCAGTCATTACCCCACCTCCTGGTCTGCCCTCCCACGGTTCCTCATCCCACTCCTCCTCCCCCTATCCCTAAGAGGGTGTTCCCTCTCTCTTCTATCCACCAGGCCTTCCCACTCCCCGGGGCCTCTAGTCTCTTGAGGGTTAGGTGAGGCTTCTCTCACTGAGGACAGATCAGGCAGTCCTTTACTCTATACGTGCTGGGGGCCTCAGACCAATTATTGTATGCTGTCTGTTTGGTGGCTCAGTGTCTGAGAGATCTCAGGGTCCAAGTTAGTTGAGACTGCTCATCTTCCTATGGGTTCCTCCTTAGCTTCTTCCAGCCTTTCCCTAATTCAATCACAGTTGTCTCCAACTTCAGTCCATTGGTTGAGTATAAATATCTGCCTCTGTCTCAGTCAGCTGCTTGTTGGGTCTCCTGTGGGACAGCCATGCTCTGCTCCTGTCTGTAAGTACACCATAGCATCAGTAATAGTGCCAGGCCTTGGAGCCTCCCCTTGAGATGGATTCTAAGTTGGGCTGGTCACTGGACTTCCTTTCCTGAAGTTCTTTTAGACAGGAACAATTCTGGGTCAGTTTTTGACTGTGGAATGGTAACCCCACCCCTCCACTTGATGTCCTGTCTTTCTACTGGAAAGCCATACTCTGGTTTCTCTGTAGATTGTATAAATCTTTCATCTTTTACTAAGAATACTTTTACACTCTTCCCTTCTTCCCTTTCTTTCTTTCTTTCTTTCTTTCTTTCTTTCTTTCTTTCTTTCTTTCTTTCTTTCTTTCTCTCTTTTTGAGATAGTGTTTCAGTGTGTAGCCCTGGGTGTCCTGGAGCAGATCAGCCTCCTTCAAACTCAGAGATTAGCTCATCTCTGCCTTCCCAGTGCTGTGTTTAAAGACATGTGCTATCACACCTGGCATTAAGAGCAGAATAATACTTCATGACATTTGAAAATAATATGAAATTCAAATTTTTAGTGTCCATAAATAAAATTGTTCTGTGCCATAGCCATGTCTATTTCTTTAAACATCTCTGACAGTTTTGTGCTGCTACTCAGGAGGCGAGTCCTTGTAACAGAGACTTTTGTGCCTGGCAAAACCTAAGGCATCTACTCTCTGGCCTTTGGCAAAAAAACCAAAAACCAAAAAACAAAAAAACAAACAAACAAAAAAAACAAAAAAACTTGCTGACCCCTGACCTAGTGCCCTATTTTTGTTCAAATCAACACTGAAACAGTTCCCAGGCAGTTAAAACTGGAATGCTTGCTGCCTGGCAACCACTTCTCTTCTTGCCCAGT
Organism: Rattus norvegicus; assembly: GCF_021556685.1. NCBI lineage: Eukaryota > Metazoa > Chordata > Mammalia > Rodentia > Muridae > Rattus > Rattus norvegicus. Next base: position 71,839,026 of record NC_141537.1, on the reverse strand, counting down.
GAAGAAGCAGGGGCTGAAGATTTCAGGGCATCTGCCTTCCATTTTCCACCTTCCATTCAAGTAGAACAAACTACCACTGACCTGTGGTCACACTCTACCCCCAAGCCTAAGAACTGGAAAGGCCCAGTGCTTTGTGCATCCAGCTGGGTCTGAGTGGGCTCTGGGCATTTTTGAGTCTACAGGTGGATGTTATGATTTACAAATATAGAAGCAGAGGAGATGCAGTTACAGCCCAATGTCTCATACCAGTAAAGAGCAAATCCAGGACTCCTGCCTATAAAAAGTTCATGGGGTAGAGTTACCATTATCCAAGAGATCAAGGAGGCTTTCCTATTAACTTCCCAATTTGTGCATCTTCTCTGTGTCTTGGCTTGTTGCCGAGTCATAGCAAAGTCCAGGGAAACAGATTCTTTTCTCTTTGCACTGTTAAAAAATTATTTTTTTTGTTTTAATGTTTGGTTGTATGAATGTATGTGTATCACGTGTAAGCCTGATCTTCAGAGGCCAGAAGAGTTTTCAGATCCCCTGGGATTATAGTTACAGAGGGTTGTAAGCCACCATGTGGTTCTGAGAACTGAACTTGGATCCTATGCAAGAACCTCAAATGTTCTTAACTGCTGAACCACCTCTCTCAAGCCCTTTTGTATATCATGCTAAAAACTCATTTTTCATTATACAATTTGAAAAATAATGAACATTCATATAATTGTGTGTGTGTGTGTGTGTGTGTGTGTGTGTGTGTGCGTGTGTGTGTATTACATATGTTGAGGGTCTCCTTAGATATAGGGACTCTATCTTATATGTAGTTCCAAGTTTGTACTAAGCTAAATTCTTTTTTTTTTTAATTTTTTTTTATTAACTTGAGTATTTCTTATATACATTTCAAGTGTTATTCCCTTTCCCGGTTTCCGGGCAAACATCCCCCTCCCCCTCCCTTTCCTTATGGGTGTTCCCCTCCCAACCCTCCCCCCATTGCCGCCCTCCCCCCATAGTCTAGTTCACTGGGGGTTCAGTCTTAGCAGGACCCAGAGCTTCCCCTTCCACTGGTGCTCTTACTAGGATATTCATTGCTACCTATGAGGTCAGAGTCCAGGGTCAGTCCATGTATAGTCTTTAGGTAGTGGCTAAGTCCCTGGAAGCTCTGGTTGCTTGACATTGTTGTACTTTTGGGGTCTCGAGCCCCTTCCAGCTCTTCCAGTTCTTTCTCTGATTCCTTCAACGGGGGCCTATTCTCAGTTCAGTGGTTTGCTGCTGGCATTCGCCTCTGTATTTGCTGTATTCTGGCTGTGTCTCTCAGGAGCGATCTACATCCGGTTCCTGTAGGCCTGCACTTCTTTGCTTCGTCCATCTTCTCTAATTGGGTGGCTGTATATGTATGGGTCATATGTGGGGCAGGCTCTGAATGGGTGTTCCTTCAGTCTCTGTTTTAATCTTTGCCTCTCCCTTCCCTGCCAAGGGTATTCTTTTTCCTCATTTAAAGAAGGAGTGAAGCATTCACATTTTGATCATCCGTCTTGAGTTTTGTTTGTTCTAGGGATCTAGGGTAATTCAAGCATTTGGGCTAATAGCCACTTATCAATGAGTGCATACCATGTATGTCTTTCTGTGAATGGGTTAGCTCACTCAGGATATTTTCCAGTTCCAACCATTTGCCTGCGAATTTCATAAACTCGTTGTTTTTGATAGCTGAGTAATATTCCATTGTGTAGATGTACCACATTTTCTGAATCCATTCCTCTGTTGAAGGGCATCTGGGTTCTTTCCAGTTTCTGGCTATTATAAATAAGGCTGCGATGAACATAGTGGAGCACGTGTCTTTTTTATATGTTGGGGCATCTTTTGGGTATATGCCCAAGAGAGGTATAGCTGGATCCTCAGGCAGTTCAATGTCCAATTTTCTGAGGAACCTCCAGACTGATTTCCAGAATGGTTTTACCAGTCTGCAATCCCACCAACAATGGAGGAGTGTTCCTCTTTCTCCGCATCCTCGCCAGCATCTGCTGTCACCTGAGTTTTTGATCTTAGCCATTCTCACTGGTGTGAGGTGAAATCTCAGGGTTGTTTTGATTTGCATTTCCCTTATGACTAAAGATGTTGAACATTTCTTTAGGTGTTTCTCAGCCATTCGGCATTCCTCAGCTGTGAATTCTTTGTTTAGCTCTGAACCCCATTTTTTTAATAGGGTTATTTGTTTCCCTGCGGTCTAACTTCTTGAGTTCTTTGTATATTTTGGATATAAGGCCTCTATCTGTTGTAGGATTGGTAAAGATCTTTTCCCAATCTGTTGGTTGCCGTTGTGTCCTAACCACAGTGTCCTTTGCCTTACAGAAGCTTTGCAGTTTTATGAGATCCCATTTGTCGATTCTTGATCTTAGAGCGTAAGCCATTGGTGTTTTGTTCAGGAAATTTTTTCCAGTGCCCATGTGTTCCAGATGCTTCCCTAGTTTTTCTTCTATTAGTTTGAGTGTGTCTGGTTTGATGTGGAGGTCCTTGATCCACTTGGACTTAAGCTTTGTACAGGGTGATAAGGATGGATCGATCTGCATTCTTCTACATGTTGCCCTCCAGTTGAACCAGCACCCTTTGCTGAAAATGCTATCTTTTTTCCATTGGATGGTTTTGGCTCCTTTGTCAAAAATCAAGTGACCATAGGTGTGTGGGATCATTTCTGGGTCTTCAATTCTATTCCATTGGTCTATCTGTCTGTCTCTGTACCAATACCATGCAGTTTTTATCACTATTGCTCTGTAATACTGCTTGAGTTCAGGGATAGTGATTCCCCCTGACGTCCTTTTATTGTTGAGGATAGCTTTAGCTATCCTGGGTTTTTTGTTATTCCAGATGAATTTGCAAATTGTTCTGTCTAACTCTTTGAAGAATTGGATTGGTATTTTGATGGGGATTGCATTGAATCTGTAGATTGCTTTTGGTAAAATGGCCATTTTTACTATATTAATCCTACTAAGCTAAATTCTAAGAAGCAACTGAATTCCCTGAAGCGGCTTCTGGCCCCAGGTGCCGGTGTGAGCTTAGACTATAACGGCCCACCCCAGGTCTTCTTGGTTAGTGCCCATTTAGGAAGAATCCCCATGGCTGCTCTGACTGACTGGCCTTGATCTAGACCAGGTTATCAGGGATAATGGTATTTCATAAGCAGTAACTCACTTAAGATGCCAGGTATGAAAAATTGTTGGAAACATACAGCATGAATGTCCTCGATTGGTTGGCCTACCCTTGGCCTCACCACCTCCTAGTTTGTGGTCTTTTGCTTAAAAGGTTGCTCTATCTTGCCCCTGGCTAAGAAGGTTTGGATCTCAATCCCAGTCATTTCTCTGATATATCAGTTCCCGAATAAAGATACTTTTGCTGGCTTGAAGTTGGTTTTCATAGTGGGTTACTTCTCAAATCCTTGGTCCCTAACACATACACCATATAAACACACACACACACACACACACACACACACACACACACACACACACACACACGTGTCATATTTGTATATGAAAGATGAACCAGAACATCGTATTTTCTCATTAAAGGCTGTTGGTAGATGAATTTACCTACAAAGAGCACCTGTGCTCTACCCACCATTAACCAGGCAGCATCCTACTCAGAAACACTGCTCCTGAACACTCATGGGATACCCTTTATTGTACTGGGTGTGAGGTACTGAGGCAGAGTTCTGGGAAGAAAACTACTCCCAAGCTGAGGCTGGCCAAGACCAACGTCAGCTCTCAGCACCTCTTACCTTCCCTTTCACAGTTTTTTCCTTCCCCAACTCCTCTTCCTACACCATTCCTGCCCAGATCTGTCCACTCTCAGCCACAGGCTCCTGAATATTTCCAGCTTCTATTTATCAATAGAATCTTCTGTTACCTCTTCCCAGAGAACACACAGGATGAGCATTTCCCTGAATTTATTGCCTCTCCTGCAGCAGGCAGCTTCTGGCCTATTTAGAAGAGGAGACAGAGACCCTTTTGTTCAGTAGCCCAAACCGAAGGACACAGGAGGGGAAAAAACCCAAGTTACTTACAAACTCAAAGCACACGGAAACCACAGTGGAGTTTGCAGACACCCAGAGAGATGAGCAGGAATGATGGTGTTGGGCTGTGGAATAGCCTCGTCCTGTGTTGGGTTGTGGGGTAGCTTAGTACTCAAGGCACAGATTCTATGTTCACCTTGGCTGCAATAAACCCTTCATTTGTGGGAACTCAGTCAGCTCTAAGACCCTGGACCCTCTATCTTGGTAATGAGCCCTCCATACCATAGTCTTTCAGTCTCCAAAAGCCCATTACCTTTCCCATACGGTTTATAAAAATCCAGAGCAAGAAAAAGAATCCTGGGTGTTCCTAGGGGTGATGAAAGGGGATGGGACAGATTTTCTGAGAACTTCCAGCAAGGATGTCAGGACAACAGGAAGCCATGGTTCGAGAAGTTAGTTCTCTTCTTCAGTTCAGCAGTAGTCCAGTTTTGTCCTTATTTAGGACTTCTGATTTCTGTCTAAAACAAATCTACTTGAAGACTAAACTTTCTGGATGTGTAGTTCAGGTCTTCATAAAGGAAGAAGGTGAATGTGACTGAGTCTCATGAAGTTGAAGGCAGGACAACACACAGCATCAATAGGCTACTCAGTTTCCTGCCTGCTGCCTTGGGTGCCTGCAAACGAGGATATGCCATTTCTTCAGAACAAGCCCAGAGGGAGATTACCCATTTTGGCATCTTCTCAGGATTCCTGTTAATGTGATATCAACTTCCCGTTTCTTTTGTGATGTATCATCATATATACAGTGGATATGGAAGTACTTTATCAGCATCTGTTACTTAGAAAAAAATTTTCTCCATTCTATAGTCTTTGGAATGAAACCCACAATCTAATTTATCTTTACTATAAACAACTATAAAAAGATAATAGTCAGTCAAATAAAATAAATAAGGTAAATAAATCAAAAGAATACATATTCACAATTACAATATAACACATTTGAGTATGCATGCGTGTGTGTGTGTGTGTGTGTGTGTGTGTGAGAGAGAGAGAGAGAGAGAGAGAGAGAGAGTGAGAGAGAGAGAGAGAGAGTTATTTTCTTTTCATTTGTGGTTTTTAGGTGTAACAGGTTCTACAACATGAATCTGACAGGCAAAGGGGCACATCATAATCAGTCTGTCTTTCCTGTCAGCCTTGCATATTATTTGAGAGATCCCTAAGTTTCCTATGAGCAGAAGCATTCTTTCTAATTTCTTCAGTAATTTTAATTTGCAAGGTACACAATAGAAGATACATTCATGTCCCCATTTTGTACACAACCCTTTGAAATAATGCCTCCAAGGTGTTCTGAGAGGTGACAATGACAAGGAGTGGTTTCCTTCTCTACGTTCTCTTCCATGTAACCCAAGCCCCATTAGTTTCTTCAATGTATCCTTTAACTGGTAAAGCCAGCAGGTGCCTATACATTGCTAATAAGAAAAATTAATATTTGATTTGAGCTATCTGTTTACTTGACACTTTTCTACTCCACTTTTCTTTTATCTTTTTCTTCCTTCATCCCCCCCCCTGTTTGGAAAAAATAACTAATACAATTAACTATATGTTTCCATCTTCTATTTCAACATTTAGTCCAGAGAAACTCCTTGTGTTACTAGTCTTTACAGACTCTCTTTACATGCTATCTCATCTTCTCTTCTTCCTCTCCGGAGACTTCTGGGAGCTCGATGCTACTCTGTCACTTCTTTAGCAGGAAACATGGCCTCCAATCACTCAACTCCAAAGCCTCTTTCTTCATGTTTTACTTTTAAAGGAAGTCCTAATATCTTATATCCTAACAACTGTAGCTAGCTGTTTGTTTCCTAAATCCCTTTCTCTGTAGGAATTCTGGTTTCACTGTGAATGCTGTGCCTGATAGCTGTCCTCTTTGCACTCTTTGAGGATATCAGAATGTCAAAAAGTAGATCAGATGACTTTCTCTCTTGTCCAAGGTATCTTCAAGAACTAAAGGATGTTCAGCAGATAACATCATAACTTCTAGCTTAACTGAGATCTTCTCCTAAGCCTCAGCGGGTCATGGAGAGAAGAGAAAAGGATGGGGCCAGATATAAAAAAAATCTGTATAAAGGTACTTTTTTTGAGTCGATCTTCAAATTCCTTTCTTACTTCTGCTTAGATTTTCAAATTAATTCAACTTCCCATTCATGTAAGAATCCAGTTATGGGAGGATTAGTTAGTGTTAGAGCAGGTTTTGTGTGTGGGAAAAGTGAGTGAAGAGCTCTGTGAGGAAAAGGCAAAACTGGTTGGGCTAGGTCTTGTAATACTTCCAGGTTCCAGTCACTAGTTCTATCTTTTAAGGTAAAGTCGAACGTGGTGCTGAAACCGCCTCCAGGCTCTTCTCAGCCCTGGGTTTCTCAAGATCAGATGCACTGACTGTCCAGCTGGATAGGCGGTCAGGATAAAGCTGCACACACTATTCCAGGTACTATAGGCACCAAAGATATTTGACATGGAAATAAATAGAGCCAGTGCATTGATAATGTAGAGAATGAGAGAGTAGCTGGTCGATTTGATGGCACCCAAGTGAGCCTCCATGCTGGAGTCCCTAGAGCCTGTGGTGCTGCTTTCCATGTTCAGGGTGTGCCTCTTGAGTGAGGTGATGAGCAGAATGGCTGCCATGATGAACATGAACAAAGGAATGAAGATCCCCATATAATATAAGAAAGCCAGGTTGAGTACATTGGTCTTAAAGAAGTACTTCATCTTTGTGGAGTTGGAGAAAGGGATGGGAACTGAAGTATTCATATACACATTGAAGATGTCTTTAGAGAAGAAGGAGCTTAAGCTGATGGAAACCAACACTGACAGACTCATGAGCCGAGGCATCAACACTACGATTTTCTGCTTCATCATAAGAAACAGAGGGTGAGCAAAGTTCACAATTTTAAGACAATAGAAGACATTGAGCCACGCGGCAAACCAGAGGTTACAGTAGTTCAGAAACACAGAGATGGTTTTGAATAGTTTATACATGGCATTATGGTTATAAATCATGGGGAAAAATAGTTGATAGGTAATCTCTACCATTATCCAGATCTGTAGCAAGAGCCTGGAAAAACTCAACATCAACATAAGGTGCTCACCAGTGGGGAGTCTTTTGCTCCTGACCAATTCAGTCCCATATATGACTGTGATGAAGCCATTGCCAATGATGCCGACGATACAATCTATGGTCGAGACCACGAAAGGGATTATCACTTCATACCTGTGAGTATAGTAGTCGGAATCTGTGGTTATTATTGCCATGCTGTCTGTCTCTGACTTAGGTTCCTCACTGAGAAGTGGTGTCTACCCTTGAATACTCCCACAGTCAGCGTTACTGCAACACTTCCTTTCTTGGTTGAGAGTTATTTCCTATTTTTCTTTATTGGTTTGCCACATGACTACGAGTAAGAGGCTTGAAATGCAAATTATGAAAGGATTTGGTTATTGGCTCTGACTCCATTTTTCATAAACACCCATTTGTTTGGGAGCCTTCAGAAATGTATTGGACAGAATTTTCAAGAATGTCCAGCACAGTATCTTTGCATCTCATTATTTTAGTCCATATGAGAAGAATCCCAAGTTAGGACTCTCAGTGTCCCATGATTGTTATTTTAAATGTACCTCACAAGATGGTGCTACTTACTATTATTTATAAAAACATACTGCCGTCTCATGTTTCCTTTCTATTTTGCCTAGGTTAGCCTATCATTTTCTTGCCACTGTTAGCTAAATAGCAGGGATTCTAGGCATGCACCATTGTGCTCAGTCTTCTTTCTTACTGCCTTTATTTTGTAAGATTTAATTTTATAGTTACCATGTAAGCTAAAATAATTCATTTTAGCTCAGATGTGAACATCTTTCACTTACAACAAAGTTACTTCTGGAAAGGGCTAAAACTTGCACAAATGATGACACAGTTCTTCTCTGAGAGGGTGGCCTTTTCTTCTCTAAGCACTGTGCAGATTAAAGAGTGTGGATGAGCCAGTATGTTCTGTGGACCAGCAGGCTTCATGATAAGCGTTCATGTACCTGGATTCCTGGTCCTCCTAGTAGCACCAACACCTCCCATGCTGCCAGAGATGTGTTTTGTTTTGTTTTGTTTTTGAGATTGCATGGTAACTTGGCTGAATGTAGTGAATGGTTTTGAGCTGCCTAATTTCATGTTAACTTGTAACAAGCTAGAAACATCAAGAGGCGAGAGCCTTAACTGAGAAGATGCCTCTGTTAGATTGGGTTGTAGGTAAGCCTGTAGAGCATTTTCTTAATAAGCAATTGATAGGAAAGGGCATGGCTTATTGTGGGTGGTGCCATCCCAGGGCTGCTAGACCTAGATTCTATAAGGAAGCAGGCCAAGCAAGACACCAGGAGTGAACCAGTCAGAAGCACTGTTCCTTGGCCTCTACATCAACTTCTGGCTCCAGGTTCCTGTCCTGCTTGAGTTCCTGTTTTATTGCTTTTGAAGATGAATAGTTATGTGGAAGTGAGAGTAAAATAAACCCTTTTCTCCCCAAGTGGCTTTGGTCATGGTGTTTCAACATAGCAATGGTGACCCTAACTAAGACAGGCTGCTTGTTTTAAACAGGGAATATACTTTTCAATTGAACAGCATATATCCTAATATGCAATATCTTTTGACACTCAGATTTGATACCAGCTAAAATTTGCTTATGAGCTTGTCCTATTAGATGAAAAGGATGATAAATCATAAATTTTTACAACCCCAAATTAATTTGATCTAAAATAAAGATGTTATAAATTGATTACGATAAGGCTTAGTTATATACCTGGGCACAGTGGAATTTGCCTATTATTTCAGCCCTGAAGATGCTGAGGCAAGAGGACAGAAAGCTTGAGAATTTTTCAAGTTCCATATAGCAAGACTATGTGTCAAACAAACAAAATGAAAATTAAGCCCAGTCAAATTATATTGTGTTATGTGATCATGTTTGTATAAAAATATTAGACAAAGATGAATATTATAAAATGACTAAAGTCATTCTACTGAGAATAAGAAACCCTATTGGCAACATAAAGACTTACACAAGGCAACTCATAGCTTCTTCAGTCATCACAGACAGGAACAGGAAATAGTATTTATTGACCAGTCTGAGAGTTCATGTAAGAGGCTCACTGACTTCAGTAACTTCTCCCAGGAGAGGAGCATCGTGACTAGGAGTAGCTCTACATATTATAGAGTACCAACCTTCACTTTTTTCTCTTATTTTGTTTCAGTTTATATATGTTAACAATAAATATGTACACATTTCATACATGTAGTCATTGATTTTAATTTTTTTGGTTCCATTTCTGTTGGATTTCATTCGTGCTTTTCTTCACCCAAGAGCAGAAAGACATGCAACCACAAAGACTTGAACAGGGGGCAAGAGAAGGCAGCAGTCATGGTCTGGAAATGGGTGCTCAGGGTATACATAGGCTGCAAGTCTAAGGTTGCCAAATACAAGTCATAATTTTATAATTATAGTGTTGTCAACTCATCTCATTTCTTTATTTTTAATAAGGAGAGCTAATATGGAGGTTGAATGGCTTCAATGTGGCCCCTAAATTTCATGTGTTACAAATTTGTTCCCCAAATGCAACAGTGTTGAGAGGTGGGATGTCTTAGTTAGGGTTTCAATTGCTGTGAAAAGACACCACAACTAAGGCAACTCTTATAAAACTTAGTTGGGGCTGGCTTACAAGTTCAGAGGTGCAATCCATTATTAAAATGTCAGGAAGCATGTCAGTGTCTAGGCAGACATGACCCTGGAGGACCTGAGAGTTCTACATCTTGATCTGACTGTAGCCAGGAAAAACTGACTCCTCTGAACTCAGTGGAGTTTCAAAGTCAACCCCCACACTTCCTCCAACAAGGTAACACTTCCTAACAGGACCACTCCCTATGGGCCAAACATAATCAAACTACCATATGGGATTTGAAAATTTGTTCTTAGACAATGTCATAAATGTATACAATGTGTTTGATCATGCCGTTCTCTCCAACTCCTCCTAGATGCCTCTAACAGATTTCTGACCCAACTTTATGTCTTTCTATAATGATTCACAGAGTTCAACTAGTGCTCTGTAAAATTACATTCATGGCTGTAGGGTCATCTTATGGAATGTGGACAACTTGTCAGGGGGCACACAACCAAAGAAAATGGACATTCCACTACCCTGCAGCTATCTGCCATCAATGTTTCATCAGATGGGGGTGAGGCATTGTGAGTTCCACTCTCATACATATATGCTGGAATTTTGAGTGTTCTAGTCTTTGGCACATACCACAGCTGCTGTGACAATCTAAACACCATGGTGCTAGCTTGACTAGAAGACACTGTTTTCCAACATGCCTCTCCAGCTGTTGACTCTTACAATCTTTCTAGTCCGTCTTCCAGGATGTTTCCTGAGCCTGTGTGTTATAGTCACCTCATCTAAGGAACATATGACAGGGTCCTTTAAGAAGTGATTATATCATAGGAGCTCTGCCTTCACGAGTACATTAACATTACCTCACCAGTGTGTTTTTCTTAGAAGTGAGCTCAGCCACTTCTTGCTCACTGTTTTTTTCCACCTTCTTCCATGGAAGACTGCAGCAAGGTGGTTTTTGCCAGATGAAAAATACCTGGCGTTATAATTCCCAGATTCCAGAACTTTAAGAAATAAAATTTTAATTTTATTAAATTGCCCTATTTGTGGCATTCTATTATGATAGCGCACAATAGACTAAGGTAGGAGAATCTGTACGTCAGAGAAGATCCTACAGAGAACCATGGCCATTAGTTGAGAAGTTTTGTCAGGTTGGAAATATTTAGTTAGGGGACATATTTTTCTCTTCACCAACACATAGAGATAGAAAATGTCTCTTCAAGTTGGAGAGGAAAGAACAAAAGGAGGAGAAAAAGGAGGGAGGAGCTCTATCATAGAGACTCATGTCCTGGTCCTCTTAAAGTTTCACAGCAGCATCAAAGGCAGCCAGAGGTGCAAAACAGCATTTGAGTCCACCCTTTAGGAAGGCTGCTAAGCCCTCATAACATTCACAGAAAGAATTGGAAATCCGATGATGAAATTGGTGGATCTCAAAGAGAGCAAGTGGTTATATCTGGGAGATTTAATAAATAGTTCTGATAAAAGGTCAACCATTCAGTTAGCGTCAATGTAAAGCCATGGGTTAGACTTCATTCCTCTCTACCAGGCCATGTGGGTGTAATACCTGAGGAGCGTAGATTTCATTTTAGAGAGAACATGAAGGATAAATCTTGAGGAAATTCAGTGAGGACTTGCACAAGAGAGATTGTACAACCAAACAAACATTAAAATATATTTCCTTATGGGGTCATGTCAACGCACATAAGGGGAATTAATCTGACAGGAGGTAAGTTGAATGGTGCTGAATATTCCCTTTGTCATCCAATATATCCACAGTGATATATTGATCAGTTTTCATACTTTATAATTAAAAATATTAACAGTTCCATTTACTTTCATATTTGTCTAAATTTTAGCTTCCACCTTTCTATTACCTAGTGGTAGCTAAGACCGGGCTGGCTGGATTGGCTAGGCATTCGGTGGGCTCTGAGACATCCATCTTTTCCTCTTCAAGTCCCAGCTGGTATGGGAGACAGGAGACGGTGTCTTTTTATTTCATTGGCTGCTCTTATCCTCTAGCTTTACTGGGATTGTTGCTTTCTTGGCCATCACCATCTGGCCATCTAACCCTTCTAAATGTCAGGCCATGTGTTGACTGTCATGTGATAGCTTGTTTTTGAGTTCTTCCGGTATTTTTGGAGCAGACCTTGGTCTGCTGACTATAAATGAAATTTTTTATGTAAGTAAATTTACCTTAACTGGCATGTAGCTTTAGACATAGGCTGCTTTCTGTTGACCTATCTTCCTCAGTCTGTCTATGTATTGTAATTGCCTGAATTTCCCAAAGGAATCATGAAAAACATCCTATGTCACCATCCTATCTTACTGGATTCTGAATATTTATTATGGATAATAATTGAACACTGGTCTTTTAAATCTCTCTATTTTTATTTTCGTAGGAAACTGGGGATGATGGATATATGTTAGGACTCATCCATTAAGGGGATCTACTCCTTATTTTATCATATGGCTGTAAGGTCAATTTTGAGATAACAGAAAGAATGGCACTCAGTACACTTTGTAACAAGAACTCAGTGAATTTTTGGAGAAGGCTAAGAAAGACGTATTCTTCTATCAGGTATAAGGAAATACAATCAAGTGGCTAAAATACAGGAAATAATTATAAATATGTTACAAAGTAAAGTTTTTGGTTTGTGGAGTCACATTCATAATGCAGTGTTAGAAAGAAGCATAATTCTTAGACATATATTGCTATAAAAATAGAGAAAGAAAAGTGGACCCTAGAGGGACATATGTTCTACTTTGTCCACTAATGCGTATTTTTGTGTGCATATTTGGTAAGGAGTGTAATAAAAGAAAATAGTCTGGAAGCCATTTTGAAACAAGCTACCACAGAAACAAAGACAAAAGACATAAAAAGAAAAAAACCAGTTCAATCCAAATCTAGTGAGGGAAGAAGACAACTGAAATGTGGACAGAATTTATCTTTGTTGTTAATAACTAAGCACTTATATATCTAAGTGAAATATCTCCCTGGAGCATGAAATTTACCAAGATAGCAAGTTGTAGAAATGTCTAGTGTATGCAGTGGAAATTGTGTGTTTTATAAAGTTATTAATACGTGCAAATCTGCATGTGATCAAAATCACTGTTGTTAACATGCTGAATGACATTGCCGAAGTCAGTATTTAAATATGGCTAAGAAATTGAAAAATAAATCATGTAAAAAGTTTGCTTTTTCATATTATCCACAAGCATATTTAAAATGTTAATATAATAAATCAGCTTTATTTCTTCACCATGGGTTGCAAATTTTTATAATTGGAGATATTTTGGATAGTGTGCTCATGACAGACGCGACATTCAGACATTAGCTTTTGTGAAACATGGAAACTTTTGAACAGTTGAATATAAATTTGTGTACCTTTAATGATCCCATTTCTGGGCTGTATGGAGTTAATACTGGACTTGCGATGAAGCTCGAGTTTTACGTGGCAAGTTATGTAAGGACACAGGCTTTGCATACACCCATTTGCATTATTCAGCAGGCATTGCTTTTTTTGCTACAAGTTAAAAATGGAAGATGCCACAGACATTGCTCACCACGTGCACTCAGTCTCCTGTCCAAGCTGAAGACACAGAGAGTTGGCAGTCAGATACATAGTACATGGTCCAGTCAGTTCACATTAGGCAGGAGGCTCTGTCACAGCAGAACAAAGGGAGTGTTGTTGGCTGAAAGAAGTGACCTTACATCATCTGAGGGGGAAAATGTGTTTATGATTAGCAGTAAAGATTTTTATCATACAATTGGTTTTTTGAGAGGGCAAACCCCGTGAATGTTTCCCTGAAAGTCAACCACAGTGGTTATAAGACGCGATGTGGAGATGCAACTGGCATTTCGTTTCTTAGTCCTTCTCTGTGTATGAGTTCTTAGGAATGTTATTGAGGACACGATGAAACCTGTGATGTTCTGAAAATAACTTCTCCAAAAGGCTTATTGAATTCGGATTTGTGGAGGTGCTCTCCTGTGGTCCAGCAAGCCAAGTTATACCTGCACAGTGAAGGCTGATCCCTGGTGTGATAGATGATGAAAAGATTCACTCTGGAAAGTTGTGGTGGTTAACGCTGATGGTCCAATTGTCAAGATCTAGAATTTTTTGAAAGCAGACCTCGAGGCATGTTTGTAAGGGAGTTTCTAGATTGGATTAATTGAGGTGGGAAGACTCACATTAACTGCAGGAAGCTCTATTCCCTGGGTGGAGCCTCTAGAATGAACAAAGAAGAGAAAGACAGATGAGTACCAGATTTGCTCTGTCTACGTTTGACTGTGCGCCCATTGTGCCCAGCCTCCCTGTGTCCCTACTGCCTTTCCTTTCTTGCTTTCATGGACTGTATTTCCCTCATATTAAGGCTAACATAAAGTTTACCTTTATAAATTTGGTCTTCTCAGGTATTTTTTCACAGTGGAGAGAGGATGTGCCTAGTCCTACGGTGACCTGATGTGTCATAGTGGGTTGGTATCTCCCCCTTCTCAGAGATGGAGGGAGTGAGGGTAGAGGGGTCATGTGAAGGGATACTGGGAGGAGCTGGGGTGCTGTGATCGGGATGTAAAAATTAATTAAAATAAATTAATTAATGGAGAAGTGTTTCTTTTTAAATATGTTTTAAATTACGCATTTGAAACTTTCATACATCTTTACGTACAGCGTTTCTTGATTGTATATAATTTGTATTCTCTAACTCCTTTAGGCCCACCTAACACTTTTTCTTTCCAATTTCAGGTTTCTTCCTTTATTTTCCTTTGAGTCTGGTTAGTGCTGACAATACGTGCACAGGTGTGAGGGCGGCCACTGGAGCATGGACAATAATCAATGGCCGTCATCTAAAAGCAAAAGTAATGCCCCCACTCCCAGAAGCCATCATTTGTTAACAACTCCTGAACTAGGAGCGAGGCCAGGTAGCATCTCTAAATTTATGCTTTAAATTAAAGCTCAATAATTAGCTTTGTGAAGTTTTTTTTTTTCATTGTTAAACTACCAAGACCTAGATATTGGATTTGGTGAATAGTTTGTAACCAAGACTGAATTCTGTGTTTATCTTGCAATGTGACACATTTAACATAGTTTTGGCACCAGTGGAAATTAAAAAAAAATTCGGATTCCAAAACAAAAGGTAATTAACTGTGAGAGAAATGTTAAAAATAGTATATTCTTACTTTTAGCTTTCTGCAAGTACTGAAATTATGGTTGTCATTGTATATACACATTTGTACAGACTTTGGTAGGCTGAAGTGTTTATTTTCCAGGTAGCTAGTTTGAATTTTCCTACATTACCTATAGATCTTCATGTCGTTGTTTTCTGCAGACTCAGACGTCTTAAGTGACCTTGTTAATGCAAATCTGGCACCTTCTAGGAGTTATGTAATACTTAGCACTTTCACCACGAGATGGAGCTGATGATTGAAGCACAGAAAGGGGAGCGTAAGTGGAGCAGTTCCTTAGTTCATCCACTGGTGAGCAACCAAGGTCTTTCTAAGTGAGAGCCTCTTGAGGGAAACCTCTATTTTAGGCAGTTGGCTAAGAGTCTTACCAATCCACATTTTAGGGAGAGTTCTTAATTTTTGTTATTATGGTCAGGATTATATCTTTTCATCAAGTATTATCTTTATTATTATTATTTGATTGGTTATGTTACTCATTTACATTTCAAATGCTGTCCTCCTTCCAAGTTTCCCCTCTGCAAACCCCCATCCCATCCCCCTCCCTTTTGCCTCTATGAGGGTCCTTCCCTACCTAGCCACCCATTCCCACCTCACAGTTCTAGCATCCCCTTACACTGGGGTATCAAGTCTCCACAGGACCAAGGGTCTCTCATTGATGCCAGATAAGGCAATTCTCTGGTACCTATGTAGCTGGAGCCATGGGTCCCTCCATGAGTGCTCTTTGATTGGTGCTTTAGTCCCTGGGAGCTTTGGGTGGTCCAGTTACTTGTTGTTGTTCTTTTTAAGGGTTTGCAATCCTCTTCAGCTTCTTCAGTCTTCCTCTAGCTCTTTCATTGGGGTCCCTGGGCTCAGTCTGATGGTTGGCTATGAATATCTGCAACTGTGTTGGTCAGGTGCTGGCAGAGCCTCTCAGGGCACGGCTATACTAGGCTTCTGTCAGCAAGCACTTCTTGGCATCAGCAATAGTGTCAGGGTTTGTTGTTTGCAAATGGGATGAATCCCTAGGTGGGGCAGTATGTGGATGGCCTTTCCTTCAATCTCTGTTTCATTTATTGTTCTCTGCATTTTCTTTGGATAGGAACAATTCTGGGTTACATTTTTTGAGATGAGTGGGTGGCCCCATTCCTCCACTGGGGGCACCCCTATCTACTGGAGGTGGTCTCTACAGGTTCTCTCTCCCCTTCGTTGGGTATTTTGGCTAATGTCATCCCCATTGGGTCCTGGGAACCTCTTGTTTCCCTGGCATCTGGGGTTTTCTAATGGCTACCCCCAGTTCCCACCCTTCACTGCTACATATTTCTGTTCTATTTCATGACCCTCTGGACTTCTTTCCTGTTTCTTCTCATACCTTATTGTGGTCCCCACTTTTCTCCCCTTCCTCTCTTCCACCCAAGTCCTTTCCTCCCTCTATCTCCCATCATTATTTTTCCCCCTTCTAAGTAGGACTGAAGCATCCACACTTTGTTCTTTCTTCTTCTTAAGCTCCATATGGTCTGTAAGTTTTATTGTGGGGATTCTGAGCTTTTGGGCGAATATCCACTTATCAGTGATTGCATATCATGTGTGTTCTTTTGTGTCTGGGTTACCTCACTCAAGGTATCTTCTAGTCCATCCATTTGCCTGAGAATTTCATGAAATCATTGTTTTTAAAAGCTGAGTAGTACTCCATTATGTAAATGTACCACGTTTTCTGCATCTATTCTTTCGTTGAGGGACATCTGCTTTGTTTGAAGTTTTTGACTACTATAAATAAGGTTGTTACAAATATAGTGGAGCATGTGTTCTTATTGTATGTTGGAGCATCTTTTGGGTATATGCCCAGTCGTGGTATAGCTGGGTCTTCAGGTGGAACTATTTCTAATTTTCTGAAGAATTGCCAGCTTGATTTCCAGAATGATTTTCCTAAGTTGAGAATTCTCTGTTTAGCTCTGTACCCCATTTATAATAGGGTTATTTGTTTCTCTGGAGTCTAACTTCTTGAGTTCTTTTATATATTGGATATTATCCCTCTGTTGGATACATGGTTGGTAAAGATCTTTTCCAAATCTGTAGGTTGCCATTTTGTCCTATTGACAGTGTCCTTTGCCTTTTCAATTTTATGAGACCCCATTTGTCAATTGCTGATCTTACAGCCTGAGCCATATTAATACTTTTCAGACCTTCAAAGTATTATCTTTTTAAGCAGAGTAGTTATATTTATTTTGAAAAATGATAAAATCTCAGTTTTTAAATAAAACACTTTCAAGTAACTACAGAGTTCATTTCTAAAGAAAATAGAAATCAGAATACTAGAATAATGGTCTGTGAACAGGTATAGCCCTAGAGCTTTCTGTATTGGGTGAATAAACTAAGAAATGAATCAGCTAAGTTCATAAACCTATTAAGGTAATTCTTGGAATGTCAAGAAATGAGTTTTGGCTGGAGTTTTCATATTTGTATTTGGTTTCTATTCAAATTCTCTGCTGTTTCTCTACCAATGGGTAGTTACTTGTCTTTTTTTTTGTTACTTGTCTTATTAGGTTCCTTTTATTTATCCAGGAATTAGTTGCATAATTCATTTAGGTAGATATCAATATTCAGGTAGAGTTGTACACAATGACTATTATTTTTGCATAAAGCTCAAGCCACCTTCCTAACACGAATATGCAGTGAATACCCATTATTTTGTTGGAAATAAATAGTAAATAAGATGTAACTATCTTCCAAAAAAGAACCACTTACTTCTTGCAGACATGGATACATGGTGAGAGGAAGAGGAGCTAGAGAAAGATATGATAGGTAAACAAATGATTTAATTTTCAGTTGGCAACTCATGTCAATCTAAGTATTGATTTTTTACAAGTGTGTAACAGCTATGCAATGAGAGAAAGAATAGTGTTCATAAATGTTGTTGGAAAAATCAAATATCCATGTCAGGTCTTCTTTTTCATGAAAAAAAAAAATAGAAACAGATTGAAGACTTAGATATAAGAAAATATAGGTATATATCTTGGAGATGAGACCTAAAACACAAATAATCAAAGAAAAATAATTTAAATTTTATTTAAAAATTATTTTTATGTTCCAAAATGGTGTGAAATGAAAGGATAGTTCACAAAATGGAAGAAAATATTTGCAAACCATATATTATCTTTATGTATTAGCCTACTATATATAGTATGCTAAAGCTCCTACTAATGAGTAATAAGAAAAACTCAATTAAAAATGAACAAAGAATTTGGATCTTTTTCCAAAAAGATAGAGAAATAGTAGAAAAATCATGTGGAAATACCTCACTGGCCACTGGGAAGTGTACATTAAAACACACACACAGAAGGAGCTATTACCTGACACCCCTATTACCTCACACCTATTAGGGTATTAAATGAAAAGGTGATGCCAAGTGTTAGTGGCCATGTTTAGAAGAGGGAATTGTTGTCCACTGCTGGTGAAAGTGAGTGATAGGGCCACTTTGTCAAAGAACATAGTAGTTTCTGAAAAAAAATGAAGAAAAATACGGTGAAGCAGATATAGTTTCTTTTCTCTAGACTAAGTGGTTTCTGGTGGTGGCATTATTTAAAAATCTTATAGTAGTGAAGAAAAGTTTTGGCAAGAAGGCAACACTTGGTATTTACTCAAGTAAAGATTGGATAAAGCACATTAGTCCTGATTTACCTCCTCCTCTCTTGCCTTCTGAACATGTCCTTCCTCTGGCATATGTACTGGAGGGTATCCTTCCTTCTCCATTTTTGCATATTTCTATGAAAGATGCATTGAATGGAAATTCTTTCTCTTGATGTTTTCCTGAAAGTCAACCGGAACATCTCCACTATCCAACAGGGAAAGTATGCAACTGTTTGCTAATTATGGATCTTGAACTTGTACTAAGCTCTCTGAGTGGGAGTCAATGATCATAGGTAGACATGTAACTAAAGAAATGATGATACAGCTGTCACTCACCTCCAAACCAAGACTCCTCAAGGTGATTTTGTGATAAGAGAAGAGTAACATGCTATCCAGTGGGTCTCCACAAGGCCTTTTCCACATGTCCTTAGTTTTGGTTAACCCACCCACTACTTCCTCCTCCCCCATCCCATTGCCCTCATCTCCGGTTGATATATTAATACTCAGTATTCATCTCTCTTTCTTTTTTTATTACATAAGTTCTACTGTCCTTCTAAACTTTTAAGTTTAACCATACGTTAGACTTCAGTAGGACTTTTTATGCACCGTTCCTTAAAGCAGAGCCCTTAAGTTTTAAGTGCCAGTAGCCACTACTCCTCTATATCTGGCCAAATTCTTCAGCATTTTTGCTATTTGTCGTGACAAATTAAGCAAAGTAATGGATTTTATTACAGAAGCTGCATACGAACAAGCTATCTTGTTCCCTTTCCCAATTTGTCTCCCTTTCCCAATTGTCTTCCCTGTGCTGTTTTTGTTGGTTCCTTTCCTTCTGTCAAATAGTTACTCTCCCCTTCTGCCTTCATATCATGTGTATTACCCCTCCTCTTCTTAAGACATCTTCTTCTTTTCTCGTAACATTATTTATGATTTCATGGCCTTCACATAGAGAAACACATACATATATACACACATACATAACATAGCATAATTTCATTTTAAATGTAGTTTTTGAAAACTTTACAAACATAGCCAATGTATCTTGACCATATTCATCCTTGGCTCCTTGATCCAACTGCCCACTCCTCCCAACAAATATGCCTCCCAACTTCATGTCATCTTGTCTTTTTGTAAGCAACCCACTGAGTCCAGTTAGTGCTACATAGACATGAGTGTGAGGCTACCCAAGGACAATAAATCAGTAATCACACCCTGAAGAAAAGTAACATACTATCTCTCCCTCAACTGCCATTGACTGACAATACAATTCAGGTAGGGACAGTAGACATCAGGACCCTATCCATGATAGACTTTCCTATTTCTCTCTCATATTTTCCCCCAACTCCCTCTGAAAGCCTTTGCCTTCTTATCCAGTCTCCCTCTTACACTCATATCTTTAAATAATGATTAATCCTATAGGAATTCCATACAATGTATTTTGATCACATTCACTTTCAACTCTTCCCCTTAATTCCTCCCAGATCCATTGTCAACGAGGGGTGCTGAGGGTACCTGGAAGAGAATGGGGGACAAGAAACAGGAAGAAGGACGCCAAGACAAGAGTCTGATCAAGGCGACAATTTTATTTTTCCCCAAGGCTGAATTTATACCATAACAGGAGTAACAGAGGGAGGGGGAAGTAAGAAACATTTACGCAGGCCAAGGACACAATATTCATGTGGTCAGGGAATCGGCTGATGTTGACAGGATGTCAGAAAGGTCACAGGTTTGTCATATCTACTAGCCAGCAGGATGTTGGTTTTTCAGAAAGGTCACAGGTCATCACATTGTGCATCTTGACGTCAGATGTATTTCTCAGCAAGGTCACAACTTTATCATATCATTATTCGTCTTGACCACCAGATTTGTATTAGTCTTCTGCAGTTGGCTGGGGATTTTCCATGAACCCAGTCATACTTAACTCTAATCATAATAATAACATCAATAATGGAGGGTTTCAACGGCATCACTCCCAACATCTCTCCCTTCCTTATAGTCAAATGAAAAGGTGGCCAAATGGCCATGCTGTCCTGGAATGAACCCCTAAGGAAATGCGTCTGTCTTAGGTTGGAGTGATATTTGTCACATGGCTAAGAGACTCTTGTGGCCAGGGCCCGTCATGGGATAAGGCAGCAGCTAATGGCGGCCCTCCTGTCTTAGGCCCTTTATTCATGACTTACCCGACATTGACTGTCCAGCTCAGCACGCAGGGGTGACAATTCATTGATGTTTCAGCAAAGGCATTAGGACAGCAGGCAGAAAAGAATGTTGTCTTCATTTGGCTGAAGGACAAAATTGTCCTTGCCTGGGCTGGGAGGAGATGTGTAGGTGAGCTTGGCCATCATCAAAGGCATCTTCCATAACTAGCCTATGATAATATACCTGAATAGGTTTTGTTGCTATATTATCTACCTGTTGTTTAATAAAGCTGGTTAAATGATTAAATGTCCCAGGGCCAAAAGATATAAGCAAAAGAAGTCCTACTAGTGGGCCCAACAGGGAGGTAAGCAGCGTGGAGAACAAATTTTGATATCAGCTCTCAACTTTTTCTCTTCCTCATTTTCTCTTTTCCACGCCTTCTCTGACTTTTTCATGCTCTCTTTAACCGTATTCTAAGACACAGGAAGTATCCAAGCACTGCCTTTCCCTCACAAACCAGAATTCACTGTGATTGCTCAAAGGTAGGAAATTAAAGGTAAAAAGCCAATGAGAAATAAGTATACTTTTTTTTTTCCAGATGGGAAATTTTTATTTATACCATGCATGTATATTTATGTATTAACAAGACATTTTTACTTTTATTTTATCCTCTTTCTTCTCTATTTGTCTTCCTCCTCTTCCCTAAGTAGAGCTCCTTATTTTCCCACCTCACCCTTCAAATCACTCGTAACTAGCTATTCCTCTCTCTATTGTCCCTGTTGCACTACACAATTATCCCATTTTATTTTCCTGGTTTGTGTAGTCACTCCAAGTTATATATTCACATATCAGTATTTGGAGCTAGGATCCTCAGATAAAAGAGAATATCCAGTGTTTGTCTTTTTTTTTTTTTTATTAACTTGAGTATTTCTTATATACATTTCGAGTGTTATTCCCTTTCCCGGTTTCCGGGCAAACATCCCCCTCCTCCCTCCCCTTCCTTATGGGTGTTCCCCTCCCAACCCTCCCCCCATTGCCGCCCTCCCTCCCACAGTCTAGTTCACTTGGGGTTCAGTCTTAGCAGGACCCAGGGCTTCCCCTTCCACTGGTGCTCTTACTAGGATATTCATTGCTACCTATGAGGTCAGAGTCCAGGGTCAGTCCATGTATAGTCTTTAGGTAGTGGCTTAGTCCCTGGAAGCTCTGGTTGCTTGGCATTGTTGTGCATATGGGGTCTCAAGCCCCTTCAAGCTCTTCCAGTTCTTTCTCTGATTCCTTCAACGGGGGTCCTATTCTCAGTTCAGTGGTTTGCTGCTGGCATTCGCCTCTGTGTTTGCTGTATTCTGGCTGTGTCTCTCAGGAGCGATCTACATCCGGCTCCTGTCAGTCTGCACTTCTTTGCTTCATCCATCTTGTCTAATTGGGTGGCTGTATATGTATGGGCCACATGTGGGGCAGGCTCTGAATGGGTGTTCCTTAAGTCTCTGTTTTAATCTTTGCCTCTCCCTTCCCTGCCAAGGGTATTCTTTTTCCATATTTAAAGAAGGAGTGAAGCATTCACATTTTGATCATGTGTCTTGAGTTTCGTTTGTTCTAGGCATCTAGGGTAATTCAAGCATTTGGGCTAATAGCCAATTATCAATGAGTGCATACCATGTATGTCTTTCTGTGACTGGGTTAACTCACTCAGGATGATATTTTCCAGTTCCAACCATTTGCCTACGAATTTCATAAACTCGTTGTTTTTGATAGCTGAGTAATATTCCATTGTGTAGATGTACCACATTTTCTGTATCCATTCCTCTGTTGAAGGGCATCTGGGTTCTTTCCAGTTTCTGGCTATTATAAATAAGGCTGCGATGAACATAGTGGAGCACGTGTCTCTTTTATATGTTGGGGCATCTTTTGGGTATATGCCCAAGAGAGGTATAGCTGGATCCTCAGGCAGTTCAATGTCCAATTTTCTGAGGAACCTTCAGACTGATTTCCAGAATGGTTTTACCAGTCTGCAATCCCACCAACAATGGAGGAGTGTTCCTCTTTCTCCACATCCTCGCCAGCATCTGCTGTCACCTGAGTTTTTGATCTTAGCCATTCTCACTGGTGTGAGGTGAAATCTCAGGGTTGTTTTGATTTGCATTTCCCTTATGACTAAAGATGTTGAACATTTCTTTAGGTGTTTCTCAGCCATTCGGCATTCCTCAGCTGTGAATTCTTTGTTTAGCTCTGAACCCCATTTTTTAATAGGGTTATTTGTTTCCCTGCGGTCTAACTTCTTGAGTTCTTTGTATATTTTGGATATAAGGCCTCTATCTGTTGTAGGATTGGTAAAGATCTTTTCCCAATCTGTTGGTTGCCGTTGTGTCCTAACCACAGTGTCCTTTGCCTTACAGAAGCTGTGTAGCTTTATGAGATCCCATTTGTCGATTCTTGATCTTAGAGCGTAAACCATTGGTGTTTTGTTCAGGAAATTTTTTCCAGTGCCCATGTGTTCCAGATGCTTCCCTAGTTTTTCTTCCTCTTAGTTTGAGTGTGTCTGGTTTGATGTGGAGGTCCTTGATCCACTTGGACTTAAGCTTTGTACAGGGTGATAAGCACGGATCGATCTGCATTCTTCTACATGTCGACCTCCAGTTGGACCAGCACCATTTGCTGAAAATGCTATCTTTTTTTCATTTGATGGTTTTGGTTCCTTTGTCAAAAATCAAGTGACCAAAGGTGTGTGGGTTCATTTCTGGGTCTTCAATTCTGTTCCATTGGTCTATCTGTCTGTCTCTGTACCAATACCATGCAGTTTTTATCACTATTGCTCTGTAATACTGCTTGAGTTCAGGGATAGTGATTCCCCCTGAAGTCCTTTTATTGTTGAGGATAGCTTTAGCTATCCTGGGTTTTTTGTTATTCCAGATGAATTTGCAAATTGTTCTGTCTAACTCTTTGAAGAATTGGATTGGTGTTTTGATGGGGATTGCATTGAATCTGTAGATCGCTTTTGGTAAAATGGCCATTTTTACTATATTAATCCTGTCAATCCATGAGCATGGGAGATCTTTCCATCTTCTGAGGTCTTCTTCAATTTCTTTCCTCAGTGTCTTGAAGTTCTTATTGTACAGATCTTTTACTTGCTTGGTTAAAGTCACACCGAGGTACTTTATATTATTTGGGTCTATTATGAAGGGTGTCGTTTCCCTAATTTCTTTCTCGGCTTGTTTCTCTTTTGTATAGAGGAAGGCAACTGATTTATTTGAGTTAATTTTCTACCCAGCCACTTTGCTGAAGTTGTTTATCAGCTTTAGTAGTTCTCTGGTGGAACTTTTGGGATCACTTAAATATACTATCATATCATCTGCAAATAGTGATATTTTGACCTCTTCTTTTCCGATCTGTATCCCTTTGATCTCCTTTTGTTGTCTGATTGCTCTGGCTAGAACTTCAAGAACTATATTGAATAAGTAGGGAGAGAGTGGGCAGCCTTGTCTAGTCCCTGATTTTAGCGGGATTGCTTCAAGTTTCTCTCCATTTAGTTTAATGTTAGCAACTGGTTTGCTGTATATGGCTTTTACTATGTTTAGGTATGGGCCTTGAATTCCTATTCTTTCCAGGACTTTTATCATGAAGGGGTGTTGAATTTTGTCAAATGCTTTCTCAGCATCTAATGAAATGATCATGTGGTTCTGTTCTTTCAGTTTTATATAACGGATCACGTTGATGGTTTTCCGTATATTAAACCATCCCTGCATGCCTGGGATGAAGCCTACTTGATCATGGTGGATGATTGTTTTGATGTGCTCTTGAATTCGGTTTGCCAGAATTTTATTGAGTATTTTTGCGTCGATATTCATAAGGGAAATTGGTCTGAAGTTCTCTTTCTTTGTTGTGTCTTTGTGTGGTTTAGGTATAAGAGTAATTGTGGCTTCGTAGAAGGAGTTTGGTAGGGCTCCATCTGTTTCAATTTTGTGGAATAGTTTGGATAATATTGGTATGAGGTCTTCTATGATTGTTTGATAGAATTCTGCACTAAACCCGTCTGGACCTGGGCTCTTTTTGGTTGGGAGACCTTTAATGACTGCTTCTATTTCCTTACGAGTTATGGGGTTGTTTAACTGGTTTATCTGTTCCTGATTTAACTTCGATACCTGGTATCTGTCTAGGAAATTGTCCATTTCCTGAAGATTTTCAAGTTTTGTTGAATATAGGTTTTTATAGTAAGATCTGATGATTTTTTGAATTTCCTCTGAATCTGTAGTTATGTCTCCCTTTTCATTTCTGATTTTGTTAATTTGGACGCACTCTCTGTGTCCTCTCGTTAGTCTGGCTAAGGGTTTATCTATCTTGTTGATTTTCTCAAAGAACCAACTTTTGGTTCTGTTGATTCTTTCTATGGTCCTTTTTGTTTCTACTTGGTTGATTTCAGCTCTGAGTTTGATTATTTCCTGCCTTCTACTCCTCCTGGGTGTATTTGCTTCTTTTTGTTCTAGAGCTTTTAGGTGTGCTGTCAAGCTGCTGACATATGCTCTTTCCTGTTTCTTTCTGCAGGCACACAGCGCTATGAGTTTTCCTCTTAGCACAGCTTTCATTGTGTCCCATAAGTTTGGGTATGTTGAACCTTCATTTTCATTAAATTCTAAAAAGTTTTTAATTTCTTTCTTTATTTCTTCCTTGACCAGGTTATCATTTTGTAGAGCATTGTTCAATTTCCACGTATATGTGGGCATTCTTCCCTTATTGTTATTGAAGACCAGTTTTAGGCCGTGGTGGTCCGATAGCACGCATGGGATTATTTCTATCTTTCTGTACCTGTTGAGGCCCGTTTTTTGACCAATTATATGGTCAATTTTGGAGAAAGTACCATGAGGAGCTGAGAAGAAGGTATATCCTTTTGCTTTAGGATAGAATGTTCTATAAATATCCGTTAAGTCCATTTGGCTCATGACTTCTCTTAGTCTGTCTACATCTCTGTTTAATTTCTGTTTCCATGATCTGTCCATTGATGAGAGTGGGATGTTGAAATCTCCCACTATTATTGTGTGAGGTGCAGTGTGTGTTTTGAGCTTTAGTAAGGTTTTTTTTTTACATATGTAGGTGCCCTTGTATTTGGGGCATAGATATTTAGGATTGAGAGTTCATCTTGGTGGATTTTTCCTTTGATGAATATGAAGTGTCCTTCCTTATCTTTTTTGATGACTTTTAGTTGAAAATTGATTTTATTTCATATTAGAATGGCTACTCCAGCTTGCTTCTTCTGACCATTTGCTTGGAAAATTGTTTTCCAGCCTTTCACTCTGAGGTAGTGTCTGTCTTTGTCTCTGAGGTGTGTTTCCTGTAGGCAGCAGAATGCAGGGTCCTCGTTGCGTATCCAGTTTGTTAATCTATTTCTTTTTATTGGGGAGTTGAGGCCATTGATGTTGAGAGATATTAAGGAATAGTGATTATTGCTTCCCGTTATATTCAAATTTGGATGTGAGGTTATGTTTGTGTGCTTTCATTCTCTTTGTTTTGTTGCCAAGACGATTAGTTTCTTGCTTCTTCTAGGGTATAGCTTGCCTCCTTATGTTGGGCTTTACCATTTATTATCCTTTGTAGTGCTGGATTTGTAGAAAGATATTGTGTAAATTTGGTTTTGTCATGGAATATCTCGGTTTCTCCATCTATGTTAATTGAGAGTTTTGCAGGATACAGTAACCTGGGCTGGCATTTGTGTTCTCTTAGGGTCTGTATGACATCAGTCCAGGATCTTCTGGCCTTCATAGTTTCTGGCGAGAAGTCTGGTTTGATTCTGATAGGTCTGCCTTTATATGTTACTTGACCTTTTCCCCTTACTGCTTTTAATATTCTTTCTTTATTTTGTGCGTTTGGTGTTTTGACAATTATGTGACGGGAGGTGTTTCTTTTCTGGTCCAATCTATTTGGAGTTCTGTAGACTTCTTGTATGTCTATGGGTATCTCTTTTTTTAGGTTAGGGAAGTTTTCTTCTATGATTTTAATGACGATATTTACTGGTCCTTTGAGCTGGGAGTCTTCACTCTCTTCTATACCTATTATCCTTAGGTTTGATCTTCTCATTGAGTCCTGGATTTCCTGTATATTTTGGACCAGTAGCTTTTTCTGCTTTACATTATCTTTGACAGGTGAGTCAATGATTTCTATGGAATCTTCTGCTCCTGAGATTCTCTCTTCCATCTCTTGTATTCTGTTGGTGAAGCTTGTATGTACAGCTCCTTGTCTCTTCTTTTGGTTTTGTATATCCAGGGTTGTTTCCATGTGTTCTTTCTTGATTGCTTCTATTTCCATTTTTTTTACATTTTTTTTATTTTTATTTTTATTTTTCCTAATCTCTGTGGTTCTATATATTACAACATGGTTAGTAGTGGCACAATAGCTGATATCCACAGAAAAAAGAATACGTACAATATTTGTCTTTCTTTGTCTGAGTTACTTCATTCACGATTTTTTTCTTGTTCTATCTACTTAAGTATGAATTTCATTATTTAAGGCAGTGTAAGACTTCTACATGTAGCATAACATATTTTTATTATCCATTCTTCTGTTGATAAATTTTAGATATTTTTTCAGTTTTTGACTATTATGAAGAGAGTACCAACGAACTTTTTTTTTTCATGTATCTTAATAAGTATTTTTTTTTTTTTATTAACTTGAGTATTTCTTATATACATTTCGAGTGTTATTCCCTTTCCCGGTTTCCGGGCAAACATCCCCCTCCCCCCTCCCCTTCTTTATGGGTGTTCCCCTCCCAACCCTCCCCCCATTGCCGCCCTCCCCCCATAGACTAGTTCACTGGGGGTTCAGTCTTTGCAGGACCCAGGGCTTCCCCTTCCACTGGTGCTCTTACTAGGATATTCATTGCTACCTATGGGGTCAGAGTCCAGTGTCAGTCCATGTATAGTCTTTAGGTAGTGGCTTAGTCCCTGGAAGCTCTGGTTGCTTGGCATTGTTGTACTTTTGGGGTCTCGAGCCCCTTCAAGCTCTTCCAGTTCTTTCTCTGATTCCTTCAACAGGGGACCTATTCTCAGTTCAGTGGTTTGCTGCTGGCATTCGCCTCTGTATTTGCTGTATTCTGGCTGTGTCTCTCAGGAGCGATCTACATCCGGCTCCTGTCGGTCTGCACTTCTTTGCTTCATCCATCTTGTCTAATTGGGTGGCTGTATATGTATGGGCCACATGTGGGGCAGGCTCTGAATGGGTGTTCCTTCAGTCTCTGTTTTAATCTTTGCCTCTCCCTTCCCTGCCAAGGGTATTCTTTTTCCTCATTTAAAGAAGGAGTGAAGCATTCACATTTTGATCATCCGTCTTGAGTTTCGTTTGTTCTAGGGATCTAGGGTAATTCAAGCATTTGGGCTAATAGCCACTTATCAATGAGTGCATACCATGTATGTCTTTCTGTATTTGGGTTAGCTCACTCAGGATGATATTTTCCAGTTCCAACCATTTGCCTACGAATTTCATAACCTCGTTGTTTTTGATAGCTGAGTAATATTCCATTGTGTAGATGTACCACATTTTCTGTATCCATTCCTCTGTTGAAGGGCATCTGGGTTCTTTCCAGTTTCTGGCTATTATAAATAAGGCTGCGATGAACATAGTGGAGCACGTGTCTTTTTTATATGTTGGGGCATCTTTTGGGTATATGCCCAAGAGAGGTATAGCTGGATCCTCAGGCAGTTCAATGTCCAATTTTCTGAGGAACCTCCAGACTGATTTCCAGAATGGTTTTACCAGTCTGCAATCCCACCAACAATGGAGGAGTGTTCCTCTTTCTCCACATCCTCGCCAGCATCTGCTGTCACCTGAGTTTTTGATCTTAGCCATTCTCACTGGTGTGAGGTGAAATCTCAGGGTTGTTTTGATTTGCATTTCCCTTATGACTAAAGATGTTGAACATTTCTTTAGGTGTTTCTCAGCCATTCGGCGTTCCTCAGCTGTGAATTCTTTGTTTAGCTCTGAACCCCATTTTTTTTTTATTAACTTGAGTATTTCTTATATACATTTCGAGTGTTATTCCCTTTCCCGGTTTCCGGGCAAACATCCCCCTCCCCCCTCCCCTTCCTTATGGGTGTTCCCCTCCCAACCCTCCCCCCATTGCCGCCCTCCCCCCATAGACTAGTTCACTGGGGGTTCAGTCTTAGCAGGACCCAGGGCTTCTCCTTCCACTGGTGCTCTTACTAGGATATTCCTTGCTACCTATGGGGTCAGAGTCCAGGGTCAGTCCATGTATAGTCTTTAGGTAGTGGCTTAGTCCCTGGAAGCTCTGGTTGCTTGGCATTGTTGTACTTTTGGGGTCTCGAGCCCCTTCAAGCTCTTCCAGTTCTTTCTCTGATTCCTTCAATAGAGGACCTATTCTCAGTTCAGTGGTTTGCTGCTGGCATTCACCTGTCGGGAGGTGTTTCTTTTCTGGTCCAATCTATTTGGAGTTCTGTAGGCTTCTTGTATGTCTATGGGTATCTCTTTTTTTAGGTTAGGGAAGTTTTCTTCTATGATTTTGTTGAAGATATTTACTGGTCCTTTGAGCTGGGAGTCTTCACTCTCTTCTATGCCTATTATCCTTAGGTTTGATCTTCTCATTGAGTCCTGGATTTCCTGTATGTTTTGGACCAGTAGCTTTTTCTGCTTTACATTATCTTTGACAGTTGAGTCAATGATCTCTATGGAATCTTCTGCTCCTGAGATTCTCTCTTCCATCTCTTGTATTCTGTTGGTGAAGTTTGTATCTACAGCTCCTTGTCTCGTCTTTTGGTTTTCTGTATCCAGGGTTGTTTCCATGTGTTCTTTCTTGATTGCTTCTATTTCCATTTTTAATTCCTTCAACTGTTTGATTGTGTTTTCCTGGAATTCTTTCAGGGATTTTTGTGTCTCCTCTCTATGGGCTTCTACTTGTTTATTTATGTTTTCCTCGAATTCTTTCAGGCATTTTTGCGATTCCTCTCTGTAGGCTTCTACTTGTTCTCTAAGGGAATTCTTCACGTCTTTCTTGAAGTCCTCCAGCATCATGATCAAAAATGATTTTGAAACTAGATCTTGCTTTTCTGGTGTGTTTGGATATTCCATGTTTGTTTTGATGGGAGAATTGGGCTCCGATGGTGCCATGTAGTCTTGGTTTCTGTTGCTTGGGTTCCTGCCCTTGCCTCTCTCCATCAGATTATCTCTAGTGTTACTTTGTTCTGCTATTTCTGACAGTGGCTAGACTGTCCTATAAGCCTGTGTGTCAGGAGTGCTGTAGACCTGTTTTCCTCTCTTTCAGTCAGTTATGGGGACAGAGTGTTCTGCTTTCGGGCGTGTAGTTTTTCCTCTCTACAGGTCTTCAGCTGTTCCTGTGGGCCTGTGTCTTGAGTTCACCAGGCAGGTCACTTGCAGCAGAAAAGTTGGTCTTACCTGTGGTCCTGAGGCTCAAGTTCGCTCTCGGGGTGCTGCCCTCAGGCTCTCTGTGGCGGCAGCAACCAGGAAGATCTGCGCTGCCCTTTCCGGGAGCTTCAGTGCATCAGGGTTCCAGATGGCGTTTGGTGTTTTCCTCCGGCGTCCGAGATGTGTGTGCAGAGAGCAGTCTCTTCTGGGTTCCCAGGCTTGTCTGCCTCTTTGAAGGTTTAGCTCTCCCTCCCACGGGATTTGGGTGCAGAGAACTGTTTATCTGGTCTGTTTCCTTCAGGTTCCGGCGGTGTCTCAGGCAGGGGTCCTGCCGCTCCTGGGCCCTCCCCCACGGGAGCCCAGAGGCCTTATACAGTTTCCTCTTGGGCCAGGGATGTGCGCAGTGGTGGGCAGTGTTGGTGGTCTCTTCAGCTCTGCAGCCTCAGGAGTGCCCACCTGACCAGGCGGTTGGGTCTCTCTCTCACGGGGTCTGGGGAGAAATAAGTATACTTGTTAACAGGTATGTTTTATGTAAAGGGGTTGCCAGACAATTATTGTTCTTTCTGATTAACCTCTGACCCTTACAGACTGAGTGGGTCAAAATTAAAATAGTCAGATATACTTAAATCTCTGCTCCATATCTGATAGATGTGGAAGTTTAAAAATTGAATGAATTTATATGATTGTAAATGTTAACCATGAAATATCACATAAAGGATGCCACCAGGCAGAGAATTTAACTGATATTAAACATCTTAAATAATTAGGAGAAACCTCAGCATTGAATTATAACCATCAGAAAAAAAATAAAGACATAAATAGGTAAGCAAGTCTCAACTCAGTACAGTACAGTATCAATGACTGAAAATTAAATAATATGTTGATACATAGAAGGAAAAATAACATGCTGATTGACATTGTTGAGATTCTCAAAATAAATCAAACAGACAATTCAATTTGGGTTCCTACAACAATCATAATTGCATTATCCAAAAAGCCAAACCCTACGAAACGTATTGCATTGTGGAAGAATACATATCTCAGCGTCCTGGAGAGGGTGGTAGAGCTTCCAGTTCTTCTTGTGCGATGGCAATGGACTTGAAGTGGTGCAGTTCTTTGAGCAAGCAGCTCCTCTTGGAGTGCAGTTTGTAGATGAAGTCGAGTGTGCCCTGTGCCGTGTTCAGTGCTTCCATGGGCTCCTTCTTGGGGTGAGTGCCAAGAAGCCAGGGAGCAGGAATGTACAGGCTCTTTTAACAATATTATGGTAAATGTAATCCCTGTAACATTCTAAGACACCAAGTATGTCCACGTGTCCAATCCTGGTTTCAACCCGTGGAGGTAAATTTAATATTTAAGGGGATGCATCATCCCCTTGTTTTAGAATTAGAACCTTCACAATGGGAATCTGGGACATGTATATTAGTAGGACGGAAGGTATTATAAGTCAAACAATGCAGTGTATTAGGTGATAAAATTCTTAAGAACAGGGGGAAAGGGGTCAGGCGAGAAAGCTAGGGAGTGGCCTGGAGAGAGCTGGTGGAACAACCAGATCAGGTGACAAATAGCATTCAGTCACACAGCTAAATGAGGCAGCTTTCTTGGGACAAAAAGGCCAGTGCAAAAATGAGCACAAGCTTTATGCCTGTGAAACAGAAAGGTGAGCAGAGGGGCAGCTGGAGTCTGTTACCAGCTGTCTCTCTGGACTTTGATTCTCCTTTAAGGACTACCTCCCTTCAGTGTCAGCTCAGTGGCTCTGCCTCTCAAGAGACCCAGCCTCCGAAGGTCACTAGGCTTCCAGTAAGAACTATTAACGAAACGATGGAGAGGTGGTTAGGACCTGGGTGCTTGATGCCAAGTAGCTGATAAAAGAATTTTATGGTTCGTCCACTTTAGGGGGGAAGTTTCTCCCAGACTGTCAGACGTGCCTGGCAACCTTGAGTCAAGAGACCAGGAGAAAATAGCACCTGAGTATTGAAGGGGGTCTTGCCCAGGTGGGTGTGATCAAATTGAAGCCTTGGGTATCAGAGTGTAAGCTATAGTCAGAGATGACTGGCTATAAGGACTCTTTCTGTTGCTATTCCTGAGGTAGGAGTTCACAGTTGAGTGGGGCTTCCTGCCTCTTACATCCAATAAAGATATTGCTAACACTTGAATACTGACCTTTAATAGAACTACAGCCTCCCCGTGCCTCTGAATTCCAGGACTTCAGTGGCAGTCCTCCACCAACCTGTCTCACTGGGTTAGAAAGCCATGGAAAATAAAACATTGATCCTGACCTTGGCCACAGCCTCCAGATAGAGTAAGCTGAAGAGCTGGTGCCAAGACTTTCTCCTCTTATTATCCTAGAGTAAAGCCTGTTCTGTCTGGCAAAACAAAATTCCTCGCAGTCTGCTGCAGACTCTTTCTGAAACTACTTTAGGGGCTCCCTGCCCCGCAACCTGGGGCATTTTGACCACAGGGGCAGGAACTGCCGCAGGGATAGGATCAGAGGTGTTCTCTATGTCAATGATGACTAATGGGGAAGGTGACTTAATGATGGAGATCAACTCCTCTCTTGGAATAGGGCCAGCAGATAAGGCAGGCTCCCTTAAAGAACTTCTCTTAATGAACACTCTCCTGTGAGCAAGTGTTGAAGGTCTGGCCACTGAAGGCAGTGACTCGAATGTTTTTCAGGGCCAAAAGTCTCATAATAGTCTTTAAAATAATCACTTAACTATCCACTATCTTTTTGCTGTCAAAGTGTCAACCCCAGCCAGCCTCATCACCTTGAAACTCCTCTTGCGCCAGCTCAGCCTGAGTTGCGCCACTGCCCACACACAGCCTACAGCTTGCTAGCTAGTGGGCCCATGCACTTGCCACCCTTAGCACTCTGTGCTGTCCCTTCCTTAGAAGCTGTGAATGTCTAAGCAACAGGGAGATCCTTTCTTCAGGATCCAAGGCAAAGCTTTCAGGTTCTTGTTTTTGCCTGCTTTAGACAGGGTCACTCGCTAACCTGGAGTCCTTCATACACATGTGTGATGAACTGTTAACAGCAGCTAGACTGGACAAGGGAAGCAAAGGGAGGGGCATCTTTCCTTGGGGAGGAGGCTCAAGAGAGAAAGACAAAACTCCCAGGCAGAAAACAATTTCTCTCAAGCAAATTATTTCCAAGTTAAGCATCAAGAGGACCAAGTAAAACTCTTTGACAAACAAAACAAACAGTTCCATGATTTCAAACACAGTCCTCAGTCCAAGTCCAAAAATGAAACAAAAGCCAAAAAGATACTTGACAATACCACAGAAAACAAACAAGACAAACAAGACCAAGACAAGGCGTCTTATAAGCGATTTCCACAGATGCCTGATACCTTCAGTACCTGGCCCAAACTGCAGCTTAACCTTAGCTGCTTCTGGGATGAGGAGAACCGTCTGATCCCACCTCCCAGTGAGATTCTAGAGTGTCCTCTAGATTCCTTTCTCCTCCTAGAGTATCCTCTAGGGCCTGTGACCTGTGACAACTAGCACGTCTGCCTGTCACAGCTGTAAGCCCCTTACAGGACCCACAGCAACCACTGATGGGACTCTAACCCCTCTCTGGGGGGGAACTTGAACCCCCCCTCTGAAGGGACTCAAACCATTCAGACAGCAGACATGGACAACACAAGACAACATGAAACAAAGATGAGACAACATGACACAGAGACAAAACAGAAAGTAACATAGAACACAAAACACAGATTTGCTTGAGTTTACCTCCGATTTCTTTGCCAATTGTGGTGTGGGGGGAGCACAATTCCCGGCTCATGCACCAAAATGTTGTAAGAGCCCCGCCACCCATAGAACACAGATTGACAAAGTGACCGTTGCAATAGAATGAGGGTATAAGGTTTTTTAAATCCATGTACATGGGATTGCTCATCCACTCAGGGAGAGGCAACCTCAAACCCAAAAAGCACACAACTTTTATTCATTACAGAGGGCAGATTTCAGCAACAGGGTTAGTTGGCCCATAAAACAGTCACTAACTCTGCACTATCTTTTGTATCAATTGTTCCCTCCTGGGGGAACTATGGACAAATGTTTCCTACAAAATCTAAGAATTTCTTTAAATCTTTTTTCTAAACCCTATTCCTTGTGTCCTGAGTGACTTCCTGAGTCCTGTCACAAAAGGTGACTGTAGAATGCTTATCCCATCACTCACCACTGAGATCTGCGTCGTCTGGGAAGAAACACACACCAAGCCTCTGAACCAAGGTTGGGCAGTCCTTGGTTGCCAGAAGCGGGGGAGCAAAGGCTCCAACAAACAAGGAAGACAGGCCTGTCTATTCACAGGGGATGACGTTCCCCTCCAAGAGACCTCCAAACAGCCACACGCTGGGTGCCATTTGTCAACGAGGGGTGCTGAGGGTACCTGGAAGAGAATGGGGGACAAGAGACAGGAAGAAGGACACCAAGACAAGAGTCTGATCAAGGTGACAGTTTTATTTTTCCCAAGGCTGAATTTATACCATAACAGAGGTAACAGAGGGAGGGGGAAGTAAGAAACATTTACGCAGGCCAAGGACACAATATTCATGTGGTCAGGGAATCGGCTGATGTTGACAGGATGTCAGAAAGGTCACAGGTTTGTCATATCTATTAGTCAGCAGGATGTTGGTTTTTCAGAAAGGTTACAGGTCATCACATTGTGCATCTTGACGTCAGATGTATTTCTCAGCAAGGTCACAACTTTATCATATCATTATTCATCATGACCACCAGATTTGTATTAGTCTTCTGCAGCTGGCTGCAGATATTCCATGAACCCAGTCATACTTAACTCTAACCATAATAATAACATCAATAATGGAGAGTTTCAACGGCATTGCTCCCAACAATCTACCTACCACCTCTCTGCTTCCTCAACTTTATGTCTTCTTTTTATTTTTTAAACATTTAATAACCAATTGCCTCCAATTTGTGCTTTCAATATACTTCTGGTGGAGCCATCCATGGAGCATGGTAGACCTACCTGGAGCCACACATTTACAACTCCCCTTTTTCAACAAGTTGTCAGCTTTCTGTAACTCCTCAGTTAGGAGTGAGGGCTCCTGAGCCCCTTCCTACTCCATACTGGAATATTGACTGCCTTGATCTTGTGATGATTTTGGGCAAATAGCCACAGTTATTGTGAGTTTATGAGTGCAGTTTTCCTCTCACATCTAGATGACACTGTTTTGTTCTGATCCTCTTGAACTCTGCTTCTTGTAATCTTCCTGCCCTCTCTTCCATGATGGTCCCTGAGCCATGGTGTGTGTGTGTGTGTGTGTGTGTGTGTGTGTGTGTGTGTGTGTGCACACGGGGGTTGTTGGAGTTGTTGATACAGATACAAATGATTTGTGGCTGAGTACTCCACAGTTGCTTATTCTCTGTAGTTTTTCTATTTGTCTATATTTTCATTAGCCATTGTCCACTGTAGAAGAACCTTCTTTTTTTTATTTATTATTTTATTTTATTTTATTTTATTTTATTTTTTTTATTATTAACTTGAGTATTTCTTATATACATTTCGAGTGTTATTCCCTTTCCCAGTTTCCGGGCAAACATCCCCCTCCCCCCTCCCCTTTCTTATCGGTGTTCCCCTCCCCACCGTCCCCCTATTGTCCCCCTCCCCCCAACAGTCTAGTTCACTGGGGGTTCAGTCTTAGCAGGACCCAGGGCTTCCCCTTCCACTGGTGCTCTTACTAGGATATTCATTGCTACCTATGAGGTCAGAGTCCAGGGTCAGTCCATGGATAGTCTTTAGGTAGTGGCTTAGTCCCTGGAAGCTCTGGTTGCTTGACATTGTTGTACTTTTGGGGTCTTGAGCCCCTTCAAGCTCTTCCAGTTCTTTCTCTGATTCCTTCAACGGGGGACCTATTCTCAGTTCAGTGGTTTGCTGCTGGCATTCGCCTCTGTATTTGCTGTATTCTGGCTGTGTCTCTCAGGAGCGATATACATCCGGCCCCTGTTGGTCTGCCCTTCTTTGCTTCATCCATCTTGTCTAATTGGATGACTGTATATGTATGGGCCACATGTGGGGCAGGCTCTAAATGGGTGTTCCTTCTGTGTCTGTTTTAATCTTTGCCTCTCCATTCCCTGCCAAGGGTATTCTTGTTCCCCTTTTAAAGAAGGAGTGAGGCATTCACATTTTGATCATCTGTCTTGAGTTTCATTTGTTCTAGGCATCTAGGGTAATTCAAGCATTTGGGCTAATAGCCACTTATCAATGAGTGCATACCATGTGTGTTTTTCTGTGACTGGGTTACCTCACTCAAGATGATATATTCCAGTTCCAACCATTTGCCTACGAATTTCATAAAGTCATTGTTTTTGATAGCTGAGTAATATTCCATTGTGTAGATGTACCACATTTTCTGTATCCATTCCTCTGTTGAAGGGCATCTGGGTTCTTAGAAGAACCTTCTTTAACAAAGGTGGAGAACAGCACAAATCTACGAGTATAAACATATTTAGAAGGCAGTTTGACACATGGTACCACATATGTAAGAAAATGCAGCGTTACATGGACAGACTCATGGCTCCAGGTGCATATGTAGCAGAGGATGGCCTTGTTAGGCACCAATGGGAGGAGAAGTCCTTGGTTCTGCCAAGGCTGGACACCTCCCCCCACCTCAGTATAAGGGAATGGCAAGGTGGGGAGGCGGGAAGGGGTGGGGTTGTGGAGGGGGAACACCCTTATAGAAGAAGGGGAGGGAGATGGGATAGGGGACTTATGAACGGAAAACTGGGAAAGGGAATAACATTTGTAATGTAAATAAAAATATCCAATAAAAAACAAAAGAGAAAATGCAGCATTTATCCTTTCTACTCTGGTTTATTATTCCTTAAGTGATTTATAATTCCATCTATTTTTCTACATACGCCATGATTTCTTTTCCTTTATTCCTGAAAGAATTTTCCTACAGTACATGTTCCATATTTTCTATATCCACCCCGCCTGTTGATAGACATCTAGGCTGTGTTCTTTCCCTACGTATAGCGAATAGTGAAACAAAAAACATGGATGTTTAAGAATTTCTTTTATATGTTGACTTCAAAGTCCTTTGGATATATGCTGAGGGGTAGTATACCTGAATAAGATGTCAAGAGCCTGTCTTTAAGTTCTTGAGAAATCTCTATACTAATTTCCATAGTGACTGGAGAGTTTGTGTTCCCATCATCAGTTTATGTTTCCTCACAAACCTACCAGCATTTGTTATCATGTTTTTCTTCTTGATAGGCATTCTGACTGGTGTCAGCATGACTGGCAAAGCAGTACTACATTGCTAATAAGGATGTTGAACAACTTCCAAAATATTGATTTATTGATTGGCCCTTTCTACTTCTTTCTCTGAGAATTGTCTGTTCATTTTACCAGCTCCTTAATGGACTGCATGATTGTTGTTTTGTTTCCACAGTTATTTCCATATTCTAGATATTAACCTTCTTTTGATGTATAGTTGGCAAAGATTTCTGCCATTCTGTAGGCTGTCTGTTCACTCTGATGGCTGTTTCCTTTGCTGTGTAGGAGCCTTTTAATTTCACTTGTCAATTTTCAGGAATCTTTTTTGGGCTATTGGATTTTCTTTCCAGTAAGGCATCACTTATACCTAACCTAGATCTTGAGATGTTTTTCTCTGTCTTTTTCCTTGAGAAGTTTAAAAGCTCTATATCATCCATTAAGATCCTTTTAAATTAAGTTTTGTTCATGAGGAGAGATATAGATCTATATTATTTTTGTTCTGGGATTGAAATAAAAATGTCCTTTCATTTTTTTCTCTGACTTTTTGCAATACTGATGAGCATTCTGTTATTTTTTTTGTTTGCATTTGTAGATGAATTGGCATTTTCTCTTTACACCACACAGTCTTATTTGCTTTATATCTTTTAAAACTTTATTATTTGATAATTTCATATGTATATACGATCTTCCACCCTTTTATATTTCTTCCTACCCCTATCACCTTTTTCTTTCTACCTGTCCGAGAGTCATAGTTTTGGGTTTGTTTTGTGACCTTCTATTTGTGTCAGTAATGGAGTGTAACCATCCATCGGATCCAGGTAGATCATTGTGATTCTGGTAGATCACTGTGATGGATATTCTTGCTTGTCAACTTGACTACGGTTGGAATCAACTAAAACTCAAGCAGCTGAGTACGCCTGTGAGGGATTTTTCCTAATGAAATCATTCACAGTAAGAAGAGTCACCTTTAATACAGGTCTTTTGAAGTGAGAATATCCACTGATAATCTGGGCCACATTTCCTGCAGGCAGCCAATATACAGGACAAGGAGGAAGGAAGCACGTTCTCACTGCCTGCTTGCCAGTGCTTTAGCTGGCAAGTTCGTTAGTTTACTTGTATTAGAATCTACTTCTTTGGTCTTTTAGCATATTTTAAAGACCATCTGAGATATCCAGTCTCATGACTGGACTCTTGAACTTTCTTGTGGTAGACAGCCATTGATAGACTAGTTGTACTAGCTTGGTCCAGCCTGTAAGCCATACCAATGAATTCTCTCTCTCTCTCTCTCTCTCTCTCTCTCTCTCTCTCTCTCTCTCTCCTTTCTCTCTCCCTCTCTCTCTCTCATATCAGTTTTGTCCACTAGAAAAAGTTGACTAATACAGTCACCATGCTTGTCTGTACCATATCCTAGAGAAGTTTTGACAAGTTCTTCTCTGTTCATGTGTATTTGGGGGTTCTAAACCTGTGTTATGTTTGGAGGTCTTTTCTTTCCCCAGAATTAGAATACTCTCTGGTGTAATTTCATTGAAGAAGTTTCCTTTTCCATTATCATTTGTCTTAGTTGCATGTTCTGGCCTTTGTATCCCAATGTTTAACCAACATTCCCTTCATCCCTATGTTCTCCCTTCTGCTCTAGAAAGTCTATTTGTGAATGTTTTCACTCTGTGTTCCTGAACTGTTGAGCTTTTTATTTTCAGCATTTTTATTTTTCAAAATCTTAACTTCCTTAGAGATGTCCTCCTTCTATGCTACTGACAATTTCATGCTTATTGATTGTTTTCTCATCCATTTTGATGAGATTTCCCTCTATACTTCCAATTCTGGGTCCTGAATTGAATTTAGTTTGTAATAGGCCCCCAGACCTTAGCGCAACTAATACTATCTTGGAGGCACTATTCTGACCTTCAAACCTAGCACATAGGACCCAGTACTTGTCAAAAGGTGAACAAAGACCTAATCCATCAAAGACAATCCATAGTTTGAGGAAAGTCCCTAAATATACAGATCTTTCTTTTTTGCCTCTAGTTTGGATTCTTGCTAACTAAAGTATGACAACCAGGATGTGTTATTTTGTACAAAAAAGACAAAGGGATGTAAGGCTTGGCACTGCATTATTTGGGCAACTGCTGCCCCTGACTAGCCACTGACTAGCAATAAAATTTTTCTTTTCGACTTTAAGTGTCTCCAAGTTGTGGTCTGTGTGCGCTTATCTCACATTCTTGTTTATGTCCTTTTAAAGGTGATTCACAGGAAAAGGTGAAATATTCATGTGGTAATTTACTTATTTCAACATGTGTGAGTTCAGCAGTTCAGGAGTTATAATTTTTCAGAGCAGTAACACAGTGTTACCTTTCCATGTTTCTCAAGTTTCCGTGTTGTGACTGAGTCACCTGCTTTAGTTTAGTGTGAATCTTCTTACTGAGCAACTGAATCCTGAGGTCTTAATCCAAGGACAGCAGAGTCGAAGAGAAAGAACATCAACATTCAACCTTACAGGATACAGGAATAGGCGTAAAATAGATTACAGTTCCCTTGCATCACTAGTTACAGAAACAGACAATACAAACACTGCTGCAAAATGTGCTATACATTATAAATTATTTATAAATGAATCATTTATTAATAATATGAATGAAAGAAAGGAGAGGCAGAGACCTAGAGCAAGGTCAAGGAAAAGAGACAAAGAGAAGAAGACTGGAAGTGAATTGCTATGGTAGTGGGAAGAAAAAAAAGCAAGAAAGGAGAAAAAGTTCCAACAATGAACAAGTTCAGAATGATCTTAGTTAAGTATAATAAAGTAATAATATAGGTGCACTTAATCTATGTAGAAAAAAGCTAATGAAGCAAAAAAGAAAAAACTTTGTGGAAAGACAAGTGATAATAGATATATAAACAATATTAGAGCACTGTATCATGAACGAGAAAATGGAGGCACAATATTTTCCCTAATACTATACAGAAAATGCTGCTAAAGTTCAGTAAAAAAAAGAAAAGAAAAAGGAATCAAGGGTCAGAAAGCAAAGGAGGACACGTCAGAGTGTTTCCTTTTTGTCCTTGGATAGTGTCAGCTATATGCGTGAGGATTGATGAATTGAGCTTGTATAGACTCTTATCTTTCTCCTGACCAAGCCTCAAACACAAATTTGAGGCGGATCAGAGTTATCTTTTCATTGTTTCTTCCTTCTGTACCATGTACCAGAAGCCTCTGCTGGCCACACTTGGCATTGCAGTAAATGAGCTGGGCACTTCCCTGAGTGGATGAACATTCTGGCCTAGAGAATCTTCAAAGGGTGCTGGGCATGTGTGAAATGAGATTTGTGCAGGCGGAGGGCCTGTCTTCACTTTTTGAGACCTCGTGAGTATTCAATCACGTTATGCATAGATGCAGCCATGAATATTCAGCACGCTACTCTATTTTCTGAATTTTCAGGATCTGTAGCTGTGAATGACACATAGGTGGCCCCAGTGATGAATTCACCTCCTTTCCTCAGCATCAGAACTATCAAACTTCTATCTATTCACCGATAATGAGAACTGCCCCAGTCATAGACTATGGACCTATTTGTTTCTATGCAGTTTCTTGCCCGAGCCGAGCTTTGTACCACCTGAAGTTTTGCTTACTGGCCTATCATCCTGCCCTCCACAGCTGCCTTCATAGCCTTTCACTTATTTGGGGGGGCTGCCACAGGCTAAATTGAGGCCCCTGATCTGTGGAATCAGGGTAGCCTTATTATTCACTACAGAGCCAAGGATAATCTTGAAGTCATGCTTCTCCTATCTCTACCTTCCAAGTGCTGTGGTTATTGGTGTGTGATATTACATCTAGATAACAATGGGTTTCCTCTTAGCATGGTGCCTGGCTACTAACCTTGGGGTCAAATAGATGACAGGTCTGATCCTTTCTGATCATGCATTGGAGGAAGTGTTCTTCCTCACCAAACTTGGACATGACTTGAAACTTATGAGGGGCTCTACGGAGGGAAGGTTTTCTCAATTTTACCTTTTGGATGCAGCTTAGGCTGTGTCTTTCATCCCAACCAAGGAGCTTCATGCCAAGAGCTGTGTTCAGCTCACTTCTTATTGGTATGTTACTTATTCTTTTTCTCCCCACACTTTTTCTCCCTCCCTCCCTCCCTCCCTCCCTCCCTCCCTCCCTCCCTCCCTCCCTCTCTCTCTTTCTTTCTTTCTTTCTTTCTTATTTTTTAATTTTATTTTTAGATGTTTTATGTATTTACATTTCAAATGTTATCCTCTTCCCTCCTTTTCCCATACCCTCTCCCCTTTCCCCTTTTATGAGGATGCACCCACTCCTATCCACCCACTCCCACTTCAATGCCCTGGCATTCTCCTACATTGGAGAAATGATCCTTCACAGGACTAAGGGTTTTTCCTCCTATTGGTGCTTGACAATGCCATCTTCTGCTACATATGTGGCTGGAGTCATGGGTCCCTCCATGTGTACTCATTGGTTAGTGGTTTAGTCCCTAGGAGCTCTGTCTCCCCACACTTTTAAGCTATCCTTTTAATAGCCCTGTGACTTCCTGAAACTCCCCTTTTCCTCTCATTGGATTAGAATCTATTTTTAAAATTCTGATCTCATAGAGATAACTTCTTCTGGGAAAATTATAAAAAGCAAAATGTCTTCAGACAGAGAGTGCAAAATATCCCTTGGTAAAAAATAATGTTCCCTGGTTGAGAAGCACTGCCTTGTTTTTGGAGTGTGATGTCCATATAGAGATGATGTCTTACTAGTTTGGTGGGTCTTGAAGTGAGGGGGTCCTCAGCTGCCTGCAATAGCATAGAGAACAGAATGTAGTATGGCACCCTAACACCTGCTCATGGCACTGTGCGGATTGACTGGTGGCGTATCCCTTTCCACATTCATCATTTTTATGACAAGCAGTGTTTTATAAATTGCAAAGTGTTTAGACCATAGAATGTTCCCAAAATATAGCATATAATATAATAACACAGTGATATCCAGAACTCCAATTTCTGAAATAGAGAATCAAAGTCTGAAGAAACATTTATTTCATATTTACTTGTGCACGTGTCTGTGCATGCATTCATGAAAGTGCTTGCAGAAGGCAGAAGAGAATGTTGCATCTCCTTGAGTTGGAGTTACAGGCACTTGGAGGATCCCTGATGATTTTACTGAATCCTGGTCCTCTGTAAGTGCAGGAAGTGTTCTTAACCATTGCACCATCTCTCCAGCCCCATGAGAATCTGATTTTAACATAATCCTCAAGAAAAATGAGAGAGGATAAGAAAGAGAGACATACAGAGAAAGAGAGAGAGAGAGAGAGAGAGAAGAGAGAGAGAGAGAGAGAGAGAGAGAGAGAGAGAGAGAGAGAGAAGAGAGAGAGAGACTTCCTGAACGTCTACTGTTTGGGAATGTGTGCAATACCTTACTTTCCAGGTATCCACTGTAGAAGTGAACCAGGTTCAGTTTATTTTGAATTTCTAATCCTCCTGATGCCTTTATGCCATAAATGCTAGAATTACACATGTGTTCCACCATGCCCAGTTTTACACAGCACTGGGGTTAAATACAGAACTTCTTAATCCATTCTACAATGTTCTACCAATTAAGCTATGTCCTAAACAAGGTTTAGGTCATTTTCTGACAGATTTTAATGGAGCTTTGTGATGAAAAGGAGGGAGATGTATAAGAAACTAAAGGGTGCATTTCTTGTTTCAGATAAGGTTTTTCAATCTTGGCAGCCCTGGAGTCTTGGAGCAGATAATTTTTTCCTCTTGCTCTGGGCTTCCTGAGCATTATAGCAGTTTCGGCAGCAGATTGGCCTGCATCCACTTGATATTAGAAGCTTCACCCAAGTCATGATTACCTTGAATGTATTCATAAATTAGAA
The DNA here is from genome assembly GCF_021556685.1 of Rattus norvegicus. NCBI lineage: Eukaryota > Metazoa > Chordata > Mammalia > Rodentia > Muridae > Rattus > Rattus norvegicus. Next base: position 71,795,959 of record NC_141537.1, on the reverse strand, counting down.
ATGCTTCCTCGGGGGTGGTAAACAGTGCCCATGCTCGAGAAACTTTGCTTTTAAGAAAGGTTCTGGACTAAAAGCCATGCTGTGGGGTTCTGGAAAATCCATCACGTAAACCACAGGGAGTAAGTGTGTTAGTTTTCCTTGGCACTTATAATAAGGCAACAGAGATCCTGGCAGCATAAGGTATCTCTGACTTATTATATAATATTACTTTTGAAGTCAGGTTGCTGGTAGGGCTTTGCTACCTTACCTAGGCTTTGGAGGTCTGTCCAGAAAATCCCTTTGCTTCCCCTTTCTGGCTTCCCCAAGCTGCTTTCGCTTCTTAATTTAGCTCACAGCAAGCAATGGCATCATTCTAACCTTTGATTTTATTGTCATATTTCATCTTGGATGCTGATCATTCTGCCTCTCCCCACTTTTTTTTTTATTAACTTGAGTATTTCTTATATACATTTCAAGTGTTATTCCCTTTCCCGGTATCCGGGCAAACATCCCCCTCCCCCCTCCCCTTCCTTATGGGTGTTCCCCTCCCAACCCTCCCCCCATTGCCGCCCTCCCCCCATAGTCTAGTTCACTGGGGGTTCAGTCTTAAGAGGACCCAGGGCTTCCCCTTCCACTGGTGCTCTTACTAGGATATTCATTGCTACCTATGGGGTCAGAGTCCAGGGTCAGTCCATGTATAGTATTTAGATAGTGGCTTAGTCCCTGGAAGCTCTGGTTGCTTGACATTGTTGTACTTTTGGGGTCTTGAGCCCCTTCAAGCTCTTCCAGTTCTTTCTCTGATTCCTTCAACAGGGGACCTATTCTCAGTTCAGTGGTTTGCTGCTGGCATTCGCCTCTGTATTTGCTGTATTCTGGCTGTGTCTCTCAGGAGCGATATACATCCGGCCCCTGTTGGTCTGCACTTCTTTGCTTCATCCATCTTGTCTAATTGGGTGGCTGTATATGTATGGGCCACATGTGGGGCAGGCTCTGAATGGGTGTTCCTTCAGTCTCTGTTTTAATCTTTGCCTCTCCCTTCCCTGCCAAGGGTATTCTTTTTCCTCATTTAAAGAAGGAGTGAAGCATTCACATTTTGATCATCCGTCTTGAGTTTCGTTTGTTCTAGGGATCTAGGGTAATTCAAGCATTTGGGCTAATAGCCACTTATCAATGAGTGCATACCATGTATGTCTTTCTGTGATTGGGTTAGCTCACTCAGGATGATATTATCCAGTTCCAACCATTTGCCTACGAATTTCATAAACTCGTTGTTTTTGATAGCTGAGTAATATTCCATTGTGTAGATGTACCACATTTTCTGTATCCATTCCTCTGTTGAAGGGCATCTGGGTTCTTTCCAGCCTCTGGCTATTATAAATAAGGCTGCGATGAACATAGTGGAGCACGTGTCTCTTTTATATGTTGAGGCATCTTTTGAGTATATGCCCAAGAGAGGTATAGCTGGATCCTCAGGCAGTTCAATGTCCAATTTTCTGAGGAACCTCCAGACTGATTCCCAGAATGGTTTTACCAGTCTGCAATCCCACCAACAATGGAGGAGTGTTCCTCTTTCTCCACATCCTCGCCAGCATCTGCTGTCACCTGAGTTTTTGATCTTAGTCATTCTCACTGGTGTGAGGTGAAATCTCAGGGTTGTTTTGATTTGCATTTCCCTTATGACTAAAGATGTTGAACATTTCTTTAGGTGTTTCTCAGCCATTCGGCATTCCTCAGCTGTGAATTCTTTGTTTAGCTCTGAACCCCATTTTTTTAATAGGGTTATTTGTTTCCCTGCGGTCTAACTTCTTGAGTTCTTTGTATATTTTGGATATAAGGCCTCTATCTGTTGTAGGATTGGTAAAGATCTTTTCCCAATCTGTTGGTTGCTGTTTTGTCCTAACCACAGTGTCCTTTGCCTTACAGAAACTTTGCAGTTTTATGAGATCCCATTTGTCGATTCTTGATCTTAGAGCATAAACCATTGGTGTTTTGTTCAGGAAATTTTTTCCAGTGCCCATGTGTTCCAGATGCTTCCCTAGTTTTTCTTCTATTAGTTTGAGTGTGTCTGGTTTGATGTGGAGGTCCTTGATCCACTTGGACTTAAGCTTTGTACAGGGTGATAAGGATGGATCGATCTGCATTCTTCTACATGTTGCCCTCCAGTTGAACCAGCACCATTTGCTGAAAATGCTATCTTTTTTCCACTCGATGGTTTTGGCTCCTTTGTCAAAAATCAAGTGACCATAGGTGTGTGGGATCATTTCTGGGTCTTCAATTCTATTCCATTGGTCTATCTGTCTGTCTCTGTACCAATACCATGCAGTTTTTATCACTATTGCTCTGTAATACTGCTTGAGTTCAGGGATAGTGATTCCCCCTGAAGTCCTTTTATTGTTGAGGATAGCTTTAGCTATCCTGGGTTTTTTGTTATTCCAGATGAATTTGCAAATTGTTCTGTCTAACTCTTTGAAGAATTGGATTGGTATTTTGATGGGGATTGCATTGAATCTGTAGATTGCTTTTGGTAAAATGGCCATTTTTACTATATTAATCCTGCCAATCCATGAGCATGGGAGATCTTTCCATCTTCTGAGGTCTTCTTCAATTTCTTTCCTCAGTGTCTTGAAGTTCTTATTGTACAGATCTTTTACTTGCTTGGTTAAAGTCACACCGAGGTACTTTATATTATTTGGGTCTATTATGAAGGGTGTCGTTTCCCTAATTTCTTTCTCGGCTTGTTTCTCTTTTGTATAGAGGAAGGCAACTGATTTATTTGAGTTAATTTTATACCCAGCCACTTTGCTGAAGTTGTTTATCAGCTTTAGTAGTTCTCTGGTGGAACTTTTGGGATCACTTAAATATACTATCATGTCGTCTGCAAATAGTGATATTTTGACCTCTTCTTTTCCGATCTGTATCCCCTTGATCTCCTTTTGTTGTCTGATTGCTCTGGCTAGAACTTCAAGAACTATATTGAATAAGTAGGGAGAGAGTGGGCAGCCTTGTCTAGTCCCTGATTTTAGTGGGATTGCTTCAAGTTTCTCTCCATTTAGTTTAATGTTAGCAACTGGTTTGCTGTATATGGCTTTTACTATGTTTAGGTATGGGCCTTGAATTCCTATTCTTTCCAGGACTTTTATCATGAAGGGGTGTTGAATTTTGTCAAATGCTTTCTCAGCATCTAATGAAATGATCATGTGGTTCTGTTCTTTCAGTTTGTTTATATGATGGATCACGTTGATGGTTTTCCGTATATTAAACCATCCCTGCATGCCTGGGATGAAGCCTACTTGATCATGGTGGATGATTGTTTTGATGTGCTCTTGAATTCGGTTTGCCAGAATTTTATTGAGTATTTTTGCGTCGATATTCATAAGGGAAATTGGTCTGAAGTTCTCTTTCTTTGTTGTGTCTTTGTGTGGTTTAGGTATAAGAGTAATTGTGGCTTCGTAGAAGGAATTCGGTAGGGCTCCATCTGTTTCAATTTTGTGGAATAGTTTGTATAATATTGGTATGAGGTCTTCTATGAAGGTTTGATAGAATTCTGCACTAAACCCGTCTGGACCTGGGCTCTTTTTGGTTGGGAGACCTTTAATGACTGCTTCTATTTCCTTAGGAGTTATGGGGTTGTTTAACTGGTTTATCTGTTCCTGATTTAACTTCGGTACCTGGTATCTGTCTAGGAAATTGTCCATTTCCTGCAGATTTTCAAGTTTTGTTGAATATAGGCTTTTATAGTAAGATCTGATGATTTTTTGAATATCCTCTGAATCTGTAGTTATGTCTCCCTTTTCATTTCTGATTTTGTTAATTTGGACACACTCTCTGGGTCCTCTCGTTAGTCTGGCTAAGGGTTTATCTATCTTGTTGATTTTCTCAAAGAACCAACTTTTGGTTCTGTTGATTCTTTCTATGGTCCTTTTTGTTTCTACTTGGTTGATTTCAGCTCTGAGTTTGATTATTTCCTGCCTTCTACTCCTCCTGGGTGTATTTGCTTCTTTTTGTTCTAGAGCTTTTAGGTGTGCTGTCAAGCTGCTGACATATGCTCTTTCCTGTTTCTTTCTGCAGGCACTCAGCGCTATGAGTTTTCCTCTTAGCACAGCTTTCATTGTGTCCCATAAGTTTGGGTATGTTGTATCTTCATTTTCATTAAATTCTAAAAAGTTTTTAATTTCTTTCTTTATTTCTTCCTTGACCAGGTTATCATTGAGTAGAGCATTGTTCAATTTCCAAGTATATGTGGGCATTCTTCCCTTATTGTTATTGAAGACCAGTTTTAGGCCGTGGTGGTCCGATAGCACGCATGGGATTATTTCTATCTTTCTGTACCTGTTGAGGCCCGTTTTTTGACCAATTATACGGTCAATTTTGGAGAAAGTACCATGAGGAGCTGAGAAGAAGGTATATCCTTTTGCTTTAGGATAGAATGTTCTATAAATATCCATTAAGTCCATTTGGCTCATGACTTCTCTTAGTCTGTCGACATCACTGTTTAATTTCTGTTTCCATGATCTGTCCATTGACGAGAGTGGGGTGTTGAAATCTCCCACTATTATTGTGTGAGGTGCAATGTGTGTTTTGAGCTTTAGTAAGGTTTCTTTTACGTATGTAGGTGCCCTTGTATTTGGGGCATAGATATTTAGGATTGAGAGTTCATCTTGGTGGATTTTTCCTTTGATGAATATGAAGTGTCCTTCCTTATCTTTTTTGATGACTTTAAGTTGGAAATTGATTTTATTTGCTATTAGAATGGCTACTCCAGCTTGCTTCTTCTGACCATTTGCTTGGAAAATTGTTTTCCAGCCTTTCACTCTGAGGTAGTGTCTGTCTTTGTCTCTGAGGTGTGTTTCCTGTAGGCAGCAGAATGCAGGGTCCTCGTTGCGTATCCAGTTTGTTAATCTATTTCTTTTTATTGGGGAGTTGAGGCCATTGATGTTGAGAGATATTAAGGAATAGTGATTATTGCTTCCCGTTATATTCATATTTGGATGTGAGGTTATGTTTGTGTGCTTTCATTCTCTTTGTTTTGTTGCCAAGACAATTAGTTTCTTGCTTCTTCTAGGGTATAGCTTGCCTCCTTATGTTGGGCTTTACCATTTATTATCCTTTGTAGTGCTGGATTTGTAGAAAGATATTGTGTAAATTTGGTTTTGTCATGGAATATCTTGGTTTCTCCATCAATGTTAATTGAGAGTTTTGCTGGATACAGTAACCTGGGCTGGCATTTGTGTTCTCTTAGGGTCTGTATGACATCAGTCCAGGATCTTCTGGCCTTCATAGTTTCTGGCGAGAAGTCTGGTGTGATTCTGATAGGTCTGCCTTTATATGTTACTTGACCTTTTTCCCTTACTGCTTTTAATATTCTTTCTTTATTTTGTGCGTTTGGTGTTTTGACAATTATGTGACGGGAGGTGTTTCTTTTCTGGTCCAATCTATTTGGAGTTCTGTAGGCTTCTTGTATGTCTATGGGTATCTCTTTTTTTAGGTTAGGGAAGTTTTCTTCTATGATTTTGTTGAAGATATTTACTGGTCCTTTGAGCTGGGAGTCTTTACTCTCTTCTATACCTATTATCCTTAGGTTTGATCTTCTCATTGAGTCCTGGATTTCCTGTATGTTTTGGACCAGTAGCTTTTTCCGCTTTACATTATCTTTGACAGTTGAGTCAATGATTTCTATGGAATCTTCTGCTCCTGAGATTCTCTCTTCCATCTCTTTTATTCTGTTGGTGAAGCTTGTATCTACAGCTCCTTGTCTCGTCTTTTGGTTTTCTATATCCAGGGTTGTTTCCATGTGTTCTTTCTTGATTGCTTCTATTTCCATTTTTAATTCCTTCAACTGTTTGATTGTGTTTTCCTGGAATTCTTTCAGGGATTTTTGTGTCTCCTCTCTATGGGCTTCTACTTGTTTATTTATGTTTTCCTGGAATTCTTTCAGGGATTTTTGTGTCTCCTCTCTATGGGCTTCTACTTGTTTATTTATGTTTTCCTGGAATTCTTTCAGGGATTTTTGCGATTCTTTCAGGCATTTTTGCGATTCCTCTCTGTAGGCTTCTACTTGTCCTCTAAGGGAGTTCTTCACGTCTTTCTTGAAGTCCTCTAGCATCATGATCAAAAATGATTTTGAAACTAGATCTTGCTTTTCTGGTGTGTTTGGATATTCCATGTTTGTTTTGATGGGAGAATTGGGCTCCGATGGTGCCATGTAGTCTTGGTTTCTGTTGCTTGGGTTCCTGTGCTTGCCTCTCGCCATCAGATTATCTCTAGTCTTACTTTGTTCTGCTATTTCTGACAGTGGCTAGACTCTCCTATAAGCCTGTGTGTCAGGAGTGCTGTAGACCTGTTTTCCTCTCTTTCAGTCAGTTATGGGGACAGAGTGTTCTGCTTTCGGGCGTGTAGTTTTTCCTCTCTACAGGTCTTCAGCTGTTCCTGTGGGCCTGTGTCTTGAGTTCACCAGGCAGCTTTCTTGCAGCAGAAAATTTGGTCTTACCTGTGGTCCTGAGCTCAAGTTCACTCGTGGGTTGCTGCCCACGGGCTCTCTGCAGCGGCAGCAACCAGGAAGACCTGTGCCGCCCCTTCCGGGAGCTTCAGTGCACCAGGTTTCCAGATGGCCTTTGGTTTTTTCCTCTGGCGTCCGAGATGTGTGTGCAGAGAGCAGTCTCCTCTGGTTTCCCAGGCTTGTCTGCCTCTTTGAAGGTTTAGCTCTCCCTCCCACGGGATTTGGGTGCAGAGAACTGTTTATCCAGTCTGTTTCCTTCAGGTTCTGGCGGTGTCTCAGGCAGGGGTCCTGCCGCTCCTGGGCCCTCCCCCACGGGAGCCCGGAGGCCTTATACAGTTTCCTCTTGGGCCAGGGATGTGGGCAAGGGTGAGCAGTGTTGGTGGTCTCTTCAGTTCTGCAGCCTCAGGAGTGCCCACCTGACCAGGCGGTTGGGTCTCTCTCTCTCACGAGGTCTGGGAGCAGAGAGCTGCTGCGGGCCGGGATCCGCGGGTGTGGGACTTCCGGTAAACACAGAACGTGCCCGGTCCTAGAGGAATTCTCCTTCCGTGTATCCCAAGCTCACCAGGCAGCTTTCTTGCAGCAGAAAAGTTGGTCTTACCTGTGGTCCCGAGGCTCAAGTTCGTTCGTGGGGTGCTGCCCACGGGCTCTCTGCAGCGGCAGCAACCAGGAAGCGCCTCTCCCCACTTTTAAAAATACTTTGGATAACATTAGGCTCATGTCCGAGATCCAGGGTCTTTTTTTTTTTTTTTTTTTTTTTTTGTACGTATAAGCACATCATCATCGCGTAAGCACATCTACATTTAAGCACATCATCCAAAGCTTTTTCATCATGGTTGGGGACATAGTCACATGTGTCACAAATGGGAAGGTTGTCATCTTTGGGGCAATAGTTCTGCTTCTTGCAGCCATTATGGAGTAGCCATGATAGGTAAGTCTTGTGGCCCTTCCTTCTTTACGCTGCTGTCAAAGGGATTGGTGCATTTGAGAAAGGAAGAGTAAAGACCAGACTCCACTCTTTCTTATTGCTAGAAGCAGAATGGAGTTCTATGAGTCAGGTCTGGCTGCAGAGAACATGCGGTTACATGGTCAATAGTCATTTAAAAAATTACAATTAAAAAATTACAATTTAAAAATTCCTTTTTCTAACCTGAAAACCATGCTATCTTAATTTCTGACTGGCGTAGAAAGCTCTAGGTTCTGTCAGGTTGGCTGTTCGTGGCTGAAGAGCGACACTCTTGAAGACTGAGTCAAAGGCCGTGGTAGAGGAAGATATTCGTCATAATGTCCCTGGAACCCTGGTGTTCTGAGAAACCCAGAACATGCTATTTTGGAGGCAAAGTTGATTTCAATGTTCTGCTGAACCAGTCACAGACTGGATAAATTTTCCTCACAGAGATGGGACTTGCTAGGAACTTTCCCCTTTTTCTCAGAAACATTGGGTTTCTGTTCTATAGATATTTGAGAACAGAGGTGAGATAAAAGAAGGGGGAGTGAGGGAAAGAAAGGGAAGCCTGGACTGATGACTACCAGCTTGCTCAGGAAGGAAGAACAAAGAGACAATATTTAAATCTATGCTGGCAGGAAATGTTGGGGCATATGGCTACTTGGGAGAAGGCATACAGCTTGCATCTCTGCAGCTTAAAACTGAGCTTCCAAATGCTTCACAATGTATAAAGAGATGGGTTGCTTAGCCTCTCAAGCTATAAACAGAAAACTTGGGTGGGTTTCTTGAGGACACCAATCATATACGAACCCAATATTGTCCTCTCATTTGTATATGAGCCTCCATCCTGCCCAACCTCACCCTCTCCTGCTGGCACCCAGGGACACAGCAGAGGAATTGACCCACAAAGGCTGAAATGATACATAACAATCATTAGACTCCAACCAACTTGCCTGTGGTTTTTATTGTACGTGATATATCTGTGTATGATTTAAGAATTTCGAAATGCCACAATTAACATTATTATTGTTATTAACGGTACTCCATTAACAGTTATTACATGAAAAAATGTATTGAGGCAAAGTTTTTAGGGAGAGCAAAGAGAGTAACCTGATTCTAGTTCAGAAATAGCAACAAACCTTTAAAACGCCAATGCAGGTGCACCGCGACTGTCAGAATGAAGGCAGTGCTTCTGTGCTTACCTCTGTGGCCACATGCTGTCTTCACTTCCAAAGCTTGCATAGATTATTTGCCCAAGAAAAGGGCATGGGTAGAAATAGCTTGTTCAGGTGCACAGAATACTAACTAAAGCTAGAGTCTGCCTTCTTCAATGCACTTAATGATTGCATTTACTTTTTTACTTTAAACATTAACTAAACCTATGCATCCAAGTGTGGGTGAGATGGACACATCCATGCACCATAGCGTGTGGAGGTGAGAAGACAACTTGGAGGGGTCAGTTCCCACCACGAGCTTCCTAATGATTGGTTCCCTTTACCACTGGAGTCATCTTGCTGGTCTCTACCTCCACTTTAAAATCGTTTTACTTTTAAGAGTAAGGTGTATCTACTGATATTTCCTGAAAGGGAGGAGGAAGAGAAGGATGGAAGAATGCAAGGAAGGAAGAATGAACGGAGAGGGGATGGGAGGAAATTAGCAAGTTGGGGAAGCAGGAGGGGAGAGGAAGTTGGGTCTGTGACAAGACTCTTGAGCTCTGGCTTGTGACTGAGAAAGCAGGGAAGCTACTTTGGGGATAGATCCTGCTCTGTATAGTGGTATAGAATCCCAACCATTACTCCAGAAGCGAGAGTAACCAGTCCTCTTGATCACCATTCAGCTCGGGACCTTATAAAGGAAGTTCTCCCCATCCCCAAATCTACCTATCCCCCCACCAACCCCAGGTATTGCTGTTTCCTCCCTTTCCTATCCTAAGGCTTCTTTCCCTATCTCTCTTTGAGGGGTCAGGTCTCCTTCTCAGCTCATGTTTGGTAGCTTTAACCCTTTACTCCATAGTTGCATGTTTGGAAAGTGGTTTCTATGCTATGTGATTCTTACAAGTGACTACTCTTGCTCTATCCTCATAAATGACTTACATGAATTCTGTAAATGTGTCCATCATAAATAAGGTGCTCTAAAATAGATGGTTGTCATGAATATTTAGGTGTAGAGTCTCTTTCATCTATCTATCTATCTATCTATCTATCTATCTATCTATCTATCTATGTATCTACTACCTACCTATCTATTTAATCTATCATCTATCAACTACTTGTTGTATGTACACAGATGTGTGTTGACCAATATTTATAGAATTTTAAATGTTTAAAAATATTTTAGTGATTTACTTTCCTTTAGAAAAAGAAATGTGAAAATTATCAATACCAAATAGAATCACTTGTGTCAACCTTAAACAAAAGAAAATAATAAATAAAGCTGAGAGTTTGGGAAGAGTTTTTCCAGTTTTTTCCTTCCATTTTTATTAAATTGGGTATTTCTTATTTACATTTCAAATGTTATTCCCTTTCCCAGACTTCTGTCCATCAGCCCCCAACCCTTGTCCCTCCCCTTCTTAATGGGTGTTCCCCTCCCCATTCATTACCCATTACCCGCCTCCCCAACAATCCCTTACACTGGGGGTCCAACCTCGGCAGGACCAAGGGCTTCCCTTTCCACTGGTGCCCCAACAAGGCTATTCACTGCTACCTATGCAGTTGGAGCTCAGGGTCCATCTATGTATAGTCTTTGGGTAGTGGTTTAGTCCCTGGAAGCTCTGGTTGTTGTTCTTATGGGGTTGCAAGCCCCTTCAGCTCTTTCAGTCCTTTCTTTAATTCCTCCAACGGGGTGTCCCGTTATCAGTTCACTGGTTTACTGCTGGCATTCGCCTCTGTATTTGACATGTTCTGGCTCTGTCTCTCAGGAGAGATCTTTATCCGGTTCCTGTAAGCAAGCACTTCTTAGCTTCATCCATCTTATCTAGTTTTGGTGGCTGTATATATATGGGCCACACGCGAGGCAGGCTCTGAATGGCTGTTCTTTCAGTCTCTGATCTAAACTTTGCCTCCCTATCCCCTCCTATGGATATTTTTGTTGCCCTTTTAAAGGAGTGAAGCATTCACATTTTGGTCACCCTTCTTGAGTTTCATGTGGTCTGTGCATCTTGGGTAATTTGAGCATTTGGTCTAATATCCACTTATCAATGAGTACATACCAAGTGTGTTTTTCTGTGATTGAGTTACCTCACTCAGAATATTTTCTAGTTCATTCCATTCCAGCTATCAAAAACAATAACTTCATTCATGAATTTCATGAAGTTATTGTTTTTGATAGCTGAGTAGTACTCCATTGTGTAGATGTACCACATTTTCTGTATCCATTCCTCTGTTGAAGGACATCTGGGATCTTTCCAGCTTCTGGCTATTATAAATAAGGCTGCTATGAACATAGTGGACCAAGTGTCTTATATGTTGGGGCATCTTTTGGGTATATGCCCAGGAGAGGTATAGCTGCTTCCTCAGGCAGTGCAATGTCCAATTTTCTGAGGAACCTCCAGATTGATTTCCAGAGTGGTTGTACCAGTTTGCAATCCCACCAACAATGGAGGAGTGTTCCTCTTTCTCCACATCCTCACCAGTATCTGCTGTCTCCTGGGGTTTTTTTTATCTTAGCCATTCTGACTGGTGTGAGGTGTAATCTCAGGTTTGTTTTGATTTGCATTTCCCTAATTTCTAAGGATGTTGAACGTTTCCTTAGGTGCTTCTCAGTCATTCGATAATCCTCAGCTGAGAATGTTTTGTTTAGCTCTGTACCCCATTTTTTAATAGGGCTTTTTGGCTCTCTGGAGTCTAACGTCTTGAGTTCTTTGTATATTTTGGATATTAGCCCTTTATCAGATGTAGGATTGGTAAAGATCTTTTCCCAATCTGTTGGTTCTCATTTTGTCCTAATGACAGTGTCCTTTGCCTTACAGAAGCTTTGCAGCTTTATGAGATCCCATTTGTAGATTCTTAATCTTAGAGCATAAGCCATTGGTGTTCTGTTCAGGAAATTTTCTCCAGTGCCCATGTGTTTGAGACTCTTCCCCACTTTTTCTTCTTTTGGTTTGAATGTGTCTAGCTTGATGTGGAGGTCCTTGATCCACTTGGACTTAAGCTTTGTACAGGGTGATAAGAATGGATCTATTTGCATTCTTCTCCATGCTGACCTACAGTTGAACCAGCACCATTTGTTGAAAAATGCTATATTTTTTCAATTGGATGGTTTTGGCTTTTTTGTCAAGAATCAAGTGACCGTAGGTGCGTGGGTTCATTTCTGGGTCTTCAATTCTATTCCACTGGTCTATCTGCCTGTCACTGTACACTCAGTTTTTATCACTATTTCTCTGTAATACTGGTTGAGGTCAGGGATGGTGATTCCCCCAAAAGGCCTTTTATTGTTGAGGATAGTTTTAGCTATCCAGAATTTTTTGTTATTCCAAATGTATTTGCAAACTTTTTTCTATCTCTATGAAGAATTGGATTGGAATTTTGATGGGGATTGCATTGAATCTGTAGATGGCTTTTGGTAAAATGGCCATTTTTACTATATTAATCCTGCCAATCAATGAGCATGGGAGATCTTTCCATCTTCTGAGATCTTCTTCAATTTCTTTCTACAGAGACTTGAAGTTCTTATCATACAGATCTTTCACTTGCTTGTGACACCAAGGTCACACCGAGGTATTTTATATTATTTGGGACTATTATGAAGTGTGTTGTTTCCCTAATTTCTTTCTCAGCCTGCTTATTTTTTGTGTAGAGGAAGGCTACCAATTTGTTTGAGTTAATTTTATACCCAGCCACTTTGCTGAAGTTGTTTATCAGGCTTAGTATCTTGATAATATCCATTTTTTTCTTTAAAAAATATTTACAGTATAGTGATACATGCCCTTAATCCCAGCTCTTGAGAGGCAGAAGTAGGTAGAGCTCTATGAGTGAACAACCCACTTGGTCTACATAGCATGGTTCAGGTCAGCAAGAGCTGCACAGTGAGACCATATATCTAGCAAAGGAGAGGGAGGTATTTTTAATTATGTCTGCGTATTTGTTTACGTGTATTTGTTTCTGTATGTGTATGTACACATGAGTGCAGATACCCATGGGGTCCACAAGAGGGCATTGGATGCCCTGGAGCTGGAGTTACAGACAGCTTTGACCAGCTTGATGTGGGTGTTGGGAACTGAACTCAGATTCCTTGTAAAAGAAACAAATACTCTTCGTACTGGAGCTGCCTCTCCAGCCCCAAGGAAGCATTCCTACGTACAGCTGAATTGATAACTATCATGAAAGAATTTGTCAGAATCCAAATTAATGCAGGTGTCACAGCAGTCTTATATCAAACATGCTCCTTCATGTATATTTTCAGTACACTTTTCCAATCATTTAACTTTGGACTAATACCACTCTCATTTTTGCTCATATGGCCAAGGATTATTATTACACAAATTCCCAATTTCAATATTTTTTCACCTTTCCAAACTACCCTATTTTAATACCTTTTTACTACGCCCACCCTTCACTATGACATACATGTTTACAGTGAAATACACTTCCTAAAAAGAATCATTATTGTGTGAAGCACCCCCCTCCAATTGTTTGTGTTCTAAATTCAGATTAATGTTTTGTTCTCAACACTGTTTATTTCTTCTCTAGTAGAAAGTCTAAAGAAATAGAGATCTGGAGTATGCTTTCTTTTCTGACACTTATAAACCATTATGTTTCAGAAAAGGTTGTTGTTGGTGGCATATGCGGGAGGATCCTAAAGGAGGGGATGCTACCTGCTGGAAGTGACTTCCAGGCCATTAGAGCATTTGAGTGGAAGAGCTGGGCAGCTGATTTGAAGAAACAGGAGGATGCAAGCAAGAGTCTCTCCTCTACCCATTTGATAAGAAGGCTTTACAGTTCAACAGAAATGGAACTTGAGGTATTAGTTAGAGGTCGGGCTATTCCACAAAACCTAGTGTCCGGCTCTCTGAACTTCTCACCTTTTATTTTTTTTTAATATGGAGTTGGCACTAAGCAGCATGGGGTTAAGGATGTGTGAATACAGTGCCTGCCTTTCTGTTAGGGTGGTGATGTTGAGTCACTCACTCCAACTTTCAGTGCTGTGTACTCTCCATTTCTCTTTTAAATCCTCTTCCACTCAAGCTCCCCACTACTGCCTGGCTTCTGGTTTCAAGGAGCCGCTGATTTATCCGCAGCTATTGGAGATCTGCAGTGCAGATGCAAATGACATTTTCTTCTGGCATGTTGGTTGCAATTGGATCAGTATCTGATTTGCATTCTTGAAGCCTGCATGGCCTCAGGAAAACAACAGTTTATTAGTGGGATTATTTTTCATCTTAGCCACCAATGCCAACCCAAAATAATTTCCAGAACTCAATGAGCTGTTACTTTCAAGAGATGGAGTAATTAATTTAGTAAATTAATTAATTTTTTGGGCCAAAATGAAAAAAGTCTACGATAAGAGGTTGTCTGGGAGGTAGAGAATAATTTAAAATCATGAGCCAGGTATAATAGATACACATTTGGAAGGCACTGGCTTGAGGACACATCAGCACAGAGAATGAAAGAAATTACTCAGAGGGGGGGGAGGGAGAGGGGGGCTCAGAGAGACAGAAACAGACTTATAGACCTACATGAGGCATTTTAAGCGTATTGCAATTTTTTTCCGAACTGTCTCATTTTAATCTATCCTCAAATCTACTATCAGTGGCAAGGGTCTCATCTTTCCTCACTGATTTTTATTCTCTGGCCCATCACTTCAGGTGATTTCCTCCAAATCCAAGCCTATGTTTCAAAATTGGTCTCTGTGCCGATGAATATAGCAGGGAGGCATTTGGAAATCTAATGACTTCACAGGTAAACTCTGGAATCAGAAGAACCTTGTAGTTTCATGTTAACCAACTTGAGCTTTCTGGAAATTTTCTGTGAAATGGAATTTTGCTCATGAGAAGAGGAAATTGAGAACTGTCACCAACAAACCCATCTGAAAAGTCATAGACTTTTCCAGAGGTGAACATCATGGAATCTGCAGCTTTCTTAGCAGTGCATAAAAGAAAACAAAATAGACTGTCACCTGTGGAGTTTATATCGTAATCCATAGATTCCCTCAAGAACATCAACTTAGCCTACCCAAAATGAAGATTCGTGTAATACAGGATTATCCACAATGAAGCGTTTTAGCTAACACAGAGAAAGATTCTGAAATGAAATAAGTTCTCACTTAATAGAAATCTGTAATGTTTTCTTCTGAGATGTCACTGGAGACAAAAATATTCCACAACCACAAAAAGAAGAGAACAGCAGCAGCCAGGAATGGGCTGGAAAGTGAAGTCCATGTCTCGAGTGTGAATTACTAGTGAAAGTATTGTGTGAATGGAATGGAGAAGAGGCTGTGTAGGGTTCATCCATTGGGCTTCTGGGACTGTGGTGCCTGATCTGCCTGGAGTTGCATGGAGGATCCTGGATATACGGTTCCTAGCTGTGGAGTGAGGCTTTATGCAAAACTAGGAGCATGAGCAAGATCTTGAGTGAGGTTAAAAGTGATATCTATTCGCATGACCTGTGTCACTACCTTAGTCCATGCTAATAATGTCTATGGCCTGTGCCGCCAGTTGAGGCCATGGTAAAATATGGATCCGTGCTGCTGTAGCTTACCGTAGCCAGAGGCCATATTGATATTGACTGTAGACTTACAGTTGAGAGACTTACACATATGCTGATGTAGAGCGCCTTACTTTCTTTTGTGGGGTTCCTGAACCTTAAGGGGAAGATTTTGATAGAGTCACCCCATTTGGGCCTGAGTGTTAAGAGGTCTTTTACTTAGCATAAGGTATGACTGTGGGTGCCCATTTACTGTAAGAGGACGCTTCTCCGATGATGTCTGAATAAGGTTCTGATCTTTGTTTCTATGGAATGTAGCTTGACTATCAACAACATAGCAGCTAATATCCACATATAAATGAACACACATATTTATCTTTCTGGGTCTGTATTACCTCAGTCAGGATAAATTTTTTTCTAGCTCAATCCATTTACCTGTAACTTTCATAATTTAATTTTATAATGGCTCAGTAATCTTCCATTGTGTAAATGTACAAATTTTTCTGTATCTATTCTTCCACTGGGTACATTGAGGTTGTTTCTCATTTCTGGGCTATTATAAATATAACAGCAAGGAACATGGTTAAAAAAGTATCTCTGGGGCAGGATGAAGAGTCCTTTGGGTATGTGTACAATTGTGGTAAAGCTGGGTGTTGAGATAGATTGATTTCTAACAGTCTGAGGAGCCACCATATTGATTTCCATAGTGGCTATACAAGTTTAGACTCCCACTAGCAATGGAAGGCTATTCGTCTTGTTCCACATCCCCGCTATCACTTGTGTTTTCAATCTTAGCCATTCTGACAGGTGTAAATGCAATCTCATAGTAGTTTTGATTTGCATTTCCCTGATGGCTGAGAGTGTTAAACATTTCTTTTAAGTCTTTCTCAGCCATTTGAGTTTCCTCTACTAAGAATTCTTTGTTTAGGCAGACCAAATAGGGAACAAGGGATCCAATGGTGGGGAACAGAGACAGCCCCCACTTCACTTGTTTGGGGACCCACATGAAGACCATGGTGTACATTTGCTACAGATGTGTAGGGGATCCAGGTCCAGTCCCTACATGCTTCCTGATTGGTGGCCCAGGCCTCAATGGGAGAGGATGTGAGAAAACTTGCTAGGAGTTGATGTACCAGGGTAGGCACCCAAGAGAGGCTCCCTTTCTCTGAGGAAAAGGAAGTGGGTGATGAAGAGAAAGATTTGTAAGGGTGGAACTGGGAAGAGAGGAGGGAGGAGGGCTGTGATCAAGAGGATAAGTGAAATAAAAATAAAAAAATAAAAGAGGAAAAAATTTTCTGTTTAGATCTGGGCCTCATTTTTTAATTGACTTTTTTTATTTTTTATTTTTTTTACTTTTTTGCCCTTTATTTGCCTTTTTGATACCTAGTTTTTTGAGTTCTTTATGTATTTTGGACATTAGTCCTCTACTAGATGTGAGGTTGGTAAAAATTTTCCCATTCTTCAGACTGCCTCTTCATCCAAATTACAATGTCCTTTGCCTTGCAGAAGCTTCTCAGTTTCTTGAGGTCCCCTTTAATAATTGTTTATCTTATTACCTGCACTATCTGTGTTGTGTTCAAGGACTGTACCAGTGAGTTCAAGGACATTCTCCTCTTCTATTAGATTGACTTTATCTGGTTTTATGTTGAAGTCTTTTATGAAGTTGAATTTTGTGCAGTGTCGTAAGTTTTAATCTATTTAAATTCTTCTACATCCAGCTATCCAATTCTACCCCTAGGTGTTGAAGATGTCTTTTTTCCTGTGTGTATTTCTGGCTTCTTTTTTTTTTATTTTATTAACTTGAGTATTTCTTATATACATTTCGAGTGCTATTCCCTTTCCCGGTTTCTGGGCAAACATCCCCCTAATCCCTCCCCCTTCCCTTTTTTATGGGTGTTCCCCTCCCCATCCTCCCCCCATTGCCGCCCTCCCCCCAACAATCTAGTTCACTGGGGGTTCAGTCTTCTGGCTTCTTTATATATAACAAAATCATATGTCTATAGGTGCGTAGATTTTTGTCTGAGTCTCCAATTCAATTCCATTGATCAATGCGTCTATTTTTATGCCAACACCATGCTGTTTTTTAATTAATTAATTAATTAATTAATTTCTTTATTTATTTTACATCTCTGTGACTACTACCCTCCTGATCACCCCCTCCCACAATTTCTCCCCCTTCCCTTCTTCTCTGGGTGGGTGGGGGACACCCTGGATATATGCCCTCCATCCTGGCACTAAGTTTCTGCAAGGTAAGGTGTATCCTCTCCCACCCAGGCCAGCTAGTAGAATGCAGCAGGAAATAATAAAAGAAAAGATTCACCATTCCACTCTATCTCCTGCTACTTTCTGGCCCCATCAGTGGTCTCGCTGCTTCCATAGCTAGCCCCAGCAGTGACCACCCATCTCAATACATTCCCATGGTGGGTCACTGCTAGCTAGCCCCATGCAATGGCTGCCCATCTTGTGGTTAGCTGTCACAAATCCCTGTAACCTGCCAAAATCAAAACTCTAGAGGCTTGTAATTTATTAATAAGATTTATATCAGTACATTCTCACTCCCAAAATATTCACACAATAAACTCGGACCCAATTGATATTGATATAAACTACCCACCTAGATAAGACAAATTGTTCTGTAATAATCCAGCTCTTATAAGATATTCATAGCTACGTAGGGCTATTTAAAGCCACATAGATCTGGGTCGTCTTTCTCTTCCTCCATCTTCCTTTCTTCTCCCTTCTCTCCTATATCTGTCCTGTTTCTAAAATTCTCAGCCCGCCTTTTGTTTTTCACTCCCCAATCACAGGCCTTGCCTTATCTTGTATCTACCGTCACTCGCATATAGACATTGCCCCACATTTCCCCCTTTTTTGTCCAGTTAAAAGGCTCTTTTCTCTCAAATATAAATTAAACACAACTATTATCACTCATAAATTATAAAGTATAAGATACACCTAACACCCAGTCCATTTTTGTCAATAAAACACTCTGCCATCTATCCTAATTTAAAAAGGCTTATGATTCTACACCTGTTGTGTACTGGTTTAGCTTGTATACTATCTGAAAAATATCTTTTCAAATAATTTTTCTCAATGTTAAATAGCCTGGGTGGGCTATTAGACTATAATTCGTCTTCAACCCTGTCAGAATTCCAAGAACGATCAATATTAACAGAAAATGAAGGAAACCTAACACAGCTTCTAGAACTGAGACAAGTTGTAGAGACAGCCTACCTATTCAGTTCCTGTATGCTAGGAAGTTGGAGTGTCAATCTTCAGCCTTCTGGCCCAGGGTCATCTGACAGACCTTTGTAACACAGAATTTTGAAGGACTGATTACCCTGATTTGGAAGAGATTATCAGTCGACTATTCTGTGTAGTGGGTCCTTTTCCTGTACAGTATTTTGTCTGTAGATGAAGTAGGCAATTTCTGTCCAGTGGCTACCTATCCACAATCTACTACCTCAATCTACTACTACTGTCCACAATCTACTACCTCACCTGGAGGTAGAGATGCTAACTTTCTTCTTTGAATCCACAAAAGGGGAGCTGCTAAGAGCAGATATGTCTCAACAACAAAAGAATAAAATAACATTAAATGTCACATTTTGTGGGTTTCTGATGTTTTTGAAAACCATCTGTCTATGTGAAGTAATCTAGACTGTTGTCTGTTAACTACTCTCAGATGTTTCTAAATACAATATCTAGCAAACACCCTAGCAATTGACTCCGAGCCAAGAATTTGCTATCTGGCCCTTAACTTGTATTGCATAACCATCTAAAGACGTTTGTAATGGCATTAATAGAAGGACTGGGTCCAATCCTTGTACTTTAAAAATTTTTGTAACAGTAAAGGAAATTTATGTGAATGAAAACCCTGATTCTGTATCAAAATGCATTCCACCTTTCTTTCTTTTTATTTATTTATTTATTTATTTATTTTTTTTGCATAGTAAATTTTTTTTTATTAACTTGAGTATTTCTTATATACATTTCGAGTGTTATTCCCTTTCCCGGTTTCCGGGCAAACATCCCCCTCCCCCCTCCCCTTCCTTATGGGTGTTCCCCTCCCAACCCTCCCCCCATTGCCGCCCTCCCCCCATAGACTAGTTCACTGTGGGTTCAGTCTTAGCAGGACCCAGGGCTTCCCCTTCCACTGGTGCTCTTACTAGGATATTCATTGCTACCTATGGGGTCAGAGTCCAGGGTCAGTCCATGTATAGTCTTTAGGTAGTGGCTTAGTCCCTGGAAGCTCTGGTTGCTTGGCATTGTTGTACTTTTGGGGTCTCGAGCCCCTTCAAGCTCTTCCAGTTCTTTCTCTGATTCCTTCAATAGGGGACCTATTCTCAGTTCAGTGGTTTGCTGCTGGCATTCGCCTCTATATTTGCTGTATTCTGGCTGTGTCTCTCAGGAGCGATCTACATCCGGCTCCTGTCGGTCTGCACTTCTTTGCTTCATCCATCTTGTCTAATTGGGTGGCTGTATATGTATGGGCCACATGTGGGGCAGGCTCTGAATGGGTGTTCCTTCAGTCTCTGTTTTAATCTTTGCCTCTCCCTTCCCTGCCAAGGGTATTCTTTTTCCTCATTTAAAGAAGGAGTGAAGCATTCACATTTTGATCATCCGTCTTGAGTTTCCTTTGTTCTAGGGATCTAGGGTAATTCAAGCATTTGGGCTAATAGCCACTTATCAATGAGTGCATACCATGTATGTCTTTCTGTGATTGGGTTACCTCACTCAGGATGATATTTTCCAGTTCCAACCATTTGCCTACGAATTTCATAAACTCGTTGTTTTTGATAGCTGAGTAATATTCCATTGTGTAGATGTACCACATTTTCTGTATCCATTCCTCTGTTGAAGGGCATCTGGGTTCTTTCCAGTTTCTGGCTATTATAAATAAGGCTGCGATGAACATAGTGGAGCACGTGTCTCTTTTATATGTTGAGGCATCTTTTGGGTATATGCCCAAGAGAGGTATAGCTGGATCATCAGGCAGTTCAATGTCCAATTTTCTGAGGAACCTCCAGACTGATTTCCAGAATGGTTTTACCAGTCTGCAATCCCACCAACAATGGAGGAGTGTTCCTCTTTCTCCACATCCTCGCCAGCATCTGCTGTCACCTGAGTTTTTGATCTTAGCCAATCGCACTGGTGTGAGGTGAAATCTCAGGGTTGTTTTGATTTGCATTTCCCTTATGACTAAAGATGTTGAACATTTCTTTAGGTGTTTCTCAGCCATTCGGCATTCCTCAGCTGTGAATTCTTTGTTTAGCTCTGAACCCCATTTTTTAATAGGGTTATTTGTTTCTCTGTGGTCTAACTTCTTGAGTTCTTTGTATATTTTGGATATAAGGCCTCTATCTGTTGTAGGATTGGTAAAGATCTTTTCCCAATCTGTTGGTTGCCGTTTTGTCCTAACCACAGTGTCCTTTGCCTTACAGAAGCTTTGCAGTTTTATGAGATCCCATTTGTCGATTCTTGATCTTAGAGCATAAGCCATTGGTGTTTTGTTCAGGAAATTTTTTCCAGTGCCCATGTGTTCCAGATGCTTCCCTAGTTTTTCTTCTATTAGTTTGAGTGTGTCTGGTTTGATGTGGAGGTCCTTGATCCACTTGGACTTAAGCTTTGTACAGGGTGATAAGCATGGATCGATCTGCATTCTTCTACATGTTGCCCTCCAGTTGAACCAGCACCATTTGCTGAAAATTCTGTCTTTTTTCCATTTGATGGTTTTGGCTCCTTTGTCAAAAATCAAGTGACCATAGGTGTGTGGGTTCATTTCTGGGTCTTCAATTCTGTTCCATTGGTCTATCTGTCTGTCTCTGTACCAATACCATGCAGTTTTTATCACTATTGCTCTGTAATACTGCTTGAGTTCAGGGATAGTGATTCCCCCTGAAGTCCTTTTATTGTTGAGGATAGTTTTAGCTATCCTGGGTTTTTTGTTATTCCAGATGAATTTGCAAATTGTTCTGTCTAACTCTTTGAAGAATTGGATTGGTATTTTGATGGGGATTGCATTGAATCTGTAGATTGCTTTTGGTAAAATGGCCATTTTTACTATATTAATCCTGCCAATCCATGAGCATGGGAGATCTTTCCATCTTCTGAGGTCTTCTTCAATTTCTTTCCTCAGTGTCTTGAAGTTCTTATTGTACAGATCTTTTACTTGCTTGGTTAAAGTCACACCGAGGTACTTTATATTATTTGGGTCTATTATGAAGGGTGTCGTTTCCCTAATTTCTTTCTCGGCTTGTTTCTCTTTTGTATAGAGGAAGGCAACTGATTTATTTGAGTTAATTTTATACCCAGCCACTTTGCTGAAGTTGTTTATCAGCTTTAGTAGTTCTCTGGTGGAACTTTTGGGATCACTTAGATATACTATCATGTCATCTGCAAATAGTGATATTTTGACCTCTTCTTTTCCGATCTGTATCCCTTTGATCTCCTTTTGTTGTCTGATTGCTCTGGCTAGAACTTCAAGAACTATATTGAATAAGTAGGGAGAGAGTGGGCAGCCTTGTCTAGTCCCTGATTTTAGTGGGATTGCTTCAAGTTTCTCTCCATTTAGTTTAATGTTAGCAACTGGTTTGCTGTATATGGCTTTTACTATGTTTAGGTATGGGCCTTGAATTCCTATTCTTTCCAGGACTTTTATCATGAAGGAGTGTTGAATTTTGTCAAATGCTTTCTCAGCATCTAATGAAATGATCATGTGGTTCTGTTCTTTCAGTTTGTTTATATAATGGATCACGTTGATGGTTTTCCGTATATTAAACCATCCCTGCATGCCTGGGATGAAGCCTACTTGATCATGGTGGATGATTGTTTTGATGTGCTCTTGAATTCGGTTTGCCAGAATTTTATTGAGTATTTTTGCGTCGATATTCATAAGGGAAATTGGTCTGAAGTTGTCTTTCTTTGTTGTGTCTTTGTGTGGTTTAGGTATAAGAGTAATTGTGGCTTCGTAGAAGGTATTCGGTAGTGATCCATCTGTTTCAATTTTGTGGAATAGTTTGGATAATATTGGTATGAGGTCTTCTATGAAGGTTTGATAGAATTCTGCACTAAACCCGTCTGGACCTGGGCTCTTTTTGGTTGGGAGACCTTTAATGACTGCTTCTATTTCCTTAGGAGTTATGGGGTTGTTTAACTGGTTTATCTGTTCCTGATTTAACTTCGATACCTGGTATCTGTCTAGGAAATTGTCCATTTCCTGAAGATTTTCAAGTTTTGTTGAATATAGGTTTTTGTAGTAAGATCTGATGATTTTTTGAATTTCCTCTGAATCTGTAGTTATGTCTCCCTTTTCATTTCTGATTTTGTTAATTTGGACGCACTCTCTGTGTCCTCTCGTTAGTCTGGCTAAGGGTTTATCTATCTTGTTGATTTTCTCAAAGAACCAACTTTTGGTTCTGTTGATTCTTTCTATGGTCCTTTTTGTTTCTACTTGGTTGATTTCAGCTCTGAGTTTGATTATTTCCTGCCTTCTACTCCTCCTGGGTGTATTTGCTTCTTTTTGTTCTAGAGCTTTTAGGTGTGCTGTCAAGCTGCTGACATATGCTCTTTCCTGTTTCTTTCTGCAGGCACACAGCGCTATGAGTTTTCCTCTTAGCACAGCTTTCATTGTGTCCCATAAGTTTGGGTATGTTGTATCTTCATTTTCATTAAATTCTAAAAAGTTTTTAATTTCTTTCTTTATTTCTTCCTTGACCAGGTTATCATTGAGTAGAGCATTGTTCAATTTCCACGTATATGTGGGCATTCTTCCCTTATTGTTATTGAAGACCAGTTTTAGGCCGTGGTGGTCCGATAGCACGCATGGGATTATTTCTATCTTTCTGTACCTGTTGAGGCCCGTTTTTTGACCAATTATATGGTCAATTTTGGAGAAAGTACCATGAGGAGCTGAGAAGAAGATATATCCTTTTGCTTTAGGATAGAATGTTCTATAAATATCCGTTAAGTCCATTTGGCTCATGACTTCTCTTAGTCTGTCGACATCACTGTTTAATTTCTGTTTCCATGATCTGTCCATTGATGAGAGTGGGGTGTTGAAATCTCCCACTATTATTGTGTGAGGTGCAATGTGTGTTTTGAGCTTTAGTAAGGTTTCTTTTACGTATGTAGGTGCCCTTGTATTTGGGGCATAGATATTTAGGATTGAGAGTTCATCTTGGTGGATTTTTCCTTTGATGAATATGAAGTGTCCTTCCTTATCTTTTTTGATGACTTTTAGTTGGAAATTGATTTTATTTGATATTAGAATGGCTACTCCAGCTTGCTTCTTCTGACCATTTGCTTGGAAAGTTGTTTTCCAGCCTTTCACTCTGAGGTAGTGTCTGTCTTTGTCTCTGAGGTGTGTTTCCTGTAGGCAGCAGAATGCAGGGTCCTCGTTGCGTATCCAGTTTGTTAATCTATGTCTTTTTATTGGGGAGTTGAGGCCATTGATATTGAGAGATATTAAGGAATAGTGATTATTGTTTCCCGTTATATTCATATTTGGACGTGAGGTTAAGTTTGTGTGCTTTCATTCTCTTTGTTTTGTTGCCAAGACGATTAGTTTCTTGCTTCTTCTAGGGTATAGCTTGCCTCCTTATGTTGGGCTTTACCATTTATTATCCTTTGTAGTGCTGGATTTGTAGAAAGATATTGTGTAAATTTGGTTTTGTCATGGAATATCTTGGTTTCTCCATCAATGTTAATTGAGAGTTTTGCTGGATACAGTAACCTGGGCTGGCATTTGTGTTCTCTTAGGGTCTGTATGACATCAGTCCAGGATCTTCTGGCCTTCATAGTTTCTGGCGAGAAGTCTGGTTTGATTCTGATAGGTTTCCCTTTATATGTTACTTGACCTTTTTCCCTTACTGCTTTTAATATTCTTTCTTTATTTTGTGCGTTTGGTGTTTTGACAATTATGTGACGGGAGGTGTTTCTTTTCTGGTCCAATCTATTTGGAGTTCTGTAGGCTTCTTGTATGTCTATGGGTATCTCTTTTTTTAGGTTAGGGAAGTTTTCTTCTATGATTTTGTTGAAGATATTTACTGGTCCTTTGAGCTGGGAGTCTTCACTCTCTTCTATACCTATTATCCTTAGGTTTGATCTTCTCATTGAGTCCTGGATTTCCTGTATGTTTTGGACCAGTAGCTTTTTCTGCTTTACATTATCTTTGACAGTTGAGTCAATGATTTCTATGGAATCTTCTGCTCCTGAGATTCTCTCTTCCATCTCTTGTATTCTGTTGGTGAAGCTTGTATCTACAGCTCCTTGTCTCTTCTTTTGGTTTTCTATATCCAGGGTTGTTTCCATGTGTTCTTTCTTGATTGCTTCTATTTCCATTTTTAATTCCTTCAACTGTTTGATTGTGTTTTCCTGGAATTCTTTCAGGGATTTTTGCGATTCCTCTCTGTAGGCTTCTACTTGTTTATTAATTTTTTCCTGTGTTTCCCTAAGTGTGTTCATGTCTTTCTTGAAGTCCTCCAGCATTATGATCAAATATGATTTTGAAACTAGATCTTGCTTTTCTGGTGTGTTTGGATATTCCATGTTTGTTTTGGTGGGAGAATTGGGCTCCGATGATGGCATGTAGTCTTGGTTTCTGTTGCTTGGGTTCCTGCGCTTGCCTCTCGCCATCAGATTATCTCTAGTGTTACTTTGTTCTGCTATTTCTGACAGTGGCTAGACTGTCCTATAAGCCTGTGTGTCTGGAGTGCTGTAGACCTGTTTTCCTCTCTTTCAGTCAGTTATGGGGACAGAGTGTTCTGCTTTCGGGCGTGTAGTTTTTCCTCTCTACAGGTCTTCAGCTGTTCCTGTGGGCCTGTGTCTTGAGTTCACCAGGCAGCTTTCTTGCAGCAGAAAATTTGGTCTTACCTGTGGTCCCGAGGCTCAGGTTCGTTCGTGGGGTGCTGCCCAGGGGCTCTCTGCAGCGGCAGCAACCAGGAAGACCTGTGCCGCCCCTTCCGGGAGCTTCAGTGCACTAGGGTTCCAGATGGTCTTTGGCTTTTTCCTCTGGCGTCCGAGATGTGTGTGCAGGGAGCAGTCTCTTCTGGTTTCCCAGGCTTGTCTGCCTCTCTGAAGGTTTAGCTCTCTCCACCTTTCTTTCATTTAGAAGATAAAACTCTAACTCTCAGGCTGATAATCTTAAATTTCTAATGGATTCTTGCCTAACACGTTGGTGCGCCACCTGCAGTGCGAAATAACAAAAAGGACACCATTGCCCACTACACCAGGCACCATCAGTGCTGTAGTAAACGATGTTGTTTATTTGTTTTTTCCCCTTAGTTCTTTTGTCATTTGTTAATAGGAGGGCTACTGATTTTTATCAATTAATTTTATATCCAGCTACTTTGGCAAAGGTGTTTATCAGCTACAGGGGTTCCCTGGTGGATTTTTTTTTATGGTCACTTATTTATACTATCATATCATCTGCAAATAAAGATACTTTGACTTCTTCCTTTCAGTTTGGATACCCTTGATCTTTTCCAGTTGATATGTTTCTCTAGCTAAGATTTCAAAAGTATAACTGATAGGTATGGAGAGAGAGGAAAACCTTGACTTGTGGAATTGACCTACTTTCTCTCCATTTATGTTGGGGCTCGTTATGATAAAAGTCCAGGACTTTTATCATAAGGTTAAGGTTGGATTTCGTTTAAGGCCTTTTCCACATCCAATCTGATGATCTTGTGGTTTTTCTCTTTTAGTTGTTCTATATGGTGGATTACATTTATTGTTTTATGTCTGTGTAACCATATCATCCTGAGATGATGATCATCCTGAGATGAACCATGGTGGATAATCTTTTTGATGTATTCTTGGATTTGTTTTAGAAGTATGCATCTGTGAGTACTATAAAGATGCATTTAGAATTTTGTGTCTATGTTCATAAGGACTATTGGTCTGTAATTATCTTTCTTTATTGGATCTTTATGTAGCTTGAGTATCAGGGTAACTGGCATAGAGCAATAGTCCTTTTGCCTTCATTTGTTAGTAATTTAAGGAGTATTGGCTTTAACTCTTCTTTGAAAGTCTGGTAGAATTCTGTGCTTAAATCATCTGGCTCTGGGCTCTTTCACTGTTGTTGTTGAAATACTTTTAGTTACTGTTTCTGTTTTACTATGGATTATAGGTCCATTTAAATTCCTTATCTGATCTTGATTTCACTTTGATAAGTGATCCCTATTGAGGAAATTATTCATTTCTTTTAGATTTTCCAGTTTGGTGGAATACAGGTTTTTAAAATATGTCCTTATGATCTTTTGGATTTCTCAGTATTAGTTTTGTTAATTTTAACATTCTTTGTATCTTTTAGTTAATTTGGATAAAGGTTTATCATTGTTAATAATTTCATCAATTTTTGTTTCACTTATTCTTTGTATTTTTGTTTTTGTTTTTGTTGCTTTTGTTTTTATTTTACTAATTTCATCCCTGAGTCTGATTATTTCTTGCTGTTTATTCCTATTGTACGTGATTTATTCTCTTTGTTCTAGAGCTTTCAGGTGTGTTGTTAAGGTACTAGTCTTAAATCTCTCCAATTTTTTTTATGTAAGCACTTATTGCTATGCACTTTCATTTTAGAATTGCTTTCATTGTGTACCATAAATTTGGGTATGTTATGTATTTATCTTCATTATGTTCTAGACGGTCTTTCATTTCCTTCTTAATTTCTGTCTTGATCCATTTTTCATCCCATAGTGAATAATTGAGTTTCTATGAGTTTGTAAGCTTTCTATTGTTTATGATATTTACTTTTAATCTGTGGTGGTCAGATAGGATACAGGATATTATTTCAGCTTTCTTATGTATATTGAGACTTTGTGTCTGAGCATGTTGTTAATTTGGTAGAAGGTTCCATGAGGTGCTAAGAAATATTCTTTTGTGTTTGGGTAAAATGTTCTGTAAATATCTGCTAGGTCCATTTGATATAATGTCAGTTAGCTCTGCATTTCTCTCCTTATTTTTGTCTGGATAACCTGTCTATTACTGAGTGTTGGGTAGTAAAGTCTCCCTCTTTCAGTGTGTGAGGATCAACATGTGATTTAACCTGTAGTAGTGTTTCTTTTACAAACCAAGGTGCCCTTGCGTTTGGTGTATAGATGATAAGAATTGCAATGTACTGGTGATGAAATTTTCCTTTGATGAGTCTGTACCATCATCTAAGTTAGGGTTTCATTGCTGTGAAGAGACATCATGACCAAGGCAACTTCTATGGAAGACAACATTTAATTGAGTTTGGCTTACAGTTTCAGAGGTTCAGTCCATGATCATCATGTAGGGAAGCATGGCATCACCTAGGCAGATATTGTACTAAAGAAGGAGAGAAAGAGAGAGAGAGAGAGAGAGAGAGAGAGAGAGAGAGAGAGAGAGAGAGAGAGAGAGTTAGTTCTATATCTTGATTGGAAGGCAGCCAGGAAAAGACTTTCTCTTTATTGGTTGGAACTTGAACATAGGACCTCAAAGCCCACTCCCACAATGACACACTTCCTCAAACAAGGCCACACCTAATCCTGCAAGGCCACACTCCTACTAGTACCATTTCCTTTGGACCAAGCATATTCAAACTACCACAAGTGTCCTTCCCCATCTCTTCTGATTAGTTTTGGTTTGAAATCTATTTTGTAAGATATTAAAATGGCTATACCAGTTTGCTCCTTTTGAGGTTAAGGTATGTTTCTGGATGTAGCAGAAGGTTGGATCTTGTTTGCACATACATTCTGTCAGTCTATATATCAAGACTATTGATGTTAAGAGATATTAATGACCAGCATTTGAGGCTTTCTGTTATTTTGCTGTAGTTATTTGGTTGTTGTGGTAGTGATGGTGGTGGGGGAAGTGGTGGTGGTGGTGGTGTGTGTGTGTTTGTGTTTGTGTGTGGGTATTTGTGTAATTTGTTAGTCTTGAATTATCTATTGCTTGTGTTTTTTTGGGTGTGGTTAACCTCTTTAGGTGGGAATTTTCCTTTTAGCACCTTTTGTAACCTTTTAGGCTTTATTTGTAGACAGATATTGTTTAAATGGGGTTTGTTATGGAATGTCTTATTTTCTCCATCTCTTGTGATTGGAAGTTTTGTTGGGTATAGTAGTCTGGGCTGGAATCTGTGATCTCTTAGAGTTTCTAAAACATCTGTCTAGGCATCTTTGGCTTTTATAGTCTCCATTGAGAAATCAGGTTTTATTATAACAGGTCTGTCTTTTACATGATACTTGTTTTGTTTTCCCTTGCAGCTTTTAATATTCTTTCATTGCTCTGTACATAATGTTTTATGTGCTGGGGGTAATATTTTTGGCAAAAATTTGGTATATTTGGTATTCAGTATTCTTTTTGTTCCTTGATAGGCATCACCATTTTTAGGTTAGGGAATTTTTGTTCTATGATTTTGTTGAAAATATTTTTTGTTCCTTTGACCTGGCTTTCTTTTCTTTCCTCTATTCCATTATTCTTAGTTTTGGTCTTTTCATAGAGACCTATGGGTCCTGGACTTGTTTGTGCTAGGGTGTTTTTAGATTTAACATTTCTCTTGTTCAAAGTAACTATTTCTTTTATCATGCCTTAAGCGATGACATTTTTTTCCCCTTCCATTTCTTGTATTTTGTTGGTGAGGCTTGCCTCTGAGGTTCCTATTTGAGTTCTTAAACTTTTTACTTCTGGATTTCCCTCAGTTTAAATTTTCTTTATTGATTCTACTTACACCTTTATGTCTTGGACTGTTTCATTCATTTTCTTCCACTGTTTGTGCTTTCATATATTTCTTAAGAGATTTATTAATTTCCTCTTTAAGGACCTCCATCTGATTTATAAAGTCTATTTTCTGGTCTTTTTCTTATGCTTTAGTTATGTTTCAATTTTCAGAGCTTGTTGTGGTAGGGTACCTGAGATCTAGTGCAGACATTGTCCTGGTTGTTGTTGTTTGATGCTTTATGCAGAAATCTAGACATCTGGGTTTGGGAAGATTCAAATTCTAGGTGCTGATTTCTGGACTTGTCTTTTTTGTTATTGTTGTTTGTTTCCTGGTTTCTGTTGCCCTCTCTGGTTCTGAGGATATTGTGGTGTGTATGTTGCCTGGTAGGAAATCTTCTGGAATGCTCATATGTGTGGCCACTAGAATTTCCAGGTAAAATGTATGTCTATATATTGGGGGATGACACTTGAGGATAGACTGGGGTGTGCTGATGAGATTCACAGAAGGAAGGGAAGCAGGGTATCCCACCAGAATCTCCTGAAAATGGGGACAGAGAATGAGGACAGGTTTTAACATATAGTCTGTTACAGAGTTGGAGATGAGACTGGCCTTGGAGGAATGGAAGGAAGGGTGAAGATTAGTAGTTAGCATGCATGCTGTCCTAGTCAGAGTGGCCTATGGATTCCCAGGGAGTTTCTGACAGTGTTGGGGCTAGAATAAAACAGTGAATGTGGGAGAGACATGCTTGGAGGTAAAGGTCTGTGTGATCCACTGGAGATAGGGGCAGAGAAGAAGGAAAGGCTGCAGTAGGTGTTCTGCTACAGAGCAAGTTATAAGTCTCAAGGATTGGACTTGGGGCATGGAGGGAAAGTTGAAGATCTGCTGTTTGCCTAGCAGGGTACTTGACTGGTGTCACTTGAAGGTTTACAGAGAGTTCCTGCTAGAATTGTGGTCTGGGTTAAAACAATGAGTCAAAGAAGAAAATTTGAAGGGAAAGATCTATGTGATCAACTGGAGATGGGACAGGGTGGGCAGCAAGGGTTTTGCTACAGAGCTGTGGGTGAAACTTGGGGATTGGCTTTTGAAGATCAGAGGGAGAGATAAAATCTTCAGGTGGCCTACTTGCTTTGTTGGACAGATATATTCATTTTTCTATTAGAGCAGTGTCTTTTACGTTCATTTCATGTTGTCATAGATGGCAGGATTTCCTTTTATTAAGGCTGAATTATATTGAATAACATACATGTAATTTTTCTAAATTAATAGAAAAGTTTTAAGTTAATTAAGATGTCTGTCAAATAAACATTGCATGTTCATATGTATACACATTATATATACACATTATATATATTTATATATTTATATACATATATATGTGATGCTTTGAGATGATAGATGCACAACCATTATAAAATTATTATCACACCCAATCTAGAGAACATATTCACCACACGGGATAGTTACCTTCTTTTTGTGGCAAGAATACTTGCTCTATTTTTCTTTTGGTTCTTTTTTTCAGAGCTGGGGCCGAACCCAGGGCCTTGCGCTTCCTAGGCAAGCGCTCTACCACTGAGCTAAATCCCCAACCCCTACTTGCTCTATTCTTAGCAAACTATGTAGTAACCTTCCAGTACTTGTCTTCTAGTACTTCTAAATCTTTGTGCTCTTTGGTGAAAATATTTGACCTTCTTTTATTTTATATGCTCCCAAATCAACATTCACCTCACTATTACAGTTGGGTCTACTACTAGTACGCTCTGCAGATCACACCATGTTCTCCTTCCTCTGTGGTATATATCACTCAACAGATGTCCTCAAAAGTGATCTTTATTGTTTCCTTCTTTGTAAGACTGTGTGTGTGCCTTTGAGTGCATTTGTGTGTGTGTGTGTGTGTGTGTGTGTGTGTGTGTGTGTGTGTGCTAAATCTTAACTACTATTACAATACTTCAAAAAAAAAATCGCAGACCCAGTGTTGCTTTTACAGTTTGGCCACCACACCTGCTAAGTTCCTTACTTTAATAGCTTGACCACAGTGTACTTGTATATATATAAATATAACAATGTTGTATTATATATAAATATATATATACAATGTTGTAATATATATACAATGTTGTATTATATATAAATATATATATATATATATATACAATGTTGTAATATATATACAATGTTGTATTATATATAAATATATATAATGTTGTTATATATATACATATATATAATGTTAAGTTCTTGAGGAACCTCTCTGCTGTTCTTCAGCTGTGCCATGCCATTTGCATTTTATCACAATTCTATGGGAATATTTTTCTTTAAACCCTACTAACGTTTTATTGACCTTAAACGACAGCCAATCTATCAGGTTAAAACTTACTGAAATTTCACTTTATATTTCCAGGATAATCAGTAGTCATGAGCACCTTTTCATCTTCTCGATGGCTGCCTGTACATCTTTTTTTGGAGAAGTGTATATTTAAACATTTTGTTTATTTTCAATTTTGATTGTACATTTTAGATGTTAGTTACTTATACTTATCTGATATATAATTTGCAAATATTTTCTTTCTTCCACATAGGTGACTATTTCCTTTGATGCTTTTGCTAATGGGAAAGGTTCTAGTTAATGTAGTGCCATTTGCCTCTTTTTATTTTTGCTACCTGTATTTTCATATGATATGTCAGAAACCATTGCCAAGACCACTGATACGACTCTCCCAGGTTATGTTGTAGAACGTATGAGACTTTCATTTTTTATATTCATCTTCATTCAGTTTTATGTATAATGTGAAATCTCATTTATTCCTGGTGGATACATAGCTATTCAGCACCATTTACTAAAGTGATTATCATTTGTTTTTTGTATTTTTTTTGTCCTTATAGTCAAAGGTTAATTTACTATAAACTGTGAGTAGATTTTTGGGATTCCTAGTCTATTTTGTTGACCACTGTTTGTTATGATCTTAATATCATTTTCCTTTGATTACTGTGACTTTGTAATAAAATCTTGACATGATGAAGTATGATACTTTTTATTTCATTCTGGCTAATATTACTTAGGATCATTTTCCTTTTTCTTTCCTTTCTTGTTTTCCTTCTTTCTTCTTTTATCTTATTTTTCTGTGGCCTGATCTTATTCTGGAATCCAGGTTTACTGGGAACTTATAATCCTTCTGCTTTAGCTTCTAAATGCAAGGATTACAGGACTGACCACCATTCCAAGATTTCCTTTCCAATTCTGTAAAAATACTATTGAGATTTTGTTATGACTGATATTGAATCTATAGATCACTTTGTATAGAGTGGGCATTTAGACAGACTCAATTCTTTGAATCCAAGAGTGTAGGTATCTTTTTCATTATTTGTGTCCTAAAACAAAGTACATTACCAGTGTTCCAAAGACAAAATCAAAAGAGAAATCAGAGTATATCTTTAGACAAATGTAAACAAATAGAAAGGATGCAGCAAAACTTATTTCTTGTTGTTAATTATATGGAGGAACTCCTATAAATGATGGCATATGTTAGAAATAATAATCAAGTCCAACATACAAACATCAGTAGTGCCTATTCATACAAACAATAAATTACCTAAAAAGCAAATAGAAAAATAGACCTACCTACAATTGGATCAACAATAATAAAATACTTAGAAATAAACTTAACCAAAGGGCTGGAAATCTTGTATACTCAAACTATGAAAATGCATTTAACTTTTATCTTGGAGAGATACCATTGACCCAGGATTGTGATACGTGTGATATGTGTAAATACTCCAGGCATTTCCTCTTTGCTTTGCTGCTCTGTATCCCCTTCCCATGACTGTGTTCGATGCTGCTTACTAGAATGAAATGTCCACCTAGAATGATGATATCAGAAAAGGGTCTGCAAGGAATGTCTGCAAATTTTCTCCGCATCCAGCATATTATTCAAAATCTGTTTTGTTAAGATACAAGGAAGCATGCCATCATTTTGAATACCAAATGCATTATTTTTTTAAACAATAAAAATTCAGTAAGTAATCAAATGACCAACAACAGCATTCTTTTTTTTATGGTAGCAAGTTTACTTCCTTCCTAGAAATCCACAAAAGACTGAATGAAAAAGTCCCATGATTTATTGATAGCTGTTGAGAATGATGCCTGTCAGAAACACTGGCTGATACCGCCCAGGGATCAATCATCTGTTTAGTGATCCTTGTGTTTATGGTTCAGGAGATGGAGAGGGACCTTTACTTTTTAAAAAATAATTTTATTGGATGTTTTATTTACATTTCAAATGTTATCCCCTTTCCCATCCATAAACCTCATATTCAACCCCCTCCCCATTCTTCTATGAGGGTGTTTCCCCTCACTAGCCCCCCACCCCTTCCCCCGGCCCTGCCCTGACATTCTCCAACATGGGAGGGGGGTGTCCAGCCTTGGCAGGTCCAAGGGGTTCTCCTCCCATCAGTGTCCAACAAGGCCATCCTCTGCTACACATGCAGCTGGAGCCACGGGTCTGTCCATGTGTACTCTTTCCATGGTGGTTTAGTCCCTGGGAGCTCTGGTTGGTTGGTGGTGTTGTTCTTATGGGGTTGCAAGCCCCTTCATCTCCTTCCATCTTTTCTCTAATTGCTCCAGTGGGGACCCCGTTCTTAGTTTAATGGTTTGTCACTAGCATTTGCCATTGTATTTGTCATGCTCAGGCACAGCTATATCAGGCTCCTGTCAGCATGCACTCATAGCATCAGCAATATTGTTTAGGTTTGGTGGCTGTATGTATATGGGCTGAATCACCAGGTGGGGCAGGCTCTGAATGGCAATTCCTTCAGTTTCTGCTCCAAACTTTGTCTCCATATCCCCTCCTATGAATATTTTTGTTTTCCCTTTTAAGAAAGACTGAGGCATCCACACTTTGGTCATCCTTCTTCTTGAGCTTTATGTGGTCTGTGGATTGTATTCTGGGTAATTCGAGATTTTGGGTTAATAGTCTCTTATCAGTGTGGCATCCTTCTTCTTGAGCTTTATGTGGTCTGTGGATTGTATCCTGGGTAATACGAGATTTTAGGTTAATAGTCTCTTATCAGTGTGTTTTTCTGTGATTGGGTTACCTCAGTCAGGATCATTTTTTCTAGTTCCATCCATTTGCTTATGAATTTCATGAAGTAATTTTTTTGATAGTTAAATAGTACTCCATTGTGTAGATGTACCACATTTTCTGTATCCATTCCTTTGTTGAAGGGCATCTGGGTTCTTTACAGCTTCTGGCTATTATAAATAATAAATATAGTGGAACATGTGTCATTGTTATATGTTGGAGCATGTTTTGAGTCTATGCCCAGGAGAGGTATAGCTGGGTCCTCAGGTAATACTAATCCAATTTTCTGAGGAATCTCCAGACTGATCTCCAGAGTGGCTGTATCAGCTTGCAATCCCACCAACATTGGAGGACTGTTCCTCTTTCTCAACATCCTTGCCAGCATCAGTTGTCACTTGAGTTTTTGATCTTAGGCATTCTGACTGGTGTGAGGTGGAATCTCAGAGTTGTTTTGATTTGCATTTCCCTGATGACTAAGGATGTTGAACATTGACAGGTCCTCAGGACCACAGGTAAGACCAACTTGTCTGCTGCAAGAGAGCTGCCTGGTGAGATCGGGACACACAGAGGCAGAGTTCATCTAGGACCGGGCACTTCCTGTGTTTGCCGGAGGTCCCACGCCCGCGGATCCCGGCCCAAGGCAGCTCTCTGCTCCCAGACCCTGTGGGAAAGAGACCCAACCACCTGGTCAGGTGGGCACTCCAGAGGCTGCAGAGCGGAAGAGACCACCAACACTGCCCACCCCTGCCCACATCCGTGGCCCAAGAGGAAACTGTATAAGGCCTCTGGGCTCCTGTGGGGGAGGGCCCAGGAGCGGCAGGACCCTTGCCTGAGACACCCCTGGAACCTGAGGGAAACAGACTGGATAAACAGTTCTCTGCACCCAAATCCCGTTGGAGGGAGAGCTGAACCTTCAGAGAGGCAGACAAGCCTGGGAAACCAGAAGAGACTGCTCTCTGTACATACATCTCGGACGCCAGAGGAAAACACCGAAGGCCATCTGGAACCCTGGTGCACTGAAGCTCCCGGAAGGGGCGGCACAGGTCTTCCTGGTTGCTGCCGCTACAGAGAGCCCATGGGCAGCACCCCGCGAGCAAACTTGAGCCTTGGGACCACAGGTAAGACCAACTTGTCTGCTGCAAGAAAGCTGCCTGGTGAACTCAAGACACAGGCCCACAGGAACAGCTGAAGACCTGTAGAGAGGAAAAACTACACACCCGAAAGCAGAACACTCTGTCCCCATAACTGACTGAAAGAGAGGAAAACAGGTCTACAGCACTCCTGACACACAGGCTTATAGGACAGTCTAGCCACTGTCAGAAATAGCAGAACAAAGTAACACTAGAGATAATCTGATGGCGAGAGGCAAGCGCAGGAACCCAAGCAACAGAAACCAAGACTACATGCCATCATCGGAGCCCAATTCTCCCACCAAAACAAACATGGAATATCCAAACACACCAGAAAAGCAAGATCTAGTTTCAAAATCATATTTGATCATGATGCTGGAGGACTTCAAGAAAGACATGAACACACTTAGGGAAACACAGGAAAACATTAATAAACAAGTAGAAGCCTACAGAGAGGAATCGCAAAAATCCCTGAAAGAATTCCAGGAAAACACAATCAAACAGTTGAAGGAATTAAAAATGGAAATAGAAGCAATCAAGAAAGAACACATGGAAACAACCCTGGATATAGAAAACCAAAAGAAGAGACAAGGAGCTGTAGATACAAGCCTCACCAACAGAATTCAAGAGATGGAAGAGAGAATCTCAGGAGCAGAAGATTCCATAGAAATCATTGACTCAACTGTCAAAGATAATGTAAAGCGGAAAAAGCTACTGGTCCAAAACATACAGGAAATCCAGGACTCAATGAGAAGATCAAACCTAAGGATAATAGGTATAGAAGAGAGTGAAGACTCCCAGCTCAAAGGACCAGTAAATATCTTCAACAAAATCATAGAAGAAAACTTCCCTAACCTAAAAAAAGAGATACCCATAGGCATACAAGATGCCTACAGAACTCCAAATAGATTGGACCAGAAAAGAAACACCTCCCGTCACATAATAGTCAAAACACCAAATGCACAAAATAAAGAAAGAATATTAAAAGCAGTAAGGGAAAAAGGTCAAGTAACATATGAAAGCAGACCTATCAGAATCACACCAGACTTCTCGCCAGAAACTATGAAGGCCAGAAGATCCTGGACTGATGTCATACAGACCCTAAGAGAACACAAATGCCAGCCCAGGTTACTGTATCCTGCAAAACTCTCAATTAACATAGATGGAGAAACCAAGATATTTCATGACAAAACCAAATTTACACAATATCTTTCTACAAATCCAGCACTACAAAGGATAATAAATGGTAAAGCCCAACATAAGGAGGCAAGCTATACCCTAGAAGAAGCAAGAAACTAATCGTCTTGGCAACAAAACAAAGAGAATGAAAGCACACAAACATAACCTCACATCCAAATATGAATATAATGGGAAGCAATAACCACTATTCCTTAATATCTCTCAACATCAATGGCCTCAACTCCCCAATAAAAAGAAATAGATTAACAAACTGGATACGCAACGAGAACCCTGCATTCTGCTGCCTACAGGAAACACACCTCAGAGACAAAGACAGACACTACCTCAGAGTGAAAGGCTGGAAAACAACTTTCCAAGCAAATGGTCAGAAGAAGCAAGCTGGAGTAGCCATTCTAATATCAAATAAAATCAATTTTCAACTAAAAGTCATCAAAAAAGATAAGGAAGGACACTTCATATTCATCAAAGGAAAAATCCACCAAGATGAACTCTCAATCCTAAATATCTATGCCCCAAATACAAGGGCACCTACATATGTAAAAGAAACCTTACTAAAGCTCAAAACACACATTGCACCTCACACAATAATAGTGGGAGATTTCAACACCCCACTCTCATCAATGGACAGATCATGGAAACAGAAATTGAACAGAGATATAGACAGACTAAGAGAAGTCATGAGCCAAATGGACTTAACGGATATTTATAGAACATTCTATCCTAAAGCAAAAGGATATACCTTCTTCTCAGCTCCTCATGGTACTTTCTCCAAAATTGACCATATAATTGGTCAAAAAACGGGCCTCAACAGGTACAGAAAGATAGAAATAATCCCATGCGTGCTATCGGACCACCACGGCCTAAAACTGGTCTTCAATAAAAATCAAGGAAGAATGTCCACATATACTTGGAAATTGAACAATGCTCTACTCAATGATAACCTGGTCAAGGAAGAAATAAAGAAAGAAATTAAAAACTTCTTAGAATTTAATGAAAATGAAGGTACAACATACCCAAACTTATGGGACACAATGAAAGCTGTGCTAAGAGGAAAACTCATAGTGCTGAGTGCCTGCAGAAAGAAACAGGAAAGAGCATATGTCAGCAGCTTGACAGCACACCTAAAAGATCTAGAACAAAAAGAAGCAAATACACCCAGGAGGAGTAGGAGGCAGAAAATAATCAAACTCAGAGCTGAAATCAACCAAGTAGAAACAAAAAGGACCATAGAAAGAATCGACAGAAGCAAAAGTTGGTTCTTTGAGAAAATCAACAAGATAGATAAACCCTTAGCCAGACTAACGAGAGGACACAGAGAGTGCGTCCAAATTAACAAAATCAGAAATGAAAAGGGAGACATAACTACAGATTCAGAGGAAATTCAAAAAATCATCAGATCTTACTATAAAAACCTATATTCAACAAAATTTGAAAATCTTCAGGAAATGGACAATTTCCTAGACAGATACCAGGTATCGAAGTTAAATCAGGAACAGATAAACCAGTTAAACAACCCCATAACTCCTAAGGAAATAGAAGCAGTCATTAAAGGTCTTCCAACCAAAAAGAGCCCAGGTCCAGACGGGTTTAGTGCAGAATTCTATCAAACCTTCATAGAAGACCTCATACCAATATTATCCAAACTATTCCACAAAATTGAAACAGATGGAGCACTACCGAATTCCTTCTACGAAGCCACAATTACTCTTATACCTAAACCACACAAAGACACAACAAAGAAAGAGAACTTCAGACCAATTTCCCTTATGAATATCGACGCAAAAATACTCAATAAAATTCTGGCAAACCGAATTCAAGAGCACATCAAAACAATCATCCACCATGATCAAGTAGGCTTCATCCCAGGCATGCAGGGATGGTTTAATATACGGAAAACCATCAACGTGATCCATCATATAAACAAACTGAAAGAACAGAACCACATGATCATTTCTTTAGATGCTGAGAAAGCATTTGACAAAATTCAACACCCCTTCATGATAAAAGTCCTGGAAAGAATAGGAATTCAAGGCCCATACCTAAACATAGTAAAAGCCATATACAGCAAAACAGTTGCTAACATTAAACTAAATGGAGAGAAACTCGAAGCAATCCCACTAAAATCAGGGACTAGACAAGGCTGCCCACTCTCTCCCTACTTATTCAATATAGTTCTTGAAGTTCTAGCCAGAGCAATCAGACAACAAAAGGAGATCAAGGGGATACAGATCAGAAAAGAAGAAGTCAAAATATCACTATTTGCAGATGACATGATAGTATATTTAAGTGATCCCAAAAGTTCCACCAGAGAACTACTAAAGCTGATAAACAACTTCAGCAAAGTGGCTGGGTATAAAATTAACTCAAATAAATCAGTTGCCTTCCTCTATACAAAAGAGAAACAAGCCGAGAAAGAAATTAGGGAAACGACACCCTTCATAATAGACCCAAATAATATAAAGTACCTCGGTGTGACTTTAACCAAGCAAGTAAAAGATCTGTACAATAAGAACTTCAAGACACTGAGGAAAGAAATTGAAGAAGACCTCAGAAGATGGAAAGATCTCCCATGCTCATGGATTGGCAGGATTAATATAGTAAAAATGGCCATTTTACCAAAAGCAATCTACAGATTCAATGCAATCCCCATCAAAATACCAATCCAATTCTTCAAAGAGTTAGACAGAACAATTTGCAAATTCATCTGGAATAACAAAAAACCCAGGATAGCTAAAGCTATCCTCAACAATAAAAGGACTTCAGGGGGAATCACTATCCCTGAACTCAAGCAGCATTACAGAGCAATAGTGATAAAAACTGCATGGTATTGGTACAGAGACAGACAGATAGACCAATGGAATAGAATTGAAGACCCAGAAATGAACCCACACACCTATGGTCACTTGATTTTTGACAAAGGAGCCAAAACCATCCAATGGAAAAAAGATAGCATTTTCAGCAAATGGTGCTGGTTCAACTGGAGGGCAACATGTAGAAGAATGCAGATCGATCCATGCTTATCACCCTGTACAAAGCTTAAGTCCAAGTGGATCAAGGACCTCCACATCAAACCAGACACACTCAAACTAATAGAAGAAAAACTAGGGAAGCATCTGGAACACATGGGCACTGGAAAAAATTTCCTGAACAAAACACCAATGGCTTACGCTCTAAGATCAAGAATCGACAAATGGGATCTCATAAAACTGCAAAGCTTCTGTAAGGCAAAGGACACGGTGGTTAGGACAAAACGGCAACCAACAGATTGGGAAAAGATCTTTACCAATCCTACAACAGATAGAGGCCTTATATCCAAAATATACAAAGAACTCAAGAAGTTAGACCGCAGGGAAACAAATAACCCTATTAAAAAATGGGGTTCAGAGCTAAACAAAGAATTCACAGCTGAGGAATGCCGAATGGCTGAGAAACACCTATGAAATGTTCAACATCTTTAGTCATAAGGGAAATGCAAATCAAAACAACCCTGAGATTTCACCTCACACCAGTGAGAATGGCTAAGATCAAAAACTCAGGTGACAGCAGATGCTGGCGAGGATGTGGAGAAAGAGGAACACTCCTCCATTGTTGGTGGGATTGCAGACTGGTAAAACCATTCTGGAAATCAGTCTGGAGGTTCCTCAGAAAATTGGACATTGAAGTGCCTGAGGATCCAGCTATACCTCTCTTGGGCATATACCCAAAAGATGCCTCAACATATAAAAGAGACACGTGCTCCACTATGTTCATCGCAGCCTTATTTATAATAGCCAGAAAATGGAAAGAACCGAGATGCCCTTCAACAGAGGAATGGATCCAGAAAATGTGGTACATCTACACAATGGAATATTACTCAGCTATCAAAAACAACGAGTCTATGAAATTCGTAGGCAAATGGTTGGAACTGGAAAATATCATCCTGAGTGAGCTAACCCAATCACAGAAAGACATACATGGTATGCACTCATTGATAAGTGGCTATTAGCCCAAATGCTTGAATTACCCTAGATCCCTAGAACAAACGAAACTCAAGACGGATGATCAAAATGTGAATGCTTCACTCCTTCTTTAAATGAGGAAAAAGAATACC
This sequence comes from Rattus norvegicus, assembly GCF_021556685.1. Taxonomy (NCBI): domain Eukaryota; kingdom Metazoa; phylum Chordata; class Mammalia; order Rodentia; family Muridae; genus Rattus; species Rattus norvegicus. Next base: position 71,755,728 of record NC_141537.1, on the reverse strand, counting down.
CTTGGCTGGGAAGGGAGAGGCAAAGATTAAAACAGAGACTGAAGGAACACCCATTCAGAGCCTGCCCCACAGGTGGCCCATACATATACAGCCACCCAATTGGACAAGATGGATGAAGCAAAGAAGTGCAGACCGACAGGAGCCGGATGTAGATCGCTCCTGAGAGACACAGCCAGAATACAGCAAATACAGAGGCGAATGCCAGCAGCAAACCAATGAGCTGAGAATAGGTCCCCCGTTGAAGGAATCAGAGAAAGAACTGGAAGAGCTTGAAGGGGCTCGAGACCCCAAAAGTACAACAATGTCAAGCAACCAGAGCTTCCAGGGACTAAGCCACTACCTAAAGACTATATATGGACTGACCTTGGACTCTGACCCCATAGGTAGCAATGAATATCCTAGTAAGAGCACCAGTGGAAGGGGAAGCCCTGGGTCCTGCTAAGACTGAACCCCCAGTGAACTAGACTCTGGGGGGAGGGCGGCAATGGGGGGAGGGTTGGGAGGGGAACACCCATAAGGAAGGGGAGGGGGGAGGGGGATGTTTGCCCGAAAACGGGAAAGGGAATAACACTTGAAATGTATATAAGAAATACTCAAGTTAATAAAAAAAAATAAAAAAAAAAAGAAAAGGGAGACATAACAACAGATTCAGAGGAAATTCAAAAAATCATCAGATCTTACTACAAAAACGTATATTCAACAAAACTTGAAAATCTTCAGGAAATGCACAATTTCCTAGACAGATACCAGGTACCGAAGTTAAATCAGGAACAGATAAACCAGTTAAACAACCCCATAACTCCTAAGGAAATAGAAGCAGTCATTAAAGGTCTCCCAACCAAAAAGAGCCCAGGTCCAGACGGGTTTAGTGCAGAATTCTATCAAACCTTCATAGAAGACCTCATACCAATATTATCCAAACTATTCCACAAAATTGAAACAGATGGATCACTACCTAATACCTTCTACGAAGCCACAATTACTCTTATACCTAAACCACACAAAGACACAACAAAGAAAGAGAACTTCAGACCAATTTCCCTTATGAATATCGACGCAAAAATACTCAATAAAATTCTGGCAAACCGAATTCAAGAGCACATCAAAACAATCATCCACCATGATCAAGTAGGCTTCATCCCAGGCATGCAGGGATGGTTTAATATACGGAAAACCATCAACGTGATCCATCATATAAACAAACTGAAAGAACAGAACCACATGATCATTTCATTAGATGCTGAGAAAGCATTTGACAAAATTCAATACCCCTTCATGATAAAAGTCCTGGAAAGAATAGGAATTCAAGGCCCATACCTAAACATAGTAAAAGCCATATACAGCAAACCAGTTGCTAACATTAAACTAAATGGAGAGAAAATTGAAGCAATCCCACTAAAATCAGGGACTAGACAAGGCTGCCCACTCTCTCCCTACTTATTCAATATAGTTCTTGAAGTTCTAGCCAGAGCAATCAGACAACAAAAGGAGATCAAAGGGATACAGATTGGAAAAGAAGAGGTCAAAATATCACTATTTGCAGATGACATGATAGTATATTTAAGTGATCCTAAATGTTCCACCAGAGAACTACTAAAGCTGATAAACAACTTCAGCAAAGTGGCTGGGTATAAAATTAACTCAAATAAATCAGTTGCCTTCCTCTATACAAAAGAGAAACAAGCCGAGAAAGAAATTAGGGAAACAACACCCTTCATAATAGACCCAAATAATATAAAGTACCTCGGTGTGACTTTAACCAAGCAAGTAAAAGATCTGTACAATAAGAACTTCAAGACACTGAGGAAAGAAATTGAAGAAGACCTCAGAAGATGGAAAGATCTCCCATGCTCATGGATTGGCAGGATTAATATAGTAAAAATGGCCATTTTACCAAAAGCAATCTACAGATTCAATGCAATCCCCATCAAAATACCAATCCAATTCTTCAAAGAGTTAGACAGAACAATTTGCAAATTCATCTGGAATAACAAAAAACCCAGGATAGCTAAAGCTATCCTCAACAATAAAAGGACTTCAGGGGGAATCACTATCCCTGAACTCAAGCAGTATTACAGAGCAATAGTGATAAAAACTGCATGGTATTGGTACAGAGACAGACAGATAGACCAATGGAATAGAATTGAAGACCCAGAAATGAACCCACACACCTATGGTCACTTGATTTTTGACAAAGGAGCCAAAACCATCCAATGGAAAAAAGATAGCATTTTCAGCAAATGGTGCTGGTTCAACTGGAGGGCAACATGTAGAAGAATGCAGATCGATCCATGCTTATCACCCTGTACAAAGCTTAAGTCCAAGTGGATCAAGGACCTCCACATCAAACCAGACACACTCAAACTAATAGAAGAAAAACTAGGGAAGCATCTGGAACACATGGGCACTGGAAAAAATTTCCTGAACAAAACACCAATGGCTTATGCTCTAAGATCAAGAATCGACAAATGGGATCTCATAAAACTGCAAAGCTTCTGTAAGGCAAAGGACACGGTGGTTAGGACAAAACGGCAACCAACAGATTGGGAAAAGATCTTTACCAATCCTACAACAGATAGAGGCCTTATATCCAAAATATACAAAGAACTCAAGAAGTTAGACCGCAGGGAAACAAATAACCCTATTAAAAAATGGGGTTCAGAGCTAAACACAGAATTCACAGCTGAGGAATGCCGAATGGCTGAGAAACACCTAAAGAAATGTTCAACATCTTTAGTCATAAGGGAAATGCAAATCAAAACAACCCTGAAATTTCACCTCACACCAGTGAGAATGGCTAAGATCAAAAACTCAGGTGACAGCAGATGCTGGCGAGGATGTGGAGAAAGAGGAACACTCCTCCATTGTTGGTGGGATTGCAGACTGGTAAAACCATTCTGGAAATCAGTCTGGAGGTTCCTCAGAAAATTGGACATTGAAGTGCCTGAGGATCCAGCTATACCTCTCTTGGGCATATACCCAAAAGATGCCTCAACATATAAAAGAGACACGTGCTCCACTATGTTCATCGCAGCCTTATTTATAATAGCCAGAAAATGGAAAGAACCGAGATGCCCTTCAACAGAGGAATGGATCCAGAAAATGTGGTACATCTACACAATGGAATATTACTCAGCTATCAAAAACAACGAGTCTATGAAATTCGTAGGCAAATGGTTGGAACTGGAAAATATCATCCTGAGTGAGCTAACCCAATCACAGAAAGACATACATGGTATGCACTCATTGATAAGTGGCTATTAGCCCAAATGCTTGAATTACCCTAGATCCCTAGAACAAACGAAACTCAAGACGGATGATCAAAATGTGAATGCTTCACTCCTTCTTTAAATGAGGAAAAAGAATACCCTTGGCTGGGAAGGGAGAGGCAAAGATTAAAACAGAGACTGAAGGAACACCCATTCAGAGCCTGCCCCACAGGTGGCCCATACATATACAGCCACCCAATTGGACAAGATGGATGAAGCAAAGAAGTGCAGACCGACAGGAGCCGGATGTAGATCGCTCCTGAGAGACACAGCCAGAATACAGCAAATACAGAGGCGAATGCCAGCAGCAAACCAATGAGCTGAGAATAGGTCCCCCGTTGAAGGAATCAGAGAAAGAACTGGAAGAGCTTGAAGGGGCTCGAGACCCCAAAAGTACAACAATGTCAAGCAACCAGAGCTTCCAGGGACTAAGCCACTACCTAAAGACTATATATGGACTGACCCTGGACTCTGACCCCATAGGTAGCAATGAATATCCTAGTAAGAGCACCAGTGGAAGGGGAAGCCCTGGGTCCTGCTAAGACTGAACCCCCAGTGAACTAGACTCTGGGGGGAGGGCGGCAATGGGGGGAGGGTTGGGAGGGGAACACCCATAAGGAAGGGGAGGGGGGAGGGGGATGTTTGCCCGGAAACCGGGAAAGGGAATAACACTTGAAATGTATATAAGAAATACTCAAGTTAATAAAAAAAAAATAAAAAAAAAAAAAGAAAAGGGAGACATAACAACAGATTCAGAGGAAATTCAAAAAATCATCAGATCTTACTACAAAAACGTATATTCAACAAAACTTGAAAATCTTCAGGAAATGCACAATTTCCTAGACAGATACCAGGTACCGAAGTTAAATCAGGAACAGATAAACCAGTTAAACAACCCCATAACTCCTAAGGAAATAGAAGCAGTCATTAAAGGTCTCCCAACCAAAAAGAGCCCAGGTCCAGACGGGTTTAGTGCAGAATTCTATCAAACCTTCATAGAAGACCTCATACCAATATTATCCAAACTATTCCACAAAATTGAAACAGATGGATCACTACCGAATACCTTCTACGAAGCCACAATTACTCTTATACCTAAACCACACAAAGACACAACAAAGAAAGAGAACTTCAGACCAATTTCCCTCATGAGTATCGACGCAAAAATACTCAACAAAATTCTGGCAAACCGAATTCAAGAGCACATCAAAACAATCATCCACCATGATCAAGTAGGCTTCATCCCAGGCATGCAGGGATGGTTTAATATACGGAAAACCATCAACGTGATCCATTATATAAACAAACTGAAAGAACAAAACCACATGATCATTTCATTAGATGCTGAGAAAGCATTTGACAAAATTCAACACTCCTTCATGATAAAAGTCCTGGAAAGAATAGGAATTCAAGGCCCATACCTGAACATGGTAAAAGCCATATACAGCAAACCAGTTGCTAACATTAAACTAAATGGAGAGAAACTTGAAGCAATCCCACTAAAATCAGGGACTAGACAAGGCTGCCCACTCTCTCCCTACTTATTCAATATAGTTCTTGAAGTTCTAGCCAGAGCAATCAGACAACAAAAGGATGTCAAGGGGATACAGATCGGAAAAGAAGAAGTCAAAATATCACTATTTGCAGATGATATGATAGTATATTTAAGTGATCCCAAAAGTTCCACCAGAGAACTACTAAAGCTGATAAACAACTTCAGCAAAGTGGCTGGGTATAAAATTAACTCAAATAAATCATTTGCCTTCCTCTATCAAGGACCTCCACATCAAAGCAGACACACTCAAACTAATAGAAAGACCTGGAAGATCTTGAAGGGGCTCGAGACCCCATATGTACAACAATGCTAAGCAACCAGAGCTTCCAGGGACTAAGCCACTACCTAAAGACTATACATGGACTGACCCTGGACTCTGAACTCATAGGTAGCAATGAATATCCTAGTAAGAGCACCAGTGGAAGGGGAAGCCCTGTGTCCTGCTAAGACTGAACCCCCAGTGAACTAGACTGTTGGGGGGAGGGCGGCAATGGGGGGAGGGTTGGGAGGGGAACACCCATAAGGAAGGGGAGGGGGGAGAGGGGGTGTTTGCCCAGAAACTGGGAAAGGGAATAACACTCGAAATGTATATAAGAAATACTCAAGGTAATAATAATAAAAAAAAGGATGTTGAACATTTCTTTAGGTATTTCTCAGACATTTTATATTACTCAGCTGAGAATTCTTTGTTTAGTTTGGTACCCCATTTTCTAATAGAATTATTTGATTCTCTGAAGTCTAACTTCTTGAGTTCTTTGTATATATTGGATATTAGCCCTCTATTGGATGTAGCATTGGTAAAGATCTTTTCCCAATCTGTTGGTTGATGTTTTGTCCTAATGACAGTGTCCTTTGCCTTACAGATGCTTTGCAGTTTTATGAGGTTCCATTTGTTGATTTTTGATCTTAGAGTATAAACCATTGGTGTTCTTTTCAGGAAAATTTCCCCAGCACCTATGTGTTCAAGAATCTTCCCAACTTTTTTTTCTGTTAGCTTGATTGTATCTGGCTTTCTGTGGGGGTCCTTGATCCACTTGCACTTGAGCTTTGTACAGTGTGATAAAAATAGATTGATTTGCATTCTTCTACATACTGAACTCCAATTGAACCAGTACCATTTGTTGAAAATGCTATCTTTTTTCCACTGGATGGTTTTAGCTCCTTTGTCAAAGATCAAGTGACAATGGGTATGTGGCTTCACTTATGGATCTTCAATTCTATTTTATTGATATACCTGCCTGTCTCTGTTTCAATACCATGCAGTTTTTATCACTATTGCTCTGTAATACTGCTTGAGTTCAGGGATAGTGATTCCCCCTGAAGTCCTTTTATTGTTGAGGATAGCTTAAGCCATGGCCATTTTTACTATATTAATCCTGCCCATCTATCAGCATGGGAGTTCTTTCCATCTTCTCAGGTCTTCTTCAGTTTCTTTCTTCAGAGACTTGAAGTTCTTGTCATACAGATCTTTCACTTTCTTACATGATAACCTAATTCCTGTGGTGCCTTTTATTCCAAGTCATGAGCTTGGCCTTTGAGATTGGTATTGAAAAAACATTGTCCCAAGTATCTCTGCTTACTGACAAGTTCCAGGGTTGTTCTTTTTTGTTTTGTTTTGTATTTATCTTCATTTAGAAGCTTGGAAACACAAAAGTTCATAAAATGTAGTTTTTCAGAAAGCCATGGCATTGCTATGAAAGGAAAAAGCATAGTGTCTTTAGTTCAGCAAGAGTTTCATGAAGCTCTTTGCAGATAAAATAGGCAGTGGATTGTTTTTGTCTGCAGAATTTGTTTTGGGTCATGGTATGGAGATTAGTGACTCAGCATCATTTGCTGCTCCTGATACATAAAGATTAATATGGCTACATTATATCAATTACTGAGCATGTACACATTATCTCAGTTACTGTTATAAACTTTTTTAATACTATTAACTCTTTTCTTCATAATTTATTTTTTAATTTGTGTTATTCACATTTTAACTCACATCTTCTCCTAGTCCTGCCTTTTCAAATCCCTCCTTCATTACCTTTTCTCAGTTCCTCCTTCTCTTGTCCTCAGAGAAGGGGAAGCCCCCCTTGGCTACCACCTCACCCTAGGACATCTAGTCCAAACCAGACTTAGCCCTTCTCTCCCACTGAGGCCCAACCAGGCAGTCCAAGTAGGGGAAGGGGATTCAATGTCAGACAACAGAGGCAAAGAAAGTTCCCACTCAAATTATTAGGGAACCCACATAAACATCAAGCTATGTATCTGTTATAAATGTGTAAGGGGGCTAGATCCAGCCTTTGAATGCTCTTTGATTGGTGGTTCAGTCTCTGGTGGTTCAGTCTCTATGAGGCCCCATGGGCCCAGCTTAGTCCCTCCAGGTTGCTCACTTTTATTGCTATTTTACTGTTCCATTTTTATGATTTAATTTCTTTAACAGCCAAACCAATTTCTTCTCATACTCACTCATCTCCGAGTGACTTTCATTTTTATTTAATATTTTAATTGATTCTTTGTGAATTTCATGTCATGTATCCTAATCCCACTCATCTTCCCTTTCTTCCACATCTACCCCTTTGCAACTTCTCCCCTAAACAAAGAAACAACAACAAAAAAAGCAAAACAAACTAACAACAAAACCCACATATTTCCATGGAAGCTAGAGTGTGTCACAGCTTCCATAATCATTGCAATTAGTCAATGGCTTGTTCTAGGTTTCTGGCTTCTGTCACACTTTCATTACTGGATTCTCACCAGGGGACTCATCTTGGATATGATGTTGTTGCCCTGTGCCATGGAGATCCTGCAGCATTAGTTCTACAGGACTGGCTCCTTCAGGTGCTCCAGCAGTTCATAGATGGGATAGATGGCGGGGTGAGTTAACTCAAAGACCTAGATCTGGTGTTTGGGTAGTAAATGAGTTGGTCTGGCTACCAGTTCTCCTGCATTCACACCACCAGAACTAGCTCTCTTGCTTTGTCCAAGTGAGGGGCACAGCCAGCTCTCTGTGTGTGGAAGGTGGTGAGGGATGGGACCAGCTTGTCCATGCTCATGCCATTAGGGCCATCTCTCCTGCTGCTGCCAGGCCAGTGACCCTGACATGGCCCTTGGTGGAGGTATGGGCCAGGAATTCATCATGGCCTCAGTGGTAGCCCAGGCTACTCACATAAGGTTGTTCCTCACCAATCTCATATCTCCAGTTCTGCCTTTTTTAAAATGGTGCACAACCTGTTGTGCTTCCCTTTCCCATCCCTCCATCACATACTTTATCATTGTAGTGGCGCCCACACATACTGACATCTACTGATGTCTACACTGACATCTTATTTTGAAAGATAGGATGGTTGAGTGTTTGTACATCCCTTAGATTCCAAACTTGGTCAAAGTTGTTGGGAGCAGCCTCATGTTAGATCTAAGCAATCATACTTAAGCCTGCAGCTCTGCTTGAATTTAAAAGATAGATATAGATCTTGTTGTTAGGTCGCTTAGCGCTGGTGGTTAGGTCACTTAACAACCCTCCCTGTACTGTTCCCAGTCAGTTGATTTACCCAGCCAACATCCTGTTCTTTGAGCCAAGCTCATTCCTTTGTGGTTACTTAACCTCACCCCACATCCTGCTTCTACCAGTATAACTTCTGCCTGGGAAAAATTAAAAATTGTCAGCTTGATCAGATCTCCTGTCTTGCTGTCCATTCTTTGTGTCTCTTGTTCCCCATTCTCTACTAGGTGGTCCCCAGCCTCTGTTGACTGACCTGTTGGATGGGGCCAACTGGTGCCCGAACAGGGAACTTTGGATGTTGCAGAGGAGAGAATGCCACTCATCAGTGGAGGATAGGCCTATCCACTCATCACAGAAGCACCAGAGAGTGTCTTCAGCTCATTATGATGCCACTGTGAGACAGTCCTGGAGATTTTAGTGTGGCACAGATCTTTTTTTTTTTTATTAACTTGAGTGTTTATTATTTACATTTCGAGTGTTATTCCCTTTCCCGGTTTCCAGGCAAACATCCCCCTAATCCCTCCCCCTCCCCTTCTTTATGGGTGTTCCCCTCCCCACCCTCCCCCCATTACTGCCCTCCCCCCAACAATCACGTTCACTGGGGGTTCAGTCTTAGCAGGACCAAGGGCTTCCCCTTCCACTGGTGATCTTACTAGAATATTCATTGCTACCTATGAGGTCAGAGTCCAGGGTCAGTCCATGTATAGTCTTTAGGTTAGTCCCTGGAAGCTCTGGTTGATTGGCATTGTTGTTCATAAGGGGTATCGAGTTCCTTAAGCTCTTCGAGTTCTTTCTCTGATTCCTTCAACAGGGGTCCCGTTCTCAGTTCAGTGGTTTGCTGCTGGCATTCGCCCCTGTATTTGCTGTATTCTGGCTGTGTCTCTCAGGAGCAATATACATCCGGCTCCTGTCGGCCTGCACTTCTTTGCTGCATTCATCTTGTCTAATTGGATGGCTGTATATGTATGGGCCACATGTGGGGCAGGCTCTGAATGGTGTTCCTTCTGTGTCTGTTTTAATCTTTGCCTCTCTATTCCCTGCCAAAGGTATTCTTGTTCCACTTTTAAAGAAGGAGTGAAGCATTCACATTTTGATCATCTGTCTTGAGTTTCATTTGTTCTAGGCATCTAGGGTAATTCAAGCATTTGGGCTAATAGCCACTTATCAGTGAGTGCATACCATGTATGTCTTTCTGTGTTTGGGTTAGCTCACTCAGGATGATATTTTCCAGTTCCAACCATTTGCCTACGAATTTCATAAAGTCGTTGTTTTTGATAGCTGAGTAATATTCCATTGTGTAGATGTACCACATTTTCTGTATCCATTCCTCTGTTGAAGGGCATCTGGGTTCTTTCCAGTTTCTGGCTATTATAAATAAGGCTGCAATGAACATAGTGGAGCACGTGTCTTCTTTATATGTTGGGGCATCTTTTGGGTATATGCCCAAGAGAGGTATAGCTGGATCCTCAGGCAGTTCAATGTCCAATTTTCTGAGGATCCTCCAGACTGATTTCCAGAATGGTTGTACCAGTTTGCAATCCCACCAACAATGGAGGAGTGTTCCTCTTTCTCCACATCCTCGCCAGCAGGTGTTGTCCCCTGAGTTTTTGATCTTAGCTATTCTCACTGGTGTGAGGTGAAATCTCAGGGTTGTTTTGATTTGCATTTCCCTTATGACTAAAGATGTTGAACATTTCTTTAGGTGTTTCTCAGCCATTCGGCATTCCTCAGCTGTGAATTCTTTGTTTAGCTCTGGGCCCCATTTTTTAATAGGGTTATTTGTTTCCCTGCGGTCTAACTTCTTGAGTTCTTTGTATATTTTGGATATAAGGCCTCTATCTGTTGTAGGATTGGTAAAGATCTTTTCCCAATCTGTTGGTTGCCGTTTTGTCCTAACCACAGTGTCCTTTGCCTTACAGAAGCTTTGCAGTTTTATGAGATCCCATTTGTCAATTCTTGATCTTAGAGCGTAAGCCATTGGTGTTTTGTTCAGGAAATTTTTTCCAGTGCCCATGTGTTCCAGATGCTTCCCTAGTTTTTCTTCTATTAGTTTGAGTGTGTCTGGTTTGATGTGGAGATCCTTGATCCACTTGGACTTAAGCTTTGTACAGGGTGATAAGGATGGATCGATCTGCATTCTTCTACATGTTGCCCTCCAGTTGAACCAGCACCATTTGCTGAAAATGCTATCTTTTTTCCATTGGATGGTTTTGGCTCCTTTGTCAAAAATCAAGTGACCATAGGTGTGTAGGTTCATTTCTGGATTTTCAATTCTATTCCATTGGTCTATCTGTCTGTCTCTGTACCAATACCATGCAGTTTTTATCACTGTTGCTCTGTAATACTGCTTGAGTTCAGGGATAGTGATTCCCCCTGAAGTCCTTTTATTGTTGAGGATAGCTTAAGCTATCCTGGGTTTTTTGTTATTCCAGATGAATTTGCAAATTGTTCTGTCTAACTCTTTGAAGAATTGGATTGGTATTTTGATGGGGATTGCATTGAATCTGTAGATTGCTTTTGGTAAAATGGCCATTTTTACTATATTAATCCTGCCAATCCATGAGCATGGGAGATCTTTCCATCTTCTGAGGACTTCTTCAATTTCTTTCCTCAGTGTCTTGAAGTTCTTATTGTACAGATCTTTTACTTGCTTGGTTAAAGTCACACCGAGGTACTTTATATTATTTCGGTCTATTATGAAAGGTGTCGTTACCCTAATTTCTTTCTCGGCTTGTTTCTCTTTTGTATAGAGGAAGGCAACTGATTTATTTGAGTTAATTTTATACCCAGCCACTTTGCTGAAGTTGTTTATCAGCTTTAGTAGTTCTCTGGTGGAACTTTTGGGATCACTTAAATATACTATCATATCATCTGCAAATAGTGATATTTTGACTTCTTCTTTTCCGATCTGTATCCCCTTGACCTCCTTTTGTTGTCTGATTGCTCTGGCTAGAACTTCAAGAACTATATTGAATAAGTAGGGAGAGAGTGGGCAGTCTTGTCTAGTCCCTGATTTTAGTGGGATTGCTTCAAGTTTCTCTCCATTTAGTTTAATGTTAGCAACTGGTTTGCTGTATATGGCTTTTACTATGTTCAGGTATGGGCCTTGAATTCCTATTCTTTCCAGGACTTTTATCATGAAGGGGTGTTGAATTTTGTCAAATGCTTTCTCAGCGTCTAATGAAATGATCATGTGGTTTTGTTCTTTCAGTTTGTTTATATAATGGATCACGTTGATGGTTTTCCGTATATTAAACCATCCCTGCATGCCTGGGATGAAGCCTACTTGATCATGGTGGATGATTGTTTTGATGTGCTCTTGAATTCGGTTTGCCAGAATTTTGTTGAGTATTTTTGCGTCGATACTCATGAGGGAAATTGGTCTGAAGTTCTCTTTCTTTGTTGTGTCTTTGTGTGGTTTAGGTATAAGAGTAATTGTGGCTTCGTAGAAGGTATTCGGTAGTGATCCATCTGTTTCAATTTTGTGGAATAGTTTGGATAATATTGGTATGAGGTCTTCTATGAAGGTTTGATAGAATTCTGCACTAAACCCGTCTGGACCTGGGCTCTTTTTGGTTGGGAGACCTTTAATGACTGCTTCTATTTCCTTAGGAGTTATGGGGTTGTTTAACTGGTTTATCTGTTCCTGATTTAACTTCGGTACCTGGTATCTGTCTAGGAAATTGTCCATTTCCTGAAGATTTTCAAGTTTTGTTGAATATAGATTTTTATAGTAAGATCTGATGATTTTTTGAATTTCCTCTGAATCTGTTGTTATGTCTCCCTTTTCATTTCTGATTTTGTTAATTTGGACGCACTCTCTGTGTCCTCTCGTTAGTCTGGCTAAGGGTTTATCTATCTTGTTGATTTTCTCAAAGAACCAACTTTTGGTTCTGTTGATTCTTTCTATGGTCCTTTTTGTTTCTACTTGGTTGATTTCAGCTCTGAGTTTGATTATTTCCTGCCTTCTACTCCTCCTGGGTGTATTTGCTTCTTTTTGTTCTAGATCTTTTAGGTGTGCTGTCAAGCTGCTGACATATGCTCTTTCCTGTTTCTTTCTGCAGGCACTCAGCACTATGAGTTTTCCTCTTAGCACAGCTTTCATTGTGTCCCATAAGTTTGGGTATGTTGTACCTTCATTTTCATTAAATTCTAAGAAGTTTTTAATTTCTTTCTTTATTTCTTCCTTGACCAGGTTATCATTGAGTAGAGCATTGTTCAATTTCCAAGTATATGTGGACATTCTTCCTTGATTGTTATTGAAGACCAGTTTTAGGCTGTGGTGGTCCGATAGCACGCATGGGATTATTTCTATCTATCTGTACCTGTTGAGGCCCGTTTTTTGACCAATTATATGGTCAATTTTGGAGAAAGTACCATGAGGAGCTGAGAAGAAGGTATATCCTTTTGTTTTAGGATAGAATGTTCTATAAATATCCGTTAGGTCCATTTGACTCATGACTTCTCTTAGTCTGTCTACATCTCTGTTTAATTTCTGTTTCCATGATCTGTCCATTGAAGAGAGTGGGGTGTTGAAATCTCCCACTATTATTGTGTGAGGTGCAATGTGTGTTTTGAGCTTTAGTAAGGTTTCTTTTACGTATGTAGGTCCCCTTGTATTTGGGGCATAGATATTTAGGATTGAGAGTTCATCTTGGTGGATTTTTCTTTTGATGAATATGAAGTGTCCTTCCTTATCTTTTTTGATGACTTTTAGTTGGAAATTGATTTTATTTGATATTAGAATGGCTACTCCAGCTTGCTTCTTCTGACCATTTGCTTGGAAAGTTGTTTTCCAGCCTTTCACTCTGAGGTAGTGTCTGTCTTTGTCTCTGAGGTGTGTTTCCTGTAGGCAGCAGAATGCAGGGTTCTCGTTGCGTATCCAGTTTGTTAATCTATGTCTTTTTATTGGGGAGTTGAGGCCATTGATGTTGAGAGATATTAAGGAATAGTGATTATTGCTTCCCGTCTTATTCATATTTGGATGTGAGGTTATGTTTGTGTGCTTTCTTTCTCTTTGTTTTGTTGCCAAGATGATTAGTTTCTTGCTTCTTCTAGGGTATAGCTTGCCTCCTTTTGTTGGGCTTTACCATTTATTATCCTTTGTAGTGCTGGATTTGTAGAAAGATATTGTGTAAATTTGGTTTTGTCATGGAATATCTTGGTTTCTCCATCTATGTTAATTGAGAGTTTTGCAGGATACAGTAACCTGGGCTGGCATTTGTGTTCTCTTAGGGTCTGTATGACATCAGTCCAGGATCTTCTGGCCTTCATAGTTTCTGGCAAGAAGTCTGGTGTGATTCTGATAGGTCTGTCTTCATATGTTACTTGACCTTTTTCCCTTACTGCTTTTAATATTCTTTCTTTATTTTGTGCATTTGGTGTTTTGACAATTATGTGACGGGAGGTGTTTCTTTTCTGGTCCAATCTACTTGGAGTTCTGTAGGTATCTTGTATGCCTATGGGTATCTCTTTTTTTAGGTTAGGGAAGTTTTCTTCTATGATTTTGTTGAAAATATTTACTGGTCCTTTGAGCTGGGAGTCTTCACTCTCTTCTATACCTATTATCCTTAGGTTTGATCTTCTCATTGAGTCCTGGATTTCCTGTATGTTTTGGACCAGTAGCTTTTTCCGCTTTACATTATCTTTGACAGTTGTGTCAATGATTTCTATGGAATCTTCTGCTCCTGAGATTCTCTCTTCCATCTCTTGATTTCTGTTGGTGAGGCTTGTATCTACAGCTCCTTGTCTCTTCTTTTGGTTTTCTATATCCAGGGTTGTTTCCATGTGTTCTTTCTTGATTGCTTCTATTTCCATTTTTAATTCCTTCAACTGTTTGATTGTGTTTTCCTGGAATTCTTTCAGGGATTTCTGCGATTCTTTCAGGGATTTTTGCGATTCCTCTCTGAAGGCTTCTACTTGTTTATTAATGTTTTCCTGTGTTTCCCTAAGGGCGTTCTTCACGTCTTTCTTGAAGTCCTCCAGCATCATGATCAAATATGATTTTGAAACTAGATCTTGCTTTTCTGGTGTGTTTGGATATTCCATGTTTGTTTTGGTGGGAGAATTGGGCTCCGATGATGGCATGTAGTCTTGGTTTCTGTTGCTTGGGTTCCTGCGCTTGCCTCTCGCCATCAGATTATCTCTAGTGTTACTTTGTTCTGCTATTTCTGACAGTGGCTAGACTGTCTTATAAGCCTGTGTGTCAGGAGTGCTGTAGACCTGTTTTCCTCTCTTTCAGTCAGTTATGGGGACAGTGTGTTCTGCTTTCGGGCGTGTAGTTTTTCCTCTCTACAGGTCTTCAGCTGTTCCTGTGGGCCTGTGTCTTGAGTTCACCAGGCAGCTTTCTTGCAGCAGAAAAGTTGGTCTTACCTGTGGTCCTGAGGCTCAAGTTCGCTCGTGGGGTGCTGTCCACGGGCTCTCTGTAGCGGCAGCAACCAGGAAGACCTGTGCTGCCCCTTCCGGGAGCTCAGTGCACCAGGGTTCCAGACGGCCTTTGGTGTTTTCCTCTGGTGTCCGAGATGTGTGCACAGAGAGCAGTCTCTTCTGGTTTCCCAGGCTTGTCTGCCTCTCTGAAAGTTCAGCTCTCCCTCCCACGGGATTTGGGTGCAGAGAACTGTTTATCCAGTCTGTTTCCTTCAGGTTCCGGCGGTGTCTCAGGCAGGGGTCCTGCCGCTCCTGGGCCCTCCCCCACGGGAGCCCAGAGGCCTTATACAGTTTCCTCTTGGGCCAGGGATTTGGGCAGGGGTGGGCAGTTTTGGTCGTCTCTTCCGCTCTGCAGCCTCAGGAGTGCCCACCTGATCAGGCGGTGAGGTCTCTTTCCCACAGGGTCTGGGAGCAGAGAGCTGCTGCGGGCCGGGATCCGCGGGTGTGGGATCTCCAGCAAACACAGGACGTGCCCGGTCCTAGATGAACTCTGCCTCTGTGTGTCCCGATCTCACCAGGCAGCTGTCTTGCAGCAGACAAGTTGGTCTTACCTGTGGTCCCGAGGCTCAAGTTTGCTCGCGGGGTGCTGCCCACGTGCTCTCTGCAGCGGCAGCAACCAGGAAGACCTGTGCCGCCCCTTCCGGGAGCTTCAGTGCACCAGGGTTCCAGATGGCCTTTGGTGTTTTCCTCTGGCGTCCGAGATGTATGTACAGAGAGCAGTCTCTTCTGGTTTCCCAGGCTTGTCTGCCTCTCTGAATGTTCAGCTTTCCCTCCCACGGGATTTGGGTGCAGAGAACTGTTTATCCGGTCTGTTTCCCTCAGGTTCCGGCGGTGTCTCAGGCAGGGGTCCTGCTGCTCCTGGGCCCTCCCCCTCGGGAGCCCAGAGGCCTTATACAGTTTCCTCTTGGGCCAGGGATGTGGGCAGGGGTGCGCAGTGTTGGTGGTCTCTTCCGCTCTGCAGCCTCAGGAGTGCCCACCTGATCAGGCAGTGAGGTCTCTTTCCCACAGGGTCTGGGAGCAGAGAGCTGCTGCGGGCGGGGATCCGCGGGCGTGGGACCTCCGGCAAACACAGGACGTGCCGTGGCACAGATCTTAAGATAAGTGATGGGACAAGCATCCTCTAAGCAGTTACCTTTTGTTTCCAGACTCAAGGATTCCCTCAAGTTGCGAGGAACTAGGATTATGAAAAAGGATCTAAAGAAAAATTTGGACTTTGTGAGAGATATTTGCCCATGGTTCCCCCAGGAAGGAACAATTGATGAGAAGCAGTGGCGTAGAGTTGGTGATTGTTTCAAAGACTATTATGAGACTTTCAATCCTGAGAAAATTCTGGTCACTGCCTTCAATTACTGGTCTCTTATTAATGAGAACCTTAGGACCACTCCTGAGTGGCCTGACCTTCAACACTTGGTCACAGAAGGGGAATGTTCATTAAGAGAACATTCCTTGAGGCCTGTCTCCCTCCCCTCATCTACTGGCCCTATTTTGGGAGAAGAGTTGGTCTCCAGCATTAAGTCACCTTCCCAGTCGGTAATTATTGACATGGAAAAGGCCTCTAATCCTATCCTTGCTAGACCTATCTTCACAATACAAATCCAAAAGGCAGCTTTATCTTACCTTTCAAGATTTAGGCAATGATGGTGTTGTCGCGTCCCGTTCCCCCCTCCACCTTATGGCACCCTAGATGCAATCCTTGATTCACCTCCTGTCTCCAATGCCTGTCATCAGCTGACCAATGACGTGGTGTCACTGAGATACATGATCGAGACTAGAAAAGCCTGGCTTAAAGCCTCAGGCCAGGGTAAAAATCAAGAAAGAAAACCCCATAAGGTTCTAGCCTTTCCTCTCTCTTTACGGAGTGTGTCTAAGGTCGTCAGAGACCTCTCCACCCCAGGTAACCTGGAAAAAGAAGAGGACTTGGTGACTGATGATGATGACAAGGACATTGATGATGAGCCTCACCCCAACTCACAGGGAGCAAGAGATTATCCCACAGCCCCTGTGGTGACCAGCTTTGTGTCTCCCACTGTTCACATGCCTAACACACTGAGTTACCACTATCAGCCTCTATTAAATTTTAGTAAAGCTCAAAACAGCAGTATCAAATTATGGTCCTGTAGCCCCTTTCACATTGGCATTCCTAGAATCCTCTTCTGAGCTATGGCTCACGCCAAGAGACTTTTCTCAGTTTGCTCGAGCCGCACTCTCAGGAGGTGACTTTGTGCTTTGGAAGCATGATGTGGTGTGGTCAATATTCTGGACCTCCACCGCCATTTGGTGGCCTACTTCACTCCACCCAGACCTCTGTAAACTAGCCCTTGGGGCCTGAGCCCCTTGGGGCCTTGAACATCGGCTTGAGCTTCAAATTGCCCCAGAGGATAACATGTCCAACACCTAGAGCAATCAGGCCCAAAATTTGTTCATTTTGGTCTGCAGGTCTGTCAAGCCTGGCTGCAATAATGTAATAAGACGCATCTTGCTCCAGGCCACTGACTTTTATGTATGCCCTGGATACCACAGGGGTCGTGCTCTCCTCAATAAATGTGGTGGCAAGTCAGATCACTATTGTGCTGTCTGGGGATGCAAGACCACAGGAAGAACTTATTGGGGACCATCCTACTCTTGGGATTAAATCATAGTGTCTAGGAATTTCTCCCACCTCTCTAACTCTATCCTCCACAACCTCCTCTGTAGGAGCAGTGAGCCTTCCACCTTGGGCTAGTGTCTTATCCTAAATATTATAGATTCACAGACCACACAAAGGACAAAGACTGGACACACAGCTTCTCCTGGGGCCTCCGTCTATATCATTCTGGGACAGACACAGGTCTCATTTTTACCATCAAACTTCTCAAGGAACACTTCCATGATTCCAGACCAATACTAATTGTGCCTAATCCCATCTTAGTACCTCCACCTCAACCTCCTAAAAAACTGCTGTCCTCTGCTAACCATGTTCCCACACTGCCACTCCCCTCTTTTCACTGTAGCCAATTTACCTCCCCCTGTTCAAACAAAAGAACCTAATCCTCACCCTAATAAATCAAACCTTTCTTACACTTAATGCTACCTCCCTTGACCTTGTGGACGATTGCTGGCTATGTCATCACTCTCAGCCACCCTTCTACGAGGGGATCGCTATTCCTGGTACATTTTTTTTTTTACCATCAATGATTCTCGACATTGCCGCTAACAACCTGGAGAGTGGAATGGTTTGTTCTCTCCCAGGTATCTGGATTGGCCCTTTGTGTCGCCCTTATAAACTCACCCTTCACAGTATGCCCACCTTTGTAATCTCACCCTTCCCCCTGATAAAAATAGCCAATACCTGCTGCCCCCTAATGACCCCTAGTAGTTTGCCTTGATGGTCTTACTCCCTGCCTTTCAACTGAGGCTTTCTCCCCAGAAAGTTCTGACTTTTGCATTCTTGTACAATTAGTCCCTTGACTAATCTACTACCATTCAGAGGAATTTTTTCATCTCTGGGAATCAGTCTTCTGACCCACCTCCTGCTTTGGTCTGTCAGCGACGAGGACCCATTTCCGCCATAACCATATCAGTGCTCCTCGGCCTTAGTGCCGTGGGAGCAGGGACAGGTATCTCTTTACTTGTTCTCTCTAAATCCAGGTATCAAGAAGTCAGCGCTACCATCGATGACAGTGTCCAAAGACTCTAACAAGGGGTCGACGATCTTTCTGACTCCCTCTCTTTCCTCACAGAAGTGGTCCTTCAGAATCACAGAGGACTCGATCTGCTCTTTTTACAACAGGGAGGACTCTGTTCAGCACTCAAAGAAGAGTGCTGCTTCTATATAGATAAGACAGGCAGGATGAAGGAGCGTATGAAAAAGGTTAGAGAATGCTTAGAAAAGAGGAAGAGAGAGAGAGAGAGAGAGAGAGAGAGAGAGAGAGAGAGAGAGAGAGAGAGAAAGAGAGAAAGATGAGAGCCGGTATCCCCATGGCTTTCCACTTTATTACTCTCCATTTAAGACCACTAGTAGGGCTGTTTTTGCTTATTTCTTTTGGCCCTTGGGCTCTTAATAGACTTATCAGCCTTGTAAAGCGGTAAATAAATGATTTAGCAGCTAAACCCATACAGATTCATTATCATAGATTGGCTATGGAGGGTCAAGAAGCCCAGGATGAAGGCACTAATCCATCTTGGGTGTTCTCTAATCCCATCTCCACCCAACCATTTCTGCCCCTGGACTAGATAAGGGGAGGCTGCCCAGGCCCTCTGCCTTCTTAGTGGTAGAGCTTCTTGGTTAGGGTTGTGAGGTGAAGCACTGCAAGGGGACACTTCTGTCATAATTATAAAGCTCCTGAGCCCCCTGAGGTACAAGCCTGACTGCATAGGAGTTGATGTCAAAAAGAACTTTCCCCTCTCCAGGAAAAAGACATCGGGACAGGTATGATGCCTAGGCCTCACTGGACTACACCAGAGGTTCGGGGTGAGGGGGATTGGTGTCATTACAAGGTCCCCTCTGGCTATTGGAGGTCAGGCCTCTATCCCTGCCCTAGCAAAGATTGTTACCACCATGGTCCTTCTAAGAAAAGTAAAACGGGGAGATGTTGGGAGCAGCCTCATGTTAGATTTAAGCAACCAATCTTAAGCCTGCAGTTCTGCTTGAATTTAAAAGATAGATATAGATCTTGTTGTTAGGTCACTTAGCATTGGTGGTTAGGTCACTTAACAACCCTCCCTGTACTATTCCTCCTGCTGACTAATTTACCCAGTCAACATCCTGTTCAGAGTCAAGCTCATTCCTTTGTGGTTACCTAACCCCACCCCACATCCTGCTTTTACCAGTATAACTTCTGCCTGAGAAAAATTAAAAATTGTTAGCTTGATCAGACCTCCTCTCTTGCTGTCCGTTTTTTGTCTCTTGCCCCCATCCTCTCCTAGGTGGTCCCCAGCCTCTGTTGGCTGCCCCGAGGGAAGGGGCAAAAGTAAAACATAGCATAGAAAAACTCCAATTCAAAAGAGAGTCATCCAGTCTCATAGCTGAAACCACAACCGAGAGAGACTGCCAACAGGCCAATAATGAGAAGTCACTATAACATGAGTTGAGTCAGTTGTGAGTCTCCTCCCTGTAGGTACTGTTCATCTTCCTGGACTAGAGTTCAGCCCTGGGAGTCACAGTGGCTCACAAGTGTTCACAATTTTCTCAAAGGGAAAGGCCACTGGCACTTGTGTTTGTCACTGGCACCATTGATGGACAGAGTAGTTCACCATTTCCCAAGGAGCAAGAATAGCAATGGCCTTCACGACTGCAGTTTCGCTTCTCTTCATGGCACCCACATTGCTTAGCTTCTCTTCCACTTTCATCTCTCCACCGTTTGCATGCTTCCTTTTCTCCCTCCACTCCACCACCTACTTTCATACTTCTGTCATGTCCAGCCTGCTGAGGGCCAAGAACAGCCCACAGTATTGTCTCTCCATGTGACTTTCTAAATGCAACACTGCCTTTGTTTTAAGAACTAGTAATAGCTAACAAGTAGCATATGTATGAGATATAATTTTGTTTTTCACATGATAGAAATGAAAGACACAGATTGCTAAGACTCATACTGATGGTAAAAGTGAATTAGAAACATCACTAGTATCCTGTGCATGTACAGGCTTGTCCCCTTGCTAGGGCTCCCTCTAGTGGTGAACAGCGGTACTGCACATGTGCGGTTTATGCACCAGGTGTCAGTTGACCGTTAATATGCTAATGAGGTGATTCATTCTCCGCCAATTCCTGGAGGACAAGTAGTGGGGTGATCCATGCCCCACCAATCCCTGAGAGATAATTAGCATATTGTTGTGTATATAAGTCGAGCGACTTTGCTGCTCGAAGTCCCTGTTCAAGAGAGCTGTAACACTAAGAGAGCTGTAACACTAAGAAGAGCTGTAACACAGTAAAGGCTTGTTCGCAGAAGAATCCTGTTGCCGCGCGTCGTTCTTGCTGGCGGGACATTGGGCGCGCGACATTGGGTCTGTTATTGGTTGGCCATTCAATCAGTTTCTGCTCCACACCCTGTGCCTGCATTTCTTGTAGACAGGAAAAATTTGGGTCAAAAGTTTTGTGTGCGGGTTCGTGTCTCAATCATTTCATTGGGGGTTCCTCCCCATTCCCTCTCCCACCTAGTTTCCTAACTCCATTTGCCTTCTATGACTATTTTATTCTCACTTCTATGTGAGATTCAAGCATTGTACTTGGGCCTTCCTACTTGTATAGTTTCTTTGGGTCTGTGGAGTGCAGCACAGACATCTTGTATTTTATGGCTAATATACACTTATAAATGAGTACATACCATGCATGTCCTTCGAGGACTGGGTTATTTCACTCAGGATGCTATTCTCAAGTTCCATCCATTTGCCCACAAAATTCATGTCTTTTCTTCATTTTTTAAGTTATCTTTTTTCCTTTTATTAAATATAGTTCTTTTCACATACATCACCACCACTACCACCACCACCACCACCACCACCACCACCACCACCACCACCACCATAATCATTATCTACATATTATTCACTTTACATCCTACTCACTGCTCCCTCCCAGTCATCCCCATTTCTGCAATCCCTTTCCCATATCCTCTGAGCAGGTGGGGGCCCCCTGGGTCTATCCCTACCACGGCTGGCATATCAAGTCTCCCTGAGGTGAGGTACATACTCTCCCACTGAGGCCAGACAAGGCAGTCCAGTTAGAAGAACATATCCCAGGCAATAGCTTTTGGGATAACTGTCTCTCCAGTTGTTTGAGACATGAAGACCAAGCTGAACATCACTACGTATGAGCAGGGAGGCCTAGGTCCAGACTGTGTATGTTCTTTGAATGGTGGTTCAGTCTCTGAGAGGCCTAATGGTCCAGGTTAGTTGATTCTGCTGGTCTTCCTGTAGAAGTTTTATCTCCTTAGGGGCTGCAATCCTTTCTCCTGTTCTTTTATAAGAGTCTCCAAACAACTAATTTCTTTGAGTTAATTTTGTATCTAGCCACTTTTCTGAAGGAGTTTAGCAGGTATAGGAGTTCTCCAGTAGAATTTTTGGGGTAGCTTATGTATACTATTATATCATCTGCAAATAGTGACACTTTGATTTCTTCCCTTTCAATTTGTATCCCCTTGATTTCTTTTAGTTGTTTTATTGCTCTGGCTAGAACTTCAAGTATGATATTGGATAGATAGGGAGAAAATAGGTAATCTTGTCTCTGATTTAGTGGAATTTTTAAAAGTTTATCTCCATTTAGCATGATGTTGTCTTTTGACTTGCTGTGTATCACTTTGATTATATTTAGGTATGTGTCCTGGATCCCTGATTTCTCTAATACCTTTAATATGAAGGAGTCCTGGATTTTATCCTTTTATTCTTTTAAGAATCTAATGAGATAATCAGGTGGCTTTTTTCTTTCAATTTGTTTATATGATAGATTATGTTGATGGAGTTTTGTATATTGAACCCATCCCTGCATCCTTGGGATGAAGCCTACTTACCTTGATGGATGATATATTTCCATGGATTAGCTTTGTGAGTGTTTTACTGAGTAGTTTTTGTGTCAATGCTCATAAAAGAAATTGGTCTGAAGTTCTCTTTTTTGTTGAGTCTTTATGTGGCTTAGGTCACTGTGGCATCATAGAATGATTTTGGCAGTGTTCCTTCTGTTTCTATTTTGTAGACTAGTTTGAGGAGTATTGGTATCAGCTCTTCTTTGAATGTCTAGTAGAATTCTGCACTAAAATGATCTGGCCCTGGGCTTTTTTTGGTTGGGCGACTTTCAATGATTGTTTCTTTCTTTAGTGGCTATAGGGCTGTTTAAATAGTTTACCTGCTCCAGATACATATGTGGCAGAGGATGGCCTTGTCTAACACCAGTGGGAGGGGAGGCCTTTAGTTCTGTGGAAATTTGATGCTGCAGCATAGGGAAATGTTGGAGGGGTGGGGCGAGAGAGGATGGGTGGGTAGGGGAGCACCCTCATAGAGGCAAAGGAGAGAAAGGAGAGGAAGGTATGGGAAGGGAGGCTTGTGGAGGGGTAACCAGTGGGATATAATTTGAGATGTAAACAAATGGAATAATTAATAAAAAAATAAAAAATAAAGTTATCTTTGTTTACTTCAATAGACAAATTTTAGAGTTATTTTAAAATATTCATTTTCCATGAATAATATATGTCTGTTATTTTATGTAGATTAAAACAATCCTATTTTGATTGGAAAAAAATAGTTTAGCTGATCCTGATTTAGCTTTGATAGGTGTTATCTGTCTAGAAAATCATCCACTTCACTAAGATTTTCCAACTTTGTGGATTACAGGCTTTTGAAGTAAGACCTAATGATTTTTGAATTTCCTCAGTGTCTATTGTTATGTTTTCCTTTTCATTTCTGATTTTGTTTGTTTGGATACTGTCTCTCTGTAATTTGATTAGTTTGGCTAAGGGTTTGTATTTCTTGTTGATTTTCTCAAAGAACCAGCTCTTGGTTTCATTGATTCTTTGTATTATACTCTTTGTTTCTAACTGATTGATTTCAGGCCTGATTTTGATTATTTCCTGCTATTTACTCTTATTTGGTGTTTTTACTTCTTTTTTTCCCTAGAGCCCTCTTTTATACAAATGATAAAGTAGTCGAGAAAGAAATTCAGAAAACAACACTCTTTACAATAGTTACAAATAGTATAAAATACCTTTGTGTAAGTATAACCAAGCAAGTGAAAAATCTATATGACAATCACTTCAAGTTCCTGAAGAAAGAAGTTGAAGAAGTTATCAGAAGATGGAAAGATTTCCCATGCTCTTGGATAGGAAAAATTAACATAATGAAAATGGCCATCTAGTCAAAAGCAATTTACAGATTCAATAGGATCCTAATTAAAATTCCAACACTTTTTTTAATAGACCTTGAAAGAGCAATTCTCAACTTCATATGGAAAACCACAAAAACCAGGATAGCCAAAAGAATCCTGAGCAATAAAAGAACTTCGGGTGGAATCATCATTCCTGATCTCAAGCTGAACTACAGAGCAATAGTGATAAAAACTATATGCTTGGTATTAGCACAGAAACAGACACTTTGATCAATGGAATCAAATAGATGCCCAGGAAATAAACCCACAGTCCTTTGAATATTTGATTTTTGATAAAGAAGCTAAAGGATACAATGGGAAAACTAAAACATCTTCAACAAATGGTGCTGATCTACTGGATGTCTACATGTAGAAGAATGTGAATAGATCCATATTTATCACCCTGCACAAATCTCAAGTCCAAGTGGATGATGAACCTCAACATAAAACCAGATACTCTGAAACTCATAGAAGAGAAAGTGAGAAATAACCTTGAATGCGTTGGTATATGAGACAATTTCCTGAACTGAACACCAATGGCTCAGTCTCTAAGATCAACAACTGATCTCATGAATGGGACCTCATGAAACTGCAAAGCTTTTGTAAGGCAAAGGACATTGTCAATAGAACAAAACAGCAGCCTACAGATTTGAGAAAAGATTTTTTTTAACCAAGTCTACATCTGATGAAAGGCTCATATATCAAAGATATAATGAACTGAAGAAACTAGACATCAACAAGCCAAATAACAGCTGGTTGTTGGTTGGCCATTCCCCCAGTCTCTGCTCCTTCCACTGTGCCTGCATTTCTTGAAGACAGGATAAGTTTTAGGTTCAAAGTTTTGTGGGTGGGTTGGTGTCCTTATTGCTCCACCAGGCTTCCTGCGTGGCCCCAGGGGGTAGCCTCCCCAGGATCCATATTTCCAATGCTGTGAGTCATAGCTAAGTTTGTTGAGTTGTTGATGGCAAACCTCTTGAGTTCTTCCACCCCAACTTGAGACCCATCTCATGGGCAAGCACCAATCCCTGACATTATTAATGATGCTCTGTTATGTTTGAAGACTGGAGTTCTTTGGCTGTTCTTTGAGAGGCTCCACCTACCAACTGACTCAGACAAATGCAGACACCCTCAGTCAAACAGTGGGTGGAACTTGAGGTCTCTTATGGAAGATTTGGGTGAAGGATTAAGGGCCCCTTAAAAGATAGGAACTCCACAGGAAAACTGACAGAATTAACTAATCTGGATCTTTGGGGCTCCCAAAGACTAAACCACCAACCAAAGAGCATACACGTGTTGGACCTAGGCCTCCCCTAACTTATATAGCAGAAGTGTAGCTTCTGTGGGTCCCAAACAACTTGAGGAGGGTATCCCAAAAGCTGTTGACTGTCTGTGGGATGTGTTGACTATCTGTGGGATGTGTTTTTCTAGCTCAACTGCCTTGTCTGACCTCAGTGCCAGACAGAATGCACCTAGCCCTGCAGCGACTTGATATGTCCAGGTAGGGGGATACCTAGGGGGGATCTTCCAGAAGGGGAGATGAGGATGAAGGCACAATTGTGGAAAAGGTTACTGGGAGTAGGGGAAATGTGTAGGAAATGTGTAGGATGTACAGAGAAGAAATAAAACAGAATAAAACAAAACAAACAACTAAACACTTTATTTTTGTACTTATGAAGAGAATATAAATCTTTTAATCTGTATACATGTGTCTATCTCCTTTAAATAATGGGACCATAGGGCCGTTGAGATGGTTCTCTGCCTGCTGATTGGCCTGATGACTTGCACTTGATCCCCAGGATCCACTTGGTAAAAGGAGAGAACTGACTCCTGCAAGCTATCTTCTGACTTCCACATGCATGTCATGGCAAGTATGCATACACCCCCACACAGATTATAAATAAATACAAAATGTATATGTCACATTAATATTGTAGAAATAGAGGTTTTCTTATTGGGAGCAATTTTGCACAGAGATTCTTCTTATGTATACTCCTGAATTTTCACAAATTTATAAAACCATTCATCTAGAAAAAAGTCACATGGTAGGCTTTAGTTTCAAGGATATTTTTTGTGTTGTTAACCTTGAGAGCTCTTCTCAAATTAGTTACCTTGTGTCTTTAGAGGGTGCACACAAATGCATTTCCAGATATTGCTTAGAAAAACCCCATGAGGTTGAGAGGCACATGAAGAGGGAAAGAGAGGAGATATCAGAAATTCAGGTTTTAGAAATTTCTGCTTTGGTGTCTGTATCAATTATGATTGCACACTAGAACCACCTGGAATACTAAGAAAGCTTCTAAAATGGCCCAAAATCCTTACTTGATTAGTGTAAAATGCAAAGCTGGATGTTTTCAAGTTAGACCTAGGTATTCCAATGTGTAGTGGATGTCAAGAGTCCCTGCCTCAGATAGAAGAAGAGGGAGATAAACAGAGTTCTAAGGACAAGAATATGTTAAATATCACAACTACTATGCCCGCAAGGCAATAGAGAGCAATGGTGATCTATCCTGTATAGAGACTTTGCATGAGGTGGAGGGATCAGGTAGGGTTTGATTAACAAAGGTGCAGAGAAAAGAGAGATCCAGGTAAGTTGTCCATGTTGTGTGGTCCTCCATGTTGTGTGCTAATATCAGTATCTACTTTGTAAGTGCAGATGGATTTGGGACAGAAGTTGCTTCCACGTTCTTTTTAAGCCAGGGTTGCTCTGAATCAGTAAAACTGAGTGGCCAGCTGGGTAGACAGGCAGACTGATTCTGAGAACACTACTCCAGAAGAGACTGGCATCAGCTATGTTGGATGTGGACAGAAACAGAACAGCTGCATATAAGATGTAGAGAAAGAGAAAGCAGCTGGTTTCCTTGATGGCCTGCTTATGAGCCTCTACTCGGGGATTTCTGGAGTCAGCATCACTGTTTCTCATGTGCAGGGTGTGTCTCCTGAGAGAAAAAATTAGAAGAGTAGCTGTTGCAATGAACATGGTCAGAGGTGGGAGGATTCCAAAACTGAATAAAAAGGCCACATTGACCACATTGGCCTCAGCGACATAGAGTTCCATTGTGAAGTTGCAGATGTTGCTACTTAGAGAAATGTTGTTGTACACAGTGTATTTATGATTGCAGAAGAACATGCTGGAGCTGAAGGAAATAAACACCGAGAGCCATAGAAGCCAGGGCATCAATTCAGAAATTCTCCACTTTAGCTTGAAGAACAGGGGGTAAGAAAAATTGGCAATCTTCACAAAGTGGAAGAAACTAAGCAAAGCAGCAAACCAGAGGCTACAATAATTTAGGAATACAAAGCTTACCCTTGAGACTCTATATAAAACACTGTTGTAAGAAGAAAAGTTGAATATGGAGGAAGTCATTTCTATCAAGATGATGCTTTGGAGGCCTATTCTGGATACGCTCAGAAGAAGCAGAATCCTAGTAGTTATGGAAACTGCCCTTTTCTGAACCCATGACACTGCATTCACACCTGTGATGATCCCACTTGCAATGATACCTATGGTGCACTCAGTGGCCACAAGTGTTAGGATCAAGATGGACAGTGGTAGCAAATCTTGTTTCCAATAGTTGCTGGGTTGCGCCATCCTGGGTGGTTCCTCTTTGGAGCCTGCAGGAAAATGTGTCCCTGAAATTCATCGAGCAGTTCCCTGACAATGCCTGACTTATGTCATAGGAGGAAGAAGTTCGTGAACATATTCGGTTTGCTTATCTTTTTAATAAAATAAACTCAATTTGTTTATTACAAAATTCTTGTATTTAAATATAAAGATGCAAACGATGGAATTATTTGCTTTCAAGACCTCTCCCTAGATTTGGATGTGTTTATGTTAGTTTGGTCAGGGCTCCCAGGGAAGCACTTGTATGTTTTCAACTTCACAAACCACTAACATGGTATTGAGAACAATGCTTTTGACAGTTTAAAACCTTAATATAACAAACCAAGTCACTATTTAATACATTTTTCACTTGTGAATTCAGAAAATGAACATGAATCAATGATCTCTATGTGAATATTCAGATATTAATTTGAAGTGATTGAATTAATTAAAATTCATGGCATATGTATATATGTACTTATACTATTTTGTATACACACTTCTTATTTTGTGCTAGATAAGGTTCAAACAACAACAACAACATCAACAACAACAACAACATCACACACACACTCAAATATATACACTCATACTCACACACTTCAACATTATGCATATCTATTTTGTAGATGAGGAAATTCAGTTATACAGAGACTTAAAAACCTGTCTAAATTATACAACTTAAGAGTGAGAGATCTGGTATTCAAATCTAAGTCACTTGACACCATTCTTTTTTTAAGTGGTTTTGATAATTTCATACATGAGTGTTGTATTTGCATCATTTTTTTTACTCTTTTGCCAAACTCCAACTTCTCCTGTGTGTTTTTCTATACCCTCTTAAATTTGTGACCTCTCTTCTATTAGATAACACACACGCACACACACACACACACACACACACACACACACACACACACACACACACATACACACACACCACACAACCCTCCTGAGTCCATTTAGTATTGTTCTTATTTGTTCTTATGGCTGACCAATTGAGAGTGTATAATCTGGATAATGCATCAGAGCAATGCTTGCAAAAAACAATTCTCTCAGCACTCATTGGTTGTTTTTTACTCTTTGTTTAAGGATGGGGACCTGTGAAATTTCACCTTTCATGCTGGCATTTCATTCCTCATCCTCGTCCTCATCCTCGTCCTCGTCCTCATCCTCCTCCTCCTCCTCATCCCCATCTTAATCTTTCTTTCTTTCTATTTCTCTTCCTCCTCCTCTTTCTTCCTCTTCCTCCCCCTCCACTCCACTCCCCCTTCTTCTTCTTGTTATTTTGAGACAGGATTTCTCTGTGTAACCCTGGATATTCAGGAACTCACTCAGTAGACTAGCTTGGCCTGAACTCAGCAATACACTTGCCTCTGCCTCCCCACTGTGGGAGGTATAGTGTGCATTTCCAAGCCAGGTTTCATTATGCTGCTTTATTCAGGCAGCCATATTGGGATTTCCTGGGTAAGCTTTCAGATAAGATACTATTTCACAGCAAGTTAACACCTGGATCCTATTACTCAGTCTCTCATCTTCTGAGATAATCCCTGAACCATAGATATATGGGTGATATTTTAGATGTACCAGTAAGGGTTGATAACATCAACACACATTCTTGCTCACTGTTTGGATTTCTCTCTCTCCTCTCTCTCTCTCTCTCTCTCTCTCTCTCTCTCTCTCTCTCTCTCTCTCTGTGTGTTTTGTGTGTGTGTGTGTGTGTGTGTGTGTGTGTGTGTGTGTGAGAGAGAGAGAGAGAGAGAGAGAGAGAGAGAGAGAGAGAGAGAGAGAGAGAGAGAAGGCATATATTTGATTCAATTGTGATGTTTTCCTGGTAGTATCTTATGATATCATAACCACTTAAAAGGAATAATTAGAAGAAGACACATTTCTGTGTGTGAGTGTATTAAAATCTTGACAAAACCCTCACTTTTGAAAGTTATTTGTTTGCTGTCTATAGACTTAAGGTTAATATTTTCTCTCATTTCTTTCAAGAAGACACTACCTTTTAAAATTTTTTATTTTTTTACTTATTCACTTTACATCATGGTCACTGCACTCCCTCCAGGTCACTTCTTCCCACTATCCTTCCTCCATTTCCCCCCTTTCTTTTCTGAGCAGGTCTGAGCAGGTGGGGGCCCTCCGCGTACCTCCTTCCCCCCAACACTGGCACTTCACGTCTTTGCAAGGCTAACTACTTTTCCCACTGAGTCCAGACAAGGCAGCCCAGTTAGAAGAGCATATCCCATACACAGGGAAGAGCTTTTGAGATAGCCCTGGTCCAGTTGTTTGTGACCCTCATGAAGACCAGGCTGTACATCTGCCATATATGTGTAGGGAGGCCTAAGTTCAGCCCATGTATGCTCTTTGGTTGCTGGTCCATACTCTGAGGGTCCCAAGGATCCAGGTTAGTTGACTCTGTTGGTCTTCCTGGGAATTTTCTATTACCTTCAGTGTCTGCAATCCTTTCTTCCACAAGAGTGCCCAAGTTCTATCCACTGTTTGGCTGTGGGTGTCTGTGTCTGTCTGAGAGGTGGAGCCTCTCAGAGGACAACATGCTCCTGTTTATAAGCATAACAGAGTATCCTTAGTAGTGTCAGGTACTGGTGTTTGCTGATGGGATGGGTCTCAAGTCAGGCTGGTTATTGATTGGCTATTTGATCAGTCTCTGTTCCATTCCCCATGCCGGTGTTTGTTATAGACAGGATACATTTTAGGTTGAAACAAAAGTGAGTTTTGTGGGTTTGTTGGTGTTTTTATTGCTCCACTAATGTTTCTGCCTGGCTCTAGGGAGTGGCTTCTTTAGGTTCCATATTCTCAAAGCTGTGAGTCATAGTAAAGTTCACTCCCATTGATTCTTGGGCGCCTGCCTTATCCCAGGTCTCTGTCTTATCCTGGAGATGCCTCCTATCTCCTCACCCTGTCAATTCATTTTCATGTTTCAATTCCTGTCAAGTTTTCATTCATTTTCATGGCCATAGTCATCTCTCCCATCCTTCCCACACCTGATCCTGAACTACTCCATTCCTCTCCCCATCCATTTTCCTCCCTACATACGCTTATGACTATTTTATTACCCACCCCTTTTTTCTTTTCTTTTATTAGATATTTCTTTATTTACATTTTAAATGTTATCACCTTTCCCCTCCGGAACCCCCCTCCCATCCTATCCCCTATCCCCTGTCTCCATGAGAGTGCTTCTCCCACCCACGCATCTGCTCCCTCCTGTCTTCCCACCCTGGCATTCCCCTACACTGTGGCATCAAGTCCTCACAGGAACAAGGGCCTCTCCTCTCAGTGATGCCTGACAAGGCCCATCTAAGTGAGATTCAAGCATCCTCTCCTGTGCCTTCAAGCTTTCAAGAGGACACTACCTTTTAAGTGAGATCATATTTTAAAACTATTTTTTCTCTCTATGTATGTATGTGTGTAAGAGCTTATGGAAACCAATAAAAGGGGTCAGATGCCCTGGTCCTATATTTACGGAAAGCTGTGAGTCACCTGACATATTTTCTTGGAGTCAAACATAGGTCCACTGAAAGAGCAGTAGCAATCTCAACCTTTGAGACATCTCTCCAGACTCAAGGCAAATCTCTTCATATGGAATAAATTACATGAGGCAACTAGTTTCTTCAGTTTTATATAGGTGTTCACACACATACACACACCTTCCATTTTTTAAAAAAGCAGAAAAACAAGGTTTGAGGTGAAAGTTTCACAGATACTTTACCAGGCATCATAACAGACTTAGTGCAAAAGAATAGCCATGTTCATTGAAATTTGGGATATTAAAATGAAAATCGATGTGAAGAAAACATAACATTTTTAATTTGGGAAAGTTGTTTCTGATTCTAATGTATAAACACAGGACATACAATGATAGACTGTGTATTCAAAATGAGCTGACACTGTATTAGTATATATATCCCTAAACACTGATAAGAAAAGTAATTATAATGAGAAATTAGTTGGTGACAAGCCTACAAAATTTTTTTAAAGTTTTTTTTTAAGATTTATTTATATAATATATATGAGTACACTGTTGCTGTCTTCAGACACACCAGAAAAGGGCATCAGATCTCATTACAGATGACTGTGAGCCACCATGTGGTTGCTGGGACTTGAACTCAGGACCTCTGGATGAGTGGCCAGTGCTCTTAACCACTGAGCCATCTCTCCAGGCCCCTACAAAAGTTTTTAAAATAAGATTTGATTTTTGAATTAATAAAGGCTTCTTTTTCAAATGTCAAAAACTTATGAAGATTTTTTAGCTTAATTGCTCTCTCTCTCACACACACACACACACACGCACACACATACACACACACACACACATGTCTTTGGTTGCTGGTCCATACTCTGAGAGCCCCAAGGATCCAGGTTAGGGGATCTCTCTCTCTCTCTCTCTCTCTCTCTCTCTCTCTCTCTCTCTCTCTCTGGATCTTCAGTTAGGATCTCTATTCATAGCTCTGGCTATCCTAAATTCACTATGTAGAAGAGGCTGGCTTTGAACTCATAGTGGTTTGCCTGCTTCTGCTTCCTGAGTGATCAGATTATAGGCCAGCACTACCATGTCTAGCCTTTTCTTTCATTTTATGTGTGTGGGTCCTCTGCCTGCATGTATATCTGTGTATCGTGTGCATACAATGCCACCAGAGGCCAGAAACGGTGTTGGACCCACTGGAACTGTAGTTACTGAGCTGTCTTGTGAGAGCTGGGAATAAAATCCATGCCTCCTAGAAAATCAACAGGTAGTTCAAACAGTGAGCCATCTCTCTAGCCTCATTAAATTTCTGTTCTGGAGTTCTGCCCATTTCTCTTTACTTTCTGGTGCTTTCTGATGTCTTGCACAAGGGGACTTGTTAGTGACTTTCTCCTTTTTCTAACGATCTACATTTTCAAATGAGTGGAAATGTCACGATCTCTCAGTTCAATGCTTCCCTCACGTTTTCCTTCATTGTTTTCTCATATCACACCTGGCGACTAACCCAGTGCCCCTATCTAGAATGCAAGGTAAATAATCGATGGGTTAATAAATGCCTAATAATGACTTTCTACTCATGGATGCTCTCTCTAATAAAAGGCATGAGAAGAAACAATACTTATATTTTTTCCTCCCAAATTAAAATGTTTGTAGGTCCTTAGCCTAAATCCACTGTGGTAACTTCAGCAGTGACATGTCATGAGGACAAAATACATTTTTGTGTGGCTCTTAGCTTCAGATTCAAGATCTTGAGATCTGAATGCAATTTCATTGTAAGTTATTAGTTTTCTGGTTGAGAATTCAAGCACATTGAATTAATTGGAAAAATACATAATTGAAAAAAAACCTAAAATTACCTTTTAGAATTATAATATTTTTAGAAAGGTATTAATAAATTCAAACAGATAGTTTTATTTAGATTTATATACCTTGGTGATTTATTTCATTTCTTTTAAAAAATTTTATTGATTCTTTGTGAACTTTAAATCATGTATCCCAATCCCCCTAGCACTCCATCTTTCTATATCTACCTTGTAACCTCCTCCCCAAAAGAAAACACCCATCTCACCATGGAAGCTGTGGTGTGTTATAGTGTATCACAGACTATACCCTTTTGTCCAAACAGCTTCATTGTAATGAGTTATTGGTCTTGTTTGAGGCTTCTGGCTTTTCTTACACTGTCAAAACTGGGTCCTCACCATATTCATCTTGGAGATCCTGTTGTTGCTCTGTGTCATGAAGAGCCTGTAGTCTTGGATCTACTGCAGGACTGGTCCTTTCAGGTGCTCCAGCAGCTCATAGACAGGGTAGATGTTGAAGTGGGCTAACTCAAAGTCCTGGATCTGGGCCTGGGAGGTAGCTGAGTTTGTCAGTTTGCCAGTTTTCTTGTGCCTACATCACCAGGGCCAGCTCTCCTGCTTTGACCAGGAACAGAGCAGTCATGGATCTCCAGCACTCATGCCACCAGGGCCAGCTCTCCAGCAATGACACGAGGAGGAGGAGTTGGACCATCTTTCCAGTAAAGGAAGGGGCAGGCTCTGAGAGCCCTAGGTCATCAACATGGTCTCATGTGGCAACGCAAAACAGGGATATTTGGTGGTAACTTGGGCCACAGATATTGACATTGAACCCTGCTATTGCAGGCCCATGGATGCAGGCATGGCCTTAGTGGCAGCATAGGCTGGGGCATTACCAAGGCCTCACTTTGCAGTGTAGGCTACTCACATTATGCTGTTCCTTACCATCTTCACAGTAATCCCAAATAATATAAAATATCTTGGTGTGACTTTAACCAAGCAAGTGAAAGATCTGTATGACAAGAACTTCAAGTCTCTAAAGAAAGACATTGAAGAAGGTCTCAGAAGACAGAAATATCTCCCATGCTCAAGGATTGGCAGGATTAATATAGTAAAAATGAGCATTTGCCAAAAGCAATCTACAGATTCAGTGCAATCCCCATTGAAATTCCTACTCAATTCTTCATAGAGTTAGAAAGAGCAATTTGCAAATTCATTAGGAATAACAAAAAACCCAGGATAGCAAAAACTATCCTCAACAATAAAAGAACTTCCGGTGGATTCACCATCCCTGATCTCAAGCAGTATTACAGAGCAATAGTCATAAAAAACTGTATGGCATTGGTACAGAGACAGGCAGATAGATCAGTGGAACAGAATTGAAGACCCAGAAAGGAACCCACACACCTATGGTCACTTGATCTTTGACAAAGGAGTTAAAACCATCCAGTGGAAGAAAGATAGCATTTTCAACAAATGGTGCTGGTTCAACTGGAGGTCAGCATGTAGAAGAATGCAAATCGATCCATTCTTATCACCATGTGCAAAGCTTAAGTCCAAGTGGATCAAGGACCTCCACATCAAACCAGATACACTCAGACTAATGGAAGAAAAATTGGGGAAGGGCCTTGAACACATGGGCACCAAACACCAATGGTTTATGCTCTAACATCAAGAATCAACAAATGGGACCTCATAAAACTGTAAAGCTTCTGTAAGGCAAAGGACCCTGTAATTAGGAAAAAATGGCAACCAACAGATTTTCAAAAGATCTTTACCAGCGCTACACCTGATAGACAGCCCCCAATGTATACAAAGAACTCAAGAAGTTAGAGTCCAGAGAACCAAATAATCCTATTAAATGTGGTACAGAGCTAAACAAAGAATTCTCAGCTGAGGAATATCAAATGCCTGAGGAATACCTAAAGAAATGTTCAACATCCTTACTCATCAGGGAAATGCAAATCAAAACCATCCTGAGATTCTACCTCACACCAGTCAGAATGCTTAAGATCAAAAACTTAGGTTACAACAGATGGTGGCGAGGATGTGGAGAAGAGGAAAACTCCTCCATTGTTGGTGGGATTGCAAACCAGTACAAGCACTCTGGAAATCAGTCTGGAGGTTCCTCAGAAAAGTGGATACAGTACTACCTGAAGACACAGTTATACCACACTTTGGCATATCCACGAAAGATACTCCAACATATAACAAGAACACCTGGTCTACTATGGTCATATCAGCCTTATTTATAATAGCCAGAAACTGATAAGAACCCACTTCCCTCTCAACAAAGGAATGGACACAGAAAATGTGGTACATCTACACAATGGCTTACTACTCAGCTATTAAAAACAATGATTTCATGAAATTCATAGACAAATGGATGGAACTATAAAATATCGTCCTGAGAGAGGTAAGCCAATCACAAAATATCACACATGGTATGAACTCACTGAGAAGAGGATATTAGCCCAAAAGCTCAGATTACCGAAGATACAATCCACAGACCACGTGAAGTCAAGAAGAAGGACTACGAAAGTGTGGATGCTTCAGTCCTTCTTAAAAGGGGGAACAAAAATATTCATAGGAGGATATAAGGAGCCAAAGTTTGGAGCAGATACTGAAGGAATGGTTTTTCAGATCCTGCCCCAGCTGGGGATCCTGTCTGTATACATATAGCCACCAATCCTAGACAATATTGCTGATGACAAGAAGTGCATTCTGACAGGAGCCTGATATAGCTGTCTCTTGAGAGCCTCTGCCAGAGCATGACAAATACATAGGGGAATGCTAGCAACCAATCATTGAACTGAGATCAGGCCCCCATTGGAGGAATTAGAGAAAGGATTGAAGGAGCCGAAGAGTCTTGCAACTCTATTAGAACAACAATACCAGCCAATCGGAGCTCCCCGGGACTAAACCACTGTTTAAAGAGTATACATGAACAGACCAGCTCCCTGGCTCCACTTTCATATGTAGCAGAGGATGGCCTTATTTGGCACCAATGGGAGGAGAAGTCCTTGGTCCTGCCAAGGCTGGACCCTCCACTGTAGGGTAATATCAGTGCTAGGAGGCAGGAAGGTGTGGGTGGGCGGATGGAGGCTCACCCTCATAGAAGAAGGGGCAAGGGGGATGGTATAGTGGGTTTATGGACAGGAAACCGGAAAAGGGCATAACATTTGAAATGTAAATAAAAAATTAAAAGAAATCCTCTGGGGTTCAGATGGAATCACCATCTCTGACCTCAAGATGTACTGCAGAGCAACATTGATTAACTGCATGGTATTGGTACAGAGACCAGCTGGCTGATCAGTGGTGTAGAATTGAAAGTCCAGAAATAAAACCAGACTCTTATGCACACTAGATCTTAAAAAAAAAGAATCCAAAAATTATACAGTGGAAAAAAGAAAGCATCTTCAATAAATCGTGCTGGTCTAACTGGAAGTTGGAATGTAGAAAATGAAAACTGATCCACAGTTGTCTCCTTGCACAAAGGTCTGAACCTACACGTGGATCAAAGACCTCAACATAAAACCAGATGCATTTAATCTAATAAAAGAAAAATTGGGGAAGAACTAATAAGTGGACATTAGCCAAGAAAAGCACAGAATACTTAGGACATGATCCATAGAACTCAAGAAGGTTAACAAGCTGAAGGGCCTAAGTGAGGATGCTTCAGTCCTACTGGGGTCAGAGAAGAAAGCAATTAATTACAGGGGCAGGGGATGGAGAAGGAGAAAGGGACCTGCATGGGAGAGGGGAGGGAAGGGAAAGGGGGGACTATGATCAGGTATGGGGTAGAAGGAGAGAAGTCCTGAGGGCCAGCAGAATGAATGGAAATATGTAGCCTTCTGTGTTGGGAGGTGGGGTACCCTGTAGAACGTAGTAGAAACCTGGGAGGTAAGAGATCCTCAGAAGTCAAAAGGCAGGGCCTTAGATGAAATGCCCAACAGTGGGGGAAGGGAAATAGTCTTCACATCCAATAGAAAGACATCAAGTGGTGGGGTGAGATGGCGTTGCCATCCCACAATCAAAATCCTTAACCAGAATAGTTCCTGTCTAAAGAACTGCAGGAACAAAAAGGGAGAAGAGGACGAGGGAAAGGAGGTCCAGTGACAGGTTCAAATTGGGATCCATAACAAGGGGAGGTTCCAAGGTCAGACACTGTTACTGATGCTATGATGTGCTTACAGACAGTAGCCTCGCTGACTGAGACAGAGGCTGATACACTCAACTAATGGATTAAAATCTAGGATCCCTGTGGTTGAATTAGAAGAAACTGCAGAGGAGGGAGCTACCTCATAGGAAGACTGGCAGTCTCATTTAACCCAGACCCGTGAGGTCTCTCAGACACTGAGCCACCAACCAGGCAACATACACTAATTGGTTGAGGCCCCTGGCATATATGCAGAGGTCTGTCTGGTCCGGTTTCATTGAGAGAAGTCCCGAACCCTGGAGAGAGACTTGAGGCCTCAGAGAGTGGGGAAGCCTGAGCATATGGAGCAGGGGGTGGGGTGGGGGAGTGGGAGGGCATTGGGGACATACTCTTGGAGACTGGGGAAGGAGGAATGGGGTGAGGAACTGTGGGAGGGCGGACCTGGATGGGGATAATGCCTGGACTCTAAAAGGAAGTTAAAAAAAAAAAAAAGGAATGAAAAGAAAACCAAGCACACAATAAGACCTCCAGGGGGCGCACCAGACAAGGAAAAGGAGGCCAGCACAGGCCTGCAAGCAAGGAGGGCCAACTGAAACTGGAGTAGCTGAGACAGGCAGCAGCCTGTGTGACCAGAACTAAGGCAGAGCAAGCCAGGTTTGGGCTTCAAGGGGAATCTTCTTATTTGCTGATTTAATGGTTCTCACATATAATTTTCTTTTTCTCATGCTTTTAAAAATTAATGCTATGAGTGAAATAAGAAAACCTTTAAATTAGCCCAATTTCAAATAATTTTCAAGGTTTTCTTGAAGACAGTCTGTGTGGACAGAGCCCAGCACCTTATTCAAATGAAACATGCACATGTTGCAACAGTTCAACAAAAGTTTTGGTAGGTGTTGAGAGGTATAGATTCCAGCAAGATTTGAGGGTTGAAAGTCCGTGGCTTGAATGGTTCTGAGTAACCTGAAATACTTGTTTGGAATAACCCAGTAGATACACGATTGGGAAATATGTAAGTAAAGCTCAAGCTTTGGATATATTGTCTTATATAATCCCTTGACTCCCTTAAGTTTATGGCCCTCCCCACCATTTTAAATGTTGGTTGCAGAGTGTGATTTTGAGCCACCAGTCTGAACTATGTCAGCCACTGTCTTTGTACCACTCTGCGGGATGGCTATCTATCAAATGATAATGATGCCGGCCATGCATGTTGGCTTTTGCACTTGGACAGAGTGTGTACATCCTTGTTCAGTTGTGGAGAGCATGGACCATCCTGGGTGAATTGATGCCTCCTTTGTGTGAGCTGCTAGCGCAGGTGTCATCTATACTCCTTTCAGTGGTTATAGGAATTTTAGATTTAATAATTCAGCGCGTAGACTCTTTCAGTCCCTAGTCCTGACTTGCCTACCTGTGCGGGCAGTCACCTCAGTCCCTGCATGCCCAGTCCTGGTTGAGTTGGCATTGCCAGTTGGCTAAATGACTGTTTTTGATTACGTTATAAGCATCCCTCCCAAAGACATACGTTTCAAATTCTGTGAAAACTGGGACTTCACTTAGATCAAGGACACCTCTCCGCTAAGCAGAATTCCTCTATGAAACCTTGTTCCTTTGGCTGCAGCAAATGCTCAAGGATCCAAAGAGAGAATTCTTCAAAATCTGTTGAAGTGACAGCATAAGTTTCCACAAAGTCTACGAATAACTAACAGAAATAAGTTAGCAATTGCTAGTTTGGCACATGGATGACTTGCCCAATTCATAATTACATCCAATTGACTTTTGGCTGACTTGTTTTCAGCAGATGGGGAGTTGTGAATTTCCCTTTCTCTTCCTTTTGCCTAACAACTTTCAGTCTTCCTGTTTCTTGAAACCTTCCTGTTCTCAGTCACTTCATCTTGTCAAAAGACTTCACAGAGACAAGAGACCCAAAGCCTCCAGTGATGACTTTTTTTTTTTTGCTACTCTTATTATTCCTTAGAGAGTTTGCCTTATGGAAAAGCTTCAGTCAACTTCCACAGGTATGTCAATCCTCTATGTTGTTCACTGGCTATGTAACTTCTCTTCTCTTCTCTTCTCTTCTCTTCTCTTCTCTTCTCTTCTCTTCTCTTCTCTTCTCTTCTCTCCTCTTCTCCTCTCCTCTTCCTTTTTGTTGTCCTTCCTTCTTTTCTTTCTCCTTCCTTTCTTTTTCTTTTTTCTTTCATTCTTTCTTTCACTCTTCCTTCTTTTCTTTGTTTCCTTTCTTTCTTTTTTCTCTCTTCTTTATTCCCTTGCCTGTAATAGAATATATATGTATACATATATACATAACATACATATATATCTGCATTTGTGTGTATGTATATAATGTATGCATATGTGCATATGTGTACATGTATGTTTGTATACACATTCATACAAATATATGTGATGTATATGTATGTATAAACACACATATTTGAGGAGGGGTTTATAAGGATTAATGGAATGGCCTATGGTATTGCTATATACATGGAAACATGTTCATTGGCCTCCACATTGCGCCACCTTCTCAGCAAGGCACAGCACACACTTCTAGCCTTTCCTATGGTTTTGCTTCCCTCTTTTCATCTAAATCTTATTGACTCAGGTGATATATATATATATATATATATATATATATATCCTCACAGCTCAGTTCTGAGAACCTACAAGATGAGCCAAGACGGTAAGGTGGTTGCCAATGGGCTGTTTTATCAGACGCTGTGGGTTTCGCATACAAGGTTTACCTGATGCCAACTTTTACACTCATCTACAAATTCTTAGAGATCCGAAGGGTTTTTTTCTACCTTCTTTCCTATAATCATGAGCTTAGAAAAACTCTGTTAGTTTGGTGAAATATAAGGTTTTTGGTTAGTATTGTTTTGCCAGTGCTTGGTTTGAGATGAGAATGGTACTCAGTTCCAGTCAAGGTGTATGAGGGATGTTTTATAGATGCCTTCTAATAAAGAGTTGCCTTTCTTAGACTCAGCCACTACTCAAGATTGCCATGTTTGTGATTAACAGTATACTTGGGACCGTTAAATGGGAGGAAGGCCACCAAGCCTGTGAGACAAGATGCTAAAGAGCCCAAAAGACAGAGAAGGATAAACCCTGTGACATTATCATGGAGGAACTCTTTTTCATTCTTTTAAAAAACATTTTTATTGATATTTTGTGAGTTTCACATCATGCACCCCAGTCCTGCCCATCTCTCCATCCAATCATATCTGCTCTTTACCCCCATCACACACACACACACACACACACACACACACACACACACACACACACACCAGCACCAACAGCACCAGCACCAGCACGAATGACAAAAACAAAGCATAGAAACCATTTCATCATGGAAACTGTAGTATGTCACAGTGTGCCCCACAGTATATCCCTCTGTCTATATATCTTCACTTGCAAATATTTATGCAGTGAGTCATTGATCTGGTTCAAGATCTCTAGCTTCTGTGACACCATCAACATTGGATCCTCATCAGCAATCCTCCCGGTTACCTTGTTGCTTCCCTGTATCATGGAGATCAGCTTTGGGACAGCTGGACAGCAGTCACAACCTTTGATATTTATATAGATTTTGGGGTGGGTTAATTCAGAGCTCTAGATCTGGGCATGGGTGGTAGCTTTACTAGTCAGCCAACTGGCTCTCCTTTATCTGCAGCACTAGCTCAAGTTCTCCAGCCTGCTCCAGCTAGGACATCCAGTGCTACCACTGACAGGAGACAAGGTTAGCTTTCTAGCTGTCATGCCCTCTGGGTGGCTGACTGGCATTCCTGCCTCTAGAACCAGCTGCACTGTGTTGTCCAGTCAAGGTGATGAACCCATGGAGAACTTTCAAGAATCCTGGAAATGCTGTACTGGGATACCTTTACTCAGGTCATCCCATCAGATATAATCACTGGGTGGATTTCTCAAAGAAAGGGAAACCAGACGGCAGAATATTGCTGCCAGTGAGCATATTTTCTTGTAAAGAATATGTAGGAAGAATGGCCTGAGAGCTTGGTTACACTTTATCAGTGAGACTTATTGCTAGGGACATGAGGACCACCAGTAACGCTTATCTCCCTACCCCCATAATCTGTCACTGCCTCAGTCTACTGGCTCCTCTATGCTTACCAATCAACACCACTCCAGTTCTCTAACTAACCTCCAGTGGCTGTGGCTGTGGCTTGTGAGGTTTAATAGAAATCCCAGAGAACAGAGGTCCAGTGCAGAATAATCTACCATAGTGTCAAGAAGGAAGACTACCAGGGCTCCCGTGAGCCTTCCAGTGCTTCTGCCTTACCTGAAGTGGCTGGAAGAAGAATGTGGTGCTCAGCAAGGCAAACACTGTAAGGAAGATCCTCCTCATCTCAGAAACAAACGCTACTAAAAGAGCAAGGCTTGTGCTGGGTCTCACATGAATGGTAGTGGGAGCCTGAGATCCAGCCTAGCTGTTTGAATTCTGCCTTCAACTCTTCTGAGTATACCATCTTGGCTAAATTAGTGAACCTCTCTGTGCTTTGTTTTCCTCATCTATAGAATGGGTTCCATAATATAATTACCATAAATGGTCACTATGAAGATTCAAAAAATGAAAAAATGAATATAGATGATTTAGGAAGTTTAGGGATTGAGTTGCAGGTGAGTCAACATTAGCTATCGTTCTAGGAAGTGGAAAACTTAGAGTAATTATTCTCTAGCATCAAAAAGAACAGATAACCGAGAACAGAGCCTTCCTCCTTTTACTCCTCCCAGTTCCGTCCCACGTCATTTCCTATCCAGATCCATGCCCTTTCTGTTATTCATAAGAACAGATTTGTAGGAGATAATAATAAAATACCACAAAATAAAATGTAGTAAAATTAAATAAAAACTATCACATCAGAGTTGGACAGGACAAACAAACAGAAGGACAGGAGGCCAAGAACAAGCAAAAGAATCAGAGACCAACTCCTTCACACACTCAGTAATCACATGAAAAGATGAACTGGAAACCATAACCTAAGCAGAGAAGCACGGAGGACCTGTGCAGACCCTGCAGACAATGTGCATGCTGTTTCAGTCTCTGTGAGTTCACAAGAGCTCTTATATTGATTCAAAAGGCTTTGTTTCCTTGGTGGCTCCATCCCTGCTGGCTTTGATTCTCTTTCACCTCCTCTTCTATAGGGTTCTCTGAGTGCAAAGGGGAAGAATCTAATGGAGACAACTCATTCAGGCTTAGTAGTCTGTCTCTTACTCTCTGCATATGCTTAATTTTATTATCTTTTATCTTAATGAATATAACAATTTTATCTGTTTTTGAAAATTTCATATATATACACAATGAATTTTTATAATGTTGATCAACATTCCTCCCTCTAATTCCCTCCAGCTGCTTTCTTTTTTTCTATTTTAAAAGTATGATATTCTTATCTATTTTTCCCTTTTATTGCATTTTAAAATTTACATTTCAAATGTTATTCCATTTCCTGGTTTTCCAGACATAAGCCCCCATCCCATCCCCCCTCCTTCTTCTATATGGGTCTTCCTCTCCCCATACACCCTCCTTCCTGCCCCCAACATTCCCCTACACTGGGGGTCAAACCTTGTCAGGACCAAGGGCTTTTCCTTCTGTTGGTGCCCAACAAGGCCATCCTCTGTTACATATGCAGCTGGAGCCATGGGTCAGTCCATGTATAGTATTTCGGTAGTGGTTTAGTCCCTGTGAGCTCTAGTTGGTTGGCATTGTTGTTCTTAAGGGATTGTAAGCCCCTTCAGCTTTTTCAATCCTTTCTCTACTTTCCACAAAGTGGGGGTCCCGTTCTCAATTGAATGGTTTGTTGCTAGCATTCACCTCTGAATTTGACATGCTCTGTTAGAGCCTCTCAGGAGACATCTATATTCCATTAGTATCAACGTGCATTTCTTAGCTTCATCAATCTTATCTAGTTTTGGTGGCTGTATATATATGGGGCACATGTGGGGCAGGCTCTGAATGGTTGTTCTTTCAGTATCTGTTACAAACTTTGCCTCCATATCCCCTCCTATGAATACTTTTGTTCCCCCTTTTAAGAAGGAGTGAAGCATCTGCACTTTGGTCATCCTTCCTCTTGAGCTTCATGAGGTCTGTGGATTGTATATTGGGTAATTCGAGCTTTTGGGCTAATATACTTATCAGTGAGTGCATACCACATGTATTTTTCTGTGATTGGGTTACCTCATTCAGGAAGATATTTTTTAGTTCATTCCATTTGCCTAAGAATTTCATGAAGTCATTGTTTTTAATAGCTGAGTAGTCCTCCATTGTGCAGATGTACCACATTTTCTGTATCCATTCTTCTGTTGAAGGGCATCTGGGTTCTTTTCAGCTTCTGACTATTATAAATCAGGCTGCTATGAACAGAAGTGGAGCATATTTCTTTGTTGTATGTTGGAACATTTTTTTGAGTATATGCTCAGGAGAGGTATAGCTGGGTCCTCAGGTAGTGAAATGTCCAATTTTCTGAGGAACCTTCAGACTGATTTCTAGAGTGGTTTGTCAGTTTGCAATCCCACCAACAATGGAGGAGTGTTTCTCTTTCTTCACATCTTTACCAGAATCTGTTGTCACCTGAGTTTTTTATCTTAGCCGGTCTGACTGGTGTGAGGTGGAATCTCAAGGTTGTTTTGACTTGCATTCCTGATGATAAGGATGTTGAACCTTTCTTTAGGTATTCCTCAGGCATTTGACATTCCTCAGCTGAGAATTTGTTTAGCTCTGTACCCCTATTTAAATAGGGTTATTGGGCTCTCTGTAGTATAATTTCTTGAGTTCTTTGTGTATATTGGGAACCCTCTATAGGACGTAGTCCTGGTAAAGATCTTTTCCAAATCTGTTTGTTGCTGTTTTGTCCGAATGACAGTGTTCTTTGCCTTACAGAAGCTTGGCAGTTTTATGAGGTCCCATTTGTCGATTCTTGATCTTTGAGCATAAGCCATTGGTGTTCTGTTCAGGAAATTTTCCCCAGTGCCCACGTGATCGAGTCTCTTCCCCACCTTTTCTTCTATTAGTTTGAGTGTATCTTGTCTGAAGTGGAAGCTCCAGCTGCATTCTTATCCCTCTACTTGATCATTCTTTTACTTACTTTTCATTTTTTATTCTTTAATCCCTTTTTACTGTACGGTCTTTACCTTCCTCCTAGTCTGCCTCTTGTTACTTCCTACCCCATAACTTCCCCCTAATGAAGCATATTTTCTGTATCCATTCTTCCACTGTGGGATATCTGGGTTGTTTCCACCTTCTGGTTATTACAGATAAGGCTGCTATGAACATATTGGAGCACATGCTCCTGTGGCATGGTGGGGCATCTTTTAGGTATATGCCCAGGAGAAGTATAGATGTGTATTCAGGTAGATCTATTTCCAATTTTCTCAGGAACTCACATTGATTTCCGAAGTAGTTATAACAGTTTACAATCCCACCTGAGATGGAGGAGTGTTCCCCTTTCTCTACATTCTCACCAATATGTGCTGTCTCCCAAGTTTTTGATCTTAGCCATTCTGACTGTTGTGAGGTAGAATCTAGAATGAACCAGAGACCTGGGAGGTGAAAGCCTCTCAGAAATAAAAGGGAGGGACCTAAATCAAATGCCAACAGTGGGGAGAGGAACTCGTAGAGTCCACCTCCAGTAGAAAGACAGATCATCAAGTGGAGGGATGTGATTGCCATTCCACAATCAAAAAAGTCTGACCCAGAATTATTCTTGTCTAAAAGATCTGTAGGAACAAAAACAGAGTAGAGACTGAGGGAAAGGTGTTCCAGTGACTGGCCCAAATTGGGATCCAT
This sequence comes from Rattus norvegicus, assembly GCF_021556685.1. Lineage (NCBI taxonomy): Eukaryota > Metazoa > Chordata > Mammalia > Rodentia > Muridae > Rattus > Rattus norvegicus. The sequence continues at coordinate 71,711,332 of NC_141537.1, read as the reverse complement.
CTCAAAGGGAGGCTCCAAGGTCTGACATTATTACTGATGCTATGGTGTACGTATGGACAGGAGCCGAGCATGGATGCCCCCGAATAGGACCAACAAGCAGCTGACTGAGACAGAGGCAGATGTTTACACCCTCCCAATGGATTGAAGTTGGGGGCCCCTGTGGTCGAATTAGGGAAAGGATGGAAGAAGTTGAGGAGGAGGACAGCAGTCTCAACTAACCTGAACTGTGAAGATCTCTCAGACACTGAATTACCAACCAGATAGCACAAACTAGCTGGTCTGAGGCCCAGACACATATACAGCAGAGCACTGCCTAGTTTTGCCTCAGTGAGAAAAGATGCAACTAACCCTTGAGGCACATGAGGCTCCATGGAATGGGGAACATGGCAGGGTTGGGGGAGTATGGGAGTGTGGGGACATCCTCTTAGAAAAAGGGAAGGAGGAATAGGATGAGGAACTGTTGCAGGGCAGAACAGGAGGGCGATGATGACTGGACTGCAAAAAAAAAAAAGAAAGATTAAAAATGGTAGTATCTATAATTGCCATAAGGGGTTCGCTATCTAATCAAATTATGTAAAGTGATTTTGTAGACGAAAAGAATTGAAGTCCTGAGTTTACCCTGCTGTTAAAGTCTTATATTATTACTATAGAACCATAAAACTGAAAGAAGTAGGGGGATGGCAATGATATTACACATAATGAAAACAAAATAGAGGGTATAGTGAAATATGTAGTAAAACAGACATTGAAATTCAAAAGTTGTGGAAGAGATGAGTGAAGTCCATTGTATAACAATGAAGGAATAAACTCAGTTAGAAGCAACAGAAAATCAAATATGTGGGTCCAACATTGAGAACCTACATATATAAAACTACTACTTAGTAATCTGAAGGGTGTGAGAGAGCGAGAGTGAGTGAAACCTAGCAACTGCTCAGACAAGGCACACTAGTTAGGGAAACAGGAAGCACAGGCATGCAACAGAGTCACGGTAAGCTCCTGCTTCTTTTTGTTGGGAGACTTGCGTGAAGACCAAGGTGAACATATGTGTGTGTTTGGGAGGTGAGGCTAGGTCTAGACCTTGTAGGTTTGCTTGAAAGTTCTGTCTCAGGGAGCTCCCAAGGGTGCAGGTAGTTGACACTGGTGGTCTTCTTGTGGAGTCCCAGATGCCCCCTCAAATAAAGAAAATGTAGTTCATCTACATGATGAAATAGTACTTAGCAATTAAAAGAAGGACGTCATAAAATCTGTAGGCAAATGCATAGAACTAGAACATACTCATTCTGAGTGAGAACCAAAAGAACTGAGAACCAAAAGAACATGCATGGTACAAACTCACAATATCCCACTTTTAAAGTGGATCATCTAGTCAGGATCAATATGAAAACATTTGGTTTGGTTTGACTTATCTGCAAGCCAAAATGAAGCACATTTACAAATCTAGGCAGTTGCTCCCAATAACAACCCCAAAACCACATTCTTTTCCAAAACGCAATGTCCTCTAGAAGAGAACAATTTTTAGAACAGGGAACAATTCTCAAAATAATACTATCATGGATAAGATTAATTATGAATTCAAAGGCATCTAAAATCACTTTGAAGATAGGACTGTGTGTGTGTGTGTGTGTGTGTGTGTGTGTGTGATAATTGTGAGTATTTTAATTGAGATGGGATCTGAGGACAGTAATGCATTAAATCAATGTTTGTAACATTTCTTCTTTATTGTTGATCTGATTTATTTGACACTTGGAGACTCACATGAATCTCATCTTAAGATATCATATGATATCTTATTTAAATTTGAAATAGATGTTGATGTCCCTGTAGCAGATTTGGGGGCTAGAGCTTTTAGCTGGTCAGTGATTCACTTTTGTCACTGTAGTAGTAAATATGCTGTGTCATGTTTTTGTCACTGTAGTAGTAAGTATGCTGTATCATTCTTTTTAAAGCTCACCATTCAGTTCATGAAAGCTTGAAAATGTCATTCTTAATTTTCTGTTCCATACATCTTGGTCTTTTTGAATGAATTTAAGCAAAAGCATTATTTTTAAAAATGAAATAATAAAATATACAATATTTGGAACATGTCCATAGATCCAGAACACAGGAGAGTAAGACAGAGGTTCAGAGGCCTCAAGGTAAGAGTTTGTTTCAAAACATAAGTAAGCATGTAACTAGTTTTATACCATAGAAAACGAATGCTGTGTGTCCCAAGAACAGTGCTCTTCTGTCCATGACAGGAATGCTCAGTATCAATTACCCACACAGTTTTCCTGTACACTAAGTCTTAAGTTTCATTATTTCCACAATGTCCATGATCTGGTACCCTGGCAGCCCTTTGACTTTGTTTTTATTTTTAAAAATTATTTATTTATTTATTTTTATACTCCAGATTTTATTTCCCTTCTGATCCACCCCACGACTTTTCCACATCCCATACCTCCTTCCCCACCCCAGTCTCCACAAGGATGTCCTTACCCCACCCACCCCATCAGACCTCTACACTTCCTGGGACCTCCAGTCTCTTATGGTTAACCATGACTGAGATAGGCAGTGGCAATTTTTATTTATCCATGAACAGTTTAGGCAGACAAATTTTTCATTCAGCTATAGGTGCATATCGCCTTTATAGTCTTAGGTTTGGGAGTTACGCTTTAGATGTATCTGTTGGTGCTGGGCTCCACAGCTCTATTTGTAGATTTCACGCTGATCTCTGGGTTTCAGAGAAAAGATTCCTCAGTGGGGGTGGGGGAGGACGCTTTACTAAAATGGAGGCTTTAGATTCTCCTAGTTCCTTGAGCTCCTTAGCCCTGAGTTATTAGCTAGTATTCAGCACCAGGCATGGTTTCCCTCTTGTTAAGCAGGTCTTAAGTATATTTAGAGAGCTGTTGGTTACTGCTAAGGTATATGCTCCACCACTGTATCCTTACAGTTATCATGTCATGCTAGTCATTGACGTGGTTCACAGATGTTGTAGCTGATTCAGGACTATTGGCTACTTCCCTGTTTTGAAAGCTACTGTAGCTCCTTCTATTACCATGAAAGCTACTCCTCAAGGACAAGACTTTAATGTAAGCTCTAGTTGAAGGTTCACTGGGCCCTGTGTCTGAAGTGCATGGTATCTTCAAAAGTAGGACCAGACCTTCCGGTTCTTTTGGCTTATGTCAAGGCACAATTTAACTGGGTCATATGGCAGGTTTAATTTATAGCTTTTACAGTGTTTTCCACACTGATGTACAGATTGGCTGGACCAGTTTGCACTAGTAGTTGATGAGCATTCCCCTTTTTCCCTGTTTCCTCTGACATTTGTGTTATAGGATTTTTTTCATGTTCTTTTCTTCTGTTTTCTTCTTTTCTCTTTCTTTTTTTCTTTCTTTCTTTCTTTCTTTCTTTCTTTCTTTCTTTCTTTCTTTCTTTTATTTTGAGAACTACATATTCAGGTCTTATGACCACATCTTCAAAATTGATTTCCCCCTCTAGCTCTGAATTTTACATTTTAGGTATTAATTCTCTGTCATATGTATCTATGTATCTAACTATGAATCTATTTATTTATGAATCTATTGACGTATATATGTCTGTCTGTGTGTCTATGTATGTATGTATGTATGTATCTATCATCTATCTATCTATCTATCTATCTATCTATCTATCTATCTATCTATCTATCTATCGCTACTTGTGAGTAGACTGCATAAGTTTTATCTCATTTTGTGAGTTTCTGCTTCACCCAGTTGAGTTTTCTTTACATGTGCAGAAGCTTTTTAGTTATATATATATATATATATATATATATATATCCCAAAAAATAGTCACAATTGTCTTTTCCTGCAGCTAACTCAAATCATTATATCTGTTACAGGCTTTGCTCTTAAATGTAATATGTGTATATATATATATATTCTCTATAAATGTATATTTATCTCTCTTTCTATGTGTGTAATATATATATATATATATATATATATATATATATATTGAAAAGTGTTAAAGAAATCTTTGGACAGATATTGAAGTACTTTTGGAAAAAATGATCAAATTTCTTTGATCCCATAGAGCATTTCCTCAAAGTAAACTGGTTATGTGTAGGCAGATATGAACAGGGAGAAGTGGAGGAACTGGGGCGTGATGGGTTGGGATATGGATGTGTTTGTGCATCTTTTATGTTCACATGCCTTTCCCAGAATATTGACTCTGTATGTTTTCCCTATTAGTGCAGGTTCAGATATATTTCCCCAAGTATTATGCTAGTATATCAAGTGCTCTGTGTATTTCTTATAACCCTGATTCTTTTCTCTTCTAGGAAATAGGTGAGGGAGTGAGAGGGAATATGTGTTATGGAATGCGTGGCATATATTTTGGAAGCATGATTGTTAAAGTTAACTGCATTCTTTATAGAGAGAATATGTTGACCCAGAAAACACAGTGAAAATTGTTATCTCTTATCATCACTTACAATTGTGAACATATGGAAGATCAGGTACATATCAGGTAAGGTATATAATAAAGTATTGTGTTGCTAGAAATAATAAATTAAGGCACCAACCTGTGCTAGCACCGGCTACTCTCTGGCCCCAGAAGTCTCACCACTTCCATGGCTAGCTCCATGTTTCAACTGTCCATCTCATGACTCTCTTGCTGGGCATTCTGCTCACATTTCCAACCATCTGCCCCCTGTGGTTAACTGTCACAAATCCCTATAAGCCTGGTAAAATCAAAACTCTAGAGCCTTGTAATTTATCAACCAGATTTATATCAGTAAATTCTCACCCTACAAAACATCCACACAATGAACTCAGAGCCAATCGATATTGACATAAACTGCCCACCTAGATAAGACAAAATTGTCTGACTGAAATTTGCCAACTTATCTACTTTGAACAGCAGTGGTTCATGTTTTCAGCATCACTTTGTTTCACACTCACATTTGGCATCCCTCAGCTCTCCAAACATTCCTCGCTGCAGGAATGTATAAGATACTATATAAAAAATCTTTGAACATCCAAATTACAAAAAGTTCTGAGTCTTTTTTCTAGTAAGTAGATAAAAAGAAGAAAGTGATAGGTCAGATGGTTAGGAGGGACATTTGGATGTAGTTGAACTGTAAAGGTAGAAGACCTTGAAATCTTTCCTCAGTCTTACATTGATTTTTTTGGTGTCACTCTGGAAACAATTGCTCTTTCTGTCTCTAATCATTTCCTCTTCTATAATAAGTGCTAAGACTTAATCCTGTCCTTAACTCACTAGGAACTGAATGCTTGTTATAGCATTATTGTCAATGAGTATTGGAAAAACAGTTTTAAAGTAATCTTTGACTACTTTTGGGAAAAATGATGCAGATCGTCCATTGTTAAGTTATAGAAGTTCATTTATCACACAGATGATTTACCACAGAATTCATTTAGAACTGTTTTACTTTACTACAGACAAATACCCACGAAAAAATAATCCTCCCCATGGGTACTTGACAATCTGATTCTATTGGAGACCTTCCAGTTTATGCCTTTACAAGGATTTCATGTGTAATATTTTGTATGTATTCATAGACTGGATATAGGTTTCCATGGAGAGAACAAATTTTCTTAGCTGACAGAATTTCTGTATCTTCTTGTATGACAGTGTTTGCTACAGAAAGAACACAGACATGTTAAGTTATGAACTATATAGGATGTCATCCATACCCCATGCTTATTTTAGCATATTCTGATTCCTTTCCCTATATTTATGGTACAGTTTATGTTTGAGTTATCTTCTTTCCATCCAGCTCCTGCTCTCCCTTCCTTTTCTTTCAATTTGGGTTCTTATCAGCCACTGTCACTCCCTCCCACCCTTTTCCTGCTACAATATGGCTTCATGTATTTCCTACTCACTCTGCTACATCTTGACATTTATTGTTATCTGACATTCATAAGCAGGTAGAATATTCCGACTTACCAGAGACATGTATCTTCCATAAGAAAATGTCCTTGCTACATAGGCAAGTAGGAGTGCTTGAAAAATAAAGGTATTTGATATTTGGGTTGTCCTCAATGTTTATTTTTAACTGAAACAAAAAAGTAGGAAAGGGGTAAAAAGTGCCAACACCGAAAATGCTACCAGAGATTGAACACAAAAAAATTAAGGATGCTCATCACTAGATGCTCATTACTAGATGCTGAGAATATTACCTCTGTTTTAAAGACAACTTTAACCCACATTTTGTGTAAGAAGGCAAACAGCTAATGTTTTCTTTGGCATAGTTAACAAATGAAGTGTAAAATTTTGTTACTAACTGTCATATATTTTTATTTCCACCTAATGGAGAGAAAATACTTGTGTGTGTGTGTGTGTGTGTGTGTGTGTGTGTGTGTGTGTGTGTGTGTGTGTGTATTTATGTCTGGGTATGTTTATCTCATCAGCTGGCTTATGGGATGTATTACTAAGCACTTATTTTAGTAATGTGAGAGTCCAAGAGTTTTACTGTTACATTATGTTTAGGGCATTAGTTTTTGTCTAGACCGAGGCTCTTTGAACAAGTGTCAAAAGGAATGAGTGGTCCTGCAGAACCAGAATAGGTTTTAAGGAAGAAAACAGCAGGTTGTCTATACTGCTGTGGGGAAATGTCTACTGTCAAGACTAACAAACCAAGAGTTTATAGACAATTCCCTGACTTAGGTTTCCTAGTTTAATCGATCTGCTGTGTTCAAAAGTGAATAGAGAGAATTTCGATGTATCTTCTAGATAGCAGACAAAAAGCATTTCTAGCAGCATTTTTTATTTGGGAAAATATCAGGGACTGTTGTGTTTCTATTGTGACTTTTGGTGTAACTAACATTTCCCTTCTTTTTTGTAATAATTGTTTGATTCAGATTATTAAAAAGATTTACTTATTTTTTTTAATTTTTTTTATTAACTTGAGTATTTCTTATTTACATTTCGAGTGTTATTCCCTTTCCTGGTTTCCGGGCCAACATCCCCTAACCCCTCCCCCTCCCCTTCTTTATGGGTGTTCCCCTCCCCACCCTCCCCCCATTGCCACCCTCCCCGCAACAATCACGTTCACTGGGGGTTCAGTCATGGCAGGACCAAGGGCTTCCCCTTCCACTGAGATTTACTTATTTTTATTTTGTGTGTGTGAGTTGATGAGTGTCCCTGGTGTCTACAAAACCCAGAATATGGTTTGAGCTTCCCTGAGACTAAAATGATGTATGATTTTGGGTCAACTGGTGTGCTAAGAGTAGTAACTTCTCTTAATCACTGAATCATATCTCCAGTACTGATACGTTCTTTCATTTTTTTCCTCCTTTCTAAGTGGCCAATATAATGTTAAAGACATTTTTAATTGAATATTTTATTTATTTATATTTCAAATGTTATCCCCTTTCCAAGTTTCCCCTCTCATATTCCCATATTCCATCCCCCATCACCTGCTTCTATGAGGGCGTTCCCCACCCACCCACCCACCAACACACCCAACTTCCTTGACCTGGCATTCCCTTACACTGGGGCATCAAGCCTTCACAGAACCAAGGATCTCTCCTCCCACTGATATCCAACAAGGTCATCCTCTGCTACATATAAAGCTGGAGCCATGGGTCGCTCCATGTGTACTCTTTGGTTGGTGGTTTGGTCCCTGGGAGCTCTGAAGGGTCCGTTTGGTTGATATTGTTGTTCTTCCTATGGGGTTGCAAGTCCATTCAGCTCCTTCAGTCCTTTTTCTAACTCCTCCATTGGGGACCCTATTTTCAGTCCAATGATTGCCTGTGAACATCCACCTCTGTATTTGTCAAGCTCTGGCAGAGCCTCTCAGGAGACTGTTATATCAGGCTCCTGTCAGCATTTTAAAATAATTGAACAGGTAGTGAAGAGTATGGAACAATTTAGTTACAGGAATAAAGATGAAAATAATGTGTGTCTGAACTTATTGGGGATGAGTAAGCCCTCACATTCAGGAATAGCACACAGTCACATGACTCCTATAATTATTACAGCTGCCAAAGTATGTTGATAAATATCTTCTTGACTGCTTCTCATTAGTGCATGTGATGCAGTCAGGAGATGAGTAGAGATGAGACCATTAGTCCAGTAGCATTTCCTGGTCACTGCCATGCAGTCATAGTTATCTTTATTGCATTGCTAATTTCTTTGATCTTCACTCTTCATGTTTTATTTGTTTTACTCCTATGATTTCCTCTTAGTTTCAGTGTAAAGACCCTTAAGTCACTTTAAGAGCCTTCATTCATTTAATCTTCTTCATGGCATGTTTCTTTATTTTTGTATTATAATTCATAATACATATATGTCTAACACAATTTTTCCAAGTTTGAAAACTATGTTGACAAAAAATCTTAAAATGATTGCATTCAGCATAATATTAAATTGATTAAAATTTATTTTATTGGATATTTATTTACTTACATTTCAAATGTTATTCCCCTTCCTAGATTTCCGTCCATAAGCCCCCTATACTCTCCCCTACTCTTCTTCTATAAGGGTGTTCTTCTCCAGATCCATCCCCACTTACACCCCCAACAACATTGCCTAACACTGGGATTCCAATTGGCAGGACTAAGGGCTTCTTCTTCCATTGGTGCCCAACAAAGCCATCCTTTGCTACATATGCAGTTGGAGCCCGAGTCAGTCTATGTATATAGTCTTGGGTAGTGGTTTAGTCCCTGGAAGCTCTGGTTGATTGGCATTGTTCTTATGGGGTTGCAAGCCCCTTCAGCTCTTTCAAACCATTCTCTAATTACCATTCTCAATTCAGCAGTTTACTGCCAGCATTCGCCTCTGTATTTGACATGCTCTGGCTATGTCTCTCAGGAGAAATCTATAACCAGTTCCTGTCAGCATGCACTTCTTTTTTATTATTATTATTTTTTTATTAACTTAAGTACTTCTTTCTTTCTTTCTTTTTTTTTATTAACTTGAGTATTTCTTATATACATTTCGAGTGTTATTCCCTTTCCCGGTTTCCTGGCAAACATCCCCCTAACCCCTTCCCCTCCCCTTCTTTATGGGTGTTCCCCTCACAATCCTCCCCCCATTGCCGCCCTCCCCACAACAATCTAGTTCACTGGGGGTTCAGTCTTAGCCGGACCCAGGGCTTGCCCTTCCACTGGTGCTCTTACTAGGATATTCATTGCTACCTATGAGGTCAGAGTCCAGGGTCATTCCATGTATAGTCTTTAGGTAGTGGCTTAGTCCCTGGAAGCTCTGGTTGCTTGGCATTGCTGTACATATGGGGTCTTGAGCCCCTTCAAGCTCTTCCAGTTCTTTCTCTGATTCCTTCAACGGGGGTCCTATTCTCAGTTCAGTGGTTTGCTGCTGGCATTCACCTCTGTATTTGCTGTATTCCGGCTGTGTCTCTCAGGAGCGATCTACATCCGGCTCCTGTCGGCCTGCACTTCTTTGCTTCATCCATCTTGTCTAATTGGATGGCTGTATATGTATGGGCCACAGGTGGGGCAGGCTCTGAATGGGTGTTCCTTCTGTGTCTGTTTTAAACTTTGCCTCTCTCTCACTTGCCAAGGGTATTCTTGTTCCCCTTTTAAAGAAGGAGTGAAGCATTCACATTTTGATCATCCGTCTAGAGTTTCATTTGTTCTAGGCATCTAGGGTAATTCAAGCATTTGGGCTAATAGCCACTTATCAATGGGTGCATACCATGTGTGTTTTTCTGTGATTGGGTTACCTCACTCAGGATGATATTTTCCAGTTCCAACCATTTGCCTACGAATTTCATAAACTCGTTGTTTTTGATAGCTGAGTAATATTCCATTGTGTAGATGTACCACATTTTCTGTATCCATTCCTCAGTTGAAGGGCATCTGGGTTCTTTCCATTTTCTGGCTATTATAAATAAGGCTGCGATGAACATAGTGGAGCACGTGTCTTTTTTATATGTTGGGGCATTTTGTGGGTATATGCCCAAGAGAGGTATAGCTGGATCCTCAGGCAGTTCAATGTCCAATTTTCTGAGGAACCTCCAGACTGATTTCCAGAATGGTTGTACGAGTCTGCAATCCCACCAACAATGGAGGAGTGTTCCTCTTTCTCCACATCCTCTCCAGCATCTGCTGTCACCTGAGTGTTTGATCTTAGCCATTCTCACTGGTGTGAGGTGAAATCTCAGGGTTGTTTTGATTTGCATTTCCCTTATGACTAAAGATGTTGAACATTTCTTTAGGTGTTTCTCAGCCATTCGGCATTCCTCAGCTGTGAATTCTTTGTTTAGCTCTGAACCCCATTTTTTAATAGGGTTATTTGTCTCCCTGCAGTCTCACTTCTTGAGTTCTTTGTCTATTTTGGATATAAGGCCTCTATCTGTTGTAGGATTGGTAAAGATCTTTTCCCAATCTGTTGGTTGCCGTTTTGTCCTAACCACAGTGTCCTTTGCCTTACAGAAGCTTTGCAGTTTTATGAGATCCCATTTGTCGATTCTTGATCTTAGAGCATAAACCATTGGTGTTTTGTTCAGGAAATTTTTTCCAGTGCCCATGTGTTCCAGATGCTTCCCTAGTTTTTCTTCTATTAGTTTGAGTGTATCTGGTTTGATGTGGAGGTCCTTGATCCACTAGGACTTAAGCTTTGTACAGGGTGATAAGCATGGATCGATCTGCATTCTTCTACATGTCGACCTCCAGTTGGACCAGCACCATTTGCTGAAAATGCTATCTTTTTTTCATTTGATGGTTTTGGTTCCTTTGTCAAAAATCAAGTGACCATAGGGGTGTGGGTTCATTTCTGGGTCTTCAATTCTGTTCCATTGGTCTATCTGTCTGTCTCTGTACCAATTCCATGCAGTTTTTATCACTATTGCTCTGTAATACTGCTTGAGTTCAGGGATAGTGATTCCCCCTGACGTCCTTTTATTGTTGAGGATAGCTTTAGCTATACTGGGTTTTTTGTTATTCCAGATGAATTTGCAAATTGTTCTGTCTAACTCTTTGAAGAATCGGATTGGTATTTTGATGGGGATTGCATTGAATCTGTAGATCGCTTTTGATAAAATGGCCATTTTTACTATATTAATCCTGCCAATTCATGAGCATGGGAGATCTTTCCATCTTCTGAGGTCTTCTTCAATTTCTTTCCTCAGTGTCTTGAAGTTCTTATTGTACAGATCTTTTACTTGCTTGGTTAAAGTCACACCGAGGTACTTTATATTGTTTGGGTCTATTTTGAAGGGTGTCACTTCCCTAATTTCTTTCTCGGCTTGTTTCTCTTTTGTGTAGAGGAAGGCTACTGATTTATTTGAGTTAATTTTTTTTAAATAGATATATTTTTTTAATGTTTTAAACTAAATATTTTATAAGAAACTTATACATTTTACAGATATTGATCATGAAACTATTCCAATTTACAGAATTTGAATAGAGAATTACATATTTATATATACCTAAATACCCACTGCTTCTGTTCTATAGCAAATAGTGTTTTTACATGATATGTTTTATTTATTATTTCACACATGTCATGATAAATCCTTCTTTTTTTTTTATTAACTTGAGTATTTCTTATATACATTTCAAGTGTTATTCCCTTTCCTGGTTTCCGGGCAAACATCCCCCTCCCCCCTCCCCTTCCTTATGGGTGTTCCCCTCCCAACCCTCCCCCCATTGCCGCCCTCCCCCCATTATTTGAGTTAATTTTATACCCAGCCACTTTGCTGAAGTTGTTTATCAGCTTTAGTAGTTCTCTGGTGGACCTTTTGGGATCACTTAAATATACTATCATATCATCTGCAAATAGTGATATTTTGACTTCTTCTTTTCCGATCTGTATCCCCATGACCTCCTTTTGTTGTCTGATTGCTCTGGCTAGAACTTCAAGAACTATATTGAATAAGTAGGGAGAGAGTGGGCAGCCTTGTCTAGTCCCTGATTTTAGTGGGATTGCTTCAAGTTTCTCTCCATTTAGTTTAATGTTAGCAACTGGTTTGCTGTATATGGCTTTTACTATGTTTAGGTATGGTCCTTGAATTCCTATTCTTTCCAGGACTTTTATCATGAAGGGGTGTTGAATTTTGTCAAATGCTTTCTCAGCATCTAATGAAATGATCATGTGGTTCTGTTCTTTCAGTTTGTTTATATAATGGATCACGTTGATGGTTCTCCGTATATTAAACCATCCCTGCATGCCTGGGATGAAGCCTACTTGATCATGGTGGATGATTGTTTTGACGTGCTCTTGGATTCGGTTTGCCAGAATTTTATTGAGTATTTTTGCGTCGATATTCATAAGGGAAATTGGTCTGAAGTTCTCTTTCTTTGTTGGGTCTTTGTGTGGTTTAGGTATAAGAGTAATTGCGGCTTCATAGAAGGAATTCGGGAGTGATCCATCTGTTTCAATTTTGTGGAATAGTTTGTATAATATTGGTATGAGGTCTTCTATGAAGGTCTGATAGAATTCTGTACTAAACCTCTCTGGACCTGGGCTCTTTTTGATTGGGAGACCTTTAATGACTGCTTCTATTTCCTTAGGAGTTATGGGGTTGTTTAACTGGTTTATCAGTTCCTGATTTAACTTCGGTACCTGGTATCTGTCTAGGAAATTGTCCATTTCCTGCAGATTTTCAAGTTTTGTTGAATATAGGCTTTTATAGTAAGATCTGATGATTTTTTGAATTTCCTCTGAATCTGTACTTCTCTCTCCCTTTTCATTTCTGATTTTGTTAATTTGGACGCACTCTCTGTGTCCTCTCATTAGTCTGGCTAAGGGTTTATCTATCTTGTTGATTTTCTCAAAGAACCAACTTTTGGTTCTGTTGATTCTTTCTATGGTCCTTCTTGTTTCTACTTGGTTGATTTCAGCTCTGAGTTTCATTATTTCCTGCCTTCTACTCCTCCTGGGTGTATTTGCTTCTTTTGTTCTAGAGCTTTTAGGTGTGCTGTCAAGCTGCTGACATATGCTCTTTCCTGTTTCTTTCTGCAGGCACTCAGCGCTATGAGTTTTCCTCTTAGCACAGCTTTCATTGTGTCCCATAAGTTTGGGTATGTTGTACCTTCATTTTCATTAAATTCTAAAAAGTTTTTAATTTCTTTCTTTATTTCTTCCTTGACCAGGTTATCATTGAGTAGAGCATTGTTCAATTTCCACGTATATGTGGGCATTCTTCCCTTATTGTTATTGAAGACCAGTTTTAGGCCGTGGTGGTCCGATAGCACGCATGGGATTATTTCTATCTTTCTGTACCTGTTGAGGCCCGTTCTTTGACCAATTATATGGTCAATTTTGGAGAAAGTACCATGAGGAGCTGAGAAGAAGGTATATCCTTTTGGTTTAGTGTAGAATGTTCTATATATATCTGTTAAGTCCATTTGGCTCATGACTTCTCTTAGTCTGTCTACGTCTCTGTTTAATTTCTGTTTCCATGATCTGTACATTGATGAGAGTGGGGTGTTGAAGTCTCCTACTATTATTGTGTGAGGTGCAATGTGTGTTTTGAGCTTTAGTAAGGTTTCTTTTACTTATGTAGGTGCCCTTGTATTTGGGGCATAGATATTTAGGATTGAGAGTTCATCTTGGTGGAATTTTCTTTTGATGAATATAAAGTGTCCTTCCTTATCTTTTTTGATGACTTTTAGTTGAAAATTGATTTTATTTGATATTAGAATGGCTACTCCAGCTTGCTTCTTCTGACCATTTGCTTGGAAAGTTGTTTTCCAGCCTTTCACTCTGAGGTAGTGTCTGTTTTTGTCTCTGTCTGTATTTCCTGTAGGCAGCAGAATGCAGGGTCCTCGTTGCATTTCCAGTTTGTTAATCTATGTCTTTTTATTGGGGAGTTGAGGCCATTGATGTTGAGAGATATTAAGGAATAGTGATTATTGCTTCCTGTTATATTCATATTTGGATATGAGGTTATGTTTGTGTGCTTTTCTTCTCTTTGTTTTGTTGCCAAGACGATTAGTTTCTTGCTTCTTCTAGGGTATAGCTTGCCTCCTTATGTTGGGCTTTACTATTTATTATCCTTTGTAGTGCTGGATTTGTAGAAAGATATTGTGTAAATTTGGTTTTGTCATGGAATATCTTGGTTTCTCCATCTATGTTAATTGAGAGTTTTGCAGGATACAGTAACCTAGGCTGGCATTTGTGTTCTCTTAGCGTCTGTATGACATCTGTCCAGGATCTTCTGTCTTTCATAGTCTCTGGCGAAAAGTCTGGTGTGATTCTGATAGGTCTGCCTTTATATGTTACTTGACCTTTTTCCCTTACTGCTTTTAATATTCTTTCTTTATTTTGTGTGTTTGGTGTTTTGACTATTATGTGACGGGAGGTGTTTCTTTTCTGGTCCAATCTATTTGGAGTTCTGTAGGCTTCTTGTATGCCTATGGGTATCTCTTTTTTTAGGTTAGGGAAGTTTTCTTCTATGATTTTGTTGAAGATATTTACTGGTCCTTTGAGCTGGGAGTCTTCACTCTCTTCTATACCTATTATCCTTAGGTTTGATCTTCTCATTGAGTCCTGGATTTCCTGTATGTTTTGGACCAGTAGCTTTTTCCGCTTTACATTATCTTTGACAATTGAGTCAATGATTTCTATGGAATCTTCTGCTCCTGAGTTTCTCTCTTCCATCTCTTGTATTCTGTTGGTGAAGCTCATATCTACAGCTCCTTGTCTCTTCTTTTGGTTCTCTATAACCAGTGTTGTTTCCATGTGTTCTTTCTTGATTGCTTCTATTTCCATTTTTAATTCCTTCAACTGTTTGATTGTGTTTTCCTGGAATTCTTTCAGGGATTTTTGTGTCTCCTCTCTATGGGCTTCTACTTGTTTATTTATGTTTTCCTGGAATTCTTTCAAGGATTTTTGCGATTCCTCTCTGTCGGCTTCTACTTGTTTATTAATGTTTTCCTGTGTTTCTCTAAGGGAGTTCTTCACGTCTTTCTTGAAGTCCTCCAGCATCATGATCAAATATGATTTTGAAACTAGATCTTGCTTTTCCGGTGTGTTTGGATTATCTGTGTTTGCTTTGGTGGGAGAATTGGCTCTGATGATGCCATGTAGTCTTGGTTTCTGTTGCTTGCGTTCCTGCGCTTGCCTCTCACCATCAGATTATCTCTAGTGTTACTTTGTTCTGCTATTTCTGACAGTGGCTAGACTGTCCTATAAGCCTGTGTATCAGGAGTGCTGTAGACCTGCTTTCCTGTTTTCTTTCAGCCAGTTATGGGGACAGAGTGTTCTGCTTTCGGGCTTGTAGTTCTTCCTATCTACAGGTCTTCAGCTGTTCCTGTGGGCCTGTGTCTTGAGTTCACCAGGCAGGTCACTTGCAGCAGAAAAGTTGGTCTTACCTGTGATTCCGAGGCTCAAGTTTGCTCGTGGGGTGTTGCTTGTGAGCTCTCCGCGGCGGCAGCAACCAGGAAGATCTGCACCCCTCTTTCCGGGAGCTTCCGTGCGCCAGGGTTCCAGATGGCATTTGGTGTTTTCCTCTGGCGTCAGAGATGTGTGCAGAGTGCAGTCTCTTCTGGTTTCCCAGGCGGGTCTGCCTCTCTGAAGGTTAACTCTCCGTCCCACGGGATTTGTGTGCAGAGATCTGTTTATCTGGTAGGTCCCTTCAGGTTCTGGCGGTGTCTAAGATGCAGCGGACCTGCTGCTCCTGGGCCCTCCTCTACGGGAACCCAGAGGCCGTATACAGTTTCCTCTTGGGCCAGGGATGTGAGCAGGGGTGGGCAGTGTTGGTGGTCTCTTCAGCTCTGCAGTCTCAGGAGTGCCCACCTGACCAGGCGGTGAGGTCTCTCTCCCATGGGGTTTGGAGCAGAGAGCTGCTGCGGGCAGGGATCCGCCGGTTTGGTACCCCCCACCCCCTGCTAACCACTGGAAGCGCCTGGTCCTAGAGGAATTTTGCCTCTGTGCGTCCTGAGTTCACTTGGCAGGTTGCTTTCAGCAGAAAAGTTGGTCTTACCTGTGGTCCCGAGGCTCAAGTTTGCTTGTGGGGTGCTGCCTACGAGCTCTCTGCGGTGGCAGCAACCAGGAAGATCTCAACTTAAGTATTTCTTATTTACATTTCGAGTGTTATTCCCTTTCCCGATTTCCAGGCCAACATCCCCCTAGCCCCTCCCCCTCCCCTTCTTTAAGGGTGTTCCCCTCCCCACCCTTCCCCCATTGCCGCCCTCCCTTCAACAATCACGTTCACTGGGGGTTAAGTCTTAGCAGGACCAAGGGCTTCCCCTTCCACTGGTGCTCTTATTAGGATATTCATTGCTACCTATGAGGTCAGAGTCCAGGGTCAGTCCATGTATAGTCTTTAGGTAGTGGCTTAGTCCCTGGAAGCTCTGGTTGGTTGGCATTGTTGTTCATAAGGGGTCTTGAGCCCCTTCAAGCTCTTCCAGTTCTTTCTCTGATTCCTTTAATGGGGGTCCTATTCTCAGTTCAGTGGTTTGCTGCTGGCATTTGCCTCTGTAATTGTTGTATTCTGGCTGTGTCTCTCAGGAGAGATCTACATCCAGCTCCTGTTGGCCTGCACTTCTTTGCTTCATCCATCTTGTCTAATTGGGTGGCTGTATATGTATGGGCCACATGTGGGGCAGGCTCTGAATGGGTGTTCCTTCTGTCTCTGTTTTAATCTTTGCCTCTCTATTCCCTGCCAAGGGTATTCTTGTTCCCCTTTTAAAGAAAGAGTGAAGCATTCACATTTTGATTATCTGTCTTGAGTTTCACAGCATGCACTTCTTAGCTTCATCATTCTTATATTGTTTTGGTGGATGTGCGTGCGTGTGTGTGTGTGTGTGTGTGTGTGTGTGTGTGTGTGTGTGTGTGTTTGTGAGTGTATGCATGCCACATGTGGGACAGGCTCTGAATGGTCATTCCTTTAGTCTCTGCTCCAAACTTTGCCTCCATATCCCTTCTTAAGAATATTTTTGTTCTCCCTTTTAAGAAGGAGTGAAGCATCCACAGTTTGTCATCCTTCTGATTGAGCTTCTTGTGGTCTATGGATTGCATTTTGGGTAATCCAAGCTTTTGGGCTAATATCCACTTATCAGTGAGTGTGTACCATGTGTGTTTTTCTGTGATTGGGATACCTAACTCAGGATGATATTTTCTAGTTCCATCCATTTGTCTTTGAATTTCATGAAGTCATTGTTTTTGATAGCTGAGTAGTACTCCATTGTGTAGATGTACCACATTTTTTTTGTATTCATTCTGGGTTCTTTCCAGCTTCTGGCTATTATAAATGAGGCTGCTGAGGGTGAGAAGCCATGGCAGGTGATGTTAAGATTCTGCTCTGGGTGGGAGAGAGACCTCACCGCCTGGTCAGGTGGGCACTCCTGAGGCTGCAGAGCGGAGGAGACCACCAACACTGCCCACCCCTGCCCACATCCCTGGCCCAAGAGGCAACTGTATAAGGCCTCTGGGTTCCCGTAGGGGAGGGCCCAGGAGGGGCAAGACCCCTGCGCCTGAGACACTGCCGGAACCTGCAGGAAACAGACTGGATAAACAGTTCTCTGCACCCAAATCCCGTGGGAGGGAGAGCTGAACCTTCAGAGAGGCAGGCGCGCCTGGGAGGCCTGAAGAGACTGCACTCTGCGCACGTCCAGACACCAGAGGAAAACACCAAATGCCATCTGGAACCCTAGTGCACGGAGGCTCCCGGAAAGAGTGGCGCAGATCTTCCCGGTTGCTGCCGCTGCGGAGAGGACTTAGGCAGTACCCCACGAGCAAACTTGAGCCTTGGAACCACTGGTACGACCAACTTTTTCCCTGCAAGAAACCTGCCTGGTGAACTCAAGACACAGGCCCACAGGAACAGCTGAAGACCTGTAGAGAGGAAAAACTACAGGCCCGAAAGCAGAACACTCTGTCCCCATAACTGGCTGAAAGAAAACAGGAAAACAGGTCTACAGCACTCCTGACACACAGGCTTATAGGACAGTCTAGCCACTGTCAGAAATAGCAGAGCAAAGTAACACTAGAGATAATCTGATGGTGAGAGGCAAGCGCAGGAACCCAAGCAACAGAAACCAAGACTACATGGCATCATCGGAGCCAATTCTCCCACCAAAATAAACATGGAATATCCAAACACACCAGAAAAGCAAGACCTAGTTTCAAAATCGTATTTCATCATGATGCTGGAGGACTTCAAGAAAGACGTGGAGAACTCCCTTAGAGAACAAGTAGAAGCCTACAGAGAGGAATCGCAAAAATGCCTGAAAGAATTCCAGGAAAACATAAATAAACAAGTAGAAACCCATAGAGAGGAGACACAAAAATCCCTGAAAGAATTCCAGGAAAACACAATCAAACAGTTGAAGGAATTAAAAATGGAAATAGAAGCAATCAAGGAAGAACACATGGAAACAACCCTGGACATAGAAAATCAAAAGAAAAGACAAGGAGCTGTAGATACAAGCTTCACCAACAGAATACAAGAGATGGAAGAGAGAATCTCGGGAGCAGAAGATTTCATAGAAATCATTGACTCAACTGTCAAAGATAATGTAAAGCGGAAAAAGCTACTGGTCCAAAACATACAGGAAATCCAGGAATCAATGAGAAGATCAAACCTAAGGATAATAGGTATAGAAGAGAGTGAAGACTCCCAGCTCAAAGGACCAGTAAATATCTTCAACAAAATCATAGAAGAAAACTTCCCTAACCTAAAAAAAGAGATACCCATAGGCATACAAGAAGCCTACAGAACTCCAAATAGATTGGACCAGAAAAGAAACACCTCCCGTCACATAATAGTCAAAACACCAAACGCACAAAATAAAGAAAGAATATTAAAAGCAGTAAGGGTAAAAGGTCAAGTAACATATAAAAGGCAGATCTATCAGAATCACACCAGACTTCTCGCCAGAAACTATGAAGGCCAGAAGATCCTGGACAGATGTCATACAGACCCTAAGAGAACACAAATACCAGCCCAGGTTACTGTATCCTGCAAAACTCTCAATTAACATAGATGGAGAAACCAAGATATTCCATGACAAAGCCAAATTTACACAATATCTTTCTACAAATCCAGCACTACAAAGGATAATAAAGGGTAAAGCCCAACATAAAGAGGCAAGCTATACCCTAGAAGAAGCAAGAAACTAATCGTCTTGGCAACAAAACAAAGAGAAGAAAAGCACACAAACATAACCTCATATCCAAATATGAATATAACAGGAAGCAATAATCACTATTCCTTAATATCTCTCAACATCAATGGCCTCAACTCCCCAATAAAAAGACATAGATTAACAAACTGGATACGCAATGAGGACTCTGTATTCTGTTGCCTACAGGAAACACACCTCAGAGACAAAGACAGACACTACCTCAGAGTGAAAGGCTGGAAAACAACTTTCCAAGCAAATGGTCAGAAGAAGCAAGCTGGAGTAGCCATTCTTTTTTTTTTTTTAAAGATTTTATTTTATTTTATTTTATTTATATGAGTACACTGTAGCTGTCTTCAGACACACCAGAAGAGGGCATCGGATCCCATTACAGATGGTTGTGAGCCACCATGTGGTTGCTGGGAATTGAACTCAGGACCTCTGGAAGAGCAGTCGGTGCTCTTAACGGCTGAGCCATCTCTCCAGCCCCTGGAGTAGCCATTCTAATATCAAATAAAATCAATTTTCAACTAAAAGTCATCAAAAAAGATAAGGAAGGACACTTCATACTCATCAAAGGAAAAATCCACCAAGATGAACTCTCAATCCTCATCTTCGGTTGGTTTATATACAAGTATGCAATTTCTAGGCTTGAAAGTAAAATGATGCTATCTGGTGGTGGATAGAGGAGCCTTATTTTTTATTATGGCAGCTTGCTATTTTTGTAACATGGTGATTTGGTTGAACACAATAAAGTACAGTAGTAACTGAAAAAAAAAAAGAACATCCTATTTCAGAGATAGAGTCTAGAGAGGTAGCGCCTAGGTTTAGGGGACTGGCTGCTCTTCTGATTCCCAGCACCCAGAAGGCCGCTCTTGCTGTCTGTAACTCCATTTCTAGGTGATGCAACAGATGATGCAGTTCAAGAAAAAATGCATGTAAAATCTGAAAAAGAAATCATTTTTATAAAGGTCATATCGATTATTTTGTGATAAACGTAAGAAAACATTTTTTAAAAATGAAAAAAAAAAGATTCTGCTCTGTGAGACAGAAGGAACACCCATTCAGAGCCTGCCCCACATGTGGCCCATACATATACAGCCACCCAATTAGACAAGATGGATGAAGCAAAGAAGTGCAGGCCGACAGGAGCTGGATGTAGATCTCTCCTGAGAGACACAGTCAGAATACAGCAAATACAGAGGCGAATGCCAGCAGCAAACCACTGAACTGAGAACGGCACCCCCTGTTGAAGGAATCAGAGAAAGAACTGGAAGAGCTTGAAGGGGCTCGAGACCCCTTATGAACAACAATGCCAAGCAACCAGAGCTTCCAGGGACTAAGCCACTAACTAAAGACTATACATGGACTGACCCTGGACTCTGACCTCATAGGTAGCAATGAATAGCCTAGTAAGAGCACCAGTGGAAGGGCAAGCCCTTGGTCCTGCCAAGACTGAACCCCCAGTGAACGTGATTGTTGGGGGGAGGGCGGCAATGGGGGGAGGATTGTGAGGGGAACACCCATAAAGAAGGGGAGGGGAAGGGGTTAGGGGGATGTTTGCCAGGAAACCGGGAAAGGGAATAACATTCGAAATTTAAATAAGAAATACTCAAGTTAATAAAAAATAAATAAATAAAAAATAAAATGAGCCAATAAAAATTCAACCCCCCCCAAAAAAATAAATGAGGCTGTTATGAACATACTGGAGCATGTGCCTTTGTTGTATGTTGGAGCATCATTTGGGCTTATGCCCAGGAAAGGTATATTTGGGTCCTCAGGTAGTGGAATATCTAATATTCCGAAGAATCTGCAGACTGATTTTCAGAGTGGTTTATCAGCTTGCACTCCCAGCAATCATGGAAGAGTGTTCCTCTTTATTCACATCCTTGCCAGAATATGCCATCACCTGAGTTTTTTTATCTTAGTCATTCTGACTGGTGTGAAGTGGAGTCTCAGGGTTGTTTTGATTTGCATTTCCGTGATGACTAAGGATGTTGAACATTTCTTTAGGTACTTCTCAGCCATTTGATATTTCTCAGCTGGTAGTTCTTTGTTTAGCTCTGTACCCCATATTTAATAGCCATTATTTAATAATGGCTCCCCAGTGTCTAACTTCTTGAGTTCTTTGTATATTTTGGATATTAGTCCTCAATCAGATGTAGGATTGGTAAAGATCTTTTCCCAATCTGTTGGTTGCCGTTTTGTCTTAATGATATTGTCCTTTGCCTTACAGAAGCCTTGCAGTTTTGTGAGGTCCCATTTGTTTATTCTTGATCTTAGAGCATAAGCCATTGGTGTTTTGTTCAGGAAATTTTCCCTAGGTCCCATGTGATCGAGACTCTTCCCCATTTTTTCTTCCATTAGTTTGAGTACATCTGGTTTGACGTAGAGTTCCTTGATCCACTTGGACTTAAGCTTTGCACAGGGAGATGAATAGATCAATTTGCATTCTTCTACATGCTGACTTCCAGTTAAACCAGCACCATTTGTTAAAAATGCTATCTTTTCCCCCCATTGGATGGTTTTAGCTCCTTTGTCAAAGATCAAGTGACCATAGGTATGTGGGTTCATTTCTGCGTCTTCAATTCTATTCCAGTGACTTATTTGCCTGTCTCTGTACCAATACTGTACAGTTTTTTTATCACTATTACTCTGTAATATTGTGTGAGGTCAGGGATAGTGATTCCTTGAGAAGTTCTTATATTGTTGAGAATAGTTTTAGCTATCCTGGGGTTTTTATTATTCCAAATGAATTTGGAAATTGATCTTTCTATCTCTATGAAGAATTGAGTTGTAATTTTGATGGAGAGTGCATTGAATCTGTAGATTGTTTTTGGCAAAATGAGCATTTTTACTATATTAATCCTGCTAATCCATGAGCGTGGGGAGGTCTTTCCATCTTCTAAGATTTTCTTTAATTTCTTTTTAAGAGACTTGAAGATTTTGTCATACATATCTTTCACTTGCTTGGTTAGAGTCCCAGCAAGTGGGACTTTATTTATATTTTATATTTTTTTGGACTATTGTAAAGGGTGTCACTTCCCTAATTTCTTTCTCATTCTGTTTATCCTTTAAGTAGAAGAAGGCTACTCATTTGTTTGAGTTAATTTTATACATAGGCACTTTGCTCAAGTTGTTTATCAGGTTTAGTAGTTCTCTGGTGGAACTTTTGGGGTCACTTCAATATGCTACCATATCATCTGCAAATAGTGAGATTTTGACTTCTTCCTTTCCAATTTGTATCCCTTTGACATCCTTTTGTTGTCTGATTTCTCAGGCTAGGATTTCGAGTACTATATTGAATAGGTAGGGAGAGAGTGGGCAGCCTTGTCTAGACCCTGATTTTAGTGGGATCACTTCAGTTTTCTTTCAATTAAGTTTGTTGTTGGCTACTGTTTGCCCTTCATTGCTTTTACTGTGTTTAGTTATAGGCCTTGAATTCTTTATCTTTCCAGGAGTTTTAACATGAATGGGTGTTGAAGGTTTTCAAATGCTTTTTCAGCATCTAATAAAGTAATCATGTGGTTTTTTCTTTGAGTTGGTTATGTAGTGGATTACACTGATGGATTTCCATATATTGAATCAGTTCTGCATCTCAGGAATGAAGCCTACTTGATCATGATGGATGATCATTCTGATGTGTTCTTGGATTCTGTGTGGGAGAATTTTATTGAGTATTTTTGCATTGATATTCATAAGGGAAATTGGTCTGAAGTTCTCTTTCTTTCTTAGTATTGGTATGAGGTCTTCTATTAAGGTCTGAGAGAATTCTGCACTAAACCCATCTGGTCCTGGGCTCTTTTTTGTTGGGAGACTTTTAATGACTGCTTCTATTCCTTTAGGAGTTATGGGCTTGTTTAGATAGTTTATCTGTTCCTGATTTAACATTGGTACCTGGTATTTGCCTAGAAAATTGTCCATTTCCTCCAGATTTTCCAGTTTTGTTGAATATAGGCTTTTGTAGTAGGATTGGATGATTTTTTGAATTTCCTCAGATTCTGTTATTAGGTCTCTCTTTTCATTTTTGATTTTGTTAATTTGGATACATTCTTTGTGTCCTCTGGTTAGTATGGCTAAGGGTTTGTCTATCTTGTTGATTTTTTCAAAGAACCAGCTCCTGGTTGTTGCTGTTGATTCTTTGTATAGTCCTTTTTGTTTCTATTTGGTTGATTTCAGCCCTGAATTTAATTATTTCCTGCCAGCTCTATCAGATGTACGATTGGTAAAGATCTCTTCTCAATCTGTTGGTTGACATTTTGTCCTGCATTGTATCATCTGTGAATAGTAATACTTTGACTTCTTCTTCACTTTGTATCTCCTTGATTTTCATTAATTGTACTATTGGCCTGACTAAATCTTGAAATACTATTTTGCATAGATAGGGATAGAATGTGCAGCTTTGTATTGTCCTGGATTTCAGTAGAATTGCTTTATGTTTCTGTCCATTCAACTTGATGCTGGCTAGTGGCTTACTGTATATTGCCTTTATTCTGTTTAGATATGTGCCCTGATCTCTTTAATCCTTTTAACATAAAATGGTGTTAGATTTTTGTCAAAGACTTTTTAGCATCTAATGAAATGATCATGTATATGTGTTCTTTTTCAATTTGTGTATGTTGTGGATTATATTAATGAATTTTCATAAGGTAAACTACTTATACATATGTGAGATAAAGCCTACTTGATTATGGTGGATGATAGCTTTGATGAATTATTTGATTTAGTTTTTGAATATTTTATTGAGTACTGCTTTTGCATCAATGTTCATGAGGGAAATTGGACTGATATTTTCTTTTTTTGTTGAGTCTTTATGTGGTTTATGTATCAGGGTGACTGTGGCTTCAAAGAATGAATTTGGTAATGTTTTTCCTGTTTATATTTTGTGGAATAGTTTGAGGAGTTTTGGTTTTAGCATTCCTGTGAAAATTTGTAGAATTCTGTGCTAAAACTATTTGTTAAAAGGCTTTTCCCCTTTGGTTAAGAGACATTTATTTTCTGCTTCTATGGTTTCACTCTCCCTACATTTCTTCCATTAACACTCTCTTCCCTCCCCAAGCCACACCCGATTCTCCTCTTTCTATACCTACCTGCCCCAAGTCCAAGCATTATATCTATTTTATTAGTGACTTTTGTGAAATGATAAGGAACAGTACAGAGGAAAGTCCCAAAATATATCAACATGATCATACTGTGGCTCCCTAATAATGAAAGACACAAAGTTCCAACTGGCCCTCTCTTGTCATCAAAGGAGTCTTTTTGTACCAGGACTGGGTGACAGTCAATTTATTTCTTGGCTAGTTGTGTTCCATGAAAATCCTCAACCGACCCTGGCTATTGACAAGACAGTGAGTTCCTCTCTACAATCTGAAAACTGGGCTCCATTGCTGAGGACAATACTGTCACAACTCATGAACAGGGAGAAACCAATCTAATATCCCTACATTCTAGGATGTTTGGTGCAGCAAGGCTACCAAAAAACAAACATCAATATAGCCACATAATCTTTTACCTACAGCATGTCTTGCCCACAAGATATCCTATGGCAAGTGTAGCACAGAACATGTGGGAGTATCCAACCAATGTCTCAGTTGATTCAGGTCTACTCCATGAGATAGAATCCATACATGACACTGTTGGGCAAATAAGACACAGAATCTAGTTCGTCCAGAGACCTATAAAACAGAACACTACTGATCCAAAAAAGTGTGTGGGGGCATCAGTAAAATGACTTCTAATGCTATTCTGCAATAGTCAGTATCTTATGATCAGCCATCATGAGAGATGTTTCCTGCATCAAATGAGAACAGATGCAGAGATCCACAGCCAGACATTACATTGAGAGAAAGTCCTTTGAACACATGACCCTAAATGGAATTTCTCCATCAAATTCTTCCTCTCTGAGCTCAGGAAGCCTATTCGAAGAAGAGACAGAAAGAGTATAAGAGCCAGAGGGTAGAAAAGACAGCAGGAGAACAAGGAGCTCTAAATCAACCGAACAAGGCTCTTTGAACTCAAAAAGACTGAAGGAACAAGCAGAGGCCTACACAAGTCTTCACCGCTGTATATGTAATATACATTTCAGTTTAGAAGTTTTATGGAACCCTTGAGTATGTGAATGAGATGGTCTTAGGTTCCTGTTCCTGCTCTTGTGGCCTTTTTTCCTTTTGTTGAATTGTTTTGTCCAGTCTTGGCAAGGTGATGTTTTTGTTTTACCTTATTACAAATACTTTATCATGTTTGGCTGTTATTTCTCAGAAGACTTTTGTAAAGGGAAACAGAAAGGGAATCTAGCTGAATAGGAGAGGAAGTAGGAATAAATGGGGAACTGGCATGAGCAGAGGGCTGAGAAAGCCGAATTCAGATTATATTATATGAAGAAAAATCCATGCATAATAAAGGGGGGAATATAAAAAATTAAAATGTGCATTTTCTTTGAGATTTTCTTTTTTAAAAAATTTATTTATTTATTTATTTATTTATTTATTTATTTATTTACTATTCTTTAATTTTTTTTACACTCAAGTCATTTATCCCCCTCCCAGTCACATCTGCGACAATTCTTCATCACATTTCACCTCCCCTCCAAGAGGATGCCCCCTTACCCCCGACACCCAAATCCACCAGACCTCCTCACTCCCAAGTCTCTGTTGAGGGTTAGGTGTGTCTTCTCCCACTGAGGCCAGACCAGGCAGTCCTCTGCTGTAATGAGAAGGGCATCAAGTCCACTTTAGTTTTATTTTTTCGCTGAATTCAAGACTCCTAAATCATGGCTGGTATCCTGATTTTAGCTTGGGCTATCCCCACTTGCTAAATCTCTCTGAAAGTTACTGTACTCCTAATGTGATTCTTGGACAGTATCATGGTTTCCTATTATACTTTAGCTTTATATTATTTTTTAAACTCTTGAATATGGCTTTGTTTTCAATTTTTAACCAATGGGAAGACCTTGACTTATTTGAATGCTTTTGAGGAATTAGGCCATGTCTCTAAAGCCAGCCCTTTTGCCTGGGTCTGTGAATCTGACCAAGGGACTTGTCTGAAAGCTTCGCCTTATGGCTAATGAGGAACTTTTGCCTCTTTTGCTATGAGTAGCCTGGGGCATTACACAGCTCTGTCTTTTCTTTCTTTCTTTCTTTTTTAAAATTAGATATATTTCTTTATTTGCATTTCAAATGTTATTCCCTTTCCTGGTTTCCTGTCCAAAAGCGTCCTATCCCCTCCCCCTGTCCCATACGGGTGTTCCCCCCCAACTCCCCTTACTTCTACTCCCGACGTTCCCCTGCACTGGGGGTCCAACCTTGGCAGTACCAAGGGCTTCCCCTTCCACTGGTGCCCCCACAGGGCTATTCTCTGCTACATATGCAGTTGGAGCCCTGGGTCAGTCCATGTATAGTCTTTCGGTAGTGATTTAGTCCCTGGAAGCTCTGGTTGGTTGGCATTGTTGTTCTTAGGGGGTTGCAAGCCCCTTCAGTTCTTTCAATCCTTCCTCTAATTCCCCCAAAGATGGTTCTGTTCTTAGTTCTTTGAGATTTTCTATGTGCTATTTACTGAAACCATTTGAGCCTGAATATGCTAATGTAGAATGCTTAGGTTGTAATGGGCTTTGCACCTAAATGTCCTTTCCTACAAATCTGTACCTTCTACCAGAGTTAGTTATTATAAACTCTTAATTGCTTTACTTCTCACAATTAAACAGATCATTCACTGAGCACCGATAAGTTTGAAGGGAATTGCATTTTGAACCACTAGAAGAAAACTCATGAGCCTCCTTGGGCTTTTGTTATGAGTCAGAGAAAGCCTCTCATTTGGAACAAGAGGATAGATGACAAAGCTACTGAGGTCAGGTGTTTGCTGAGGAAGTGCTAGAAATGAAATAAGTTATATATAGAAACTTGGGAATTGCCCAATATATAAAAGCTTGCATGCCATAACCTTTTTATCCGTAGGACTGAGAAGATGACACCAATTGTGGTGAATCCAGTTCTAACTCCAGATCCCACAGCTTGCAGAAAAGAACTGAGTCTGGAAAATTGTTCAGTGATTTCCAAAAATGTGTCTTGACATGTACACACAAATATTAACATATATACAGAGGGGGGGGGAAGGGAGATGGAGAGGGAGAGGAAGAGGAGTTGGTAAATAAATAAGTAAAATGTTTAAAAATCCACTTGCAGAGTTTGTTAATATTGTTAACTGAAACAAAAGCAAAGTGTTTATTAACTGGAATGGAAGTTGGGTTACCAGTCCATCTATAAAAACTAATAGGAAAGAGAGGTTAACACTATTCATGCAAACGTGCTAATAACCTTGTCTTACATGAGAAAATAATTTTTCAAGAGGTGTTTTCTTGTGACAAGAATCAAAGATATTGCAGCTCTAAATGTTTATCAGAATAATCCTATTTGAAAAAACACAATGACACACCTCAGGTTCTAAAAACACCAAATAGGAGGGAAATATAACAAAAATAATAGAAAGGAAATATAACAAAAATCAAGACAGACATTAGTAGAGACGTAAAGAACAATATTAAGAACTACCACCAAAGATTATTTTCTTTGGAAAAATAGGCAAATCTCCAGCTAAACTAACTGTGACAAATGAGATCTAAATTGCCACAATTAGAGGTGGAATGACAGTGTATCATAAAAGATTCTGAACAAAATCAGAGAGTCAGTAGCAAATATTTTTAATGTGCCTGGAAAGCTACAACAGATATCAGATGTGGTTTTATTTGACAAGCACCTCTTATATTCTTCACGTGAAAATCTTGATATTGTCAGAGAAAAAACTGAAAATGTCAAACCCACTCTGGCACACCTTAATACTGATAATTTAAGGTAAAATCTTAAATTGATATATTTATGGAAAATGTAATTGTCTTTTAACTTACACTATTTTTTATTTTAAACACTTGTACATAGTAAATGATTTCCTTATAACATTTTCCACTTACTTTGTTTTGATTGATTTTCCTCCATGTTCCTCTCCTCAATCACCCCCACCTCTGTGCAATCTTCCAACCAGATCCGTCCCCTTTTCACGTTCATGCCATATGTATTATGCTACCCTTTTCCTTCCACTTCAACTCTGTTCTTCCCTTTAGTGATGTACTTTCCAGTTTCATCAACTATACCAATATTTACACCACTCTGCTTGTTTTGTGTATATATGTGTGTATGAATGCTAATAACTAGAATGTATAAAAGAAATGTTTGTCTGTTACCTTGTATAGTAAAATAATTTTGAGAGCCATCCATCTCGTGAAATTTTTATAATACCAATTTTTTGTATGAAATAGTTTATTGAATATATGTGCCACATTTCCATTAGTCTTTTATGCAATAATGGCATTTAGGTTGATCACTATATCCTTGCTATTGTGAATAAAGAAACAATACATAATTTTGTGCAAGAGTCTCTTTGACAGTCCCTTGGTTGTTTATCCACCAGTTTTTTGTGGTTTATTGATGGTATTCAAGAGAGTAGGGAGGACTCCCTAAGCCACTCCTGTTATTATGGGGGTCTGGGATGGAAATTGTGAGGTAGATGCTCAGTGTTGGGGTCTGAGTTGGGACAGCAACAGGGTGGTGGACCTCATGGCCTACATGGCCTCCAAGGAGTAAAAAACCCTAGACTGACAACCAGTTTTAGAGATAAACTTTGGTAATTCTGCTTTTAAGTTTGAGAATGCACCATATTAATTTTGATAGTAGCATCACCAGTTTAAACCCTTACCAGCAATGAATGAAGCTTGTATTTCCTCACATCCATGCTAAGATACCTTATTTGTTTTCTTGATGATTGCCATGCTTACTTAGGTAAGACAGTGTAGAATCTTCAGATGAAATAACACTCTTAGGAGACCTAACAATAATGAAGGTTGCATGATGAGACTCTAGAGTTCATGTGTCTGTGCTTCTATTCTGGTGCTATGTCCACATACCCGCTCTGCTGAAGTTGCCTTCCTAGGCCAAATGAATTCTGCCTCTGACTTGTGTTTTCTCCAGCACAGACTTCTCTCTTCAATTTTCTAGGAACTTGTAGTTGTTGTCCTTAGTTGAACTTTATTGGCAAAACTTAGTTCAAAGCAACTTTATCATTTTCCTTTATTGGATCCAACTGATAGGTAGAAGGTCATTTCCTTGCATTTTTGAACATTTTTCATTCCAAAGTTTCTTCCTGTTTACTAGTTTTGGATTTTATTAATGCTTCTTTCCCTCTTGTTTCGCTATGTTAATATTGGACTGACACTTGATTTCTGTCTAAGCTTTAAAACTGGAGCTCAGTTTCAATGTTAAACTAGAGTGACTTTTCTCACTCTATACTTGACACATTGTTCTTTGTCCTTGCTTTCCAAGTATAGGAACACAGTCATTACTTCCTGTTGATGTACTTGATTATCCAAATATTTGGTACTTTCAGGTAGCATATTTTATAAACAATTTAAATCCCGACTATAGGTTATTCTTAAAAGTCTGTCTGTTTGTTCTTATCTTTGAACAATTGGTATCCTAAGAAAGCCATAACATTTTAGTGAAAGTTGTTTTGATTTTATTAAGTTCATAAAAGTATGAGCTTAACCCAAAGGATGTGTGCAGAAATGTTCTTTAATAATTTTATGTCCTGCTATCTAGAAGATTGTAATAGAGTTTTTTCCTTGCCTTTAGAAGCAGATGCACCACAGCTTATGACCCATATTTCAGAACATTCCGGATACTTATTGTAGTCTGCTCCAAGGGAGAGCTTTAAGATTAAGATTTAATGGAATATTTCCTTTTGAAAATGCAGAGAAAACTACATTAAAAACGTTATGTTGTCCCACACAAAATAATGATATGAATTAAATGTAGAGTAGGAGAGCCACCTACTACAGAGTGAAAACATAGCATAATCCTGCAGCAAAGATTTGGCAAACCATGTTGAAAACATTTTTTTTCTTTTTTTAAAAATTCTTGTTATTTTATTTATTTGTAATCCAGCCATTACTCCTTTCCCTCCTGGACCCTCACCCCATCCTCTCCCCCATCTCTGAGAGGATGTCCCCCTACTCCTAGGCCTCTCCCTTCCTGGTGCTTCAAGTCTCTCAAGATTAGGCATATCTTATCCTACTGAGGCCAGACTAGGCAGTCCTCTGCCTATACATGTGTCAGAGGGTTTTGGACTAGCTCATATGTGCTGCCTGGTTGGTGGCTCAATGTCTGGGTGCTCCCAGGGGTCCAGGTTAGCTGAGACTGCTGCTCTTCCTATGGAGTCACCCTCCTCTTCTATTCCTTCCATCATTCCCCCAATTCAGCCATAGGGGTCCTCAACTTCAGTCCAGTAGTTGGGTGTAAGTATCCACATCTGTCTCAGTCAGCTGCTGTTTGGGCCTCTCAGGGGACAGCCATGCTATGCTCATATCTGTGAGCACACCATAGCATCAGTGATAGTGCCAGGCCTTGATGTCTCCCCACAAGATGTATCACCAGTTGGGCCAGTCACTGGACTGACTTTCTTTCAGTCTCATCTCCATTTTTGTCTCTGTAGTTCTTTTAGACAGGAACAATTCTGGTTCAGAATTTTTGACAGTAGGTTGGTACCACCACCCTTCCTCTTGAAGCCCTGTCTATCTACTGGATGTGAACTCTATGAGTTCCCTCTCCTCACTGATTGACATTTCATCTAAGGTCACTTCCATTGAGTCCTGAGAGTCTCTCAACTTCATGGTCTCAGATACTTTCTAAAGGGTCTTCCCACTTTCTACCTCCGAGGCTGCATATTTCCCTTCATTCTGCTGGTCCTCTGGGCATCTCTCCTCTCCCCCATTCCTCTCCCCTATTGCTCTCCCATCCAAGTCAATCGCTCCCTCACCTTTTGTGATCATTTTCTTAACCCTTCTAAGTGAGATTGGAGTATCAATATTTGGTCTTCCTGCTTGTTAAACTTCTTAAATTCTGTTGGGTGTATCCTAGGTATTGTGCACTTTGTGGCTAGTATCTACTAATTAGTGAGTATATACCATATATATCCTTTTGGGTCTGGATTATCTCACTTAGGATATTTTCTATTCCACCCATTTGCCTGCAAAACTCAAGATGTCCTCATTTTTAGTAGCAGAATAGTATTCCACTGTGTAAATAAACCACAGTTTATGTATCCAATTCTTTGAGGGAAATCTGAGTTGTTCCCAGCTTCTGAATATTACAGAGGAGGCTACTATTAACATAGTGGGGTAAATGCCCTTGTGGTATGGTGGGGTGTCTTTTGGGTATGTGCCCAAGAGAGATTTAACTGAGTCTTCAGATATGTCTATTTTTCCAGATTGATTTCCTGAGTGGTTGTACCATTTTGCTATTCCACCAACAATAGAGGAGTGTTCCTCTCCCACATCCTTGCCAACACGTGTCATCACCTTAGTTTTTGATTGTAGCCTTTCTGACTGGTGTGAAGTGGAATCTCAGAGTCATTTTGATTTGTATTTTCCTAATGACTAAGTATTTTGAACATCTATTTAAATGCTTCTCGGTCACTTGAGATTCCTCTGTTGTGAACTTTGTGTTTAGCTCTGTACATCGGTTTTTAATTAGGTTATTACACAAAAAAGACTACATAAGAAGCTGTGGTGTGCAAGGTATGACACAGAGTATACTTTTTTTCTGCCCAAACAGTTTTATTTGTAAATGTTTATTTTAATGAGTCATAGATCTGATTCTAAGTCTCTCCCATCTGCTACACTATCAGTACTATATTCTGATTTGAACTACTTTCAGATATCCTATTGTTGCTAAGTGTCTGAAAGATACTGAAGTTTGGCTTCTGTAGAAGCACCACTTTCAGGTGCTCTAACAGCACATAGATTGAGCAAAAGATTGCCCTAGGGATGTGCATGGTCAGTTCACCCCAGTGGTTCACCCAGTCAAGGGGTGAGGCCATTTCTTCTGTACTCATGCTCTCCAATCTGGATTACCTGTACCCATAAGAACAGGGTCAGCTCTACTGAGTTTCCCAGATGTGTTCTAGGGACTCTTCTTCCAGGTGGTATAGACAGTAAGGGAGAGGGCCAGCTCCTCCATCTTACCCAAACAAATGTTAGGACAAGTTCCTTTGCCTACCTCAGAAGGCAAGGGACAGGGCTATAATTCCAGAGCTCAGTCAGTTCCTGGGTGGCAAAAGGTAAGGGTAGCTCTCTGTGGCTAACACCATCTGGGCAATGTCAGCTACACCCATCCCACTAGGGCCAGCTTTACTATGCTGATAAGGCCAGTTATAGCACCTTCTCTTCCCTGTGCTGTTGCTATGAAAGTTTGTGGTCGGGTGTCCTGCTCTTATGCCCTCAAGGCCAACTCTCATACACTGCCCAGGAAAAGGTAGGGCCAATACTCCTGCCTGCCAATGTTATATTGAGTGAGGTGGGGAGGAAGCATTTCTTCCTGACCTGAATCTCATCATGGCTGGTGATGGGCAGGGGCAGCTTTCTTGCATCCATGCCCTTAGGCCACTCACTCACATGCAGGCCATTTGGCTAGAAAATAGTCAGATAGTGGCTGGTGGAAATTGGCTGGCATAGCAATGGAGAGACTGAGGTATATGCAAAAGCAATTTTAGGACCTGAAAGACTTTTCCCTGATATTTGCAGTGCCAGCCATGCAGAATCTCTGTCTCTATGACGTTGACTGTTTCAATGATCATTTAAAAGAAAAAAAAACCTTACAGGATTTATATTTCTGTCTGAATTATATTATTTACTCTCTAGTATCTTCCAGATTTATTTTATTTTTGAGATTACAATACAATTACATTATTTTCCCTTTTCCATTCATCTCTCCAAAGTCTCACCTATGCCCTTGTTTGTTCTCTTTCAAATTTATAGCCTAATTTTCATTGCTATTATACATATATATGTATGTATATAATTATATTCCTAAACATGACATGCTCAATATGTACATGTTACTTTTCTATATCTCTTCAGGTCTACCTGGTATAGCGTGACAAATTTGTGTGCTCTTTTCTGGGGAATACTATTTTTCCCACTCTCCACATTCCTCTGTTGCCTGTAGTTGTTTGTACAGGGTAAAACAATCCTGCAATTAAGGCTCAGCAAATATTGATGAAGAGGGTGTGAAAACTTTGTAAGAGTCAGAGAATCAGGTAGTTTCCTGGGAGACTGTATCTCCTAGGAATGTCAAAAGTTACATTCATAAAGTTTCAAGAACATGGTTACCTAAATATGAACAGAACAGGAAGAACAATGGGCCTTTCTTATATATACATGATGTTCATCAATATGAAAATTTCCTTTATTTTTTAAAGCAGGATGATATTTCAATGTGATGTTAACATGGACAATGTAGCATGACATGACCCAGTGAAAGCCAGCAGATTAACAGCACATCCCAGGACAAAGTGTGGATTGCTGTCTTTACACAGGTGAGGGCAGGTGAAAGATAAGGCTAGAGTCTGTGATTCGGCAGTGGAAAAAAGAAGGCAGTTTGAGGGTTTCAATGAGGAAACAGAGAGAGACAGAGATGAGGGATGGAGACAAGGAGAGAAGTTGGAACCTATACAAAAGGAAGATGAACCAGAACCATGTGGTCCTGCCTTTATTTTTACCTTGAATATATATGATTATTATCATGGCAGTAGTATGAGTAAGGCTGAGAACACCTGACAGTTCATCTCTGAAGTTTATTGAGATACCTGGCAACTTTATACTGAATAATGATTGTCCACAAAAAATAATAGTACTGGAATTTTATTCCATGTGGGATGACTTGCATAGTCCGATTATGAGATTGAGAGAAGACTTTATTTACTTCTCCTTAAATTTTACTAGATCTATTCATGAGTAGAACTTTTAATGATAATGTGACTGAAATAAAAAAGAACATCAAGTGAATGTCTGGTATGGTATCACAGGCCATTGAAGTACTTTCTTCTTTAATCCAAAACAAGACACAATTATCATAGTCAATGTTGTCATAAAGTAAATTTACCTTGCTTGGATTTCATATATGTAGGATTTTGGAGGTCATCCATTAATACACAATAAAGTACTGTATTAGGCAATATTGTCATCATTATTAAAAATGGTATATTTCTTAAATAATTCAGTATATTTTAGGGATACTTTTCTTATAAGTAAATTATAGACTTCATGAGACCAGGAAAATGATCCATTGCACAAATATGCTGATGCCTGTGGTTCACCATAAAGTTTCTGCAGCCTTAACAGATTATCTTAGTCATTAAAGTCAAATATATAGTCATAGGTATTTTGTATTCTGTTTAATGTTAAAATGAATAAATGTAAGTCCAAGATTGAAATTTGTTAAATTTCAGTTGTAAAGCATTATGATTATTATGAAAGGGAGGCTTTATAGTATTCAATAATAAAAAAAGTAACATGCTCCTGAATGGTTTAAAATATAAATATATATATTTTAGTTATAGTTATATGCTGATCCATCCCCACCCCCCATATCAGAAAGATCCAAATTAAAAAAAATTGATTGATGGTCTAGAGAGATGACTCAGTGCCTAAGAGCATTTGCAGCTCCTACAGGGGGTCTAGGTTCCATTTTCAGCATCTAAATGAAAATTCATAGCCACAGTAATCGTTAGTTCTAAAATATTCAATTCTTTCATCTGGCCACCATGGGTGCCTGGGTACGTACATGGTGTACAAATACAGATGCAGGAAAATACTCATGAACATAGAAACATGTTTACAAATTGCTTGTTGTAGGATTGGATGACTATTCTCTCTCTCTCTCCCTCTCCCTCTCCCTCTCCCTCTCCCTCTCCCTCTCCCTCTCTCTCTCTCTCTCTCTCTCTCTCTCTCTCTCTCTCTCTCTCTCTCTCTCTCTCTCTCTGCCCCCCCCCCCCACCTTGGGAGTCTGATGCATGGAGATCACAGTCTACCCTGAGATCATAATGAGGTAGGGCTAACCAGAGTAATGCATTGAGACTGCTCAAAATAAACTGACCAAATTTTTGTTTACACAAATCTTGGTTGAAAAAAATTATTGCTTAATGAGTTATCACCCATTTAACTTCTCCCTGGGCATAATTTTATAAGATCACTCTTTTGTAGTAAAAACATGACTCTCAAAATTAGAATTTGAGTCACTCTAATAGCACATGTCAATTTGTTCGCTCAACACAGTTATTACCTTAACATTTAAAGGTGAAAATAGAATTTAATTGTTTTTCATCCTTAGAAAATATCTTTATTACATAGGTTAATTTTTTGCATAGCTCATGTAAACATTTCCCTCAGCCTTACTTGTGGTTATGACTAATAAAACACAAATTGCAAAACTGTGAATCAACCTTTATTCTACACCCATATTGGCAAACATATTTCATATTCTTGACTTTCAAACAGAAAGTGATAAAGCAGTTATTTTTAAAGAAAACTGGCTATGCCCTTTGGTGCTATGTAGATAATAATTAATTAGTTTATTCACTTTACATCCTAATATCACCCCTCTCTCCACCTGTACCTCCTCACACAGATACCCAGAGACCTCCCATTGCTCCGTCCCCTTCTCCTCTGAGAAGTAGCAGTGCCCCCTGCCCCTGCACATCATGTCAATGTAGGACTAGGAAATCCTCTCCCACTGAGGCCAGACAAGGAGTCCCAGTTAGTGGAATGTTATCCACAGGCAGGCAAGTGATTCATGGACATTCGCTGATCCACTCATTGCAGGACCCACATGAGGACCAAGATGCACATCTGCTACATGTGGGCAGGGAGCCTATGTCCAGCCATTGCTAGCTCTTGAGTTGTTGGTTCAGTCTCCAAAAAACCCGAAGGTTCCAGGTCATCAGACTCCATTGGTTTTTCTGTGTAGTCCCTGTTTTCTTTGGGTCTCCAGTTCTTCCCCAACTCTTCCCCAAGTCCCCCCAAGCTCCATCTAAAGTTTGGTGCTGGGTCTTTACATCTGTTTCCATTGGCTTCTGGGTGGAGCCTCTCAGGACAACTATGCTAGGTATCTGTCTTCAAGCATAATAGCATATCATTAATATTGTCAGGGTTGATTCTTGCCCAAGGGATGGCCAATCATTTGTTGTTTTTTCCCCTCCATCTCTGCTCTATCTTTGTTCCTATATTTGTAGGCAGGATATATTTTGGATAGGAGGCTCTATGGTGGGTTGGTGTCCTTGTTTGTACTCTTGGAGTCCTGCATGACTAGAGGAAATGGCCACTTTTAATTCCATATCCCCTACTTCTAGAAGTCTTAGCTAGAGTCACTCACCCTCACCCCTCCACCAGCACTTTGGGGCCTGACCACCCTGTCCTAGGTCTCTAGGATGTCTAGAGATGTTCTCCACCCCTGCCCTCTGTAGATTTATCTTCTGTCTTCCCTGCCCTCCCTACTCCTGCCCCTCACATCTGCTTTCTTCTCTCCATCCACATTCAATATCTATTTTATTTCCCCTTCTGAGAAGGATTCAACCATCCTCCCTTGCATTCTCTCTGTTATTTGGTTTCTTTGGGTCCATGGGTTATAGCTATCCTGCTGCATAACTTCCACTTATAAATGAATACATATCATGCATGCTCTTTTGGGTTGGGTCACTAGAGTATACTATCATCTCCACCTAGTGATAATTTGAATTCTTCCTTTCTTAATTGTATCCCCCGATCTTCTTTAATTATTTTATTGTTCTAGCTAGATCTTCATGTACTACATTTAAGAGAAATGGAGAGAGTGGGGAGCCTTTTATAGACCCAGGTTTTAGTGGAGTTGCTTCAAGCTTTTCTCCCTTTAACTTGATGTTTTCTATTGGCTTGCTATGTATTGGCTTTATTACATTTAAGTATGTGCATTGTATCTGTGACCTCTCCAAACATTTTAACATGAAATGGTGTTGAACTTTTTCAAAGGCTTTTTAAGCATCTAATTAGATAATCACGTGACTTTGTCTTGCAGTTTCTTTATATGGTGGATTACGTTGATGAACTTTTATATATTGAACCGCCTTTGTATTTTTGTGGTGAAGCCTACTTGATCATGGTGGATGATGTCTTTGATGTGTTCCTGGGTTGGGTTTGTGAATATTTTATTGAGTATTTTTGCATCAGTGTTCATGGAGAAATTGGTCAGAATTTCTATTTTTTTGTTGTTGAGTTTTTATATGACATAGTTATCAAGACTTCATAGAATGAGTTTGCCAACGTTCACTCCGTTTTTATTTTGTAGACTAGTTTGAAGAGAAACTGGCATTAACTCTTCTATGAAAGTCTGGTAGAATTCTGCACTAAATTCATCTGCATGGGTTTATATTATATATGTATGTATGTATGTATGTATGTATGTATGCATGCATGTATGTATGTGTTTATTTGTTTATTTGTCAGGAGACATTTAGTAACTATCTGTTTCCTTATGCATTGTAGGATTGTTTGGATTGTTTGCTTTTCCTTTTTAATTGTTATCTGTCTAGAAAATCACACATTTCATTTAGATTTTATGATTTTGTGAATTACAGGCTTTTATAGTACGTTCTAATTATTCTTTGAATTTCCTTAGTATTTGTTATTATGCTTCCCTTTTCATTTCTGATTTTGTTAATTTGGGTATTGTCTTTCTGCCTTTTAGATTGGTAAGTGTTTGTCTGTCTTATTGATTTTCTCAAAGAGCCAGATCTTGGTTTCTTTAATTCTTTATATTGTTCTTTTTGTTTCTAATGGATTTATTTCACCCATGAGTTTGATTATTTCCTACTGTTTACTACTCTTGGGTGTGTTTCTGTTGAGGCTTGCTTTGTGACTGATTATATGATCAATTTTGGAGAAGGTTCTGTGAGGTGCTGAGAAGATGGTATATTCTTTTGTGGTTGGGTGAAATGCTCTATAGATATCTGTTGGGTCCACTTCAAGTATATTCTCTGTTAGTTTTCTTACTTCTCTGCTTAGTTTCTGTCTCAACGACCTGTCTTTGATGGGTATAAATTCAGGACTTGGATTCTTTTATTCTATACAATCTACTTATGGTAATTACAGATACTACTTTTTAAAACCAATATGGACAAGCATATTATCAGGCTAATAGCCCAGTAAAGTTAATTTTCAAAACTCTCTATACAGGTGGTTTTTTTTTGTTCTGTTTTTCTTTCATTCTTGCTGGAAGCTATGAATTGTAAAGAGCTACACTTTATCATTCAGTGGGACACAGGAAGAGAATGCCTCAATTTTATTTAAGAAACAGGCTTCTGAGAGTTGGACCAAGCTCCAGTGAGTATATATGGATAAGACAAATAGAACATTTGTTATTGTTGTTGAGGAGGGCAAGTCACAAAATTATGGAGGCAGACCTGAAAGGACTGGGGAGTGATTGGAGTGTATGTGAATGATCTGAATAGTGAGAAAGAGTGAAACCTAGAAACTGGTCAAAAGAGGCAGACCAGTTAGGGGAACAGGATGCACCCCTCCATTTGTTGGGGGACCCACATGAGGACCCTTCCCAATGATGCCAGATAAGACAATCCTCTACTACATAT
The DNA here is from genome assembly GCF_021556685.1 of Rattus norvegicus. NCBI lineage: Eukaryota > Metazoa > Chordata > Mammalia > Rodentia > Muridae > Rattus > Rattus norvegicus. The sequence continues at coordinate 71,672,816 of NC_141537.1, read as the reverse complement.
CCAGCTTGAGTCATGGGTACCCCTGTCTACTCTTTGATTGGTGGTTTAGTCCCTGGGAGCTTTGGGACATCTGATTGGTTGATACTGCTTATTTTTCCATGAACAGTTTGGGTAGAGAAGTTTTAGCAATCTTAATCCATTCAGATCCTCCTAGTATAAGAAATAAGAAAGCCAATTTGTTTTTGAAAAAAATTGATTTTTTGTTTGAGTTTATAATATAAGTTGCATAATTTTCTTCTTCCATTTTCTACCCCAAAACTCCTTCCTTTTCTCTTTCTTATCTATGGTCTCTTCATTAATTTTGTTATATGTGTAAATGTATGTATACATATATACATATATATGTATTGTATATATGTATGTACCCTACTTAGTCTGTATAATGATAATTATATGAGTATATTTTCAGGCTGAAATTTTTATATCGTATAAGTAATTCATGTACTGTTTTCTGGAGAAGATTGTTTCTCTCACTTAGTTTTCAATACTTCTTTGGGTAGGGCTGAGCCCTCCTGTGCTTTCCACTGTCTACTATATCATGTCTATTATTGTCCTTCATGTTTAGGTAGTCATGTGGGTAAGGTTTTATGGATGTAGCTTCTGACATCATGTGAAGACAATAATCTCACAGTAGACTCCTGATTCCCTGACTCTTACAATCTTTCTGCCATTTCTTCTGCAAAGATTCCAGAGTCTGCATTTGGGAGTTGTCCTCTAGATGCATCTATTGGTGCTGGGCTTTACAGTTCCACATGTAGTTTTGTCTCTGGCCTCTGTCTTTTTCAAAGAAACATTTCCTGAATGGGAGTTGAGGATACTTACCTGTGAATATAGGAATAAATATTAGAATTAAGTTAATGATTTTTCTGGTTTAGTAAAGTGGAGGTTGTAGGTTCTCCTAGTTCCATGACTTCTCTACCCCTGATTTATTGGCCGTATTTTCAGTACTATGCATGATTTTCTTCTTGTTAAGCAGGAATTAGAGAGATGTTGGTTACTGCCAAGGTATATGTGCCACCACTGTTTCTTTTTGCTTATTATATCATGCTAGTTATTTATATTATTCATAGATGTTATAGCTGATTAAGACCTTCAGCTACTTCGCTCTTTTGAAATGTACCATGGCCTTTTCTACGACCACAAAAGTTACTCCTTAAGGATGATGCTTTCATGTAAGTCCTAGTTCAGAGTCTTCTGGGCCGGGTGTCTGAAGTGCATGGTGTCTTCAAAAATAGAACTGGACCCTCCACTTCTTTTGGCATATGTCAAGGCACAGTTTTTCGGGTCATATGGTATATTTAATTTTAGCTTTTTCAGTGTTCTCCATACCGATTTATAGAGTGGCTGGACCAGTTTGCACTAATAGTGGATGGACATACTCCTTTCACAGTACTACCTCTAAAATGTGTGGTATAGTTTTTTCTTGTTCTTTTGTTTCTGTTTCTTTTCATTCATTCACTCATTCATTCATTTCATTTCTTTTTTCTTTTCTCCCTTGAGAATTCTCTATTCAGGTTTCATGACCATTTTTAAGTGGATTTCTCATTTTTGCCTATTTATTATGTCATCTGGGTAAATACATAAATATATTCTGGGTATTAATTTCCTGCTATAACTGTCTGTCTATCTATCATCTATCTATCCATTTATCTTTGAGAGAGAGATAGAGAGATAGAGATAGACAGATAGATAGATAGATAGATAGATACAGACAGACAGACAGACAGACAGACAGACATAGGTTTTATCCCATTCCCATTCTGTGTGCTTCTGATTCACCTGGTTACATTTTCTTTACCTATGCAGAAGATTTTTAGCTTTATGAAGTCCCAGTTCACAGTGCTGCACTTAATTCTTGAGGAAATAGAGTCCTAATAAAAAGGACTTTTCTTATACCTATGTTATGTAGCCTACAACACATTTCTTCTACCAATCTAAGTTTTAACATTTAAGTATTTGACTCACACATAGTTATTTTTGTTGAAGGTGAAATATGCAGTTCTATTTTAATTTCTCTGCATTTGGACACCTAGTTTTCCTAGCACCATTTGATGAAGATGATTTCTTTTCTCTAGTGGATGTTATATAGCACATTTGTCAATACTTTTTGGTTACAGTTACACTTACTCATGTTTAGAACTTTGATTTTGGTCCTTTAGGCTACATGTGTGTTTTTGTGCTAGTGCCACCATAGTATTTTTTCAATCAAGCATTTAATGAAAAGATCATAAAATAACAGTTTCTTATCACTGTACATTAAGACTGCACGCTTTCGAATGGAGAGACTAGTCATGGATAAATTACTCTACCACTGGAGGGCTGCAAAGCTGCAGCTCTGACCTGAATGCATCCATCTAAACTCTTTAGGGAAGTAAACTCAATTCAGTGTGATGAGTGGCTACAGGGTAAGCAGTACAGGAGTGCGATTCCAGCCCCTCCCCTGCTTTGGAAAGGGCAGAAAGGATGTCATGAACCCTCTTCCAGTTCCAATGAAATGAAACACATACGCCCCATCCCTCCTGAGGTATTTGTGAATGGGATGGACAGAGCCCAACCTGGGGCTCTGGGAGGAAGTGAGTGATGGGTGGGTACAGGGGGTTCCTCTCAGCACCTGGCCCCATGGGGCCTCACCAAGTGGAGGGGAGGACCCTGGGAACTCTCCCTGACCCGTGAGGTCTGTTATGCAGCATTTTTGAGGTCAATAAATTACAGCAATAAATAGCGAGGTGAGGTAGAGGAGGGGTCCCTGGTAGAAAGTTAAAGTAAGGTGACTGAAGCTGCAGGCATCCTAGGAAGGGGGTCCTGGGCAGCACGGGTCCACAGCTCCCACCTTTCCTGGGTTGGAATGCACCCTAGTATTTTTATTACTATGATTCTCTAATATATATTTCAATCTGAAATGATAATTCCTGCAACATTGTTCTTTTAGATCACTATTGTTTTGGATATAAATGTTCATTTGGTCTATACCATGCATGTGATAATTCCATATGAAATTAAAGATTTTTCTATTACTGTGAAGGATGAAATGGGTATTTTGATTGAGATTGTCTTGAATTTGTAACTGATTTTTGGTTCAATAGACATTTTCATAATATCAATTCTACCAATCTATGAGCCTTGGATGATTTTCCATCTTCTAGTATATCTTTCTTGTTTTTTTAGACATTTAAAGTTTTACTTATAAAAGTCCTTTACTTCCTTGGTTTATTCCTAGATGTTTTATCTTATTTGAGGCTATGTAAATGGGAGAATGTCTCTGTACAATTGAGATTTGTGGATCTAGTTTTTGTCTCATTTATTGTTTACTGATTTTGGTTTACCTTTCTTTTTTCCCAGCAGCTTCTATTAAAGCAAAGCTAAAAAAAGCAAACCAAACCAAACCAAAACCAAACCAAAAATGAAACAAACAAATGTCCAAAACACCCAAAACAAAACAAAGAAAAATAAACAAACAAAAATGTATGAATATTAATGAGAATTATCTAAGTCTCTCACTATTACTGTTACAGGATTTATGACATTTGATGCTTTAGTTATTAAATTGAGAGTTTGTTGTTTTGTGAATCAGTATTTGCTATAGTCATATTTTCATGATGAGTTATTTTGTTTTACAATATGTATAAGATATCATTCTCTCTAACCAAGTAAGTGAAAGATCTGTTATGACAAGAACTTCAAGTTTCTGAGGAAAGAAACTGAAGAAAATCTCAGCAGATGGAAAGACCTCCCATGCTCATGGATTGGCACTATTAATGTAGTAAAAATGGCTGTTTTGCCAAAAGCAATTTATAGATTCAATGCAATCCCCATCAAAATTCCAACTCAATTCTTCATAGAGTTAGAAAGAGAAATTTGAAAATTCATTTGAAATAACAAAAAATCCAGGATAGCAAAAACTATCTTTGACAATAAAAGAACTTCTGGGGGAATCACCATCCCTGGCCTCAAGCAGTACTACAGAGCAATAATGATAAAAACTGTATGGTTTTGTTAAAGAGACAGGCAGGTAGATCAGTGAAATAGAGTTGAAGATTCAGAAATGAACCCACACACCTATGGTCACTTGATCTTTGTCAAAGGAACTAAAACCATTCAATGGAAAAAAGATAGCATTTTTAACAAATGGTGCTGTTCAACTGGAGGTCAGCATGTAGAAGAATGCAGATCGATCCATGCTTATCACCCTGTACAAAGCTTAAGTTCAAGTGGATCAAGAACCGTCACATCAAATCAGATACAGTCTAACTAATAAAAGAAAAAGTGGGGAAGAGTCTCAATCACATGGGCACTGAGAATATTTCTTGAACAGAACACCAATGGCTTATGCTCTAAGATCAAGAATGACAAATGGGACCTCATGAAACTGCAAAGGTTCTGTAAGGAAAAGAACATTGTCATTAGGACAAAACAACAACCAACAGATTGGGAAACGATCTTTACCAATCCTACATCTGCTAGAGGGCTAATATCCAAAACACACAAAGAACTCAAGAAGTTAGACTTTAGAAAGCCAAATAACTTTATTAAAATTGGGGTACAGAGCTAAAGAAAGAACTCTCACTAAGGAATATCGAATGGCTGAGAAGTACCTAAAGAAATGTTCAACATCCTTAGTCATAAGGGAAATGCAAATCAAAACAACCCTGAGATTCCACCTCACACCAGTCAGAATGTGATCAAAACTCAAGTGACAAGCAGATGCTGGTGAGGATGTGGAGAAAGAGGAACACTCCTCCATTGTAGGTGGGATTGCAAACTGGTAAAATTACTCTGGAAATCAGTCTGGAGAATCCTCAGAAAATTAGATATAGTACTACCTGAGGACCCAGCTATACCTCTCCTGGGCATATACCGCAATGATGCTTTAACATTCAACAAGTACACCTGGTCCACTATGTTCATAGTAGCCTTATTTATAATAGCCAGAAGCTGAAAAGAACCCAGATGCCCTTCAACAGAGGAATGGATACAGAAAATGGGGCACATCTACACAATGGAGTACTACTCAGCTATCAAAACAATGACCAAAAGTAGATAATATTGATGAAGGTATGAAGTGCATGCTGACAGGAGCCTGATATAGCTGTCTCTGAGAGGCTCACACAGAGCATGACAAATATGGAGGCAAATGATAGCAGTAAACCATTGAACTGAGAACAAGGTCCCTGTTGGAGGAATTAGAGAAAATAACGAAGGAGCTGAAGGGACTTGCAACCCCATAAGAACAACAATATCAACCAATCAGAGCTCTGAGGGACTAAACCACTACCCAAAGACTACACATGGGTCCATGACTCCACCTGCATATGTAGCAGAGCATGGCTTTGTTGGGCACCAATGGGAGGAGAAGCCCTTGGTTCTGCCAAGGCTGAAAACCACACCCCCCCACCCAGTGCAGGGGAAAGTTTGGGAAAGATTGGGAGGGGGTGGTTGGGGAGGGGGACACCCTTATAGGAGAAGGGGAGGGGGATGGGATAGGGGGCTTATGGCTGGGAAACTGGGAAAGGGAATAACATTTGAAATATAAATAAAAAATATTCAATAAAAAATGATACTATTTTCTCTTTGTTATTTACTCACTTTAAATTTTGCTCACCCCACTCTCTTCTGGGTCACCTCGTCCCACAATCCTTTTCCTCTGCCCTTCTCCTCTGAGAAAGTAGGGTCCTTACCCTGGCTTATCAAATCTCTCTGGGGTTAGGTGTGCCCTATTTTACGGAGGCCAAACAAGGCAGCCTTGATAGATGAACATATCCCAGAGAAACACAACAGCGTTTGGAATAACTTCCGTTTCAATTGTTCAGGACACCCGTGAAAACCAAACCGCACATCTCGTACATATGTGCAGGGAGGCTTAAGTCCAGATGGTATATGCTCTTTGATTGGTGGTTCAGTTTCTGAGCGCCCCAAGGGTCCAGGTTAGTTGACATTGTGTTCTTCCTGTGGAAATACTATCCCCTTTGGGACCACAATCCTTCTCCTATTCTTCCTTATGAGTCCCCAAGCTCCATTTCCACTGTTTGTCTGTGGGTGTCTGCACTAGTCTGAGTCAGTTGCTAGGTAGAGCCTTTCAAAGAACAGCCATGCTAGACTCCTGTCTACAAGTATAACAGAGTATCTTTAATAGTGTCTGAGATTCGTTACTCAATCAATCACCCCAGGATTTCTTGTAGCACAGATAAATTTGGGTCAAAAGTTTTGTGAGTGGGTTTGTATTTCAATTGTTGCACTGGGGTTTATGCCTGGCTACAGGAAGTGGCCTCTTCAGAATCCATTTTTCCCAATGTTGTAAGTCACATTTAAGGTCACCATATTGATTCATGGGTGACCTTATCCCAGGTTTCTGTAACATCCTGAATATGCCATTCATCTATTCACCACCCACCTCACTCTGTCAGTTGCAGATTTCCATTCATTCTCATGACCATCTGACCATATTTCCTGTCTCTCCTTGCACCTGATCCTGAAGGTCTCCCCACTCCCCTCCCTAGTCCCTTTCCAGCCAGGTCTCTCCCTCCATCTCCCTTTTATGACTATTTTATTTCCCCTTTAAAATGAGATTTAAATATCCTCTCTTATGCCTTCAAGTTTCATCTATTTGACTACAAAATTCATGATGTCCTTGTTTTTAATAGCTGAATGTTATTTCTTATGTAGATGTACCACATTTTCTTTATCCATTCATCAGTTGAGGATCATCTAGGTTGTTTCCATTTTCTGGCTATTACAAATAAAGCTGCTATAAACATAGCTGAACAAGGGTGTTTTGAGATGGTGGATTATCTTTTGAGTATATTCCCAGAAGTTGTATAACTGGGTCTTGAGGTAGAACAATTCCTAGTTTTCTGAGAAACTGCCAAATTGACTTTCAAAGTGATTGTACAAGTTTGAACTCCAACCATCAGTGGAGTAATGTTCTCCTTGCCCCACATCCTCACCAGCATATGCTGCACTTTGGTGTTTGATCTTAACCATTCTAACTGGTATAAGAGGGAATCTCAGAATTTTTTTGATTTGCATTTCCTTGATGACTAAAGACTTTGAACACTTCTTTATGTGCTTCTTGGCCATTTGAGATTCCTTTGTTGAGAATTCTCTGTTTAGTTCTGTAACCTATTTTTGATGAGTTATTTGGGTTATTGATGCTTAACTTCCTGAGTTTTTAAAATAAATTTTGGATAATAGTTCTCTGTCAGATGTAGAGTTGGTGAAGATGTTTCCCCAGTCTGTAGGGTGCTGTTTGCCTTACAGAAGCTTTTCAGTTTCATGAGGGCCTATTCATCAATTGTTGATCTTATAGCCTGAGCCATTGGTGTTCTGTTCAGAAAATTCTCATGTCCAATGCATTCAAGGCTATTTCCCACTTTTTCTTCTATGAGGTTCAAAATATCCTTTTTCCACTTGGACTTGAATTTTGTGCAAGGTGGTAAATATGGATCTATATGCATTCTTCTACATGTAGACATCTAACTACATCATCATCATTTGTTAAAGATGCTTTCTTTCCTTTTGTTTTTGATAGTATGGTTTTAACATCTCTATGAAAAAAAACAAGTGTCAATAGTTCTGTGGGTTTATTTCTTTAAATCACTATTGGTCTATAGTATAGAGCTTGTGACCTCGGATAGTGATTCCTCCCAAAGTTTTTTATTGTTAAGGATTGTTTTCGCTAACCTGGATTATTTCTTTCTCCATATGAAATTGGTGATTGCTCTTACTAGTTCTATAAAAAATTGTATTAGAATTTTGATGGGGATCCCGGCCCGCAGCAGCTCTCTGCTCCCAGACCCGGTGAGAGAGAGACCCAACCGCCTGGTCAGGTGGGCACTCCTGAGGCTGCAGAGCGGAAGAGACCACCAACACTGCTCACCCCTGCCCACATCCCTGGCCCAAGAGGAAACTATATAAGGCCTCTGGGCTCCCGTGGGGGAGGGCCCAGGAGCGGCAGGACCCCTGCCACAGACACCGCCGGACCCTGAAGGAAACAGACCGGATAAACAGTTCTCTGCACCCAAATCCCGTGGGAGGGAGAGCTAAACCTTCAGAGAGGCAGACAGGCCTGGGAAACCAGAAGAGACTGCTCCCTGCACACACATCTCGGACGCCAGAGGAAAAAGCCAAAGACCATCTAGAACCCTGGTGCACTGAAGCTCCCGGAAGGGGCGGCACAGGTCTTCCTGGTTGCTGCCGCTGCAGAGAGCCCCTGGACAGCACCCCACGAGCAAACCTGAGCCTCGGGACCACAGGTAAGACCAAATTTTCTGCTGCAAGAAAGCTGCCTGGTGAACTCAAGACACAGGCCCACAGGAACAGCTGAAGACCTGTAGAGAGGAAAAACTACACGCCCGAAAGCAGAACACACTGTCCCCATAACTGACTGAAAGAGAGGAAAACAGGTCTACAGCACTCCTGACACACAGGCTTATAGGACAGTCTAGCCGCTGTCAGAAATAGCAGAACAAAGTAACACTAGAGATAATCTGATGGCGAGAGGCAAGCGCAGGAACCCAAGCAACAGAAACCAAGACTACATGCCATCATCGGAGCCCAATTCTCCCACCAAAACAAACATGGAATATCCAAACACACCAGAAAAGCAAGATCTAGTTTCAAAATCATATTTGATCATGATGCTGGAGGACTTCAGGAAAGACCTGAACACACTTAGGGAAGCACAGGAAAACATTAATAAACAAGTAAAAGCCTACAGAGAGGAATCGCAAAAATCCCTGAAAGAATTCCAGGAAAATACAATCAAACAGTTGAAGGAATTAAAAATGGAAATAGAAGCAATCAAGAAAGAACACATGGAAACAACCCTGGATATAGAAAACCAAAAGAAGAGACAAGGAGCTGTAGATACAAGCTTCACCAACAGAATACAAGAGATGGAAGAGAGAATCTCAGGAGCAGAAGATTCCATAGAAATCATTGACTCAACTGTCAAAGATAATGTAAAGCGGAAAAAGCTACTGGTCCAAAACATACAGGAAATCCAGGACTCAATGAGAAGATCAAACCTAAGGATAATAGGTATAGAAGAGAGTGAAGACTCCCAGCTCAAAGGACCAGTAAATATCTTCAACAAAATCATAGAAGAAAACTTCCCTAACCTAAAAAGAGAGATACCCATAGACATACAGGAAGCCTACAGAACTCCAAATAGATTGGACCAGAAAAGAAACACCTCCCGTCACATAATTGTCAAAACACCAAACGCACAAAATAAAGAAAGAATATTAAAAGCAGTAAGGGAAAAAGGTCAAGTAACATATAAAGGGAGACCTATCAGAATCACACCAGACTTCTCGCCAGAAACTATGAAGGCCAGAAGATCCTGGACTGATGTTATACAGACTCTAAGAGAACACAAATGCCAGCCCAGATTACTGTATCCAGCAAAACTCTCAATTAACATTGATGGAGAAACCAAGATATTCCATGACAAAACCAAATTTACACAATATCTTTCTACAAATCCAGCACTACAAAGGATAATAAATGGTAAAGCCCAACATAAGGAGGCAAGCTATACCCTAGAAGAAGCAAGAAACTAATCGTCTTGGCAACAAAACAAAGAGAATGAAAGCACACAAACATAACCTCACATCAAATATGAATATAACGGGAAGCAATAATCACTATTCCTTAATATCTCTCAATATCAATGGCCTCAACTCCCCAATAAAAAGACATAGATTAACAAACTGGATACACAACGAGGACCCTGCATTCTGCTGCCTACAGGAAACACACCTCAGAGACAAAGACAGACACTACCTCAGAGTGAAAGGCTGGAAAACAACTTTCCAAGCAAATGGTCAGAAGAAGCAAGCTGGAGTAGCCATTCTAATATCAAATAAAATCAATTTCCAACTAAAAGTCATCAAAAAAGATAAGGAAGGACACTTCATATTCATCAAAGGAAAAATCAACCAAGATGAACTCTCAATCCTAAATATCTATGCCCCAAATACAAGGGCACCTACATATGTAAAAGAAACCTTACTAAAGCTCAAAACACACATTGCACCTCACACAATAATAGTGGGAGATTTCAACACCCCACTCTCATCAATGGACAGATCATGGAAACAGAAATTAAACAGTGATGTAGACAGACTAAGAGAAGTCATGAGCCAAATGGACTTAACGGATATTTATAGAACATTCTATCCTAAAGCAAAAGGATATACCTTCTTCTCAGCTCCTCATGGTACTTTCTCCAAAATTGACCATATAATTGGTCAAAAAACGGGCCTCAACAGGTACAGAAAGATAGAAATAATCCCATGCGTGCTATCGGATCACCACGGCCTAAAACTGGTCTTCAATAACAATAAGGGAAGAATGCCCACATATACGTGGAAATTGAACAATGCTCTACTCAATGATAACCTGGTCAAGGAAGAAATAAAGAAAGAAATTAAAAACTTTTTAGAATTTAATGAAAATGAAGATACAACATACTCAAACTTATGGGACACAATGAAAGCTGTGCTAAGAGGAAAACTCATAGCGCTGAGTGCCTGCAGAAAGAAACAGGAAAGAGCATATGTCAGCAGCTTGACAGCACACCTAAAAGCTCTAGAACAAAAAGAAGCAAATACACCCAGGAGGAGTAGAAGGCAGGAAATAATCAAACTCAGAGCTGAAATCAACCAAGTAGAAACAAAAAGGACCATAGAAAGAATCAACAGAACCAAAAGTTGGTTCTTTGAGAAAATCAACAAGATAGATAAACCCTTAGCCAGACTAACGAGAGGACACAGAGAGTGTGTCCAAATTAACAAAATCAGAAATGAAAAGGGAGACATAACTACAGATTCGGAGGAAATTCAAAAAATCATCAGATCTTACTATAAAAACCTATATTCAACAAAATTTGAAAATCTTCAGGAAATGGACAATTTCCTAGACAGATACCAGGTATCGAAGTTAAATCAGGAACAGATAAACCAGTTAAACAACCCCATAACTCCTAAGGAAATAGAAGCAGTCATTAAAGGTCTCCCAACCAAAAAGAGCCCAGGTCCAGACGGGTTTAGTGCAGAATTCTATCAAACCTTCATAGAAGACCTCATACCAATATTATCCAAACTATTCCACAAAATTGAAACAGATGGAGCCCTACCGAATTCCTTCTATGAAGCCACAATTACTCTTATACCTAAACCACACAAAGACACAACAAAGAAAGAGAACTTCAGACCAATTTCCCTTATGAATATCGACGCAAAAATACTCAATAAAATTCTGGCAAACCGAATTCAAGAGCACATCAAAACAATCATCCACCATGATCAAGTAGGCTTCATCCCAGGCATGCAGGGATGGTTTAATATACGGAAAACCATCAACGTGATCCATTATATAAACAAACTGAAAGAACAGAACCACATGATCATTTCATTAGATGCTGAGAAAGCATTTGACAAAATTCAACACCCCTTCATGATAAAAGTCCTGGAAAGAATAGGAATTCAAGGCCCATACCTAAACATAGTAAAAGCCATATACAGCAAACCAGTTGCTAACATTAAACTAAATGGAGAGAAACTTGAAGCAATCCCACTAAAATCAGGGACTAGACAAGGCTGCCCACTCTCTCCCTACTTATTCAATATAGTTCTTGAAGTTCTAGCCAGAGCAATCAGACAACAAAAGGAGATCAAAGGGATACAGATCGGAAAAGAAGAGGTCAAAATATCACTATTTGCAGATGACATGATAGTATATTTAAGTGATCCCAAAAGTTCCACCAGACAACTACTAAAGCTGATAAACAACTTCAGCAAAGTGGCTGGGTATAAAATTAACTCAAATAAATCAGTTGCCTTCCTCTATACAAAAGAGAAACAAGCCGAGAAAGAAATTAGGGAAACGACACCCTTCATAATAGACCCAAATAATATAAAGTACCTCGGTGTGACTTTAACCAAGCAAGTAAAAGATCTGTACAATAAGAACTTCAAGACACTGAGGAAAGAAATTGAAGAAGACCTCAGAAGATGGAAAGATCTCCCATGCTCATGGATAGGCAGGATTAATATGGTAAAAATGGCCATTTTACCAAAAGCAATCTACAGATTCAATGCAATCCCCATCAAAATACCAATCCAATTCTTCAAAGAGTTAGACAGAACAATTTGCAAATTCATCTGGAATAACAAAAAACCCAGGATAGCTAAAGCTATCCTCAACAATAAAAGGACTTCAGGGGGAATCACTATCCCTGAACTCAAGCAGTATTACAGAGCAATAGTGATAAAAACTGCATGGTATTGGTACAGAGACAGACAGATAGACCAATGGAATAGAATTGAAGACCCAGAAATGAACCCACACACCTATGGTCACTTGATTTTTGACAAAGGAGCCAAAACCATCCAATGGAAAAAAGATAGTATTTTCAGCAAATGGTGCTGGTTCAACTGGAGGGCAACATGTAGAAGAATGCAGATCGATCCATCCTTATCACCCTGTACAAAGCTTAAGTCCAAGTGGATCAAGGACCTCCACATCAAACCAGACACACTCAAACTAATAGAAGAAAAACTAGGGAAGCATCTGGAACACATGGGCACTGGAAAAAATTTCCTGAACAAAACACCAATGGCTTATGCTCTAAGATCAAGAATCGACAAATGGGATCTCATAAAACTGCAAAGCTTCTGTAAGGCAAAGGACACTGTGGTTAGGACAAAACGGCAACCAACAGATTGGGAAAAGATCTTTACCAATCCTACAACAGATAGAGGCCTTATTTCCAAAATATACAAAGAACTCAAGAAGTTAGACCGCAGGGAAACAAATAACCCTATTAAAAAATGGGGTTCAGAGCTAAACAAAGAATTCACAGCTGAGGAATGCCGAATGGCTGAGAAACACCTAAAGAAATGTTCAACATCTTTAGTCATAAGGGAAATGCAAATCAAAACAACCCTGAGATTTCACTTCACACCAGTGCGATTGGCTAAGATCAAAAACTCAGGTGACAGCAGATGCTGGCGAGGATGTGGAGAAAGAGGAACACTCCTCCATTGTTGGTGGGATTGCAGACTGGTAAAACCATTCTGGAAATCAGTCTGGAGGTTCCTCAGAAAATTGGACATTGAACTGCCTGATGATCCAGCTATACCTCTCTTGGGCATATACCCAAAAGATGCCTCAACATATAAAAGAGACACGTGCTCCACTATGTTCATCGCAGCCTTATTTATAATAGCCAGAAGCTGGAAAGAACCCAGATGCCCTTCAACAGAGGAATGGATACAGAAAATGTGGTACATCTACACAATGGAATATTACTCAGCTATCAAAAACAACGAGTTTATGAAATTCGTAGGCAAATGGTTGGAACTGGAAAATATCATCCTGAGTGAGCTAACCCAATCACAGAAAGACATACATGGTATGCACTCATTGATAAGTGGCTATTAGCCCAAATGCTTGAATTACCCTAGATCCCTAGAACAAACGAAACTCAAGACGGATGATCAAAATGTGAATGCTTCACTCCTTCTTTAAATGAGGAAAAAGAATACCCTTGGCAGGGAAGGGAGAGGCAAAGATTAAAACAGAGACTGAAGGAACACCCATTCAGAGCCTGCCCCACATGTGGCCCATACATATACAGCCACCCAATTAGACAAGATGGATGAAGCAAAGAAGTGCAGACCGACAGGAGCCGGATGTAGATCGCTCCTGAGAGACACAGCCAGAATACAGCAAATATAGAGGCGAATGCCAGCAGCAAACCACTGAACTGAGAATAGGTCCCCTATTGAAGGAATCAGAGAAAGAACTGGAAGAGCTTGAAGGGGCTCGAGACCCCAAAAGTACAACAATGCCAAGCAACCAGAGCTTCCAGGGACTAAGCCACTACCTAAAGACTATACATGGACTGACCCTGGACTCTGACCCCATAGGTAGCAATGAATATCCTAGTAAGAGCACCAGTGGAAGGGGAAGCCCTGGGTCCTGCTAAGACTGAACCCCCAGTGAACTAGTCTATGGGGGGAGGGCGGCAATAGGGGGAGGGTTGGGAGGGGAACACCCATAAGGAAGGGGAGGGGGGAGGGGGATGTTTGCCCGGAAACCGGGAAAGGGAATAACACTCGAAATGTATATAAGAAATACTCAAGTTAATAAAAAAAAAAAAAAAAGAATTTTGATGGGGATACTATTGAATCTGCAGGTTGCTTTTGATAAGATGGCCATTTTCATTATGTTAATCCTAACTATCCATGAGCATGAGAAGCCTTTCTGTCTTCTGATATCTTCTTCAATTTCTTCTTCTTCTTTTTTTCCTTTTCTTTCTTATTTTTTTTGGCTCAGGGACTTAAAGTTCTCGACATACAGATCTTTCACTTGGTTAGAGTCACACCAAGATATTTTATATTATTCCTGGCAATAGTAAAGTTTTTTATTTCCCCAATTGCTCTCTCAGTCATTCATCATTTGTATACAGCAGGGCTACTGATTTCTTTGAGTTAATTTTGTATCCAGCCACTTTCCGAAAGGTGCTTATTTTAGGTGTTCTCTGGTAGAATTTTTGGAGTCACTTATGTATATTATCAGGAAATTTGCAAATAGCATTATGTTGTGTCTTCCTTTCTGATTTGTATCCCCTTGATCTCTATTAATTGATTTATTGCTCTGGTTAGAGCTTCAACTCCTATATTGAATAGTTACCAAAAGATTTTGCTGCTGTTTTTTCTTCTCTTTGATTTTACTACAATTGCTTTAAGTTTCTTTCCATTTAATTTGATGTTGGCTACTGGGTTGCTGTATATTGATTTATGGTCAGGTATGTGCCTTTTATCCCTGATCTTCTAGTAGTTTTAACATGAGGAGGTACTGCATTCTGTCTAAGGCTTTTTCAGCATCAATTGAGATGATCATGTTGTTTTCTTTCCCATTCAATTTGTTTTTGTAGTGGATTATGTTCATGGCTTTTTGCATATTGAAACATCTTTGAATCCATGGAATGAAGTCTACTTGATCATAATGGACTGTGTTTTTGATGTGTTACTGGATTCAGTTTGCAAGTATTTTTTTTTTTTAATTTTTTTTTTCAGAGCTGGGGACCGAACCCAGGGCCTTGCGCTTGCTAGGCAAGCGCTCTACCACTGAGCTAAATCCCCAACCCCAGTTTGCAAGTATTTTATTGAACAATTTTTTTGCATCAATGTTTGTAGGGGCAATTGGTCTGAAATCCTTTTTTTGTTTGTTTACTTTTGCGGTTTAGGTATCCTTATGACTGTGGCTTCATAGAGTGCGTTTGGCAGTGTGCCTTCTGCTTCTGTTTTGTGGAATATTTTGAGGAGTATTGGAATTAGCTCTTCTTTGTAAGTCTGGTAGAATTTTGTACTAAAAGCATCTGGTTTTGGTCTTTTTTTGGTTGGAGACTGATAATTGATTCTATTTCTTCAGGGCTTTCCAAGCTGTTTAAATCTTTATTTAATCTTTATTTAATTTTGGTATGTGGTATCTGTCTAGAAAATTGTTTAATTCATTCACATTTTCCAATTTTGTGGAATACAAGCTCTTGAAATATGACCTAATGATTCTTTGAATTTCTTTATTGTCTGTTGTTATATTTCCCTTTTCATTTTTGGTTTTGTTAATTTTTATACCTTTTCTCTGTTTTTTTTTTTTTTTTTTGGTTAGTTTGGTTAAAGTTTATCTATCTTGTTGATTTTCTCAAAGAACCAGCTCTGGATTTATTTGATTCTTTGCATTGTTTGCTTTGTTTCTAACTGATTCATTTTAGCTCTGAATTTGGTTATGTCCTACCTCCTAATTCTCTTTTGTGTGCTTGATTCTTTTTTTTCTAGATCTTTCAGGTGTACTTTTAAATTGCCGTTATGAGAACTTTTCAATTCCTTCATGAAGGTACTTATTCCTATGAACTTTCCTCTTGGTACAGATTTCATTGTGTTCCATAAATTTGGGTATGTTGTGCCTTCATTTTCATTGAATTGTAGATAGTCTTTAATTTCTTTCTTTATTTCCTCCCTAACCTAAAGATCATTGGTTAGAGAGTTGTTCAGTTTCTATGAGTATGTAGATTTGCTGGTGTTTCTTTCTTTGTTGAAGACCACCTTTCAGCAATGGTGGTATGATAATATACAAGGGGTTATTTTAATTTTATTGTATCTGCTGAGTCTTGTTTTGTGACTATACGGTCAATTATTGAGAAGGGTCTGTGAGGTTCTGAGGAGAAGGTATATTCATTTGTGTTTTGGTGAAATATTCAATAGCTGTCTGTTAGGTCTATATGATTGTGATGTATGTTACTTTTGTTATTTCTCTGTTTAGTTTTCGTCTTGATGACCTGTCAATTCATAAGAGTGGGGTGTTGAAGTCTCCTACTATTAATGTATGGGGTTCAATGTATGATTTAAGCTTTAGCAATGTTTCTTTAACAAATATGTGTACCCTTTTGTTTGAGGCATTCATGTTCAGGATTGAGATATCATCTTGGCAGATTTTACCTTTGATGAGTATGAAGTGTCCTTCCCTGTCTCTCTTAATTAATTTTGGTTGGAAGTCTATTTTATTAGCTATTTGTATGTGTACCCCAGCTTGCTTCCTAGGTCCTTTTTTTTTAGAAAACTTTTTTTCTAGCCCTTTACTGTAAGGTCGTGTCTATCTTTAATGCTGAGGTGTGTTTAATGTATGCAGCAGAATGATGGCTCCTCTTTGGTCATCCACTTTGTTAGCCTTTGTTGTTTTATTGTGAAATTGAGTCTACGATGTTGAGAGATGTTAATTATAATAGTTCATAGTTATTGTTATTTTGATGTTTGTGTGTGTGTGTGTGTCCTTCCCTTGTTCTTGATCATATAGAATAACTTATTTCCTGTGTTTTCCTTGGTATGGAGTTTCCTTCTAATATTTTTTACAGGTCTAGGTTTGTGAATAGGTATTGTTTGAATTTGGATTTGTTTTGAAATATCTTGTTTTCTACATTTGTGGTAATTGAGAATTTTGCGGGGTTTGGTATTCTAGGTTGGCCTCTCTGTTTCTTTTAGAGGTTGCAAGACATATGTCCAGGTCATTCTATCTCTTCTTAGTCTCTGTGAGAAGTAGGGTATAATTCTGATATGTCTGCCTTTGTATGCTACAAAATATTTTCCCCTTCCCAGTTTTCCCTAATCTTTTTTTTGTCCTGTAGATTTTCTGTTTTGGTTATTGTGTAGTCTGTGGATATTGTGGATATTCTTTTCTGGTCCAGTCTAATGGGTGTTACAATATTTTATTGTACATTTATGGGCATTTCTTTCTTTAGGTTGAGGAAATTTTCTTCTATGATTTTGCTGAAAATATTTCTGGACCTCAGAGTGAGACTTTTCATTTTCTCCTGTTCTTAATATTCTTAGGTTAGGTCTTTTCATAGTATTCCAGATTTCCTGATGTTTTGTTGCGGGAATTTTTTTGGTTTAACATTTTTTTTGACTGATGTACTATATTTACTATACCTGAATTCCCTTTGACATTTCCCGTTTTCTGTTGTTGATGCTTGCATCTGTTGTTCCTGTTTTCTTCCTAGGTTTTCCGTCTCCAGGATTCCCTCAATTTGTGTTTTCTTTATTGATTCTATTTCCACTTTCAGTTCTTGCACAATTTTATTTTCTTCACCTACTTAATTGTATTTTACGGTATATCTTTAAGGGATTTATTTATTTCCTCTTTAAAAACTTCTAAGTGTTTTATTGCATTTTCTTGTATATTTTAAAAGATTTAAACATTTTCTTTTTAAAAGCCTCTATCATTTTTATAAGATTGTATTTAGGGTCATTTTCCTGTGCCTCAATTGTGTTAGGATATCCAGAGCTTGCTGTAGTTGGATAGCTGTGCTCTGAATATCTAATGCTGCTCTGGCTTTTGTTGACTGTGTTCTTTTCAGGACTTTTAGCCATCTGCATGGCTTTGTTCCCTAGGTGTTGTAGTAGATACTGGAAGGTTGTTAGCCTCAATGGTCGTGGTGTGGCAGTCTTCTGTTCAGTGTCTTTGTACTTTACAATTCTGGATCAGCAGGTCTATATATTTCATGATCTATATAGATCTATATGGTGTAGGATCTGCAAGTCTGATGAAGGTGAGCAAAAAGTGGGCAGGATATTGGAGATCTGCTGGGTTTAGCAAACTAGTCAGTGCAGCTTGAGGTGCCCCAGAGGACACAATGAGGAAGGAAGATGTGTTGGGAAAGAGTAACTAGCCAGTATGGTTTAGGCTCCATAGGTCTGATGAAGATGGGTAGAGCTGGGAATAGTGTCCATTATCTCTTATAGTTACTTTTGTTTGAAGTCTGGATTAATAAGTATGAGAATCATAACTCCATGTTATTTATATCTTCTGTTTCCTTGGTAGGTTGATTTCTACCCTTTGATTATCAGGTTTTGGATGTTTTGCTCCACTGACATATTTCTTGTAGACTAAAGAGATAGTTGAAACTTATTTTTAAAACCAGTTAGTTGTTCAGCATATTTTGATTGGTGAATTAATGCCATTTCAGTTTAAAGTTGTTATTATTGGGAGATGTCTGCTGTTTGCCGTGGTGTTCTT
Organism: Rattus norvegicus; assembly: GCF_021556685.1. NCBI lineage: Eukaryota > Metazoa > Chordata > Mammalia > Rodentia > Muridae > Rattus > Rattus norvegicus. Next base: position 71,654,237 of record NC_141537.1, on the reverse strand, counting down.
GGATGTTGTGATTGGCTGGACAATTTGATAGTTGTTTTGAAACTTCCATGGCATTATAAGGGCCCTTCTGAATTACTGTGTTAGACATGATTTGTTACCTTAGCTCTCCTCTGCTCATATGCTCTTCTCATGAAATGTTTTATTTCCTGTGTTTTCACTGATGAAACTATCTTTTTTCTCTGCATGTGGTGTTCCACTAGGAATTTTGTACAATGTTAGTTTAGTTATCTTGTATTACTTTTTTTTTTTTAAATATTTATTTATTTATTTTACATATAGCATTCTGCCTGCATATGTGACTGCAGGCCAGAAGAGGGCACCAGATCTCATTACAGATGGTTGTGAGCCACCATGTGGTTGCTGGGAATTGAACTCATGACCTCTGGAAGAGCAGTCAGTGCTCTTAACCGCTGAGCCATCTCTCCAGCCCTATCTTGTATTACTTTAACTTCAATTTGTTTTGAACTATTCTTATGTCTCTACATACTTTAATTTTACAGTATAGCAATGCCACTGACAGTTATGTACCTGCAAATTTGAAATTTAGTACTTCAAGCATTCCTGTCCTTTAGGGTTACTGTGCATAGATCTGTTGTTATTCTGATTATTCTACTCCTGTAAAATTGTTGAAAGATTTCCCTTTTTACCAATGCGTTTGACTGCTTGTCTTCCTTAATTTCAACCTGGCATACTACTATTGAATTTACATTCACGAGTAAAATTAGTAACAGCTACAATCGTTTGAGAGAAGTTATAATGTTGCTGCAACAGAAGAAAGTTGTGTACTACAGTTTTGTTTCTTACAAGTTTCAGAATCTCTAAAACACTTGCTGGATAATTAGGTCTAATGGTATTAATTATTAACCTCAGAGGGAATGATCAAGAGCTACAGACAGTAATGAAATAATAAAATTAAAAGACTGTGTGACAGAGATATGAAAGGTAACGTAAAGTACATAATTTTTAGATAAAGAAAAGAGAAGCAGAGGAGCATAAAATTGAAAATACATATTTAAGTTCAAACACATCTGAATAATTAACTTAAAAATTTCACATTATTAATAATAAAGAAATAAAGTGTAAAATTGAGGTAAAATATATAAATAAACACACACACATCTGCATATAGTAAGATGAAATTAAGGATATTGTGTCCATAGTCTATATTTCCTACTAGTTAGGAAAAAGGACTTTCTAATTAACCTCTTTAAAATTTATTTCCAATTATTTTTGTTCTGGAATTGAAATCGTCTTTCAAATTCAGGCAAGTTCTATATAACTCAAATATAAGTCCATCCCATGTTTCTCTGTCTGTCTTTGTTTTACTCTCTCTTTCTGTCTCTGTCTCTTTTCTTTCTGTCTCTTTTTACATCTCTCTTTTTGTTTCTCTGTTTATGTTTCTCATTATCTATCTATCTATCTATCTATCTATCTATCTATCTATCTATCTATCTATCTATCTAGTCTATGCATATAGACCAGTAAAATTACTCACAAATGAGTATATGTATTATGGGATTTGCTCTTGAATGTAATATACATACATATGTGTATATGCTTGCTCTCTATATGTGTATATATACATACACACACACACACACACACACACACACACACACACACTTGTACAACCAACTTTCTGTGATACTGCATAGCTTGTCCTCACAGCAACCTGGTTGTGTGTAGACAGATGCTAGTAGAGACAACAAGAGGAATTGGAGTGTGATGGGTTGGGATATGGGTAGGTTTGTTCGTCTTACATGTTCATACCTCTTTACTACAGTATTTCTTCTGTATGTCTTCACTATTAGAGCAGGTTTAGATTTGTTGCTCTGATTATTATGCTAGTATATCAAGTTCTCTCTGTACTCCTTATAACCCGGATCCCTTTTTCTTCTAGACAATAGCTGAGAGAGTGAGAGGGAATATGGTTTCTGAAAAATGTGGCATATGTTTTGGGAATATGGTTGTTAAATTTAACTGTATCATTGATAGAGATAATATATTGGCTGAGGAAGCAGAGTAAAAGTGTTATGTCTTACCATCACTTCAAGTTTTGTACATACTGGAGGATCAGTTATGTATGTAAAGTATTTGACAAAGAAATGCTAGACTACACTTTGCCAATTTATCTACTTTGAACAGCAGTGCTTCCCACTTCAAGCATCACTTTGTTTCACACTCACACTTGGCATCCCAAAACTCTCCAAATATTCCTTGCTGCAGGCATGTCAAAGATATAATATGCAAATATATTGGGCACCCAGACTACCCTAGGCTCTAAGTCATTTTCTGGTCAGCAGATGAAAAGAAGAGAGGGATACAAATCAGATGGTTGGGAGGAACATCTGGCTGTAGCTGAACTATAGTGGTAGATGACCTTGAAATCTTTCCTCAGTTCTACATTGAATTTTTGATGTCACTCTGGAAATAGTTGTTCATTTTGTCTCTAGACATTTTTCTCTTCTACAATAAGTGCCCAGACCTAATCCTACCTTACTCACTAGGATCTGAATGTTTATTACATCATTATTGTGAATCCGTCTTGGAAAAAAGTGTTAAAGAAACTCTTGATTGTCTGGGCAGATACTGAATTACTTTTGGGAAAAAAGACTGCAGATAATTCATTATGCATCTTTAGAAGTTTATTTATCACACAGATGATTTACCATAGTGTTCATTTAATATTATTTTATATTACTACAGAGACACAGCCAGGAAAAATAATTCTCCCTGTGGGTACTTCGTGACCTGATTCTGTAGGAGACCTTCCATTTTATGAATTTACAAGGATTTCATGTCTGATTTTTTTCTCCATCTTTATTAAATTGGGTATTTCTTATTTATATTTCAATTGTTATTACTTTTCCTGGTTTCCAGGCCAAGATCCCCCTAATCCCTTCCCCTTCCCCCATTACCGCCCTCCCCCCAACAATCCCTTTCACTGGGGGTTTAGTATTGGCAGCACCAAGGGCTTCCTCTTCCACTGGTGACCTTACTAGGCTATTCATTGCTCCCTATGAGGTCAGAGTCCAGGGTCGGTCCAGGTATAGTCTTTGGGTAGTGGCTTAGTCCCTGGAAGCTCTGGTTGCTTGGCATTGTTGTCATATGGGGTCTCAAGCCCCTTCAAGCTCTTTCAGTCCTTTCTCTGATTCCTTCAACGGGGATCTCGTTCTCAGTTCAGTGGTTTTCTGCTGGCATTCACCTATGTATTTGCCATATTCTGGCTGTGTCTCTCAGGAGAGATCTACATCTGGTTCCTGTCAGCCTGCACTTCTTTGCTTCATCCATCTTGTCTAATTGGGTGGCTGTATATGTATGGGCCACATGTGGGGCAGGCTCTGAATGGGTGTTCCTTCAGCCTCTGTTCTAAACTTTGCCTCCCTATTCCCTCCCAAGGGTATTCTTGTTCCCCTTTTAAAGAGGAGTGAAGCATTAGCATTTTGGTCATCCTTCTTGAGTTTCATGTGTTCTGTGCATCTAGGGCAATTCAAGCATTTGGGCTAATAGCCTCTTATCAATGAGTGCATACCATGTGTGTTTTTCTGTGATTGGGTTACCTCACTCAGGATTGTAATTCCCAGGTCAATCCATTTGCCTATGAATTTCATAAAGTCATTGTTTTTGATAGCGGAGTAATATTCCATTGTGTAGATGTACCACACTTCCTGTATCCATTCCTCTGTTGAAGGGCATCTGGATTCTTTCCAGCTTCCAGCTATTATAAATAAGGCTGCTATGAACATGGTGGAGCATGTGTCTTTGTTATTTGTTGGAACATATTTTGGGTATATGCCCAAGAGAGGTATAGCTGGGTCCTCAGGTAGTGCAATGTCCAATTCTTTGAGGAATCTCCAGACTGATTTCAAGAATGGTTGTACCAGTCTGCAATCCCACCAACAATGGAGTAGTGCTCCTCTTTCTCCACATCCTTGCCAGCATCTGCTGTTGCCAGAGTTTTTGATCTTAGCCATTCTGACTGGTGTGTGGTAGAATCTCAAGGTTGATTTGATTTGCATTTCCCTTATGACTAAAGATGTTGAACATTTCTTTAGGTGCTTCTCAACCATTCAGCATTCCTCAGCTGTGAATTCTTTGTTTAGCTCTGTACACCATTTTTAATAGGGTTATTTGTCTCCCTGCGGTCTAACTTCATGAGTTCTTTGTGTATTTTGGAGATAAGCCCTCTATCAGTTGTAGGATTTCCCAATCTGTTGCTGTTTTGTCCTAACAACAGTGTCCTTTGCCTTACAGAAGCTTTGTAGTTTTATGAGATCCCATTTGTCGATTCTTGATCTTAGAGCATAAGAATGTAGGCAGTGACTGGATATAGGTCCTCATTCTTAGGACAAATGTTCTTATTTGACACAGCTTCAGTCTTCCCTTGTATAACAGTATTTGCTAAGGAAAAGAATTAAGAAATGTTACGTTATGAACTACATATAACTTTGTCTACATAACATGTTAATTTAGCATATTCTGAGTCTTCTTCCTACATTTATGGTATAATTGCTGTTTGAATTCTCTTTCCTTCCATTCAGCAACTTCTCTCCCTTCCCTTCCTTTGAATTTGGGTTGCACTCATTTTCTCCCTTTTTCCTGCTATGATATGGTTTCACATATTTCCTACCTACTCTGCTACATCTTGACACTCCCAGTTATCTGACATTCATAAGCAGGTAGAAAATGTTCTCACTTACCTGAGACCTTTATCTCCCATAAGAAATTGTCACTCACACATCAACAGAATCCTGATGTTTGGGTTATCTTACTTACTTGGGTACTTACTTTTACCTGAAAAAAAAAGTGGGAAAGGATTAAAGAGTGTCAACACATAGAATGCTGCCAGCGATTAAGCATTAAGAAAATAAACAATTACTAACTTGCTAAGGGAAGGGAAGACTTACTATTTTCTCTTATCTATCAGGATGCTTAGCACCAGATGCTGAGAATGTTCTCTGTAATCTATGTTTTAAAGTCAACTTTAGTCCTCATTTTGTGTAAGAAGGAAAACAACTAGTGTTTTCTTTGGTACAGCTCACAATTGAAGTTTAAACATTTTGTTGCTACTTGTCAGATATTCATATTTCCACTTAATGGGGAGTGTGTGTGTGTGTGTGTGTGTGTGTGTGTGTGTGTGTGTGTATGTGTGTGTGTGTGTGTGTGTGTGTGTTTATTCTGGGGATGTTTAACTCATTAGCTGTTTTATGGGATGTAGTATTAAGGACTTATTTTAGTAATGTGAGACCCAAAGAGTATTGTTGGTACATTATGTTTAGGGCATTAGTTAGTTTTTATCTAGACTGAGGCCGAAGATCTTCAAATCAGAGTCAAAAGAAGTAATCAGCTCTGTAGAAGCAGAAATGGATTTAAGGAAGGAGACACCATGTTGTCTACCCTGCTGTGAGAAAATGACCACCATCAAGATTAACAAAGAGAGTTATAAACCCTGACTCATGGTTCCTAGATTTTGATACACTCCTTATTGCACTGCCTTTTCTCTCTGACACTTTGAAATGAATGTACTGATACCTGTACCTCATGCATGAAATTGTTAGTCTCTGTACTTCCTGAGGGAAAGGTATCATTTTAGACTTAACATGTTTATTGTAACAAAAATAATCTCATTTTGAAAATTATTGGCTGCCTAATATCTAGACATTGTTGTCCTTCAGAAAAAGGATAGAAACCTTTTAGTCAAAGGTCATACATAAGTAAAGAAGTTTTCTACACTAGTTAGATAATCTACTAGGTTCAAAATGAAAATAGAGAATTTCAGGGTATCTTCAGGATAACAGATGAAAAAGCATTTCTAACAAAATTTTAATTTGGGAAAATATCAGAGAGATCTATATTTCTATTGTGACTTTTAGTGTAACTGAAAATTTATCCTTTTTGAGCAAGGATTCTTTACTTTGGATTTTAAAATGCTTTTCATATTTTTTTTATTAACTTGAGTATTTCTTATATACATTTCGAGTGTTATTCCCTTTCCTGGTTTCCGGGCAAACATCCCCCTCCCCCCTCCCCTTCCTCATGGGTGTTCCCCTCCCAACCCTCCCCCCATTGTCGCCCTCCCCCCAACAGTCTAGTTCACTGGGGATTCAGTCTTAGCAGGACCCAGGGCTTCCCCTTCCACTGGTGGTCTTACTAGGATATTCATTGCTACCTATGAGGTCAGAGTCCAGGGTCAGTCCATGTATAGTCTTTAGGTAGTGGCTTAGTCCCTGGAAGCTCTGGTTGCTTGGCATTGTTGTACATATGGGGTCCCGAGCCCCTTCAAGCTCTTCCAGTTCTTTCTCTGATTCCTTCAACGGGGGTCCTATTCTCAGTTCAGTAGTTTGCTGCTGGCATTCGCCTCTGTATTTGCTGTATTCTGGCTGTGTCTCTCAGGAGCGATCTACATCTGGCTCCTGTCGGTCTGCACTTCTTTGCTTCATCCATCTTGTCTAATTGGGTGGCTGTATATGTATGGGCCACATGTGGGGCAGGCTCTGACTGGGTGTTCCTTCAGTCTCTGTTTTAATCTTTGCCTCTCTCTTCCCTGCGAAGGGTATTCTTGTTCCCCTTTTAAAGAAGGAGTGAAGCATTCACATTTTGATCATCCATCTTGAGTTTCATTTGTTCTAGGCATCTAGGGTAATTCAAGCATTTGAGCTAATAGCCACTTATCAATGAGTGCATACCATGTATGTCTTTCTGTGATTGGGTTAGCTCACTCAGGATGATATTTTCCAGTTCCAACCATTTACCTATGAATTTCATAAAGTCGTTGTTTTTGATAGCTGAGTAATATTCCATTGTGTAGATGTACCACATTTTCTGTGTCCATTCGTCTGTTGAAGGGCAACTGGGTTCTTTCCAGCTTCTGGCTATTATAAATAAGGCTGCAATGAACATAGTGGAGCACGTGTCTTTTTTATATGTTGGGGCATCTTTTGGGTATATGCCCAAGAGAGGTATAGCTGGATCCTCAGGCAGTTCAATGTCCAATTTTCTGAGGATCCTCCAGACTGATTTCCAGAATGGTTGTACCAGTCTGCAATCCCACCAACAATGGAGGAGTGTTCCTCTTTCTCCACATCCTCGCCAGCATCTGCTGTCACCTGAGTTTTTGATCTTAGCCATTCTCACTGGTGTGAGGTGAAATCTCAGGGTTGTTTTGATTTGCATTTCCCTTATGACTAAAGATATTGAACATTTCTTTAGGTGTTTCTCAGCCATTCGGCATTCCTCAGCTGTGAATTCTTTGTTTAGCTCTGAACCCCAATTTTTAATAGGGTTATTTGTTTCCCTGCGGTCTAACTTCTTGAGTTCTTTGTATATTTAGGATATAAGGCCTCTATCTGTTGTAGGATTGGTAAAGATCTTTTCGCAATCTGTTGGTTGCCGATTTGTCCTAACCACAGTGTCCTTTGCCTTACAGAAGCTTTGCAGTTTTATGAGATCCCATTTGTCGATTCTTGATCTTAGAGCGTAAGCCATTGGTGTTTTTTTCAGGAAATTTTTTCCAGTGCCCATGTGTTCCAGATGCTTCCCTAGTTTTTCTTCTATTAGTTTGAGTGTGTCTGGTTTGATGTGGAGGTCCTTGATCCACTTGGACTTAAGCTTTGTACAGGGTGATAAGCATGGATCGATATGCATTCTTCTACATGTTGACCTCCAGTTAAACCAGCACCATTTGCTGAAAATGCTATCTTTTTTCCATTGGATGGTTTTGGCTCCTTTGTCAAAAATCAAGTGACCATAGGTGTGTGGGTTCATTTCTGGGTCTTCAATTCTATTCCATTGGTCTATCTGTCTGTCTCTGTACCAATACCATGCAGTTTTTATCACTATTGCTCTGTAATACTGCTTGAGTTCAGCGATAGTGATTCCCCCTGAAGTCCTTTTATTGTTGAGGATAGCTTTAGCTATCCTGGGTTTTTTGTTATTCCAGATGAATTTGCAAATTGTTCTGTCTAACTCTTTGAAGAATTGGATTGGTATTTTGATGGGGATTGCATTGAATCTGTAGATTGCTTTTGGTAAAATGGCCATTTTTACTATATTAATCCTGCCAATCCATGAGCATGGGAGATCTTTCCATCTTCTGAGGTCTTCGTCAATTTCCTTCTTCAGTGTCTTGAAGTTCTTATTGTACAGATCTTTTACTTGCTTTGTTAAAGTCACACCGAGGTACTTTATATTATTTGGGTCTATTATGAAGGGTGTCGTTTCCCTAATTTCTTTCTCGGCTTGTTTCTCTTTTGTATAGATGAAGGCAACTGATTTATTTGAGTTAATTTTATACCCAGCCACTTTGCTGAAGTTGTTTATCAGCTTTAGTAGTTCTCTGGTGGAACTTTTGGGATCACTTTAATATACTATCATATCATCTGCAAATAGTGATATTTTGACTTCTTCTTTTCTGATCTGTATCCCCTTGACCTCCTTTTGTTGTCTGATTCCTCTGGCTAGAACTTCAAGAACTATATTGAATAAGTAGGGAGAGAGTGGGCAGCCTTGTCTAGTCCCTGATTTTAGTGGGATTGCTTCAAGTTTCTCTCCATTTAGTTTAATGTTAGCAACTGGTTTGCTGTATATGGCTTTTACTATGTTTAGGTATGGGCCTTGAATTCCTGTTCTTTCCAGGACTTTTATCATGAAGGGGTGTTGAATTTTGTCAAATGCTTTCTCAGCATCTAATGAAATGATCATGTGGTTTTGTTCTTTCAGTTTGTTTATATAATGGATCACGTTGATGATTTTCCGTATATTAAACCATCCCTGCATGCCTGGGATGAAGCCTACTTGATCATGGTGGATGATTGTTTTGATGTGCTCTTGGATTCGGTTTGCCAGAATTTTATTGAGTATTTTTGCGTCGATATTCATAAGGGAAATTGGTCTGAAGTTCTCTTTCTTTGTTGTGTCTTTGTGTGGTTTAGGTATAAGAGTAATTGTGGCTTCGTAGAAGGTATTCGGTAGTGATCCATCGGTTTCAATTTTGTGGAATACTTTGGATAATATTGGTATGAGGTCTTCTATGAAGGTTTGATAGAATTCTGCGCTAAACCCGTCTGGACCTGGGCTCTTTTTGGTTGGGAGACCTTTAATGACTGCTTCTATTTCCTTAGGAGTTATGGGGTTGTTTAACTGGTTTATCTGTTCCTGATTTAACTTCGGTACCTGGTATCTGTCTAGGAAATTGTCCATTTCCTGCAGATTTTCAAGTTTTGTTGAATATAGGCTTTTATAGTAAGATCTGATGATTTTTTCATTTTCCTCTGAATCTGTCATTATGTCTCCCTTTTCATTTCTGATTTTGTTAATTTGAATGCACTCTCTGTGTCCTCTCGTTAGTCTGGCTAAGGGTTTATCTATCTTGTTGATTTTCTCAAAGAACCAACTTTTCATTTTGTTGATTTTTTGTATGGTCCTTTTTGTTTCTATTTGGTTGATTTCAACTCTGAGTTTGATTATTTCCTAACTTCTACTCCTCCTGGGTGTATTTGCTTCTTTTTGTTCTAGAGCTTTTAGGTGTGCTGTCAAGCTGCTGACATATGCTCTTTCCTGTTTCTTTCTGCAGGCACTCAGCGCTATGAGTTTTCCTCTTAGCACAGCTTTCATTGTGTCCCATAAGTTTGGGTATGTTGTACCTTCATTTTCATTAAATTCTAAAAAGTTTTTAATTTCTTTCTTTATTTCTTCCTTGACCAGGTTATCATTGAGTAGAGCATTGTTCAATTTCCACGTATATGTGGGCATTCTTCCTTGATTGTTATTGAAGACCAGTTTTAGGCCGTGGTGGTCCGATAGCACGCATGGGATTATTTCTATCTTTCTGTACCTGTTGAGGCCCATTTTTTGACCAATTATATGGTCAATTTTGGAGAAAGTACCATGAGGAGCTGAGAAGAAGGTATATCCTTTTGCTTTAGGATAGAATGTTCTATAAATATCCGTTAAGTCCATTTGGTTCATGACTTCTCTTAGTCTGTCTACATCTCTGTTTAATTTCTGTTTCCATGATCTGTCCGTTGATGAGAGTGGGATGTTGAAATCTCCCACTATTATTGTGTGAGGTGCAATGTGTGTTTTGAGCTTTAGTAAGGTTTCTTTTACATATGTAGGTGTCCTTGTATTTGGGGCATAGATATTTAGGATTGAGAGTTCGTCTTGGTGGATTTTTCCTTTGATGAATATGAAGTGTCCTTCCTTATCTTTTTTGATGACTTTTAGTTGAAAATTGATTTTATTTGATATTAGAATGGCTACTCCAGGTTGCTTCTTCTGACCATTTGCTTGGAAAGTTGTTTTCCAGCCTTTCACTCTGAGGTAATGTCTGTCTTTGTCTCTGAGGTGTGTTTCCTGTAGGCAGCAGAATGCAGGGTCCTCGTTGCGTATCCAGTTTGTTAATCTATGTCTTTTTATTGGGGAGTTGAGGCCATTGATGTTGAGAGGTATTAAGGAATAGTGATTATTGCTTCCCGTTATATTCATATTTGGATGTGAGGTTATGTTTGTGTGCTTTCATTCTCTTTGTTTTGTTGCCAAGACGATTAGTTTCTTGCTTCTTCTAGGGTATAGCTTGCCTCCTTATGTTGGGCTTTACCATTTATTATCCTTTGTAGTGCTGGATTTGTAGAAAGATATTGTGTAAATTTGGTTTTGTCATGGAATATCTTGGTTTCTCCATCAATGTTAATTGAGAGTTTTGCTGGATACAGTAACCTGGGCTGGCATTTGTGTTCTCTTAGGGTCTGTATGACATCAGTCCAGGATCTTCTGGCCTTCATAGTTTCTGGCGAGAAGTCTGGTGTGATTCTGATAGGTCTGCCTTTATATGTTACTTGACCTTTTTCCCTTACTTCTTTTAATATTCTTTCTTTATTTTGTGCGTTTGGTGTTTTGACTATTATGTGACGGGAGGTGTTTCTTTTCTGGTCCAATCTATTTCTGTAGGCTTCTTGTATGCCTATGGGTATCTCTTTTTTTAGGTTAGGGAAGTTTTCTTCTATGATTTTGTTGAAGATATTTACTGGTCCTTTGAGCTGGGAGTCTTCACTCTCTTCTATACCTATTATCCTTAGGTTTGATCTTCTCATTGAGTCCTGGATTTCCTGTATGTTTTGGACCAGTAGCTTTTTCCGCTTTACATTATCTTTGACAGTTGAGTCAATGATTTCTATGGAATCTTCTGCTCCTGAGATTCTCTCTTCCATCTCTTGTATTCTGTTGGTGAAGCTTGTATCTACAGCTCCTTGTCTCTTCTTTTGGTTTTCTATATCCTGAGTTGTTTCCATGTGTTCTTTCTTGATTGCTTCTATTTCCTTTGTTAATTCCTTCAACTGTTTGATTGTGTTTTCCTGGAATTTTTTCAGGGATTTTTGTGACTCCTCTCTATGGGCTTCTACTTCTTTATTTATGATTTCCTGATATTCTTTCAGGGATTTTTGTGTCTCCTCTCTATGGGCTTCTACTTGTTTATGTATGTTTTCCTGGGATTCTTTCAGGCATTTTTGCGATTCCTCTCTGTAGGCTTCTACTTGTTTATTAATGTTTTCCTGTGTTTCTCTAAGGGAGTTCTTCACGTCTTTCTTGAAGTCCTCCAGCATCATGATCAAATATGATTTTGAAACTAGATCTTGCTTTTCTGGTGTGTTTGGCCATTCCATGTTTGTTTTGGTGGGAGAATTGGGTTCCGATGATGCCATGTAGTCTTGGTTTCTGTTGCTTGTGTTCCTGCGCTTGCCTCTCGCCATCAGATTATCTCTAGTGTTACTTTGTTCTGCTATTTCTGACAGTGGCTAGACTGTCCTATAAGCCTGTGTGTCAGGAGTGCTGTAAACCTGTTTTACTGTTTTCTTTCAGCCAGTTATGGGGACAGAGTTTTCTGCTTTCGTGCGTGTAGTTTTTCCTCTGTACAGGTCTTCAGCTGTTCCTGTGGGCCTGTGTCTTGAGTTCACCAGACAGGTCACTTGCAGCAGACAAGTTGGTCTTACCTGTTGTCCCGAGGCTCAAGTTCGCTCGCGGGGTGCTGCCCACGGGCTCTCTGCGGTGGCAGCAACCAGGAAGATCTGCGCTGCCCCTTCTGGGAGCTTCAGTGCACCAGGGTTCCAGATGGCTTTTGGTGTTTTTCTCTGGCATCCGAGATGTGTGTGCAGAGTGCAGTCTCTTCTGGTTTCCCAGGCTTGTCTGCCTCTCTGAAGGTTCAGCTCTCCCTCCCACGGGATTTGGGTGCAGAGAACTGTTTATCTGGTGTGTTTCCTTCAGGTTCCAGAGGTGTCTCAGGCAGGGGTCCTGCCGCTCCTGGGCCCTCCCCCACGGGAGCCCGGAGGCCTTATACAGTTTCCTCTTGGGCCAGGAATGTGGGCAGGGGTGGGCAGTGTTGGTGGTCTTTTCCGCTCTGCAGCCTCAGGAGTGCCCACCTGACCAGGCGGTGAGGTCTCTCTCCCACGGGGTCTGGGAGCAGAGAGCTCGCTTTTCATATTTTTATTATTTGGCTATAAGATGGTGAAAGTCCCAGTTGTCCATAAAGTCCAGAATATCATTTCAGTTGCCTTGAAACTGGAGTGATAGATGCTTTTGAGTCAACTGCAGTGCTCTGAGGGAGCAACAACTATTCTTTAACTATGGAATCATATCTCCAGCACTGAAACTTACATTTTTACTTTTTTTGGATTTTTTATTTACATTTTAAATGTTTTTCCCTTTCCCAGTTCCCTGTCCATAAGCCCCCTATCTCCCCTCCTCTTCTTCTTTAAGGGTGTACCCCTCCCCAATAACTCCCCCTTCCTACCCTCCAGACATTACCTTACACTGGGTGTTCAACCATGGCAGGACCAAGGGCTTCCCCTTCTATTGGTGCCCAACAAAGCCATCCTCTGCTGCATGTGCAGCTGGAACCATGGGTCAGTCTTTGGGTAGTGGTTTAGTCCCTGGGAGCTCTGGTGATTGGCATTGTTGTTCTTATGGGGTTGTAAACCCCTTCAGCTCTTTCAATCCTTTCTCTAATTCCTCCAATGTGGGTCCAGTTCCAAGTTCAATGGTTTGCTTCTAGCATTCGCATCTGTATTTGACATGCTCTGGCTGTGTCTCTCAGGAGACTCTTATACCAAGTTTCTGACAGCATGCACTTCTTAACTTCATCCATCTTATCTAGTTTTGGAGGCTGTATATATATGGGCCACATGTGGGGCAGACTCTGAATGGCCATCCCTTCAGTCTCTGCTCCAAACTTTCCCTCCATATCCTCTCCTATGAATATTTTGTTCCCCGTTTTAAGAAGGAGTGAAGCATCTGCACCTGAGTCATCCTTTTTTAGCTTCATGAGGTCCGTGGATTGCATCTTGGGTAATTCGAGCTTTTGGGCTCATATCCACTTATCAATAAGTGCATACCAAGTATGTTTTTCTGTGATTGGGTTACCTCACTCAGGATCATATTTTCTAGTTCATTCCATTTGCCTATGAATTTCATGAAGTCATTGTTTTTGATAGTTGAGTACTACTCCATTGTGTAGATGTACCACATTTTGTGTATTCATTCCTCTATTGAAGGGCATCTGGATTGTTTCCAGCTTCTGGCTATTATAAATAAGGCTGCTATGAACATAGTTCAGCATGTGTCTTTGTTGTATGTTGGAGCATCTTTGGGGTATATGCCCAGGAGAGGTATAGCTGGGTCCTCAGTTAGTACTATGTCCAATTTTCTAGAAGTTTGAGTACTATATTAAATTAGTAGGGAGAGAGTGGGCAGCCTTTTCTAGTCCCTGATTTTAGTACCTTGTCTAGTCCCTTGAATATAGTACCTGAATTCCTAGTCATGACAAATAGACAACCAAAAGAGTCAAAGGGATACAAATTGGAAAGGAAGTAGTCAAAAAATCACTATTTGCAGATGATATGATAGTATATTTAAGCAACCCCCCCAAATATCAGCAGAGAACTCCTAAACCTAATATGCCACTCAGCAGAGTGGCTGGGTATAAAATTAACTCAAACAAATGAGTAGCCTTCCTCTACACAAAAGAGAAACAAGCCGAGAAAGAAATTAGGGAAATGACATCCTTCATAATAGTCCCAAATAATATAAAATACCTCGGTGTGACTTTAACCAAGCAAGTGAAAGATCTGTATGATAAGAACTTCAAGACTCTGAAGAAAGAAATTGAAGAACACCTCAGAAGATAGAAAGATCTCCCATGCTCATGGATTGGCAGGATTAATATAGTAAAAATGGCCATTTGGTTGTTGTATCATCTGGAGAAGACATGGCCTCCCACTGCCAGAAGGCTGGGCATGAACCTCAGACCTGGCTGGGGCAAGTGACCTTGCCACACAATGCCAGGAACTTGGCTTCTCATACTGAAGTGAGGATCTTAAACAGAAATGTCCTTTTCTGTTATTATCAACCACGAAGCTAAAGGCTGAATATAAACTGCAAATTGCTTTATTTTAATGAAAACTCAGGTCCCTCCTTCAGCCTTGCAGATTTTTAAATAAAACCATATCAAACTAAAAAAAAATGGCCATTTTACCAAAAGTGATCTACAGATTCAATGCAATCCCCATCAAAATACCAATCCAATTCTTCAAAGAGTTAGACAGAACAATTTGCAAATTCATCTTTAATAAGAAAAAACCCAGGATAGCTAAAACTATCCTCAACAATAAAAGGAATTCTGTGGGGAATCACTATCCCTGAACTCAAGCAGTATTACAGAGCAATAATGATAAAAACTGCATGGCATTGGTACAGAGACAAACAGATAGATCAGTGGAATAGAATTGAAGACCCAGAAATGAACCCACACACTTATGGGCACTTGATTTTTGACAAAGGAGCCAAAACCATCCAATGGAAAAAAGATAGCATTTTCAGCAAATGGTGCTGGTTTAACTGGAGGTCAGCATGTAGAAGAATGCAGATCAATCCATGCTTATCACACCGTACAAAGCTTAAGTCCAAGATCAAGGACCTCCACATTAAATCAGATACACTCAAATTAATAGAAGAAAAAGTGGGGAAGCATCTCGAACACATGGGCACTGGAGAAAATTTCTTGAACAAAACACCAATGGCTTATGATCTAAGATCACGAATCAACAAATGGGATGTCATAAAACTGCAAAGCTTCTGTAAGGCAAAGGACACTGTTGTTGGGACAAAATGGCAACCAACAGATTGGGAAACAATCTTTACCAATCCTACAACAGATAGAGGCCTTATATCCAAAATATACAAAGAACAAGTTAGACCGCAGGGAGACAAATAACCCTATTAAAAAATGGGGTTCAGAGCTAAACAAAGAATTCACAGCTGAGGAATGCCGAATGGCTGAGAAACACCTAAAGAAATGTTCAACATCTTTAGTCATAAGGGAAATGCAAGTCAAAACAACCCTGAGATTTCACCTCACACCAGTGAGAATGGCTAAGATCAAAAACTCAGGTGACAGCAAATGCTGGCAAGGACATGGAGAAAGAGGAACACTCCTCCATTGTTGGTGGGATTGCAGACTGGTACAAGCATTCTGGAAATCAGTCTGGAGGTTCCTCAGAAAATTGGACACTGAACTACCTGAGGACCCAGCTATACCTCTCTTGGGCATATACCCAAAAGATGCCCCAACATATAATGAAGACACGTGCTCCACTATGTTCATAGCAGCCTTATTAGCCAGAAGCTGGAAAGAACCCAGATGCCCTTCAACAGAGGAATGGATATAGAAAATGTGGTACATCTACCCAATGGAATATTACTCAGCTATCAAAAATAATGACTTTATGAAATTCATAGGCAAAATGATGGAACTGGAAAATATGATCCTGTGTGAGGTAACCCAATCACAGAAAAACGCACATGGTATGCATTCATTGAAAAGTGACTACTAGCCCAAATGCTTGAATTACCCTAGATGCACAGAACACATGAAACTCAAGAAGGATGACCAAAGTGGGAATGCTTCACTCCTTCATTAAAAGGGGAACAAGAATACCCTTGGGAGGGAATAGGGAGGCAAAGTTTAGAACAGAGGCAAAAGGAACACCCATTCAGAGCCTGCCCCACATGTGGCCCATACATATACAGCCACCAAACTAGATAAGATGGATGAAGCAAAGAAATGCAGGCTGACAAGAACCGGACATAGATCTCTCCTGAGAGACATAACCAGAATACAGCAAATACATAGGCGAATACCAGCAGCAATCCACTGAACTGAGAACGGGACTCCCGTTGAAGGAATCAGAGAAAGGACTAGAAGAGCTTGAAGGGGCTCGAGACCCATATGAACAACAGTGGCAACCAATCAGAGCTTCCAGGGAGTATTCCACTGCCCAAAGACTATACATGGACTGACCCTGTGCTCCAACCCCATAGGTAGCAATGAATAGCCTAGTAACAGCACCGGTGGAAGGGGAAGCCCTTGGTCCTGCCAAGACTGAACCCCCAGTGAACGTGATTGTTGGGGGGAGGATGGTAAGGGGGGGGAGGATTGGGAGGGGAAGCCCATCTAGAAGGGGAGAAGGAGGAGGTAGGGGGATGTTGGCCCAGAAACCGGGAAGGGGAATAACAATGGAAATGTAAATAAGAAATACTCAAGTTAATAAAGATTAAAAAAAAAAAAAAAGGAGGAGATTTGGGACAATGGTCACTGCCAGGAAACATGGTAAGAAAAGGTGAGTCTGGGACCCCTCACACTCGGTTGTTACATACCTGAGGTGGTAGGCACCTCCCCCTCCCTGCCAGATTCCTGGCCTCACATGCCCTGCTCCACACATAGGCCACGGAACCCAAAACCGAGTTCTCCATGCTGATGAGCTTCCTAGAGGCCTTTAAGTTTTAGCCAATAGGGGCTGGGGATTTAGCTCAGTGGTAGAGCACTTGCCTAGGAAGCACAAGGCCCTGGGTTCGGTCCCCAGCTCCGAAAAAAAAGACCAAAAAAAAAAAAGTTTTAGCCAATAAATGTCCCTTCCTGGACATTTCTCTCTGCAAAAGCTATTTAATCTGTGGCCCACCTTGTGAAGTTGGTATACATCCATTTTCCATGATAAACAGTCTACATATTGTTTGGACTGTCTCTTTCATCAAGAATCACCTTGGGGAAGCATGGAGAAGGGCTTCACCTACAGAACCACCTCCCATAGAAGGTCTCTCTGAGCTACCAGTCAACTGCTGCTAACTTCACTGATGAGTGGCAGCTTCCAGCCCGGGCCCTGGGCTAGACACCATTCTCAGCCCAAGGCCCCTACCTCAAAGTTCATGGGCCTTTTACCACGGACACTTTATTCCCAACTTTTCTGTGCAGTTCTCCAGTCACAACTGGAGGCCCAGAAGTTAGTTCCCTTCAGCTTTTCCACATCTCGGACTTTGTTTTCCTACTACCTCAGTGGTATCTTGGTGCTTCCCAGAAGCCCAGCACCCTCCAGTTGGTAGAATAAGTACAGTCAAGCTCCCCAAGTCTTACCTCACCAGTAGCCCTACCCAACGGTGGGGCTGGACGCAGACCCACACGGGAATAGCGGTCAGGTGTACAGAAGTGGGGTAGGACAGTACTGGGAATGAGAATGGAAATCAGTGGTGGTGGTGGCGTATCTCTGAGAATAGATGGAAGCATGAGATGGCAGAGGCTACGGGGATTCTGTAGGGCTGACCCTAGCTGAGATTCTGACCAGGAAAGGCTATAGAAGTTGGCACCTCTTGTAGTTAGGCAGGACTTCCAGTAGAAGGGGAGGAACATTACCCATACATAAAACTTTCAACCCAAAATTCGTCCTGCCTGCAAAATGAACAGGGATAAAGATGGAGCAGAGACTGATAGAACAAGTTAAAGATTGGTCCAACTTGGGACCCGTACCATGAAAGAGACAAACCTTGAAAATATTAATTGTACTCTGCTATGCTTGCAGACAGGAACCTAGCATAACTCCCCAGAGAGGCTTCATTAGCTGCTGATGGAAACAGATGAAGAGTCCCACCACCATCCTTAGGTAGAGCTCAGGGAGTCTTGTGGAAGAGTTGGGGATAGAATTGGGTAAGCTCTAGGGGTCAATGGCACAACAGGAATACCTGTAGCATTAACTAATCTTGGTTCACAGGGTCTTCTAGAGACTGAATCACTTACAAAAGAGCATTCTGGAACTGGACTTAAACCTCCTACACATTTGTATTAGATATGCAGTTTGGTCATCATGTGGGTTCCCTAACAGGAGTGCCTTCCCTTACTGGGACTGCATATACATATTCACCAAAGGATGTTGGATGAAGGTACTAGTCTAAGAAATGCAAACAAGTTAGGTCAGTGTTTCTTTCCCAGAAGTTCATGTTACTAAAAAGCACATTCTACTAAAATTCCCTCTTCCCAGTTTTCCATAGCTGTTACCTTGGGAAAGATTAGCACGTTTGTGTTGGGCCTACTTTGATTGACTGAGGGTCTGATGCAGTGTGGAGATCTATCTGCATTCATTTACCTCTGTCTGTGCTTAGGATAATAGAGAAAATTCTACCACCAACTTTCTGTTATCCTAAATAGCATGTTTTGGCAGTAACCAGGTTGTGTGTGGAGAAATGAAGAGAGTAGAGAGAAAAGAAGAAAGTGGGGTGTGAATATGAGTGTTGGTGGGTTGAGATATGGGTGGGTCTGTGCATGTTTCTACTTCAGTTTCTCTTATCACAATATTACTTCTGTTTGACTCCACTTACCAAGCGAGTTAAGATCTGTTGCTCTGAATATTCTGGAATATTATGCCAGTGTATCAACTTTTCTGTGTACTTCTTGTATCCCTGAACCCCTTTTCTCTAGGAAATAAGTGAGAGTGTGATGGAAAATAAGAAGATTCCTGAAGTGTGAAACATATAGTTTGGAAGCCTGGCAGTTAAGTGGCATTACATCTTTAATAAAAAAGAATATATTAGCCCAGGAAAGATAAAGTGGAAGTGTTACTTCTTATCATCACCTCTAGCTATGAATATACTAGAAGATAATGTATGTATGTAAAATATTTGACAAAGTAATGTGAGTGGCTTGAGTAGTAAGGTCCTTGATGTTCTGATTGTTCTAAGCATTGATTGTAACCTGAGTAAAGCACGTGAGGAAGAGTTAAATAGTATCAAGATAGAGAAGGTAGCCTGGGATTGATAACTAAGCAAAATAAGCAATTATAGAGCAATGGGAAGGGAGCACTAAGTATTTCCTCATAGATATCAGGATATACTAGATGCTTAGCATCTCTTCAGTAACTTATGTTTTGCATTCAAATTTAGCCTCCATTTAGTGTCAGAAAGAAAGTAACTTTTTTATTAAATTATTTTGTTTATTTATAATCCAAATGTTACCTTCCTTCCTGGTCCCTTCTCCCAGAGTTCTTCACCCCATCTCCCCTCCCATTTGCCTCTAAGAGGGTGCTTTCAGAGAAGAGCCTATCATAGCAGCCTCTCTGAGAGGCTCTACTCAGCAGTTGGCGGCAACCTTATAGGAAGACCAGCAGTATCAATTAACATGGACATCTGGGAGCTCCCAGAGACTGACTACCAACCAAAGTACATACATGAGGGTGCTCTGAGGCCCCTGACACTTATGTAGCAGAGGACTGCCATGTCCATCTTCCATAGGAAAGAATTGCCTAATCCTGCAAAGACTTGAACCAGGGTAGGAGGGATACTGGGAAGTCACGGCCCTCTCAGAAGCCAAAGCACAGGGAGTGGGGAAGAAATCTCTGAGTGGGAGTCAGGAGGAGGGCAACATTTTAGCATATAAATAAATAAATAAATAAATAAATAAATTTAAAAATATTTCCCTTCTTTTTTGTAATGACTTTTAAATTCAATTTTTTAAATAGATACATTTACTTTCTGTTTGTGTGAGTGAGTTTGTGTATCTGGTGGCCACAAAGGCCAGAATATGGTGTCAGATTCCCTGGAACAGGAGTGATGGAGGACTGTGAGCCACCCAGGGTGCTCATAAAGAAAAGAGCTCTTAACTCCTGAACAGCACCTCCATCCCTCAAACCTTGTTTTTGTACGTTTTTTCTAAGAGACAAAAGATAATATTGTCCAGTCCCTACAGATTTTCAAGTTTTGTGGAATATAGGCTTTTGTAGTAGGATGTGATGATTTTTTGAATCTGTTCAGATTCTGTTGTTATGTCTCCCTTTTCATTTCTGATTTTGTTAATTTGGACACACTCTCTGTGACCGCTGGTTAGTTTGGCTAAGGGTTTATCTATCTTGTTGATTTTCTCAAAGAACCAGTTTTTGGTTCTGTTGATTCTTTGTATAGTCCTTTTGGTTTCTACTTGGTTGATTTCAGCCCTGAGTTTGATTATTTCCTGCCTTCTACTCCTCCTGGGTGTATTTGCTTCTTTTTGTTCTAGAGCTTTTAGGTGTGCTGTCAAGCTGCTGATATATGCTCTTTCCTGTTTCTTTCTGCAGGCACTCAGAGTATGAGTTTTCCTCTTAGCACAGCTTTCATTGTGTCCCATAAGTTTGGGTATGTTGTACCTTCATTTTCATTAAATTCTAAGAAGTCTTTAATTTCTTTCTTTATTTCTTCCTTGATGAAGTTATCATTGAGTAGAGCATTGTTCTACTTCTATGTATATGTGGGTGTTCCTTCCTTATTGTTGTTATTGAAGACCAGTCTTAGTCTGTGGTGGTCTGATAGGATGCATGGAACTATTTCTATTTTTCTGTCTCTGTTGAAGCCTGTTTTGTGACTGATTATATGGTCAATTTTGGAGAAGGTACCATGAGGTGCTGAGAAGAAGGTATATCCTTTTGTTTTAGGATGGAATGTTCTATAAATATCTATTAAGTCTATTTGGTTCATAACTTCTGTTAGTCTGTCTATATCTCTGTTTAATTTCTGTTTCCATGATCTGTCCATTGATGAGAGTGGGGTGTTGAAATCTCCTACTATTATTATGTGAAGTGCAATGTGTGCTTTGAGCTTTAGTAAGGTTTCTTGTATGAATGTAGATGCCCTTGTATTTGGAGCATAGATATTTAGGATTGAGAGCTCAGCTTGGTGGATTTTTCCTTTGATGAGTATGAAGTGTCCTTCCTTATCTTTTTGGATGACTTTTGGTTAGATGTCTATTTTATTTGATATTACAATGGCTAGTCCAGCTTTCTTCTTTGAACCATTTGCTTGGAAAGTGGTTTTCTAGCCTTTTACTCTGAGCTAGTGCCTGTCTTTGTCTCTGAGGTGTGTTTCCTGTAGGCAGCAAAATGCTGGGTCCTCATTACATATTCAGCCTGTTAAGCTTTGCATTTTTATTGGGGAATTGAGTCCATTGATGTTGAGAGATATTAAGGAATAGTGATTGTTGCTTCCTGTTATTTTTCTATTTAGAGGTGGGATTGTGTTTGTGAGCTTCTCTTCTTTTGGTTACATTCCAAGGAGATTACTTTCTTGCTTTTTCTAGGGTGTAGTTTCCTTCCTTGTGTTGGGCTTTTCCATATATTATCCTTTGTAGGGCTGGATTTGTAGAAAGATATTGTATAAATTTGGTTTTGTCATGGAATATCTTGATTTCTCCCTCAATGTTATTTGATAGTTTTGCTGGATATAGTAGCCTGGGCTGGCATTTGTGTTCTCTTAGGGTCTGTGTGACATCTGTCTAGGATCTTCTGGCTTTCATAGTCTCTGGTGAGGAGTCTGGTGTAATTCTGAAAGGTCTGCCTTTATATGTTACTTGACCTTTTTCCCTTACTGTTTTTAATTTTCTTTCTTTCTTTTTTTTTTTGTTCTTTGCATTTGGTGTTTTGACTATTATGTGATGGGAGGAATTTTTTCTGGTCCAATCTATTTGGAGTTCTGTAGGCTTCATGTATGTTTATGGGCATCTCTTTCTTTAGGTTAGAGAATTTTTCTTCCTTAATTTTGTTGAATATATTTACTGGCCTCTTAAGTTGGGAGTCTTCACTTTCTTCTATACCTATTATCCTTAGGTTTGATTTTCTTATTGTGTCCTGGATTTCCTATATGTTTTGGTCTAGGAACTTTTTCTGTTTTACATTATCTTTGACAATTGTGTCCATGTTTTCTATGATATCTTCTGCTCCAGAGATTCTCTCTTTTATAGCTTCTATTCTGTTGGTGATACTCGCATCTATGACTCCTGGTTTCTTCCCTAGGTTTTCTGAGTCCAGGATTCTCTCCCTTTGTGTTTTATTGTTTCTATTTCCATTTTTTAATTGCTCTTTCTATCTCTACAAAGAATTGAGTAGGAATTTTGATGGGGATAGCATTGAATCTGTAGATTGCTTTTGCCAAAACAGCCATCTTTACTATATTAATCTTGACAATACATGAGCATGGGGGTGTGTCTTTCCATCTTCTGAGGTATTCCTCAAATTCTTTCTTCAGAGATTTGAAGTTCTTGTCATACAGATCTTTCACTTGCTTGGTTAAAGTCACACCAGGATGTTTTATGTTATTTGGATTTATTGTGAAGGGTATCATTTCCTTAATTTCTTTCTCAGCTGTTTATACTTTGAGTAGACGAAGGCTACTGATTTGTTTGAGTTAATTTTATACCTCGACACTTTGTTGAAGTTGTTTATCAGATTAAGCAGTTCTCTGATGGAACTTTTGGGGTTGCTGTCAAGCTGCTGACATATGCTCTCTCCTGTTTCTTTTTGCAGGCACTCAGAGGTATGAGTTTTCCGCTTAGTTACTGCTTTCATTGTGTCCCATAAGTTTGGGAATGCTGTATCTTCATTTTCATTAAATTCTAAAAAGTCTTTAATTTCTTTCTTTATTTCTTCCTTGACCAAGTTGTCATTGAGTAGAGCATTGTTCAACTTCCGTGTGTATGTGGGCTTTCTGTCATTTTTGTTGCTATTGAAGTCCAGTCTTAGTTCATAGTGATCTGATAGGATGCATGGGATTATTTCTATTTTCCTGTATCTGTTGAGGCCTGTTTTGTGACCGATTATGTGGTTAATTTTGGAGAAGGTTCCATGAGGTGCTGAGAAGGTATATCCTTTTGTTTTCCGGTGGAATGTTCTATAAATATCTGTTAAATCCATTTGTTTCATAACTTTTGTCAGTTTCTCTATGTCTCTGTTTAATTTCTGTTTCCATGGTCTGTTCAGTGATGAGAGTGGGATGTTGAAATTTCCTACTAGTACTATGTGATGTGCAATGTGTTCTTTGAGCTTTATTAAGGTTTCTTTTATGCATGTAGTTGCCCTTGTATTTGTAGCATAGGTATTTAGGATTGAGAGTTCATCTTCGTGGATTTTTCCTTTGGTGAATAGGAAGTGACCTTCCTTATCTTTTTTAATGACTTTTGGTTGAAAGTCCATTTTATTTGATATTGGAATGGCAACTCCAGCTTGTTTCTTCAGGCCATTTGCTTGATAAATTGTTTCCAGCCATTTACTCTGAGGTAGTGTCTGTGTTTGTCTCTGAGGTGTATTTCCTGCATTCAGCTAAATGCTGGGTCCTCTTTACGTATCCAATCTGTTAGTCTATATCTTTTCATTGGGGAATTGAGTCTGTTGAAGTTGAGAGATATTAAGGAATAGTGATTGTTACTTCCTGTTATTTTCATTCTTAGAGGTGGAATTATGTTTGTTTGTCTCTCTTTTGGTCTCATTGGAACAAAATTATATTCTTGCTTTCTGTACAGTGTAGTTTCTCTCTTTGTGTTGGAGTTTTCCATCTATTATCCTTTGTAGGGCTGGATTTGTAGGAAGATATTGTGTAAATTTGGTTTTGTCATGGAATATCTTGGTTTCTCCATCTACATTAATTGAAAGTTTTGCTGGATCCAGTAATTTGGGCTGGCATTTGTGTTCTCTTAGGGTCTATATGACATCTGTTCAGGATCTTCTGGCCTTCATATCTCTGGTGAGAAGTCTGGTGTAATTCTCATAGGTCTGCCTTTCTATGTCACTTGACCTTTTTCCCTTACGACTTTTAATATTCTTTCTATGTTTTGTGCATTTGGTGTTTTAACTATTCTGCGACAGGAGGAATTTCTCTTCTGGTCCAATCTATTTGGAGTTCTGTAGGCTTCTTTTATGTTTATGGGCATCTCTTTCTTTAGATTAGGGAAGTTTTCTTCTATAATTTTGTTGAATATATTTACTGGCCTCTTAAGTTGGGAGTCTTCACTTTTTTCTATAACCTATTATCCTTAGGTTTGATCTTCTCATTGTATCCTGGATTTCCTGTATGTTTTGGGCTAGGAGCATTTTGCATTTTACATTATCTTTAACAGTTGTGTCGATGTTTTCTATGGTATCTTTGTCCCCTGAGATTCTCTCTTCTATCTCTTCTATTCTTTTGGTGATGCTTGTATCTACAGCTCCTTGTCTCTTCCTATATCCAGGGTCATCTCCCTTTGTGGTTTCTTTATTGTTTATATTTCCATTTTCAATTCGTTCACCTGTTTGACTGTGTTTTCCTGTAATTCTTTCAGTGATTTTTTGTTTCCTGTCTAAGGGCTTCTAATTGTTTACTTGTGTTTTCCTGCATTTCTCTAAGGGAGTTCTGTATGTCTTTCTTAAAGTCCTCCATCGTTATCAAAAAACGTGATTTCAAATCTAAATCTTGCGTTTCTAGTGTGTTTGGATATCCAGTATTTTCTTTGTTGGTAGTACTGGGCTCTGATGATGCGAAGTATTCTTGGTTTCTGTTGCTTAGGTTCCTGAGCTTGCCTCTAGCCATTGGGTTATCTCTGGTGTTTGCTTGTCTTGCTGTTTCTGGGAGTGACTTGACCCTGCTGTAGGCCTCTGTGTCAGCACTCCTGTAGAACTGTTTTCCTGTTTTCTTTCAGCCTTTTCTGAGAACACGTGCTCTGCTCTCAGCTGTGGCAGTGCTCCTGGGGACTGTGTACCAGCTCTAGGCACCAGCAGGAATCAAAGGGTCCTGCCCCTGATTGCTACTGTAGGTCCTTTCACCCCTTGGGCAACAGTATGGCCCTCTTGGGTCTGGACTGTGGGTGGAGGGTATTCTCCTCTGACTTCTCAGGAGTATCCACACTTCTGAGAGTCCAGCTCTCTCTCCCATGGGATTTGGGTGCAGGGAGCTGTTTGGCCAGATCAGTTCAGTCCTGGGCGCAGACCAGAACTGTGGGTACAGGCAGCTGTCTGTTCCTATATCCCTCTGTCCAGAGGCACCTTGAAGTTTTCCCTTGGACCAGGGATGTGGGCTAAGGTGTGTAGAGGTGGCAGTCTGTCCTGCAGCCTCGGAATGTCTGCACTCCTCGGTGGTCTGCTTTGTTCCCCACAGGACTTGGGTGCAGGGAACTGTGGGATGGTATCAGTTCACTTCCGGGCAGATCCAGGAACAGGAAGTGCCCTGACCCAGAGGACTTCTGCCTGTGTGTATCCTGAATCCACCAGGGAGGTCACTTGGTAGCAAAAAATTCGGTCTTACCTCTGCTCTCAGCTGTGGCGGCCCTCCTGGAGACTGTCTTTCAGTTCTAGGCACCAGTAGGAAACACAGGGTCCTGCCCCTGATTGCTTGTGTAGGTCCTTGCACCCAGCAGGCACAGTTGGCACTATGCGATTCCCTCTTGGGTCTGGACTGTGGGCAGAGGGTATTCTCCTCTGACTTCTTAGGAGTATCCACACTTCTATGGTTCCAGCTTTCTCCCCCAAGGATTTGGGTTCAGGGAGCTGTTTGGTCGGATCAGTTCAGTCCTGGGCGCAGACAACTGGTGGTTGTCTGTTCCTATATCCCTGTGTCCAGAGGTATTGTGCAGTTTCCCCTTGGACCAGGGATGTGGGCTAAGGTGTGCAGAGGTGGCAGTCTGTCCTGAGGCCTCGGGGATGTCTGCAGTCCTGGGTGGTCTGCTCTCTTCCCCATGGGATTTGGGTGCAGGTAAATGTGGGATGGTATCCGGGAAGGAATATTTTTGTTGGAGGTTAACTTCTTGAGTTCTTTATATACTTTGGATATTTGTCCGCTATTGAATATTGGGTTAGTGACGAATTTTGTCCCAATCTGTACATTCCCAATATTTCCTTTTAACAATGTGTTTTGTCTTACAGAAGTTTTGCATTTCATGAGGTCCTATTTACTGATAGTTGATATTACAGACTGAGGCGTTGGTTCTTTTTTATTTTCCAGGGAAATTTCCCCTGTGCTAATGATTTTGAGACTATTTTCCATTTCTTTCTTCTATTCGATTCATTGTATCTGGTTTTATGGTGAGGTACTTGATCCACTTGAGTACATATTTTTCTTCTTTTACATACAGACCACCAGTTAGACCAGCACCATTTATTGAAGATGCTTTCTTTTTCCACTGTATGGTTCTGGCTTCTCTGTCAAAGATCAAATGTCCATATGTGTGTGGAATAATTTCTGGGTCTTTGATTCTATTCCATTGGCAGAATGTCTGTCTCAGTACCAATATCATGTGGTCTTTATCACTATTGGTTTGTATTACAGCTTGAGGTCCAGGATGGTGATTCCCACTGAAGATCTTTTATGGTTCAGAATTGTTTTGGCTATCCAGGATTTTTTTCTCATATGAAGTTGAGAATTGCTCTTTCCATGTCTGTGAAGAATTGTGTTGGAATTTTGATTGGGATTGCATTGAATCTGTGGATTGCTTATGGTTAGATGGACATTTTCACTATGTTAATCTTACTAATCCATGTGCATAGGAGATTTTTCTAACTTCTGAGGTCTTCTTTGATTTCTTTCTTCAGGGATTTGAAGTTCTTGTCATGAAGATCTTTCATTTGTTTGGTAAGAGTTATATCATAATATTTTATACTATTTGTTGCTATTGTGAAGGGTGTTTTTACCATAATTTCTTTCTCAGCCTGTTTATCATTTGTAAAAAGGAAGGGTTCTGATTGTTTTGAATTAATTTTATATCCTGCCACATTGTTGAAGTTGTTTATTATCTGTAAGAGTTGTCTGGTGGAATTTTGGGCAAACACTTTTTTTATATATTCTTATCATCTACAAATAATGATACTTTGATGCCTTCCTTTCCAATTTTTATCTCCTTTATCTCCTTTTGTTCCCTAATCATTCTAGCTAGAACTTCAAGTATTATATTATATAGATAGGGAGAGAGTTGGCAGCCTTTGACTTGTCTGTGATTTTACTGTGATTGCTTCTTGTTTCTCTCCATTTAATTTTATGTTGGCTGTTGGCTTGTTGTATATTGATTTTATTTTGCTTAGTTATGTGTGATGAGTTCCTGATATTTCCAACACTTTTAACATGAAAGGGGTATTGTATTTTGTTGAATGCTTTTTCAGCATCCACAGAGAAGATCATGAGACTTTCTTTCTTGAGTTTGTTTACATAGTGTATTACATTGATGAATTTTCATACATTGAACCATCACTACATCCTTGGGAAGCCTATTTGAATATGGTGAATGATGGCTTTCATGTTTTCTTACATTTGATTTGCAAGAATTTTATTCAGTATTGTTGCATCGATATTCATGAATGAAATTGGCCTGAAGTTCTTTTGTGTGTGTGTGAGTGTGTGTGTGTTTGTGTGTGTGTGTGTGTGTGTGTGTGTGTGTGTTTTAGATATCAGACTAATTGTGGATTCATAGAATTAGTGTTTGTTCTTTTTGTTTCTATTTTGTGGAATAGTTTAAGGAGTACTGGTATTAAGTTTCTTTGATGGTCTCTGGTAGAATTCTTCACCAAACCCATCTTGACGTGAGATTTTCTCTTTTCTTTTCTATTCTTTCTTTTTTTTTGAGTGTTGGTGGTGTTGGTGTTGTTGGTGTTGGTGGTGGTGGTGGTGGTGGTGGTAGGTTTTTGAAGACTTAGGGTTTGTGGGACTGTCTATAATAGCCTACCTTATCTTGATTTAACTTTTTTATGTGGTATCTGTCCAGAAAATCATTCATTTTATCTTGATTGTCCAATTTTGTAGAGCATAGGCTTTTGTAGTAAGTTCTGATTTTTTGAATTTCCCCAGTTCTTTTGTTATGTCTCCTTTTAGATTTCTGACTTTGTTAATTTGGATACTGTCTCTGTGCCCTTTAGTTTGTTTGGCTAAGGGTTTAATCTATCTTTTTGATTTTCTTGAAGAACCAGCTCTTGGTTTTGTTGATTCTTTGGATCCTCTCTTTCTTTCTAATTGGTTAATTTCAGCCCTGAGTTTAACTACTTCCTGCTGACTGCTCCTCTTAGGTGCATTTGCTTCTTTCCATTCTAGAGCTTCCAGGTATGCTGTTAATGGATAGTATTGAATCTCTCTTATTTCTTTGTAAAGGCATTTATTGGTATAAATTTTCCTCTAAACACTGCTTTCACTGTGTCCCATAAGTTTGGGTACATTGTGTTTTTATTTTCATTGAATTCTATAAAGTTTTCCGTTTCTTTATTTCTTCCCTGACCAAATTACTGAATAAAGAGTTGTTCAGTTTCCATGAGTATGTGTGGTGTGCTTTCTCTTGTTTTGGTTTATTGAAGTCCAGCCTTAGTGCCTGGTGATCTGATAGAATGCATGGAGTTTGTCAGGATGAGGTCAGTCCCATGTCAGCTGAGCTCTGTTTGTATCTCAGCTATCATGGATATTTGGGTGGGAGTCTCACCTGTGTCCCTGGTCTACTGCAGACCTCCTGGGACACAGGCAGAGTGTGAAAGGGTATTAGGAACACTGATCTGGCCTGGGTGGAGAAGCAGACTGGAAGGGAGATGGAGCTAGAGCTAGGGCGGGGGAGTATTTACTCTTCTTATCTCTAACACAATTAGTATACTACAAAAGCAAAAAAAAAACCCATTTAATGAAGTTAGTTTTAATTTTATTAAGTCTCATAAAAGTGTGGGCTTACTACCCAAAGACTATACACAGACTGACCCCGGGCTCCAACCTCATAGGTAGCAATGAATAGCCTAGTAAGAGCACCAGTGGAAGGGGAAGACCTTGATCCTGCTAAGACTGAACCCCCAGTGAACGTGATTGTTGGGGGGAGGGCGGTAATGGGGGGAGGATGGGTAGGGGAACACCAATATAGAAGGGGAGGGGGAGGGTTTAGGGGGATGTTAGCCCAGAAACCAGGAAAGGGAATAACAGTTGAAATGTAAATAAGGAATACTCAAGTTAATAAAGATAAAAAAAAAGGTGTGGGCTTAACTATAGTGTCCACACCTGAAGAATGTATGTAGAAATGTTCTTATGAAAATTTTATGTCTTGGTATCTCATAAATTGAAATAGAGGATTATTTTTCCTCCCTTGACTGAAGCTGATGGCATCTCAACTCAAGACTGTTAGATGATACACCCATCAGGTTTCAAGAACCTGATTACCTAAACATGAACAGAATAAGAGGAACAAAAATAGGAACACTAAAATTGTCAGGGAAAAGTTTAGCAGGCCTTCTATATTTATACAGGCTATTTATCAGTGTGACAATTTTTATTCTCTTTAAAGCAGGATGATATTTCAATGTGATGTTAACATGGAAAATTTAGCACTTAGATACCCTGACATGTTTTAGGATACAGTACTATTTATAGAATGATTAATGACCCTATAGAAACTCTGATATTAGAAGCAACAGACAGATATGTAGATACCTTTCCATATACAAGTACATTGCAGATCTATAAGGGTTATCTAACACAGAAGATTTTAGATAGTTAATGGACAGAGCCTTTGTATTTTGTAAAATATAAATCTAATAACAATCACATGATTGCTAAGCAAACTCTGAAAGTTGAAAGCAATTAATTTTTTCCTTAATTTTTTTTGTTTTGTATTTGCATGATTTCTGTGCATGAGTAAGAATGAGTGTTCCTGTGTCATGGTATACTCAGGAAGATCAAAGGACAGTTTCTGATGTTAGTCCTTCTGTGTTATTCCTTTCCTTCTTCTAGTTTAAACGGAGTATCTTCAATTGTTTGTCACTGTAAATACAATGCAAGCTCACCCAAGAGTTTCTGCAGAGATTTCTCTGCCTGCCTCCTGTATCACTGTAAAAACATGGAGAATATAATTGTAATCATAATCACCACACCTAAGTGGCAAGTACTGTATTCATTCATTTCCTAGCTTTCCTTTCTTTTTACTTCAATACATAGTAAGAAGTTCATGAAATCTCAGAATGGTTCTTTGAAAAACTAATATAAGAGATCTTACTTTGATGACTCTAAGGATGGATTTTGGAGGCAAAACACAGTGACACATGGAGCAATTTATAAGAAATTTATTTAACGGACTCTAATGGATAATCTAATCAATTTTACTTAGAGAAAATTGCATTCGTTTTGAAAGACACATAAGAGGCTTCCATTAATACATGAGCGCTGTATTATAAACAAAATACTGGTTTCTTCTGATGGACACCTCTCTCACATCATTAGTGCAATACTCCTGTCCCTAGTAATGTCAAACACTATTGTAAATATACAGTTTCTGGCAGAGATGAAGACAAAAGTCATGTCTCAGGCACTCTATGTTCCTCCCTTTCTCCTGTTAGGACGAGATGACTGCTTACTGGAATTCACTTTCACCAAATCATTTGCAAATCATTCTCCCTTTTATTGTTTTTCAGTCTATACTTTCTACAGTATTAGAATCCAGCAATGGTCGTTCTAGGCTTCTTTTCCATCTACAACCTAACCTTTCTATGCTGACCCAAGGAAGTTCTGCAGTCATGATTGTGTTTCTAATGTTCTGCTTTGATAGATACCCTCCTACCTAACTTTGACTGAAAATACCCAGAAAAGGACTATACGATAATTCTTACAGCAGAATCAGGTTTCTATATAGTTGATGAAATCTTCCATTTGGACATTATTTACAAAGTAACCTGTAGCCTGGTGGTGAGAGAAAGCCCAATCTTAGTCTAGAAAATGGAATGAAGAAGGCAGTACAACAGAGAAAATAGCTGAGATGTGGACTAGAGCCACATACACCTCATATTCATTGTTATATTATCATTCCACAGGCTAGTTTTCTCAGGCTTCCTCTCTTCACATCTTCATACTCAGCCTAAGAAGTCTGACTGAGATTCAGGAGGATGCAAGTGAATCCACTAGGCAAGAAAATTCACCTAACTGTGGCTCTTTGCAGAGGGATGGTTTGTCTTTGGGACCACTAGAGTTCTCAGAAATGACTTGTGTAAATATTTTCTATGTGACTCAGTGTGAAGGCAGGCCAGGTGTTTAAGAGCATTCCAGGACAAGCCTTTCTTATAATTATGGCTAATCTCAAGGTACCCCTTCTGCTCTACACAATCAGATTAATCTCTCACTCCGACATATTTTAACTGTAAGACTAAAAGTTACTTCATTTGTCCATGTCTCACTATTATTAGATAAAAATGATTATTGAAGACCAATTTCTTTTCTCTTTAGTCCTGAGAGTGACTGTCAACTTAAGACATCAGACAACTGTATATGTCTACTCCTGTTTCTGGTATTTAACAGGAATATTTTCTTGTGGATATGTCTATGGACCTGTGAATAAATTCGTTAAGTAAGAAAACACTTTGGAAAATTTGACTTTACAAGGGCTTTAACATTCTGCCTCCAGTTACAGTCATCAATACAATACAGCAAATCAGGAGTATGTATTCGGCAACAAGGATGCTGAGGGTACCTGGAAGAGAATGGGGAACAAGAGATGTGAAGAAGGACACCAAGACAAAAGTCTGATCAAGGCGACAATTTTATTTTTTCCCAAGGCTGAATTTATACCATAACAGGTAACAGAAGGAGGGAGGAAGTGGGAAACATTTACACAGGCCAAGGACACAGTATTCGTGTGGTCAGCTAATGTCAACAGGATGTTAGTTTTTCAGAAAGGTTACAGGTTTGTCAGCAGGATGTTGGTTTTTCAGAAAGGTTACAGGTCATCACATTGGGCATCTTGACATCAGATGTATTTCTCAGCAAGGTCAGAACTTTATCATGTCATTATTCATCCTGACCACCAGATTTGTATTAGTCTTCTACAGCTGGCTGGGTATTATCCATGAACCTAGTCATACTTAACTATAGCCATACTATTAACATCAGTAATGGAGGGTTTTAAGGGCATTGTTCCTAGCATGTATTATTTTTACTACAAGCAAATCAAAGGCAGTTCTTATCAATTTTAGGTTCTGTTGTCATTAAATATCACTTGCCTTCATCTTTACCTTGAATATATGGTCATTTTCAGGGTAGTGGTATGAGTAAGAATGAGAACACCTGCCATCTATCCATCTCTGAAGTTTGCTTAGATATCTGGAAATTTGGACTGAATAATGTTTATCCCTAAATAATAATAGGCCTCTAATACTATTCAGGATGGGGCAACTTGGAAAGTTCCATTATGATTTTTAGGGAAAGGCTTATTTCCTTTTCATCAAATTTAGCACATTCATAAATAGAAATTTTAATAATCATATGATTGAAACAATAAATGAGTACCAGTTGAATGTGCTGCACATCACCAGTATTATGATGTCAAAGATTTGCTTTAAGTCAAGCATGCCACCACTATCACCGTG
This sequence comes from Rattus norvegicus, assembly GCF_021556685.1. Lineage (NCBI taxonomy): Eukaryota > Metazoa > Chordata > Mammalia > Rodentia > Muridae > Rattus > Rattus norvegicus. Next base: position 71,621,802 of record NC_141537.1, on the reverse strand, counting down.
TCTTCATTAAGTAAAGTTAACTTTGATTGCATTTCATATGTGCAAACAAATTGGGGATTATTCACTAATAAACTCATAGAAAACTGAATTAGGTAATTTTATCATCATTATTAAAGTGGCATTTTCCTCTTGTAATTCTGGATATTTTTATAAGAACTTTTCTCAAAAGTAAGGTATAGATTTCATGAGATCAGGAAAATGGTCCATTGCACAAAGATGCTGAAGTTTATAGTTTACCACAAACTTTCTTCAGGCTTAAATGATTATGTGGTCATTATAACCAAACACATAGTTATAGGAATTTTTAATTCTGTTTTAATTCTAAAATGAATAAATGTGAGTCCAAGACTAAATTTTGTTAGCTATTCAGAGCAGTATGACTAATATGAGAAAAAGAGACTTTATACTGTTCATTCATAAAATCAATATATTCCTAAAATGTTTAAAAGACATTTTAGTTATAGTTATATGCTGACCCACCTCTACACCCCACCACAGAAAGCTCCAAACAAAAAACAGTTGATTGTTGGGCTAATGAGCTGAAGGATTAGTGCCTATGAGTGTTTGCTGCCCCTGCCAAGGTCACAGGTTCATTTTTCAGCACTAAATGACAACTCACAACCATCTGAACCCTCACATTTGGGCTACCCAACTCACACTTCTCATGTATAAGCACCAGGTATACATGTAGTGCACAAACATGCACAAAGAGAAATACTCATACACATTAAAACATTGTTTATTGCAGGATGAGACAGCTTTCTTCTTATAATCCTCAAACATGGAAATAAATCTGATTCAGGAAGATCAGGAAAGCTGTCTGTTCTGAGCTCATAATGAGTTTGAGACTAAAAAGAGCAAAATATTGAGGCTGCTCAAAAGAAACTACCCAAATTTTCTTTTACACAAATCTTGTTTGAAAAATACTGTTTAACGAGATTTCACCCATTTTACTTCTTCGATGGATTTTTTACAAGATCACTCTTTTGTAGTAAAAGCATGATTCTCAAAATCAGAATTTGATTCACATGCCATTTTGTTGAGCTCAATAAAGTTTTTACTTAAATTTTTAATGGGGCAAGTAGACTTTATGCTTATCATTACCAGAATTATGTTTACTAGAGAGGCCCTTTTTGCATACCTTATGTAAACATTTCCTCAGTGGTAGTTATGACTAACAAAACAAAACTTGTAAAATTATGAATCATCCTCCATTATACACCCACATTAGCAAACATAGTTTATATTCTTTACTTGCAAACAGAAAAAAAGTGATAAAGCAGTGGTATATGTTTATACTATGTCAAATAATCCTTACTTTATCAATATGACACTATTTCTAGAATGAATTTTAATGAAGTATCTTCTGATACAGTTTCATTTCTTATTTGGTCATTGTTTTTGAAATCTCACTCGAATTCAGAAACTCATAGTGTAGGGAAATGTACCATAATATTGTGTTGTATCTCTAGGCTGTTCATCCTGTAGACCCAGGAATGCCTTTTATGTGCTGTGGGTAGATGTGAAAAAAAAAGTGAAATGAAGCCAAGAGCCACGTGTTCATTTTTAGTACACAAAGGCTGTTCAGGACCAAATGAATCATTTCTCCTTTATAAAGCAACCTGGCTAATGTCCTTTGGTGTTATGTGGGGTAGAAAGGAATTCTTAGACATCATTATTCATAGCTCCATTTTCCTGGGCTAAACATCTTAGATTTTAATTATTGTTCAAACTATTCTAGGATTCAGTTCTGAGGAAAGATACATAAAGACTACATGCCTTCAAAATTCCTATTTTGTGAATAAATTTATTGTTGGTATGATGACCAGATTATATATAGCAATTAACCATATCATTGTTTTCAGAAGGCAGGGATTCCAAACTGGGGAATTCTTGACCAGCTGGGATGGCCTAGTTGGAAGGTTTACTTCAACATAGGTTTCCTCTGTCCCAGAAAAATGCCAGTTTCGAACTCGAACATGCTAAGCTTCTCAGGGTTCTTAGATTGACTTTTCTTTTTTTTTTATTATTATTAACTTGAGTATTTCTTATATACATTTCGAGTGCTACTCCCTTTCCCAGTTTCCGGGCAAACATCCCCCTCCCCCCTCCCCTTTCTTATCGGTGTTCCCCTCCCCACCCTCCCCCCATTGTCCCCCTCCCCCCAACAGTCTAGTTCACTGGGGGTTCAGTATTAGCAGGACCCAGGGCTTCCCCTTCCACTGGTGCTCTTACTAGGATATTCATTGCTACCTATGAAGTCAGAGTCCAGGGTCAGTCCATGTATAGTCTTTAGGTAGTGGCTTAGTCCCTGGAAGCTCTGGTTGCTTAGCATTGTTGTACATATGGGGTCTAGAGCCCCTTCAAGATCTTCCAGTTCTTTCTCTTAGATTGACTTTTCAAACCTTGACATTTCTGCTATGATAAGACATTTAGCCAATGTTCTCAAAGAAACCATAGGCTCATAACCCAGAAAATCATTGGCCTAGGTCTGCTGCCAATGTAGAGATTTCTAGTTGATTGGGTGTCTCTGCTTCCCCATGGCTCTAGCCTCTATCTCCATTTCTTACTTTAATACACTCCTTCAATTGCTCTGCTTTCTTCAAAAAATGGACTCTCAGCATGTTTCCTGGTCCTAGCATAAGTGTTTCTATAGGCCATAGTGTGTATCATAGGAATAACATCTATGTTGCCTGTTTAGCTCCATCAAGCTGAGTCCACAGGAAATAACAAAGGCTCTTATTCCCAATGATTCCTTCAAAAGACATATGAAGCTATTGCTTGAACTCACAGGCCTCTACACTTTTATGCATTAAACATAACATCTGAATGGTAGATGAGAGAGAGAAAGACTAATTCTTTATGGCCAACTAAGCACATACATTTGAGGCTTGATTTCCTAGGCAAGCCTGTACATGCAGAGGAAATATGAAGGGGGTGGGTATAGCAAACTAAGAGAAAGAAGCCTGAATGAGCTCAATGAGAGCCCCAAAGGATAGCGATCATTGCTATTTAAAAATCAACAGAAAAGTACCTGCCAGTTTCCTGACCAGGAAGAGACTCCCCTCTATATTGTTTTTGTACAGAAAGATGAAGGATTTGAGTCACATGATATCCTAAGTGCTGATGATTCTCAAACTACAGATAGAGGACCAAGAAGTGAGTGACAGCACTGAACATGATTGAGAGACCTTACATAGTAGAGAAAGGAGGACACCAGAGCAGTAGGGTATGGGATGATGTCATATAAGTGAGGCAGGTACAAGATAGAATGATGCTCACAGTGGCTGAATTTTTAAAATTCCCCTGTTAATCTCTCTTTACTTTTAAACTTAACATCAGTAATTCATGTAGTTGTGACTGTATACCTTGTTCAGGGTCTTTAGAATGATATTTTCATTTTCCTTTGCCATGGTCTCAGTGATCATCCTTCATAAATACTCTTTCATGTTTTAATTTTATTTAGAAAACTGTTTTCTTATTTACTTGAACAGTCTCTACTAGTGTGTCATTATTGCTGATATTAGCCAAGGAAGGAGATAAAAGTATCTTGTACATGTTCACATAGGAAATCCAGAAATGGCTTTTAGCTGGATCATAACACCCCTCCAAAGTACATTTCTGTCCTTTACTATATATCTGTATCACTTTTGATTATCAAGGGCTCAAGAAGGACAGATGTAAAGGAATTCAGGATCCGGTATGCGGAAGGACAGGAGAGATGGCTAGATGGCAATAAGAATGAAGAGAAATCTGCAACTGACAGGGTGGGAAAGTTGGTAGGCATCTTCAGGACACAACAGAGACCTGGGATGAGGGAGGAGCCTGAGAATCAATGGAGGAGGTGACCTTAGCTCTGAGTCACAGCACTGCAGATATAGTACCTGAAAAATCTCCCTCCTGTAGCCAGCCAGGATGCCCAGTAGAGTGACAGAGACATGAACCCACACATAAAACTTGGGACCAAATGTATCTTGACTATGAAAAAATGCAGGCACAGGGAATGGAGCAGAAACTGTAGGAATGGTCAACCAATAACTGATCCAACTTGAGACCTGTCCGATTGGCAACCACCAGTCTCTGTCTCCATTAATGAATTTCTGCTATGGTTGCAGACAGGAGTCTAGCATGACTGTCTTCGGAGTAGTAGCTCAACCAATCAGCTGACTAAAACAGATTCAAAGACCTACAGCCTAGCGTTAGTGCTCAAGGACTCATACGCAAGAGTTGGCTGGAGAATTGAGGATCCCATAGAGGGTAGAAACTCCACAGAAAGGCCAACAAAGTCAACTAACCTTGACCACCTACCAATGAGCATATTCAGACTGGACCTAGGCTGTCCCACACATATGTATCAGATGTGCAGCTTGGTCTTCATGTGGGTCCCAAAAGCTGTTGCCTGTCTGTGGGATATGTTCTTCTATCTGGGCTGCCTTATTTGGTCTCTGTGGGAGAGAATGTGCCTAGCCCTGCAGAGACTTGATATGCCAGAGTCGGAGATACACAATGGGGGCCTCTATACTCAAAGGAGGAGAGGAGGTAGAGGTGTTGGAAAGGATTTTGGGAGGGGGTGACCTGGGGAAGGGTCATCAATTGAGATGCAAAATTTTAAAAAAGGAAATAAAACTGCATGATCAATGTAAATTTTTTCACAAAGTGAAACAAACAAGAAAAAAGTAGCGTAAGTGATAAAGAACACAATAACTGAAGCTTCAATAGCAGATTTGGTCATTTAAAAATATCACTGAGCTCAAATACAAGACACTTGAATTATTATCGAAAGGAATTGGGTAAAAAATAAGAAAGCGTATAAGAATTATCAAGAAACCACCAAGTTACCAAAAGCTTATTTGAGGGACATTTCATTACAAAATAGAGTATAGGAACAGAAAATACATTTAAAGATGCAATGGTTGAAGTTTTCCTAAATTTCCTGAAAAATAACAATAGATACAGGATGCTGTGCAGTCCTCGCACAAATTCACCCCAAACATGAATTCATTAACATATATCATAATCAACTACAAAAAATAAAAAACAAAAAGTTTGGAAACAAGATATAAAAAACACATCAAGTTTAAGAAAGGTCCTATAGGTAGTAGCACTTAGCCAACTTCTCATCAGAAACCTGCTTGCAGTCTGAAAGAGTTGAATTATATGTAAACTGTTCTGAAGTAAATGCAATGAAAAGAAAAACTTCAAACTAAAAGTCTTTATCTGAAAAAATAGTCTTTCAAATGCTAGGGAGACATCGGTGGCTCACACCTTAAACCTTAGCTCTTGAGAGTCTCAGGCATGAAGATTGCCAAGAAGTAGATACCAGCTTAAGCTATTAAGCAAGTCTTATCTCTGAAATTTCCTCTTCTCATTTTCCCATAGCTGGAACTTTGGAACAGATTAGAACATCTATGCTGGGCCTCCTTAGATAAATTAAATCTCTGATGCAGTGTAGAGATCCTGTCTACCCATATTTACCTTTGTCTATGACTAGGCTATTGGAGAAAATTCTATCAGTAAGTTTGTGGCATCCAATACAGAAAGTCCAGGCAGTAACTAGGTTAGGTATGGGGAGATGTGGGTAGGGAGAAATGGAGGAAGCAAAATACTAGTGTGAGGGTTGCTGGCTTGGGATATGGATGGGTTTGTGCATATTTTAGCTGCACATGCCTTTACCACAATACTGTTTCTCTGTGTCTCCACCGTCAGTGAAGGTAAAGCTCTCTTGCTCTGAGTACTATGCTAGGGTATCATGTTCTATGTGTACTTCTTGTGACATTGGATCACTTTCTGTTATAGGCAACAGCTGAGGGTGGGAGAGAAAATAGGAGTCCTGCAATGTGTGGAATATATTTTGGAAGCATAGCTGTTAAGTGGCACTTTATCCTTGATAGAAAGAATAAAAGTTACTATGGGAAACAGAGAGTAGGATCTCAACTATGTCTATAGTGAAAGGTTATATATGTATTTAAAGTGTTTTACAAAGTAATATCAGACTATTGTGCAAAAGCTTTGCTGATTAAAAAAAAATCCCACAGTATCCCTTTTTTCAAACTCACACTTGACACCAGTCAAGATCCCAATTTTTCCTTATTTCAGGAAAACAAAAAACATAATACACAACAAAATCTGGCAACCAAATGCACAATAGTCTTTGAGTCTTTTTCTGTCCAGCAGATGAAAAGAAGAAAGGTATTGATCAGACAATGTAGAGGACTAGCTGGGCATAGTTGAAATGTCATGATAGAAGAATGTGAAATATTTCCTCAGTTCTACATTGAATTTTTGGTATTATTCTGCAGACAATTGCCTATTCCATCTTGGGGTATTTTCTCTTCTCTGCTAACTGGTAAAGCCTGGTCCTGACCTCACTCATTAGTATTTAAAAGTTAAGCATATTATTTTTGTGAATATATCCTGGATAAACAGTGCTAAAGAAATCTTTGCTTATCTGGACAGATAGAGCAGTAATTTCTGAGATTAGGTTGTATTAAGACAGTTCATTGTAAAGTTGTAGTAGTTTATTTATCACAGATATTTTGCCACACTGTTCCTTTCACAGAATTTTATTTTACATACAAGAAATTAATATTCTCTGCCGAATGACTGAGAAACACCTAAAGAAATGTTCAACATCTTTAGTCATAAGGGAAATGCAAATCAAAACAACCCTGAGATTTCATCTCACACCAGTGAGAATGGCTAAGATCAAACACTCAGGTGACAGCAAATGCTGGCGAGGATGTGGAGAAAGAGGAACACTCCTCCATTGTTGGTGGGATTGCAGACTGGTACAACCATTCTGGAAATCAGTCTGGAGGTTCCTCAGAAAATTGGACATTGAACTGCCTGAGAATCCAGCTATACCTCTCTTGGGCATATACCCAAAAGATGCCCCAACATATAAAAAAAGACACATGCTCCGCTATGTTCATAGCAGCCTTATTTATAATAGCCAGAAGCTGGAAAGAACCCAGATGCCCTTCAACAGAGGAATGGATACAGAAAATGTGGTACATCTATACAATGGAATATTACTCAGCTATCAAAAACAATGACTTTATGAAATTCATAGGCAAATGGTTGGAACTGGAAAATATCATCCTGAGTGAGCTAACCCAATCACAGAAAAACACACATGGTATGCACTCACTGATAAGTGGCTATTAGCCCAAATGCTTGAATTACCCTAGATGCCTAGAACACATGAAACTCAAGACGGATGATCAAAATGTGAATGCTTCATTCTTCTTTAAAAGGGGAACAAGAATACCCTTGGCAGGGAATAGAGAGGCAAAGATTAAAACAGAGACAGAAGGAACACCCATTTAGAGCCTGCCCCACATGTGGCCCATACATATACAGCCACCCAATTAGACAAGATGGATGAAGCAAAGAAGTGCAGGCAGACAGGAGCCGGATGTAGATCGCTCCTGAGAGACACAGCCAGAATACAGCAAATACAGAGGCGAATGCCAGCAGCAAACCACTGAACTGAGAATAGGACCCCCGTTGAAGGAATCAGAGAAAGAACTGGAAGAGCTTGAAGGGGCTCAAGACCCCATATGTACAACAATGCCAAGCAACCAGAGCTTCCAGGGACTAAGCCACTACCTTAAGAATATACATGGACTGACCCTGGACTCTGACCTCATAGGTAGCAATGAATATCCTAGTAAGAGCACCAGTGGAAGGGGAAGCCCTGGGTCCTGCTAAGACTGAACCCCCAGTGAACTAGACTGTGAGGGGGAGGGCGGCAATGGGGGGAGGGTTGGGAGTGGAACACCCATAATGAAGGGGAGGTGGGAGGGGGATGTTTGCCCGGAAACCAAAGAATTATTATTAAGTATTAAATAAATTAAAAAAATGTCGAAAAAAAAACATGCAAGAAATCTACAAAACTCCAAATAGATTGAACCAGAAAAGAAATTCTTCCTGTCTCATAATGCTCAAAACACCGAATGCACAAAACAGAGAAAGAATATTAAAAGCAGTAAGGGGAAAATATCGAGTAACATATAAAAATAGACTTGCACAACACTTCTTGAGAGAGACAATGAAAGCCAGAAGATCCTGGGCAGATGTTATAAAGAAAACACAAATGCAAACCCAGGCTACTATATCCAGCAAAACTCTCAATTAATATCGATAGTGAAACCAAGATATTCCATGATAAAACTAAGTTTACACAATATCTTTCTCCAAATCCAGCCCTACAAAGGGTAATAGATGGAAAACTCCAACACAAGGACGGGAACTTCACCCTAGAAAAAGCAAGAAAGTAATCTTGCAACAAAACCAAAAGAGAGACACACAAACCTAATTCTACCTCTAACAACAAAAATAACAGTAAACAACAATCACTATTTCTTTTTTTCCCCTCTTTTTTTTTTTATTAACTTGAGTATTTCTTATATACATTTCGAGTGTTATTCCCTTTCCCAGTTTCCGGGCAAACATCCCCCTCCCCCTCCCCTTCTTTATAGGTGTTCCCCTCCCCATCCTCCCCCCATAGCCACACTCCCCCAACAATCTAGTTCACTGGGGGTTCAGTCTTAGCAGGACCCAGGGCTTCCCCTTCCACTGGTGCTCTTACTAGGATATTCATTGCTTTCTATGAGGTCAGAGTCCAGGATCAGTCCATGGATAGTCTTTAGGTAGTGGCTTAGTCCCTGGAAGCTCTGGTTACTTGGCATTGTTGTACATATGGGGTCTCAAGCCCCTTCAAGCTCTTCCAGTTCTTTCTCTGATACCTTCAATGGGGGTCCTATTTTCAGTTCAGTGGTTTGCTGCTGGCATTCGCCTCTGTGTTTGCTGTATTCTGGCTGTGTCTCTCAGGAGCGATCTACATCCGGCTCCTGTCTGCCTGCACTTCTTTGCTTCATCCATCTTGTCTAATTGGATGGCTGTATATGTATGGGCCACATGTGGGGCAGGCTCTAAATGGGTGTTCCTTCAGTGTCACAATCACTATTTCTTAATATCTCTTAACATCATGGACTCAATTTCCCAATGAAAAGATACGGGTTAATAGACTGGATATATAAGGAGGACCCAGCATTTTGCTACATACAGGAAACAGTGACAAAGACAGATACCACCACAGAATAAAAGGCTAGAAAACAATTTTCCAAGCAAATGGTCCCAAGAAACAAACTGGAGTAGCCATTCTAATATCTGATAAAATCAATTTTCACCTATAATTTGTTAAAAAAGATAAGGAAGAACATTTTGTATTCATCAAAGAAAAAAAACCCACCAAGATGAACTTTCAATCCTCAATATCTATTCTCCAAATGCAAGGGCAACTATGTTTATAAAAGGATCCTTACTAAAGCACAAAGCACATATTACACCTCACACAATAATAGTGGGAGTCTTCAAGACTCCACTCTCAGCAATGGACAGATCCTGGAAACAGAATCTGAACAGAGACATAGAGAAACCAACAGAAGTTATGAACCAAATGGATTTAACAGATGTTTATAGAACATTTCATCCTAAGTCAAAGGAATATATCTTCTTCTCTATATGTCCTGGTACTTCTCTAAAATTGACTATATTTTTGGTCACAAAATATGCTTCAACAGATACAAGAAGATTCAAATAATCCAATGCATCCTGTCAGATCATCACAGACTTCAATAACAACAAAAATGACAAAAAGCCCACATACACATGGAAGTTGAACAATGCTCTATTCAATGACAACTTGCTCAAGGAGAAAATAAAGAAAGAAATTAAAGACATTTTAGAATTTAATGAAAATGAAGGCACAACATACCCAAACTTAGGGGACACAATGAAAGCAGTGCTAAGAGGAAAATTCATAGCTCTGAGTGTCTCCAAAAGGAAACAGGAGACAGCATCCTCTAGCATCTTGACAGAACACCTAAAAGCTCTAGAACAAAAAGAAGCAAATATACCCAAGAGGAGTAGACAGGAGGAAACAATCAAACTCAGGGCTGAAATCAACCAAGTAGAAACAAAAAGAAGTCTACAAAGAATCAGCAAAACCAGGAGCTAGTTCATTGAGAAAATCAACAAGATAGATAAACCCTTAGCCAGACTAACCAGAGGGCACAGAGTGAGTATCCAAATTAACAAAATTAGAGATGAAAAGGGAGACATGTCAAGAGAATATGAGGAAATTCAAAAAATCATCAAATCCTACTACAAAGCCTACATTTAACAAAACTGGAAAATCTGGAGGAAACGGACAATTTTCTAGGTAACAAAGTTAAATCAGTTTCAGAAAAAACCATCTAAAAATCCCATAACTCCTAAAGAAGTAGAAGAAGTTATTAAAAGTCTTCCAACCAAAAAAAAAGTCCAGATCCAGATAGATGGGTTTAGTGGAGAATTCTATCAGACCTTCATAGAAGACCTAATACCAATACTACCTAAACTATTCCACAATAAAGAAATGGAAGGAACACTATCCAATTCCTTCTATGATGCCACAATTATGCTTGTATCTAAACCACACAAAGACCCAACAAAGAAAGGGAACTTCAGACTGATTTCTCTCATCAATATCAATGCAAAAATAACCAATAAAATTCTTGTAAACTGAATCCAAGAACACATCAAAACGATCATCCATCATGATCAAGTAGGATTCATTACAGGGATGCATGGATGGTTCAATATATGAAAATCCATCAATAAACAAACTCAAAGAACAAAAACCACATGATCATCCTGTTAGATTCTGAGAAAGCATTTGACAAAATTCAACACCACTTCATGTCAAAAATCTTGGAAAGATCAGAAATTCAATGCCCATACCTAAACATAGTCAAAGCAATATACAGCAAACAAGTAGACAACATTAAACTAAGTGGAGAGAAACTTGAAGCAATCCCAGTAAAATCAGGGACTAGGCTAGGCTGTCTATTCTTTCTCTTCTTATTCAATATAGTACTCAAAGTTTTAGCCGGGGCAATCAGACAAAAAAAAGGAGGATCCCTCAAAGGGATACGAGTTGGAAAGGAAGAAGTCAAAATATCACTATTTGTAGACAATAGGATAGTATACTTAAGTGACCACAAAATTTCCATCAGAGAACTACTAAGCCTGATAAACAACTTCAGCAAAGTGGCTGGATATAAAATTAACTCAAACAATTCAGTAGCCTTCCTCTACTTAATGGATAAACAGGCTGAGAGAGAAATGAGGGGATAGACACCCTTTACAATAGTCATGAATAACATAAAATACCTCAGTGTGACTCTAAACAAGCTAATGAAAGATCTGTATGACAAGATTTTCAAGTCTCTGAAGAAAGAAATTGAAGATCTCAGAAGATGGAAAGACCTCCCATGCTCATGGATTGGTGGGATTAATATAGTAAAAATGACCCCTTTGCCAAAAGGTATCTACAGAATCAATGTAATCTCCATTGAAATTTCGACTCAGTTCATATAGCTAGAAATTTCAATTTGCAAATTCATTTGGAATAACAAAATCCAAGGTTAGCAAAAACTATCCACAACAATAAAAGAACTACTGGGGGAATCACCTTCCCTGACCTCAAGCTGTATTACACAGCAATAGTGATAAAACCTATGTCATATTGGTACAGAGACAGGTAGGTAAATCAATGGAATAGAACTGAAGACCCAGAAATGAACCCACACACCTATGGTCACCTGATCTTTGACAAAGGAGCTAAAACCCTCCAGTGGAAAAAAAGATTGCATTGTCAACAAATGGTGCTGGTTCAACTTAGGTGTAGAAGAATGCAAATTTAGCCATTTTTATTTCCCTGTCCAAAGATCAAGTCCAAGTGTATCAAGGATCTGTGCAAAAAACTAGATATATTCAAGCCAGTAGAAGAAAAAGTGGGGGAAGAGCCTTGAACACATGGGCACTGGAGAAAATTTCCTGAAGAGAACACCAGAGGCTTATGCTCTAAGATCAAGAATCAACCAATGGGACCTCATAAAATTGCAAAAATTCTGTAAGGCATAGGATACTGCATTAGGAAAAAATGGCAATGAACAGATTGGGAAAAGATCTTTAGCAATCCTACACCCAGTAGAGGGATAATATCCAATATATACAAAGAACTCAAGAAGTTAGACTCCAGAGAATTAAATATCCCTAATAAAAATGGGGTACAGTGCTAAACAAAGAATTCTCAGCTGAGAAATATCCAATGTTTGAGAAGTATTTAAAGAAATGTTCAGCATCCAGAGTCATCAGGGACATGCAAATCAAAACAACTCTGAGATTTCACCTTACACCAGTCAGAATGGCTAAGATAAAAAAACCCTCAGGTGACAACAGATGCTGGTGAGGAGGTAGAGAAAGAGGAACACTTCTCCACTCTTGGTGGGATTTCAAGCTGGTATAACCACTCTGGAACTCAGTTTGGAGGTTCCTCAGAAAATTGGATATAGTAGTACCTGAGGACCCAGCTATACCACACTTTCTCATATACCGAAATGGTGTTCCAACGTATAACAACAACACATGCTCTACTATGTTCATAGCAGCCATATTTATAATAACCAGAAACTGGAAAGAACTCAGATGCCCCTCGACAGAGGAATGGATACAGAAAATGTGGTACATCTACACAATGGAGTATTACTCAGCTATTAAAAACAATGGCTTCATAAAATTCTTATGCAAAAGGATGGAACTAGAAAATATCCTGGGTGAGGTAAGCCAATCAAAAAAACAAAACAAAACAAAACAAAACAAAAACACATGGTATTCACTCACTGATAAGTTAGCTCAAAAGTTCTAATTACCCAAGATACAATTCACACAGTTCATAAGAAGGATGAACAAAGTGCTGATGCTTCAGTCCTTCTTAGAAGGAGGAATAAAATACTCACAGGAGGAAATACAGAGACAAAATGTGGAGCAAAGACTGAATGGAAGGCCATCCAGACACTACCCCATTTGGGGATCAATTCCACATATATTTACCAAACTCAGACACTATTACAGATGCCAAGATATCTGACATGGCATCCTGACAGCAGCCGATACAGCTGACTCCTGAAAGGCTCTGCCAGAGCCTTACAAATATAGAGGTGGATGCTTGCAGCCAACCACTGGACTGATCATGGGAACCCCAAAGGAGGTGTTAGAGAAAGTACTGAAGGAGCTGAAGGGGTTTCCAACCCCATAGGAAGAACCACAATATCAACCAATCAGACACCCCAGAGCTCCCAAGGACCAAACTACCAACCAAAGAATACACATGCAGCAACCCACGGGTAGAGCTGCATATGTAGTAGAGGATGCATATACATACGTAGCATATGTAGGAATGAGAAGAGAGGCGTTCGGTCCTGTGAAGGGTCCATGCTCCAGTGTAAGGGAATGCCAGGGCGGGGTTGAGGGAGGGAATGGGTTGGTGCAGGAGCAACCTCATAGAAGTAGAGGGGTGGATTAGGGGGTTGCTGGAGGTGGAAACTGGGAATAACATTTGAAATGTACATAAACAAAATATCCATTAAAAGAACACCCATTCAGAGCCTGCCTCACATGTGGCCCATACATATACAGCCACCCAAATAGATAAAATGGATGAAGCAAAGAAGTGCAGGCCTACAGGAACCGGATCTAGATCTCTCCTGAGAGACACAGCCAGAATACAGCAAACACAGAGGCGAATGCCAGCAGCAAACCACTGAACTGAGAACAGGACCCCCTGTTGAAGGAATCAGAGAAAGGACTGGAAGAGCTTGAAGGGGCTCGAGACCCCATATGTACAACAATGCCAAGCAACCAGAGCTTCCAGGGACTAAGCCACTACCCAAGGACTATACATGGACTGACCCTGGGCTCCAACCTCATAGGTAGCAATGAATAGCCTAGTAAGAGCACCAGTGGAAGGGGAAGCCCTTGGCCCGCCAAGACTGAACCCCCAGTGAACGTGATTGTTGGGGGGAGGGTGGTAATGGGGGGAGGATGGGGAGGGGAAGCCCATATAGAAGGGGAGGGGGAGGGGTTGGGGGATGTCGGCCTGGAAACCTGGAAGGGGAATCGAAATGTAAATAAGAAATATTCAAGTTAATAAGGATAAAAAAAATAAGAAATTGAATAGGAAGTGAAGAGTTTGGAACAATTGAAGATGACATTAGATCCAGGATTAAAGTTAGATACAATGTGTATCAGTGCTTATTAGGGTCAAGTAAGCCCTCACCTTGAGGGAGAGTGCACAGTTACCTATGAAAGTATGTTGATCTCTGTCTTCTTGACTCTCTGTCACTACTTCATGCAGTACAGTCAGCAGGTGAGTGGATGTGGGAACGTAAGTCTAATAGAGGTTCCTGGTCACTGCCTTTAGCCATGTTTATATTTGTTTCATTACCATTTTTCTTAATTTTCATTCTTCCTATAATTTTTTCCTTTAAAATTTTTTGTGTTTCGATGTGAAGACCTTTACCTAACAGTTAAAATTCCTCACTCACCAATCTTCTTAAAAACACCATTAGTTTACTATTAGAATAGAATTTGTAATACATACAGTTGTAACGAAACTTCTCTCACTCTTAAAGCTATGACCATAGAAATACTAAAAGGGCAGCATTCAACACAATATTATAATCATTGAATTATCTTCATTATGATATTTTGTATTATGATACTTCTAAATTATTCACTCACCACCACGCATTTATTTGCGTTGTTTGTAACTGTGAGTTCTACTATAATTTCATCTGTCCTGTTTGTTTGAAAGAGTCTCCTATTCAGTGTAGGTGACTTGTTCCTATAAAAGAGGCAGAAACACAAAATCATATTACTTGTGTATGAATGAGCAGAGAGAGCTCCAGGAGCGAATGATTGGGAGACTTGTTTTTCCAGCCAACACATATCCAACAGGAAGAAATAAATGGAGGTAAGAAGATAAGGTCACGGTGCTGCTTGCCTAGTGGATGTGGAAACCTGTGCTAGAAAAGCTACTTTTACTTCACTCCCAGTCAGCATTGTGTGGGGGCGATTTATGCCTTCACCGTCCATGTTCATGCACTTACTTTTCTATTTTTTCTAAACTTGTCAATACCAGTAAGCTCTCCAAGGCTTTATTCTTTCCAAAAGTAGAAGTAGTAGAATGATATTATACTCCAAGAATTTGCTAAAGCCATCATATGGATTAATACAGCATCACAGTAGCAACTAATTCATCTCAGCATTGTTTCTTCAATGGAACACTTTAGATCAAAGTAAGGAACATCTAAAGTCCTAATTAACAAAAGTTAGATCCCCAATTCAGATATTCCCAACTCTCTATATTATTCCCAGCCTTGTAGAAATATTCTTTTTTAGCATGTAAATTTTCTCCATATAAACCTCCATAGATTGCCATCTGGTAAATTCTCCTTTCTCACATGATTCTGTATACTGTTAGTGGACTCTGATTTCTCTCTGTAACTGAATGCTTTCCTCTTGCCAAAAACCATAGAATCCATTGCATATACCACCTTATTGCAGGAATTGTAGTCCATTTCTTTCCATTTTTAGCTATAGACCTAAAGAAATAGTTTTATGATACAGAACATGTGTAAAGGCTCAGGTATAGAAAGGGTGGTGTATAATAACAAGATTCTGTATTGTTGTTTGTTCATTTAAACAAATTTGCTCCAGATGTGATTAAAAGAGACCTACATAATAGAGCTGATGAAAACATTCACCCTTACTGTACAATTTTCCTATGGATAATTTATTAGGTCTATCTATCTATCTATGTATCTATGTATCTATGTATCTATGTATCTATCTATCTATCTATCCATCTATCTATCTATCTATCTATCTTTGTGTGTGCATGTGTGTGTGTCTGTGTTTGTTTTTTGAGTTGAGATGTCCACTCTTACATGAGTAAAGTCATGAATATGTAATCCTTTGCTTCCATACTCCATATTGAGATTTAAAGTTGAATTACATGCTATCCATTGCTTATACACCCAAAAGGTTCAAGTTTATGTCTCTCCTCCTCATGATTGTCATATTGATGAAAATTATACTGTAATCCAGGAAAAAAGTCAGTTTGTACATTATATTTTAACTGTCACTTCATCATTTGATATCAGGACAGAAGATTTAGAAGCTTCATGTTGCCTCAGAGTTTAAAAAAGTAAAACACAGAGCCAAAAGTAGTAAGAATCCAATGTGTCCCCATCTAATGGGAACATATTAGGAAGGAAATGAGGAAAAAGTAGTTCCTTACCTATTGTCCTGACCATAGGCAGTCTCCAAAAGTAAGCACAGAATCAGAATGTATATGACTCCTCCTGTCTGGTGGAGAATTTGAAGAGAAGCCATGCTGTAAGAATTGACGCATATGAGACTTTCCGTCTTAAACCCAGATGTTTCCTTTTATTTGCAGAAGAAACACAATGAAGCAGATGGGCAGGTCTACCCAGCTAAAATCGTCATAGATTGGGATCTATTCCAGTGCCCCCTTGTTTGTTTTTCTGTAACAAAGGTAAATATACAGCTGGACCTTCAAAATGGAGGACAGTGAGTAAGAAATGAGGTTTTCTTTTTTTGAGAGTATGAGATTAGAATGTTCATAGATATTCACATGGATTCAATTACATTTTTTCTAAACAAGATTTGTTTTTATTTATCCTTTGGTTCCTAAACTGCTCTTGCTGCGAAGATATGTGAACTTCAATCATTTCTCCTTGTCTTCTAGATTCCATAAAGCCTCACTTCCCTGATAACTCATAGAACCCCAACTCAAAAATATTCTGCAGTTGAGTAACATCTCAGAATATCATAAGTGCTCAACTCCCTTGATTAATGTTCTTAGGCAGAATGGTCTTCTGTAGGAAATGATGGTTCTACCTTGCAAATAGAGTAAATTTCCTAAAAATTCAAGGCATGTATTTACAAAGAATTCACATGTGAATGAAAGGGGCAAATATATTTGATATAATTTTAACCATATCATTAGAGAGCAATAACTTGGACAGCATTGTTTCTTGTGCATTTGTTCGTTCAGAATACTTGGGTTCACATTAGATGTGTAGGGAATGTAATAGTAAAACATTCAGGAAAGTTATTCTCATCCTCGTTCATTTTCTAGTTCTGTATGCTCAGTTATTGCTTGGCCTGTTAGGTCCACATGTGGGCCGTTCAGTTGTGAGGAGACGCCGACTCCATTTTCTTACAGTTCAGTAATTACTCTTCTTCTAGTCCATGCTCCCACAGTTTCACATCCCATTCCTTGTTCCCCCTGTCTCCAAGAGGAAGTCCCTTACCCTTCCCACCCCATCCCTTGCTAGGCTTCCCCACTCCCTGGGGCCTCAAGTCTCTTGAGGGTTAGGTACTCTGCTCTCACCAGAGGGCCTCCGACCAGCTAGTGTATACTGTCTAGTTGGTGGCTTGGTGTCTGAGATAAATCTCAAGTGTGTGGTTCAGTTGACATTACTGGGTGTCCTATGGCATCTCTGTCCTCCTCAACTCCTTCCAGCATTTCCCTAATTAAGCCACGGAGATCTTCAACTTCAGTTCCTTGGTTTGGTGTAAAGGTCTGCCTCTGTCTCAGTCAGCTGCTTGTTGGGACTTATGGAGGACAGCCATGCTAGGCTCCTGTCTATATGCATACCAGAGAATCAATAAAAGTATTAGGCCTTGGAGCCTCCCCTTGAGATGAATCCTAGCTGGTCACTGGACCTCTTTTCCCTCAGTTTCTTCCCCATTTTTGTTCCTGAAGTTCTTTTAGACAGGAACAATTCTGAGTCAATGTTTTTGACCCCTCTAACTTGATACCCTGACATTTTACTGGAGGTGGACTCTACAAATTCCTTCTCCCTGCTATTGGGCATTTCATCTAAGGTCCCTTTCTTTGAGACCTGAGAATCTCTCACCTCCCAGGTCTCTGGTAAATTCTAGAGGTTCACTCCACCTCCCACCCCCTGAGGTTGCATAATTCTGTTCTTTCTGCTAACCCTCAGGGCTTCTCTCATGTTCTCCAACCCCAATACCTGATAGTGTTCTCCTTTCTCCCAATTTGTGATCCCCCTCATCTTGCTGTAACACAAAAAATAAGCTGAAGAGATTCTTTGAAAATGAGAGCAACCAGAATATCAGTGGATTTGCTTCTCACCATTGAAATAGGATATGCTTAAAATCTTGTGTTATATAATACAAGATGTTGGCCAAGAGTGGATGGTTCAGAATACCTTAGAATTCAAACTGTCTACTATTACATTATTCTCTTTGAGCAGAGTCTTCTGGTTATAGGTTTGAGAGAGAGCCTATAGCTTGAGATGGCATCTGCTCAATTTTATTTTTATATTGTCATTGATGGCAATGGATTGGGCAGGACTACTGTCAAACATCAGATGCCATGAATATTATATATATATGCATGTATATATATACACATATATATGTATAAAATTTATCACCAAAAAGACTTTTTAAAACTTTCTTAGTCTTTTCTTTTTTTCTTAGTCTTTTCTTTAACTTGGGTGTTTGTCTACCTTATTTAATTTTCAATGAATTGGCATTGTATTGTATTGAATCCTTGTAATTTTTAAAGTTTCTATTTCATAAAGATCAGGAAAATGGGGAGAGGGATTTCCTGGACCAACAGGTCATTCTTCAGTGACTGAATCTAGGGAATTAATACCAAAAGATCAAAAGGTAAATTGGATAGAATATAGAAAAGATAAAAATGTTTGGGATCAGATGGTCATGCAAAAGTCATGTCTTATGCCAAGTAATCTTATTTTGAACTATAACATGTTATATCCTGTGTTTGTGGGAAAATGGGATGAAGTCAAAAGGACTAATGATATAATGAGAAGAAGTCAACAAGATGTGAATCAAACAATGTTGCAAAGGAGCAACATGGGATATCCTAAAATGTTACAGACTGACCACACAGCAGCTTTGAGACTAATAGTCGTTTGCTCCCACAGTGGGAAGAGTTGGAAAAACTCCCAAACACATGGTCCAAGGTGTTTATTGCCTCTTCTAAGTATGTTCCTGGTTTTGTAAAGGAATTTGTCCATATGTCAGAGCCTCAGAGAAAGCCTTAGTTCATTAGTACTCATCAGAGGGTAAGATAGGATTCCTAAGGGGTGAGTCATAAAGTGTGTTCCGTGTATGGAACATGTATGCAAAAGTCTGGTACCTTACTGAATTTCAGTAACTATTCTTCATCTAAGACTAATAATAGTTAAGCCTCTAAACATTCAGTGCAGGACAAGGGAGGGTACATGAGGAAAGACAGCTAAAATAAAGGGTCATTTTAGAGATAGTAAAGAAACTCCATATAGTAGGAACTCCCTAAAATATTTACATAAATGAAGGTAATCGACATAAACCCATAAATAATTGGAGAGGTAGAGCATCAAATGACCATCTCTTGTTACCAAATAAAGCTCCCAGGACCAGGAATAGGCAACATCTAATTGCATCATTGGACCAAAGAGTCCAGTGGGGTTTTCTTTTTTTTTCCACCTTTATTAAATTGGGTATTTCTTTTTTTTTATCTTTATTAACTTGAGTATTTCTTATTTACATTTCGATTGTTATTCCCCTTCCCGGGTTCCAGGCCAACATCCCCCTAATTCCTTCCTCTCCCCTTCTATATGGGCTTCCCCTCCCCACCCTCCCCCCATTACCACCTTCCTCCCAAAAATCACGTTCACTGGGGGTTCAGTCTTAGCAGGACCAAGGTCTTCCCCTTCCACTGGTGCTCTTACTAGGCTATTCATTGCTACCTATAAGGTTGGAGCACAGGGTCAGTCCATGTATAGTCTTTGGATAGTGGCTTAGTCCCTGGAAGCTCTGGTTGGTTGGCATTGTTGTTCATATGGGGTCTCAAGCCCCTTCAAGCTCTTCCAATCCTTTCTCTGATTCCTTCAGAATCAGTTCAGTGGTTTAATGATGGCATTCACCAATGTATTTGCTGTATTCTGGGTGTTTCTCTCAGGAGACATCTACATCCCGTTCCTGTCAGCCTGCACTTCTTTCCTTCATCCATCTTATCTAGTTTTGTGGCTGTATATGTATGGGCCACATGTGGGGCAGGCTCTGAATGGGTGTTCCTTTTGCCTCTGTTCTAAACTTTGCCTCCCTATTCCCTGCCAAGGGTGTTCTTGTTCCCCTTTTAAAGGAGTGAAGCATTCGCATTTTGATCATCTGTCTTGAGATTCATGTGTTCTGTGCATCTAGGGGAATTAAAGCATTTGGGTTAATAGCCACTTATCAATGAGTGCATACCAAGTGTGTTTTTCTGTGATTGGGTTACCTCATTCAGGATGATATTTTCCAGTTCCATCCATTTGCCTATGAATTTCATAAAGTCATTGTTTTTTTAGTTGAGTAATAGTCCATTGTGTAGACATACCACATTTTCTGTATCCATTCCTCTGTTGATGGGCATCTGGGTTCTTTCCAGCTTCTGGCTATGATACATAAGGCTGCTATGAACATAGTGGAGCACGTGTCTTTGTTATATGTTGGGGCATCTTTTTGGTATATGCCCAGGAGAGGTATAACTGGGTCCTCAGATAGTTCAATGTCCAATTTTCTGAAGAACCTCCAGATTGATTTCCAGAATGGTTGTACCAGTTTGCAATCCCACCAACAATGGAGGACTGTTCCTCTTCCTCCACATCCTCTCCAGCATTTGTTGTAACCTGAGTTTCTAATCTTAGCCATTCTCACTGGTATGAGGTGAAATCTCAGGGTTGTTCTGATTTGCATTTCCCTTATGACTAAAGATGTTGAACATTTCTTTAGGTGTTTCTCGGCCATTTGGCATTCCTCAGGTGTGAATTCTTTGTTAACCTCTGAACCCCATTTTTAAATAGGGTTATTTGTCTCCTTGAGGTCTAACTTCTTGAGTTCTTTGTATATTTTGGAGATAAGCCCTCTATTTGTTGGAGGATGTATTAGTCAGTGTTCTTTAGAGTCACAGATCTTATGGGTAGACTCTATACAGTAAGGGAATTTGTGATGATAACTTTCAGTCGGTAGTCCAACTCCCCGGCAATGGTTGGCTATGAATGGAAATCCAAGGATCCAGTAGTTGCTCAGTCCCACCAGGCAAGCAGCTGAGGAAGAGCAAATCTTCCTTCTCCCAGTATCTTTATATAGGTCTCCAGCAGAAGGTGTGGTCCAGATTAAAGGGGTATACCAACATGTCTGGATCTGGGACTTGCTTTGCCGCAGATGACCTTGAACTCAGAAATCTACTTGCCTTAGTCTCCTGGGATTCATAGCCACTATGTCATAAGATTTCCACACCAAGATCCAAGTCAGAATCTTGTATCTCTCAACCTGAAGATCTGGATCACAGGTGAGCCTTCCAATTCTGGATTGTAGTTCATTCTAGTTATAGTCAGGTTGACAAGCAGTAATAGCCTTTATAGTGAATGATGTTATTTTGTTCTTGAATTTAGTTTGCCAGTGTTTAGGGGAGAACTTCTGTATCTGCATGTACCATGGAGATTGGTTTATAGCTTTACTCAGTGATAATATTTTTATCTGGCTTTACTATTTGCCAAGGATTTTAGAGATTCTCAATCTTCTAAGAAACAAAAGTATAATGCACAAATGTCTTCACACCGTAGCTGCTCACAAATGATTGTATCTGTTACTGGCTTTGCTCTTCAAATATAATTTGAAGAGAATACAGTACACCAGAATGAAAATAAAATAAACAAATAATCCTGTTTGATAAACTGGAGCTTGTACATTTTTATTTAGGTCTAATGATATCAATAATTAGTAGTGAATGAGAAATGAGTAAAGTAATAAGAAAAGAATAGCAAATGAATAAAGGAATAAGGAAGGAAAAGTGTACATGATAGAGGTATGAAATATATTAGAAAAATATATTATTTTAGGTAAACTTAACCCCCCACAGACAGTACATCTTGTTTCCAGAATCCCTTTATTCAAACTTACACTTAGCATTACTCTAGTTGTTGAATTTTCCTTACTGTAGGAATTTCAGTTACAATATGTGAAATAAGTGGGCATTCAAATGCACCATAAGCTATGAATCTTTTTCTGAACAGTAGTTGAAAAGAAAGTTATGGATTAGATAGTTAAGAGGGACAGCTGGATATAGTTGAATAGTAATGGTAAAAGAACTTGAAATCTTTTCTCAGTTCTACTTTGAATTTTTAGTGTTACTCTGGAATCTGTTGCTCATCCTGACTTGGGTATTTCTCTTTTGTGCCAAGTGGAGAGAACCACTTCTGACCTCATTCATTAGAATTTATATGCTTATTATATTACTGTCATAAGTCTGTCCTGGAAAAAAACAGTGTTAATGAAACCTTTGGCCATAAGGCAAATAGAGCAATATTTCATGGAGAAAAGATGCAAAAACTTCACTTTGAAGATATAGAAGTTTATTTATCACACCGATATTTTTCAGAGTTAATTTCACTGCAACCTATTTTTACTATGGAAACTGATATATGAAAAGAGTATGTATCCACCCAGGTACTTTGGTGCCATGGGTCTATGGGAGATGTCTTCAAGTTCATGGCATTACAAGGATTTTACTTGTAACCGTCTCAACATAAGAAGTTACTGGAAATATGTTTTCACCATCAGGACATATATCCTTATCTGGAACAACTTCTGCTTTGCCTTGTAAAACAGTATTTGCTACAGGAAAGAAAGTATAAGTATTAAATCATGAACTCCACATGGACCTTCTCTGAACCTTCTTCTGGATTTAGTGTACCCTGATTCTTATTTCTATATGCAAGGTATGGTTGCTGTTTGAACTGCCTTCCCTTAGTTTCAGTGTCTTCTGTCCCTCATTTCCTTTCAATCTGCTTTCTCATCAGTATAGTCACTTCTTCCCTTTCTTCCTTGTATAACATATTTTCTTTCATTTTCTTCCCACTCTGACACATCCTGACATCCACTCTTAGGAAATATTACCACTTACCAGAGACATGAATGTCCCAAAAGAAGTTGTGTATAGTACAAATGCAAGCAGTGTAAGTTGCTTTAGCAGAAAGGTATTTGATGTTTGGATTGTCCTCAGTACTGATTTTTACCTAAGGAAATAAAGTGAGGAAGGGTTAAATGGTGTCAATATAGAAAAGGCAGCCTGTTATTGACCATTATGGAAAATAAGCAATTCACAGAGCATCTTAGGAATGGAGGAGTATTTCCTCTTAGCTGTCAGGATAAACTAGATGCTTAGCATGACTTTGCGACTTATGTGCCACATTCAAATTTTGCCCCATTCAGTGTAGGAAGGAAAACCACGGATTTTTGTTGTGGTTGTGGTTGTTGTTCTTGCTGTTGATGTTGTTGTTATAATGAATAACTGAAATTCCAAAGATTTCAGTCTTGTGAGATATTGAATGTTTCCATCTAACGGAGAAGCTGCTTGTGCGTCTGCTATTTTGTATTTTGGGAGTGGGGCGACTGGGCATGTTTACCTCCAGTGGCAACCCAAACCATGGGCATCTCCTTGGCCTTTGTTAATAACTCAGGCCACAGGCATTAACACAGAGTCCAGTGCAGCAGAATCACGAACTTGGACATGGCTGTTAACAGTAGCCAGGACCAGGAACTCACCCTGGCCTCATCATATCTGCTCACTCCTCACCACTACTGAGTTTCCAGTTTGTGGGATACATTACTAAGTACTTTATTTCAGTAACTTAAGAGCCAAAAGATATTGTTGTATGATACACAGGACAATGATAGTTTTTCATCTAGTCTGAAGATGAAGATCTCCAAATCAGAGTCAAAGGGGAGTGAACACACCTTTCAAGAACCAAGGAGATTATTAATGGAGGAGACACATTTCTACTCTGCCGTGGTAAAATGAATATGAAAATGCTAATAAGCTGACATAGTTTATAAGCCAAACTCTCTGACTTTAGTAATCTACCTATGATATACAGTACATGTTACACTGATGTTTTCCTGTCCTGGTGTGATGAAAGCATTGATACCAGTATCCTTTGCACGAATGTCTTGATCTTTGTGCTTTCTAGTCAAAGGTATGATTTTAGACTTTAAACACGTTTGTTGTACAAATAAACGCAGTCCCTGCTTGAAAATTATTGGATGCCTATGATTTAGATATTGTTTTTCATCAGTCCAAGGCTGTGTAAATCTTTTAGTTAATGGTCAGAAGTAAGAAATTACTTTTAAATGGGTTAAGCAATCTACTGTGTTAAAAACTGAAAACAGAGAACTTTGGGGTATCTGACAATACCAAAGCCAAAAGTATTTCTAACATCATTTTTGTTTGGGTATTAGGGACTGTTATTTTGCTATTATGGCTTTTGATATCACAAATGTTCTCTTCTTTTCTGTAATGATTCATTAGTTCAACTTTTTTTTTCTCCTTTATTAACTTGACTGTTTCTTATTTACATTTCGATTGTTATTCCCTTTCCCGGTTTCCGGGCCAACATCCCCCAACCCCTCCCCCTCCCCTTCTATATGGGTGTTCCCCTCCCCATCCTACCCCATTACCGCCCTCCCCCTGACAATCACGTTCACTGGAGGTTCAGTCTTGGCAAAACCAAGGGCTCCCCCTTCCACTGGTGTTCTTACTAGGCTATGTGTTTGAGGGAGTATGTGTATTTGATGTTCACAAAGACCAGATTTTTGTCAGATACCATGGTTTAGGAGATAAATGCCTGAGTAACCCAGGTATTTCACATCCATACATGAGGTCAACTCCAGCTTGGAATCTCTGAAACTGCATCAAGTGCGCTTAACTCATGAACCATGTATCCAACCCTCAAAACAATTTTATACTTCTTTTCTAATAAACAAAAGATATGTTTGAAGAATTGGTAAAGAAATTGAGCAGGAGATAAAGAGCTGGGAACAACTGAGGAAGAAAGTGGACCTAGGAATGAAGGTGGAGACAATGTGTATTTTTGCTTATTGGGGGCAATGGAAGTCCTCACATTGAGGGACACTGCACAGTCACCTCACTCCTATATTTCTTATACCTGCCAAAGCATGTTGATCTGTACCTTCTTGTAGCTCCATAATTAATGCATGGCATGGTGTCAAGAGGTGATTGGAGGTAGAAATGTAAGTTAATATGTGTTTCTTTTTCACTGCTACTAAGTCATATTTATCTTTGATTCATTGGCATTTTTCTTGAATTTTCACTCACCCCATAATTTTTTACTCTAAAATTTTATCTAGATTCTTGGTAAAGTTGCTTATTCCTGTCTCACCAATGTCCTTCACGGCCCAATCACTTTACTTAGAAGTAAATAGGCACTGAAGCTCCCGGAAGGGGCGGCACAGGTCTCCCTGGTTGCTGCCGCTGCAGAGAGCCCCTGGGCAGCACCCCACGAGCGAACCTGAGCCTCGGGACCACACGTAAGACCAAATTTTCTGCTGCAAGAAAGCTGCCTGGTGAGCTTGGGACACGGAAGCAGAATTTCTCTAGGAGGCACGGTCTGTGTTTACCGGAAGTCCCACACCCGCGGATCCCGGCCCGCAGCAGCTCTCTGCTCCCAGACCCGGTGAGAGAGAGACCCAACCGCCTGGTCAGGTGGGCACTCCTGAGGCTGCAGAGCGGAAGAGACCACCAACACTGCTCACCCCTGCCCACATCCCTGGCCCAAGAGGAAACTGTATAAGGCCTCTGGGCTCCCGTGGGGGAGGGCCCAGGAGCGGCAGGACTTCTGCGCCTGAGACACCGCCGGAACCTGAAAGAAACAGACCAGATAAACAGTTCTCTGCACCCAAATCCCGTGGGAGGGAGAGCTAAACCTTCAGAGAGGCAGACAAGCCTGGGAAACCAGAAGAGACTGCTCCCTGCACACACATCTCGGACGCCAGAGGAAAAAGCCAAAGACCATCTGGAACCCTGGTGCACTGAAGCTCCCGGAAGGGGCGGCACAGGTCTTCCTGGTTGCTGCCGCTGCAGAGAGCCCCTGGGCAGCACCCCACGAGCGAACCTGAGCCTCGGGACCACAGGTAAGACCAAATTTTCTGCTGCAAGTGACCTGCCTGGTGAACTCAAGACACAGGCCCACAGGAACAGCTGAAGACCTGTAGAGAGGAAAAACTACACGCCCGAAAGCAGAACACTCTGTCCCCATAACTGACTGAAAGAGAGGAAAACAGGTCTACAGCACTCCTGACACACAGGCTTATAGGACAGTCTAGCCACTGTCAGAAATAGCAGAACAAAGTAACACTAGAGATAATCTGATGGCGAGAGGCAAGCGCAGGAACCCAAGCAACAGAAACCAAGACTGCATGCCATCATCGGAGCCCAATTCTCCCACCAAAACAAACATGGAATATCCAAACACACCAGAAAAGCAAGATCTAGTTTCAAAATCATATTTGATCATGATGCTGGAGGACTTCAAGAAAGACATGAACACACTTAGGGAAACACAGGAAATCATTAATAAACAAGTAGAGGCCTACAGAGAGGAATGGCAAAAATCCCTGAAAGAATTCCAGGAAAACACAATCAAACAGATGAAGGAATTAAAAATGGAAATAGAAGCAATCAAGAAAGAACACATGGAAACAACCCTGGATATAGAAAACCAAAAGAAGAGACAAGGAGCTGTAGATACAAGCTTCACCAACAGAATACAAGAGATGGAAGAGAGAATCTCAGGAGCAGAAGATTCCATAGAAATCATTGACTCAACTGTCAAAGATAATGTAAAGCGGAAAAAGCTACTGGTCCAAAACATACAGGAAATCCAGGACTCAATGAGAAGATCAAACCTAAGGATAATAGGTATAGAAGAGAGTGAAGACTCCCAGCTCAAAGGACCAGTAAATATCTTCAACAAAATCATAGAAGAAAACTTCCCTAACCTAAAAAAAGAGATACCCATAGGCATACAAGAAGCCTACAGAAACTCCAAATAGATTGGACCAGAAAAGAAACACCTCCCGTCACATAATTGTCAAAACACCAAACGCACAAAATAAAGAAAGAATATTAAAAGCAGTAAGGGAAAAAGGTCAAGTAACATATAAAGGGAGACCCATCAGAATCACACCAGACTTCTCGCCAGAAACTATGAAGGCCAGAAGATCCTGGACTGATGTCATACAGACCCTAAGAGAACACAAATGCCAGCCCAGGTTACTGTATCCAGCAAAACTCTCAATTAACATTGATGGAGAAACCAAGATATTCCATGACAAAACCAAATTTACACAATATCTTTCTACAAATCCAGCACTACAAAGGATAATAAATGGTAAAGCCCAACATAAGGAGGCAAGCTATACCCTAGAAGAAGCAAGAAACTAATCGTCTTGGCAACAAAACAAAGAGAATGAAAGCACACAAACATAACCTCACATCCAAATATGAATATAAAGGGAAACAATAATCACTATTCCTTAATATCTCTCAATATCAATGGCCTCAACTCCCCAATAAAAAGACATAGATTAACAAACTGGATACGCAACGAGGACCCTGCATTCTGCTGCCTACAGGAAACACACCTCAGAGACAAAGACAGACACTACCTCAGAGTGAAAGGCTGGACTTTCAACTTTCCAAGCAAATGGTCAGAAGAAGCAAGCTGGAGTAGCCATTCTAATATCAAATAAAATCAATTTCCAACTAAAAGTCATCAAAAAAGATAAGGAAGGACACTTCATATTCATCAAAGGAAAAATCCACCAAGATGAACTCTCAATCCTAAATATCTATGCCCCAAATACAAGGGCACCTACATACGTAAAAGAAACCTTACTAAAGCTCAAAACACACATTGCACCTCACACAATAATAGTGGGAGATTTCAACACCCCACTCTCATCAATGGACAGATCATGGAAACAGAAATTAAACAGTGATGTCGACAGACTAAGAGAAGTCATGAGCCAAATGGACTTAACGGATATTTATAGAACATTCTATCCTAAAGCAAAAGGATATACCTTCTTCTCAGCTCCTCATGGTACTTTCTCCAAAATTGACCATATAATTGGTCAAAAAACGGGCCTCAACAGGTACAGAAAGATAGAAATAATCCCATGCGTGCTATCGGACCACCACGGCCTAAAACTGGTCTTCAATAACAATAAGGGAAGAATGCCCACATATACGTGGAAATTGAACAATGCTCTACTCAATGATAACCTGGTCAAGGAAGAAATAAAGAAAGAAATTAAAAACTTTTTAAAATTTAATGAAAATGAAGATACAACATACTCAAACTTATGGGACACAATGAAAGCTGTGCTAAGAGGAAAACTCATAGCGCTGAGTGCCTGCAGAAAGAAACAGGAAAGAGCATATGTCAGCAGCTTGACAGCACACCTAAAAGCTCTAGAACAAAAAGAAGCAAATACACCCAGGAGGAGTAGAAGGCAGGAAATAATCAAACTCAGAGCTGAAATCAACCAAGTAGAAACAAAAAGGACCATAGAAAGAATCAACAGGACCAAAAGTTGGTTGTTTGAGAAAATCAACAAGATAGATAAACCCTTAGCCAGACTAACGAGAGGACACAGAGAGTGCGTCCAAATTAACAAAATCAGAAATGAAAAGGGAGACATAACTACAGATTCAGAGGAAATTCAAAAAATCATCAGATCTTACTATAAAAACCTATATTCAACAAAATTTGAAAATCTTCAGGAAATGGACAATTTCCTAGACAGATACCAGGTATCAAAGTTAAATCAGGAACAGATAAACCAGTTAAACAACCCCATAACTCCTAAGGAAATAGAAGCAGTCGTTAAAGGTCTCCCAACCAAAAAGAGCCCAGGTCCAGATGGGTTTAGTGCAGAATTCTATCAAACCTTCATACAAGACCTCATACCAATATTATCCAAACTATTCCACAAAATTGAAACAGATGGAGCCCTACCGAATTCCTTCTACGAATCTACAATTACTCTTATACCTAAACCACACAAAGACACAACAAAGAAAGAGAACTTCAGACCAATTTCCCTTATGAATATCGACGCAAAAATACTCAATAAAATTCTGGCAAACAGAATTCAAGAGCACATCAAAACAATCATCCACCATGATCAAGTAGGCTTCATCCCAGGCATGCAGGGATGGTTTAATATACGGAAAACCATCAACGTGATCCATTATATAAACAAACTGAAAGAACAGAACCACATGATCATTTCATTAGATGCTGAGAAAGCATTTGACAAAATTCAACACCCCTTCATGATAAAAGTCCTGGAAAGAATAGGAATTCAAGGCCCATACCTAAACATAGTAAAAGCCATATACAGCAAACCAGTTGCTAACATTAAACTAAATGGAGAGAAACTTGAAGCAATCCCACTAAAATCAGGGACTAGACAAGGCTGCCCACTCTCTCCCTACTTATTCAATATAGTTCTTGAAGTTCTAGCCAGAGCAATCAGACAACAAAAGGAGATCAAAGGGATACAGATCGGAAAAGAAGAGGTCAAAATATCACTATTTGCAGATGATATGATAGTATATTTAAGTGATCCCAAAAGTTCCACCAGAGAACTACTAAAGCTGATAAACAACTTCAGCAAAGTGGCTGGGTATAAAATTAACTCAAATAAATCAGTTGCCTTCCTCTATACAAAAGAGAAACAAGCCGAGAAAGAAATTAGGGAAACGACACCCTTCATAATAGACCCAAATAATATAAAGTACCTCGGTGTGACTTTAACCAAGCAAGTAAAAGATCTGTACAATAAGAACTTCAAGACACTGAAGAAAGAAATTGAAGAAGACCTCAGAAGATGGAAAGATCTCCCATGCTCATGGATTGGCAGGATTAATATAGTAAAAATGGCCATTTTACCAAAAGCAATCTACAGATTCAATGCAATCCCCATCAAAATAACAATCCAATTCTTCAAAGAGTTAGACAGAACAATTTGCAAATTCATCTGGAATAACAAAAAACCCAGGATAGCTAAAGCTATCCTCAACAATAAAAGGACTTCAGGGGGAATCACTATCCCTGAACTCAAGCAGTATTACAGAGCAATAGTGATAAAAACTGCATGGTATTGGTACAGAGACAGACAGATAGACCAATGGAATAGAATTGAAGACCCAGAAATGAACCCACACACCTATGGTCACTTGATTTTTGACAAAGGAGCCAAAACCATCCAATGGAAAAAAGATAGCATTTTCAGCAAATGGTGCTGGTTCAACTGGAGGGCAACATGTAGAAGAATGCAGATCGATCCATGCTTATCACCCTGTACAAAGCTTAAGTCGAAGTGGATCAAGGACCTCCACATCAAACCAGACACACTCAAACTAATAGAAGAAAAACTAGGGAAGCATCTGGAACACATGGGCACTGGAAAAAATTTCCTGAACAAAACACCAATGGCTTATGCTCTAAGATCAAGAATTGACAAATGGGATCTCATAAAACTGCAAAGCTTCTGTAAGGCAAAGGACACTGTGGTTAGGACAAAACGGCAACCAACAGATTGGGAAAAGATCTTTACCAACCCTACAACAGATAGAGGCCTTATATCCAAAATATACAAAGAACTCAAGAAGTTAGACCGCAGGGAAACAAATAACCCTATTAAAAAATGGGGTTCAGAGCTAAACAAAGAATTCACAGCTGAGGAATGCCGAATGGCTGAGAAACACCTAAAGAAATGTTCAACATCTTTAGTCATAAGGGAAATGCAAATCAAAACAACCCTGAGATTTCACCTCACACCAGTGCGATTGGCTAAGATCAAAAACTCAGGTGACAGCAGATGCTGGCGAGGTTGTGGAGAAAGAGGAACACTCCTCCATTGTTGGTGGGATTGCAGACTGGTAAAACCATTCTGGAAATCAGTCTGGAGGTTCCTCAGAAAATTGGACATTGAACTGCCTGAGGATCCAGCTATACCTCTCTTGGGCATATACCCAAAAGATGCCTCAACATATAAAAGAGACACGTGCTCCACTATGTTCATCGCAGCCTTATTTTTAATAGCCAGAAAATGGAAAGAACCCAGATGCCCTTCAACAGAGGAATGGATACAGAAAATGTGGTACATCTACACAATGGAATACTACTCAGCTATCAAAAACAACGAGTTTATGAAATTCGTAGGCAAATGGTTGGAACTGGAAAATATCATCCTGAGTGAACTAACCCAATCACAGAAAGACATACATGGTATGCACTCATTGATAAGTGGCTATTAGCCCAAATGCTTGAATTACCCTAGATCCCTAGAACAAACGAAACTCAAGACGGATGATCAAAATGTGAATGCTTCACTCCTTCTTTAAATGAGGAAAAAGAATACCCTTGGCAGGGAAGGGAGAGGCAAAGATTAAAACAGAGACTGAAGGAACACCCATTCAGAGCCTGTCCCACATTTGGCCCATACATATACAGCCACCCAATTGGACTAGATGGATGAAGCAAAGAAGTGCAGACCGACAGGAGCCGGATGTAGATCGCTCCTGAGAGACACAGCCAGAATACAGCAAATACAGAGGCGAATGCCAGCAGCAAACCACTGAACTGAGAATAGGTCCCCTATTGAAGGAATCAGAGAAAGAACTGGAAGAGCTTTAAGGGGCTCGAGACCCCAAAAGTACAACAATGTCAAGCAACCAGAGCTTCCAGGGACTAAGCCACTACCTAAAGACTATACATGGACTGACCCTGGACTCTGACCCCATAGGTAGCAATGAATATCCTAGTAAGAGCACCAGTGGAAGGGGAAGCCCTGGGTCCTGCTAAGACTGAACCCCCAGTGAACTAGTCTATGGGGGGAGGGCGGCAATGGTGGGAGGGTTGGGAGGGGAACACCCATAAGGAAGGGGAGGGGGGAGGGGGATGTTTGCCCGGAAACCGGGAAAGGGAATAACACTCGAAATGTATATAAGAAATACTCAAGTTAATAAAAAAAAAAAAAGAAGTAAATATAAATAAAATTTGTAACACATACATATATAACACAATTTCCCTTAGTTTCAAATCTATGCACACAGAAAACATAAAAGGGCAACACTTAGCACAATATTACATCACTGAAATTTTTATTATAATACTTCTCTTTCATGTTAGCTCCCAATTATTCACTTACCACCATGCATTTATCCACTTTATTTGTAACTGTGAGTGTAACTGTAAATTCATTTGCCTTGTTTATCGAAGAAACTTCCAAATTTAGTGAAAGTAGAGTGTTCCTGTTTCAGTAGAAAAACAAAAACACAAAATCAAATAAAAGTCAAAGACTCACGTGTTCTTGTATGGACAGGCAGACAGAGCTTTAGGGGTCAAGTGTCAGGAAGATGCTTGCAGATCTCAACACTTTACTTTGGAAGGATTTCTTCCAAAGTATTCCATGTTTCTAACCAGCACACACATACAACATGATGAAGCAAATGAAGACAAGAATAGAAGATTGCAATCCTGGTCACTGGGTGAGTGTGGGTAACTGGGATGGCAAAGCTACATTCTCTTTTTTGTCACCACTCATCATTCCAGGTTAGAGACTTATGACTTTACAGTTTACCTTGGCATACTCACCTTTCTGTTTTCCTTCTACAATTATCTAAAATTCTCCAAAGTTCTCTTTCTTTGAAAAGCAGAACTTGAAGAAGAATAGCATTGGAATCTAATATTTCTTTACTACTCTATAGACTTAGACAATATATTTATCACACAAGAAATCACATGCAAAGAAATGGGTCTAAAAAAAGCAGGGTACCCTATAACATTTCTGCATTTCTTTCTTTTGTTTAAACAAATCTCCATGTATGGTTAACAGTGCCCAGTATATTGGAGTAGATGAAGACAGCGTTCATTGAATAATATAGATAATTTTTCTATGGATAATTTATTAGTTTTGTTTTTGTTATTTGAGACAAGATATTCCAGTCCATCTCCTGGAAGTCTTGAACATTCAGTTCTTTGCTTTTATACACTAACTTTAGAATTAGAGATGAATTATATCCTATCCTTAACTAATCCCAAAAATATGGGACAAACTCACCTCTCTTCTCATATTGTCAAGTTGATAAGAGTGATGATTGTATGATCTACATAGAAAAGCCAGGTTAAAAAAAGTATTTTGATTATCACCCAGTCATTGGTATCAGTGTATAGGCTTGGGAAACTACACATTGTCTCAGAGTTTAGAAAAGTGATATCAGAACCACAAATCACAATAATCCAATATGTTCCCCCTTTAAGTAGGAACATATTTCTGAGAAGGTGGTGAAGAAAAAGTAGTGCCTTACCTATTATCCTGACCAGAGGCAATCTCCAGAATTAAGCACAGAATCAGGACATGTATAACAGCTTGGGGCTGGTAGAGAATTTGAAGAGAAGCCATGCTATAAGACACTTGTGAGCCTTGGCCAACTGAAGCCCAGATGTCTCCTTTTATTTGCATCAGGAAGACAGTGAAACAGATGGGCAGGTCTACTCACACAATGGCATAATATGTTATAAGCCCTCCACTACCATCCTGTTTGTTCTTCTGTAACAAGGGTGAGTATCCAGCTGGAACTTCAAAATGGATTATATTTAATAAGAAATGAGATCTTCTCCTTTGTCAGAATGAGATTAGAATATTTTTAGATTATTACGATAGACCCAGTCCCAATTAGTCTAAGCAATATTTGTTCTTTTTTAACCTTTGGTTCTTAACCTGCTCTTACTGTGGAGATATGTAAACTTCAATCACCTCTTTTTCTTATGAATACCATGCTTTACCTCTCTGATAATTCAGAGAATGCGAACTCAAAATTATTCTACAGTTGATTAATGACTCAGCGTAATGTTATTACTCAACTCCTCTAATTAAGTTTCATAGGTACAGTGATCTTCTGTAGAAAATGATGGACATTCTTTACATACAGAGAAGGTTTCTGGAAAATTCAAAGCATATATTTAGAACATGAGAGACTAGGTGTTACAAATATATTTAACCACATTATCAGAGGAAGATCTTGGATACCTTCACTTTGTGTGTGTCTTAGTCAGGCTTTCTATTCCTGCAAAAAACATAATGACCAAGAAGCAATTTGGGGAGGAAAGGGTTTATTCAGCTTATACTTCCACATTGCTGTTCATCACAAAAGAAAGTCAGGACAGGAACTCACACAAGGCAGGAACTTAAGAGACATGAGTGGGTGCAGAAGCTATGGAGGAATGCTGCTTATTGGCTTTCTTACTTCACAATTCAGCATGTCTACTTTTTTATATTTCTCCTTGAAATATAGTGCCAAGGTTAAAAGATCTAGAGATGATTTATTGTGTCAGGTAGCATCTGCTCCATATACTATTTATTTTATTAGTGTTGGCTTTGGACTAGGAGCGGTTACTGTCAAACAACAGATGCCATGCTACCCTAATTTTTTTTCCTCTTGAATAAACCTATTAAATGAACTACCTCACTTCTCCTTCCTGTACATTCATTTTTATGTAAATATTGTAAGTCTTCTTTCTCTTCTTTCTCTTTGTTGTTTGTGAACCTTAAATAGGTCAAAGAATTAGCTCTGTATTTCATTGGTTCCTTGTAATTTTAAAAGTTTCTTTTTCATGAACTTCAGGAAATTGGGGAAGATTATGTCCTGAACAAGCAGGTATTGTTCAGAGGTTAGATCCTGGGAAAAAGTACCAGGAGATCAGAAAATAAAGAGGATGGAAGAGAGAAAAGGTAAAAAAGCTTGGGATCAGAATGTCTTACAAACAATGCTTTATGTGAAGCAACATTATTTTGAAGTACATATACTTTTTGTGGCAGGGAAATATGAAGTCAGCAGAAACCATCATATAATGGGAAGAAATCAGAAAGAAGCTAATCAAACAATCTTGTCCCAGGGGAATACAGAATATCTTAAGAACATAATAGGACGAGACATGGGACAGATAGCTATAGTACCCTTCATTTAAAACAGTTGGGTTCTCAAGATCCCTGTATTTATATCCAGGCCTCATGGAAGAGCTCCCAAAGCCCTGCCAAGTATGTTCCTGCTTTTGAGAAGGAGGTATGGTTCCTTCCTGGTACAACGGGGCATCAGAGAAAGCCTCCGTTAATCAGACCTGCTCTCAACAGTAGATAAGCTAGAGTAACTGAGAGTGAAACATAATCACAGTATAGTATGTACTTGTGTACAAAAACATGTCACCTTATTCATCCTCAGCAACTATTTTTCAAAAAAGACAAATAATATCTTAACCTCCACATATCCACATATGATGAGGGAAGGAATATGAGAAAAGATAACTAAAATTAAGGACTATTTTAGGGATAGTAAGGAAACTTATAGTCAAAGCTGTGTAAAGTGTATACACTGCATTCTAGTGCCTGTCCTACTGAAAATTACTGTTCAGCTACCAAAGGACAAATGTAAACACCAAACCAGCCATGAACCATCTTTCATATAGTGAAGTCCTGCCAACAAAATATGCTAATGTTATGGTGAGAAATACCTTGTCAGGATAACTACCCAATATCAGATTTGACTTAAGTCTATAACTCTCTGTGAGATAGAACTTGACTCTACATAAGTGAACAAGAACCCAAGACTCTATAGCCCAGGGACATAGGATAAAACCATTACTGTTCTAAAATAACAAACCAAACCAAAACAAAACAAAATGTAGCAATAAAATGACTTCTAATGATACCAGTTACACTTTTAGATAAGTGCAGGTTGATGTCATTATGCAGGTGAAGGCAGGAACAAGATAGAATGAGGCCTGTCATTGGACAAGAAGGAAAGATGGATGGGAGAAAAGTTTTAGAGAGGGAAAGAGGCTGGAGCAAGGAGGAGAGAGCTGAGAGAACAAAGTGGTGGATGTTAAGATTCCTTTCTGTACATGTTACAGGTTGTGATGCTTATTCTTAAGGGATGGATGTATACAGGATTGTGTGTTGTCTAAGTGGGCAAATTATATCTTATCAATTGGATCAGACAATATTGTGTAATATGCAGAAAGTAAGAGACCTTGGAACACTCTGGCCTTAAACAGATGTATCTATCAAATCTCTCTCCTTAGGTTTCAAGAAACTCTGCAGAGGAGTTTCTGAAAAAAACTGTCTCAGTCCTCTCATAGACAGGAAGAGTGTAGGAGGACAGAAGGGGACAGAAGACACCAAAAACATGACCTTCTAAATCAGCAGGATCACAGCTCCTATGAACACACAGAGGCTTAAGCAATATGCTCAGGAACTGAGTGAATATCCACCAGGCTTCTGGGTATATATTATGGCTCTAGTTTAGTGTTTCAATAAGATTTAATAGCACTTAATAGGATTTAATAGTGGTTTAATCAGATTTAATAGGATACTTAATAGTGATTTACTATGAGTGCTCAAATACACCCCTGTGTCTTAGAAATTCTTTAGGGGGCTTTTCCTTCTTTTTCTTTGTTCTGTTCTATTTTGATATACTTTTTGTTTTGTTTTATTTTATCATTTAATTTATTAATATCTCTTGAAAGTCTGTTAATGAGAGACAGAGTAAGTAGATTTGATTGGGATTGGGATTGCATGGATGTAGGAAGATGGGAAGGAACAGAAACCATAATTAAGATATATTAGATGAGAAAAAATATGTTTTCAATAAAATGAAAAAGAATTAAATAGAAAGAAATAAAGAATAAGAACAAAGTCTGATTTTGGAGCCAGTAGCCAACCCTGACCATAACACAAAGTCTTGTCTTTTCTATTTTGATAGACATAGACTTCATACTACACAGTTGGGATTGAGGGTCAAAAGTTTATGCTGTTGTCGAGATTTGTGTTTTGTTTATAACACAGGACTGTAATTGTTGCTTTTATTTTTTCAGATAAAGGGATGAGATGAGAGCTATCCCCAAGCTGTGTATTTACAGCTTGGCATGAGCCCAGAGTGTTTCTTTGTTCTAACTATTCCTAGGCCTAGGTATGAAAGCTTCTAGCCTTCATTCAGTTGAATCTTCCAAGCTGACTGATTCAGCTATTCTCAGCTTTTGCCTGAATTGTTCTGCTTAGCTCATACTAACTTTGGCAATAGGCTCTAATCTTCTTGCTACTTATTCTCTAATTATTCTGTCTTCACCCGTGTCACTTAGCTTGTTCTCTCTGTACCCATCTCTGTAAAACTGTCATGGTACAACTGTCATACTCACACCCCCTTTCTCTTCTTGCACTGCTCTTAACAAGGCGGCCTCTCTTCCTTGTGCTATTTTCATGTGAGTTGGATGAGTCCTATCTCTTACTCATTCTGTCAAATCTTTCTGAATCATCACTTTATTTGCTCCTCAATTAGGTGACACTTTCAAACAAGGCTGTGTCCCTCTATAAACTAAACTTATGTTTACTATTATGGATTAAAAGTATGTAATAAGGGTGATGTATATTCAAGCCAGATCATACTGTAATTCATGTCTTCATTCCAGCTGATCTTAAAGACCTAGAAGGCTTTT
Source organism: Rattus norvegicus (assembly GCF_021556685.1). Lineage (NCBI taxonomy): Eukaryota > Metazoa > Chordata > Mammalia > Rodentia > Muridae > Rattus > Rattus norvegicus. The sequence goes on along the minus strand of NC_141537.1, from coordinate 71,584,441 downwards.
AGATATGATCCTTTGCCAGAAAGGCCAAATTGCTGGTTTAAAACTCCTCTATTCAGGGATTATAATAAAATGGAAGGGTTTAATGTCTGGCTTTGTGTTCTTTTCCCTGAGAGTGATCCTGAGAGCTTTTCGGGGTGTTCAGCTTCACAGTGCAAACCATGGTCCTACTTCCCCAATTCATGAAAATGACATCAAGGTTAACAATATGATTTGTTGTGCATTGAGCATATCTGTTTAAAATAAAAAAAAATTCCACAAATCTCAGAAGTAAACGTGTCCTGAATGTGTTACAAAAGAGTGATGCTTACATTAATCTTTCACTGATTTTCATTTGCAGAAACTCATATGGCAGAATAGTGGTGTACACCACAGAAGTAAGCCTTGTGAAGAAGCAGGAGACAAATGATGGAATACTAACCACATTATGACACATGTGCTGGCACACATATTTGCACTAGTTTGTGATTGTAAATTCTATAAAATGTGAGCATGAATGACAATTTACCTCTTTTGAATATAGGTAAGTCAATTTATGTTAATGCACTTAACACATTTTAATATTCTATGAAATAGATATTCAACATTTCTGCACATAGTTTACTCCATGATTGATGGAGTAAAACAACAGATTATTGTTTTGTTCTGTTTTGTTTTGTTTTGTTTTGTCTTTATGAACGTAACAGGATTGGTGGTAACTCTTTACTCAGTTCAGACAATAGTTCCAAATGACTTATTTCAGAAAGCCTCAAGGAATGTGTAGAAAGGAAGATATCGACAGTTTAGTTTTAGTTACCATACATTAGGGAGAATGAGAACAACTATATCCATATCCTAAATGTTAGTGATCTAAGATTAAAAAGGACATTGCACAGATAAAAATAATGCATGAATTTAGCTAATGTGCTAGCTAGCTGTGTCTTCTTTTACTTATTTATCTAAGTAACATCAGTAGCTTGGCATGACTTTGTTTAATATCCCTGTATTATTGTTTCTTTTAATCTGTAGAAAAAAGTGCTATTGCCATTTTTCTCTTGGCTTTGCATTGATTTATTTTATGGAACTTGGCCATTTGGAATTAATCATTAAATACTTAATGAGTAGACAGAATGTTATATCTATGCCCTTCCATTATATCTCTAGGAGTGTTGAATGTCATAATTCAAAAAATTGATTTATCTATTGTAATAAGCAAGGCTCACATAACTTAAAGTTTTATCCTTTTCCTAGCACTTTTAAGTAGCAATGTTGGACATGCTTGTTGGGAATCTGGAGATCTGAGGGCAGCAGAGAAAGCACAAAGAGGAGCCTCTAGGTCACTGAAAGAGATCTGCAAGTCCATCAGCTGTATAAGAAAACAACTAGTAGAAGACACACAAATATATCACAAATGAGAAGCTCTGATACAGTTTGATTTTATAATCATATAATTCATACAATAGAATTAGAAATGTATGGCTGGTTCCATGTTTGTTGCTGTGCTGAAATACCACAATCAAAGCAACTTTGGGAACTATTTATTTATACTTAACAGATGCAGAGAGAAGAGTTCATCATGGTCATAGTGTAGAGGCATGGCAACAAGTGGTAGCATGGTGCTAAGAGCTCACAGGTGAGAACTTACATCTTCAATCCAAAGAGGAACCAAGCGGGGTGAACTTGGAAGTGGGGAAAGTCTATAACTCCCTTACCCTCATCCCTGTACTTCCTTCAGCCAGGATCTATTTGCTAAAAGTTCCATTAATATCCCCCCAAAGCTCCATCAGAGGGGGACTAACTGTTCCAATATTGAATGCTGTGGACAGTATTTCTCATTCAACTTACTATGTCTCTTTATTTATTTAATTAAGTGGAATGCTAGTAAGACATTTAAATTTCTTTCATTTTGTGGAATGGAGAGATGAAGCAATTAACTTGGGGCAAACAGAAATGTAGCTGGTAGAGTGTCTAATATAATCACTGAGTTAGTTGTCCATGTTAAGTTACATAACAAAGGTACCTTTTCTGCTTCTCTGCCTATGGATAGCAGCCAGCTTCTTGTGGTGTTGAGAGAGTGTTGTACTGTTGAAATAAGAGTACAGTCAGGTTCTTAGAACAGGAGTTCAACCTAGCTTGCAAGCTAATGAAGTGGTCCTAACTGGCATTGCATCCTTTTTGCATGCCAAATATCAAAATCTCCTGAGTAGTCTTGGACTTCCCCTGTGAGTAAAATCTTATTGTGCTCTAGTTTATTTGTCTGTGACTTACATTCATGTGTATCTGTTGGTGGCTGTGCTCACCTGTGCATGAATGTTGGGAGGCCAGAGTTCCTCTATGATTCTTCACCTTCCTTTTTGAGCAAAGTTAGACAGGGAACCTAAAGCTCCCTGTTTTATCAAGATTGGCTGTCTCCAGTCTCCTTGACTCAGACTTTCTTGTTCTTGCAAACCTGTGTTTGGACTACAGGTACATTTAACCATTCTCAGTGCTTTACACCAATGTTGAGGATCAAATCCAAGCTCACAAACCTGCGTTGTAAGTGAATAAAAAAAATAAATAAAAAGTAGAGACTTGACTGCTCCTAGGTATGGTAGAGCAGTATTTTGTAGATGAAATAGAGAGTATAGCCAGAGCAGCAACATTGGGGTGGGGGTGGGAAACAAAGTGAACAAAACCTGGGGCCCAGCCATGTGAGGAAAGGTGGGAGAAGAGCGGCAAGAGCATGCAGAGTAAAGGTTAGATGAAAGAGCCCAGCATCTGAAAGGTCTAGATTATTTAAGGAAGGGCAACTGGGAGAAGAACAGCCCAGACTCTGGGCTGGAGAATTTACAGTAGGGGACATGGTATACCAGCTGTACTTTGTAATAGCTAGGGACTGAAGTTTTCTGGGAGAATCTGGTTTTCAGGTCCATTTTGATATGTCCCTTTGTCCTAGACTTGAAACCTAATAGTAAGCATCTTACCCACTGAGCCATCTCTCCAGAATTGACTTATTTTTGACCTGTAAATGTTTGATTTACATGTATCGCAGTTTTGCTTTTGAAATTTTCCCATTTTTTTTCAAAACATGTCCACTAGAAGCAGTTTTATCCAGAGCAAAAGGCAGACTCATAGTCACTTATAATTTTTATATTTAACATTTATTGAGAGGACAACCCTCTCTATGTTTATGTATGTATGTATGTATGTATGTATGTATGTATGCATGTATGTATGCTTACCTGTGCATGCATGTTTGGGCTATAATAATGTATTATATATTATTAGAGTAAATGGTAGATGAAAAGGCCAGACAACCAAAATGGCTGGATTATACAGGGAGGAGCAGTTGGGGGAAAAACAGTCCAGACCCAGGAACAGAGAAGTTTAGGATAGAAAGTAGGCTATGCCAGGTATACCTGGTAACAGATAGGGACTTCAGAATGCTGGGGGAATCTATTTGACGTATCACCCTATTTACTAAAGTAAATAGTATATACAAAATAACTTCACAATTTGTACTTTTGATTAGGACATTATGTCTGAGGAAGTAATGCTTTAATATGAGTTTTACTAGCTAGGTCCTTTAATGAGTTTCTGTCTGTCAGTAAGCACTATTTTGATATACCATCTTCCTTGAATACCTCCATTTTTGAGTCATAAAGTTAGCCATTGTTCTTTAAACTTTCATGTTTTGTACTAAGATCTGTGCTGCCTTTCCTTCTTAGATGAGGCAATCTAACACATGGTAGTCATTCCTAGGAGAGGACCCTTTCAGTTATCTACCTGCACCCACAGCTGGGGCTGTTTCACAGCCCTCAGACACAAAACCTGCCTGCAGAGAGCGGGTCTGCCAGGAACACTCTCACTGCAAATATCACAGGATCACAGGATCACAGGATCACAGGATCACATGATCACAGGCCCACAGGAGGGACAAGCTCCAGTCAGAGACAGCAAGAACAACTAACACCATAGATAACCAGATGGCAAGAGGCAAGCATAAGAACATAAGCAACAAGATTACTTGGCATCATCAGGACCCAGTTCTCCCACCACAGCAAATATTAGATATCCCAACACAACAGAAAAGCAAGATTTGGATTTAAAGTCACATCTCATGATGATGATAGAAGACTTTAGTAAGGATATAAATAACTTGCCTAAAGAAATACAGGAGAACAGGTAAACAAGTAGAAACCCTTAAAGAGGAAACACAAAAATCCCTTAAAGAATTACAGGAAGACACAACCAATAGGTGAAGGAATTGAAAAAAAATCCAGGGCCTAAAATGGAAATAGAAACAATAAAGAAAACACAAAGAAAGATAGACTTTGAGATAGAAAACCTGGGAAGGAGATCAGGAGTCATAGACCCAAGCATAACCAACAGAATATATGAGATTGAAATGGGAATCAGAGGAAGAAGATACCATAGAAAACATTGACACAATAGTCAAAGAAAATGGAAAAGGCAAAAAGCTCCTAACTCAAAACATCCAGGAAATCCAGGACACAATGAGAAGATCAAACCAAAGAATAATAGGTATAAAAGAGATCAAAGATTCCCAACTCAAATGGCAAGTAAATATCTTCAACAAAATTATAGAAAGCTTCCATAACCTAAGAAAGAGATGCCTATAGATATAAAAGAAACCTACAGAACTCCAAACAGATTGGACCAGAAAAGAATTTCCTCCTGTCACATAATAGTCAAAACGCCAAATACACAAAACAAAGAAAGAATATTAAAGGCAGTAAGGGAAAATGGTCAAGTAACATATAAAGGTAGACCTATCAGAATTACACCAGACTTCTCAAGAGAGAATATGAACATTAGAAGACCCTAGACAGATGCCATACACACCCTAATGCCAGCACTGTCAACTATATCTGGCAAAACTCTCAATTAACATAGATGGAGAAACCAAGATATTCCATGACAAAACCAATTTTACACAATATCTTTCCACAAATCCAGCCCTACAAAAAATAACAGATGGAAAACTCCAACACCAGGAGGGAAATTACATAGTACACAGTGCAACAAACCCAAAAGAAGATAGCCGCACAAACATAATTCCACCTCTAACAATAAAAATAACAGAAAACAACAATCACTATTCCTTAATATCTCTTCACATCAATGGACTCAATTCCTTAATAAAAAGACTAACAGACTGAATACATAAAAAGATCTCAGCATTTTGCTGGATACAGGAAACACACTTCAGTGACAAAGACAGATACTACCTCAGAGTAAAAGGCTGGGTAAAAATTTTCCAAGCAAATGGTCCCAAGAAACAAGCTGGAGTAGTCAAGGACACTTCAAACTTATCAAAGGAAAAATCCACCAACACAAACTCTCAATTCTGAACATCTATGCTTCAAATGCAAAGGTACCCAGATTTATAAAAGAAACTTTACTAAAGCTCAAAGCATACATTCCACCACACACAATAATAGTAGCAGACTTTAACACCTCACTGTCATTAATGGACAGATGATGGAAGCAGAAACCAAAGATACAGACAACGAAACTAACAGAAGTTATGAATCAAATGGATTTAATAGACATCTATGAAACATTTCATCCTAAAACAAAAGAATACACACTCTTCTCAGCATGTCATGTCACTTCTCAAAAATTGACCATATAATTGGTCACAAAATAGGCCTCAATAGATAAAAGGAGATAGAAATGATCCCATGCATCCTATCAGATCACCATGGACTAAAGCTGGTCTTCAAGAAAAACAAACAAAAAACAAACAAACAAAAAACAGGAAGCCCACATACACAGGGAAGCTGAACAATGCTCTACTCAATTAAAACATGTCAAGGAAGAAATAAAGAAAGAAATGAAAGGGTTTTTAGAATTTAATGAAAATCAAGGCCCAACATATGCAAACTTATGGGATACTATGTAAGCAGTACAAAGAGGAAAACTCATAGCTCCGAGTGCCTCCAAAAAAGAAACTGGAGAGCGCATACGCTAACAGCTAGCCTGACAGCACGCTTGTAATCTCTAGAACAAAAAGAAGCAAATAAACTCAAAAGCAGTAGACAGCAGGAAATAATCAAAGTTGTGACTGAAATCAACCAAGTAGAAACAAAAAGGACTATACAAAGAATCAACAAAACCAGGAGCTGGTTTTTTTTTTTTTTTTTTTTTTTTTTTTTTTTTTTTTAGAAAATAAACAAGATATATAAACCCTTACTTAGACTAACCACAGGGCACAGAATGAGTATCCAAATTAACAAAATTAGAAATGAAAAGGGAGACATAACAACAGAATCTGAGGAAATTTAAGAAAATCATCACGTCCTACTGTAGAAGCCTATACTCCACAAAACTGGAAAATGTGGATGAAATGGACAATTTTCTAGACAGATACCAGCTACCAAATTTAAATCAGAATCATAACTCCTAAAGAAATAGAAGAAGTTATGAAAGGCCTCCCCACCAATAAAAGCCCAGGACCTGATGGGTTTAGTGAAGAATTCTATCAGACCTTTATAGAAGACCTAATACCAATATATAATCCACAGGCCACACATGAAGCTCAAGAAGGACAACTAAAGTTGGATGCTTCACTCCTTCTTAGAAGGGGGAATAAAAATATTCATAGGAGAAGATACAGAGACAAAGTTTGGAGCAGAGACTGAAAGAAAGGCCATTAGAGACTGTCCCACTTGGGGATCCAATCCATACACATATAGCCACCAAACCCAGTCAATATTGCTGATGCCAAGAAGTGCATCCTGACAGTAGCTTGAAATAAGCTGTCTTCTGAGAGTCTCTGCCATAGCATAACAAAAACAGAGGCGAATGCTCACAGCCAACCATTGAACTGAGAATGGGGTCACCATTGGAGGAGTTAGAAGATGGATTGAAGGAGCTGAAGGGATTTGCAACCCCATAAAAACAACAATACCAACCAACCAGAAGTTCCAGGAACTAAACCATCATCCAAAGAGCACACATGGGCAGACCCATGGCTCCAGCTAAATATATAGCAGAGGATGGCCTTTGTTGGGCATCAGTGGGAGGAGAAGTCCTTGGTCCTTCCAAGGCTTGACCCTTCAGTGTAAGGGAATATCAGGATGGGGAGGAGGGAAGGAATGGGTAGTTGGGTGGTGAAACACCCTTATACGAGAAGGGGAGAGGGATAGGGGGTTTAATGGCAGGAAACCAGAAAAGGGGATAACATTTGAAACATAAATTTAAAAAAATCCAATAAAAATAAGTTACTCTGTCAGCCCATGTCTGCCAAATATTAGATAAGCAAATAATTCTTGAAGTCCATTTTTTTGTTTGCTTTTTAAACCTGAGGATGTCTGTCAACTTAATACATTAGAAAATTGAATATATCAATTCTTGTTTCTGGCTTGTAACAAAGGAGTTTTAATATCTAACCAGAAGGACCTCTGAAAACTAATAGGAAATATTGTCTTTAAATGAGATTTAGCATTCATACTATAATTACAGTCATCAATACCACATAATTAATTAGGAGTACATATAACTTTTACTACAAAAAGAACCAAGATGCTTCATATAAATTTTGAGATTCTTTTATCTTTAAATATTGCCTGCCCTCATTCTTACCTTCAATAAATGGTCATTATCAGGATGGTGGTATGAGTAGGCCATGTGTCCATCTCTGAAGTTTTCTTGGGTATCCAGCAACATTCTAGTGAACAATGGTCATCCCCAAACAGTATTAACACTGAGATGTTATTCAGTATGTGAAGTCTTGGAGAAATTCACTCTGATATTAAGAGTAGACCTTGGTTCTTTTCACTGTTTGCTATAAGTCTGATTAAAGAATTACAATTTAAAAAATTATGTGATTCAGGTGTATCTGCATCCAGTGAATGTGCTGCATATTACCTGGTATATGATGACAAAGACAGTCACAGTGCTGCCCTGTTTATTTTTAGCAAGCCAAAGCTATCACAAAGAGTATCTTCATAAAATGAGTTTAACTTTGCTTGAATTTCATCTGTAGAGGATTTGGTCAACCATTAATAAACTCTGTAATGTATTAAGTAATTTTATCATTAGTTAAAATGACACACTTTTCATATAATTCAGTATACATTTTCCTTTAGAAGAATTTAGAGAATTTTTTCTCATTAGTAAATTATAGACTTCATGAGATCAGGAAAATGGTCCATTGCACAAAGATGCTGAAGCCTGTGGTTCACTCTTACATTCTCTAGCCTTAAAGCATAACTGATCATTGCTGTGAAGCAATCAGGGATATTTTATTCCATTTTAATTCTAAAACGAAAAAATGTAATCCTGAGAGTAAATTTTATAGATATTCAGTTGTAAAATATGATGATTACTATAAAAAAAGAGGTTTTACAATGTTCAATCATAAAAATAGATATACACGTTAGTTATAGTTATATGCTCATCCACTCCCACACCCCACCTCAGAAACCTCCAAATGAAAAGGGTTGCTTTCTAGGCAGAAGAGAAGGTGAGGTACCTAAGAGAAGTTCGCTCTTTCTGCAGAGGATCCAGGTTTAGTTCTCAGCACACAAATGGAAGCTTACTACCACCTGGACCCTCAGTTCCATGGTATCCAGCTCCTTCTTCTGGCCTCCACAGATGCCAGGTATGCACGTGATATACAAACATACAAATATTCATGCATAAAAAACTTCTTTACAAATTGTTTGTTGCAGGGTAGGATGTTTATACTCAATACCTATAATCCAAACCCTTAGGAATCTGATGCAGGAAGATCAGAAAACCTGTCAACCCAGAGCTTATAACGAGTCTGGGGATAACCAGAGCAAAACATTTAGAGTGCTCAAAACAAACTGACCAAATTTCCTTTTACATAAATCTTGGTTGGAAAAAATACTGTTTCAGGAGTTTACATCAATTTTACTTCTTCCTGGGTAGATTTTTATACCATCCTCTTTTTGAAGTAAAATCATGATTATCAAAATCAGAATTTGATTCACTCTAATATCACATGTCGTATTCTTGAGCTCAACACAATTACTGCCTTAAATTTTAAGGGTAGAAATAGACTTTAATAGTTTATCATTACCAGAAATTATCTTTAGTAGAATGGCCTTTTTCTTTTTCAAACTTCATAGCAACATTTACCTCAGCCTCATTTGTGGTTATGACTAACAAAGCACAACTGGCAAAACTATGAATCAATCTCCATTCTATTCCCACATTAGCAGCATAGTTCAAATTCTTAACCTGCAAACAGAAAAGGTGATAAATAAGTTGTATTTGCTTGCACTATGTCCAAGAATTTTTCCTTTATCAATATGAAACTATTTTATACAGTATTTTAATGAATGATTATGTTACCATTGTTTCTTCTTTTTAAAACTCACTTTAAACCCCACTTGCTGACTCCTTCAAGGTACCATGCTCACATAGTCCCTCTGCCATCCCTTATCCCCTTCTCCTCTGAAAAGGAAAAGGGCCCACTGGGTATCGCCCCAACTTGGCACATCAAGTGTCTGCAGGGCTAGGTGAACACTCTACCACTGAGGCCAGATAAAACAGTTCAGTTAGGGGAAATTACTCTATCAACATGCATCAGCTTTAGGGATAGGCTCTGTTCCAGTTGTTGGGGGGGGCACATGATAGCCAATCTGCATGTCTGCTACATATGTGGAGTGGGGAGCTAGGTCTAGCCCATGTATGCCCATTGGTTGGTCATTCAGTCCCCAATGAGTCCCCAAATAGGTTAGTTGACTCCAGTGGTCCTCATGTGGAGTTCCTATTCTTATGGGACCCTCAATTCTTCCCCCAGCTCATGCATAAGAGTTCCCGAGCTCCATCCTTTGGGGCCGTCGGTCTATGAATCTATTTAGATCAGCTTCTAAGTGGAACCACTTAGAGAACAGTTATGCTAGGTGCTTGTCCGCAAATACAAAAGAGTGCCGGACACTATTACTGATGTTAAGGTGTGCTTATAGATAGGAGCCTAGCATGGCTGTCCTCTGAGAGGCCCAACAAGCAGCTAACTGAGACAGATGCAGATACTTACCAACTGTTGGACTAAAGTCAGGGACCTTTGTGGTTCCATTAGGGAAAGGCTGGAAGAAGCTGAGAAGGGCTACCCATTAGGAAGACCTGCAGTCTCAACTAACCCAGAACCCTAAGGTCTCTCAGGCACCTAGCCACCGAACAGGCAGCATACAGTAGCTGTTCGGAAGACCCCCTCCCTCCCTGACACATATAGAGCAGAGGTCTGTTGTCAGTGAGAGAAGAAGTATCTAACCCTTGAGTATTGAGGTCCCAGGGAGTGGGGAGGCCCAGTGGAGGGCAGGAAAAAGTATCCTCTTGGAAACAAGGGGGAGGAGAATGAGGGAGGGCATACCAGGAGTGGGGCAATGACTGAACTGTAAAATATAAAAGTAATAAAAGAAATAGTGTCAGAAATAGCGCTTGTCTATGGGATGGGTCTCAAGATGGGGGTAGTTCATGGGTGGTCAATCTTTCAATCTCTACTGTAACCCCCATAACTTTCTGGTAGACATGATAAATTTGGTGTTGAAAGTTTGATGTGTGAGTTGGTGTCCTTATCACTCCAATGGGGCTCCTGCCTGGCTACAGGAGCTGGCCTCTTTTAGGTTCCAAATGCCCCCGCTGCGAGTCTTAGCTAAAGTTGGCCCCCATTGACTCCTGTGAGCCTCCCCATTCCCAAGCCCAGTCTTTGGCAAATACTTGAGATGCTGCTGACGCCTCCAGGCCTGCCAGCTGCAGCTTTCCATTTGTTCTCCCTGCCCTCTGGCTCTCTCTCATATCTCTCCCAACACCCAATCCCAAACACCCATTCCCATCAACATCTCTTCTCCCACAGAGTTTTCTTCCTCTGTCTGCCTTATATAACTATATTATTCCTCCTAGGTGAGATTCAAGCATCCTCACCCAGGCCTTCCTTTATGTTTACCTTCCTTGGATTTGTATAGTGTAGCATGGGTACCCACTACATTATGGTTTGTATCCACATATTAGTGAGTATGTACTATGCATGTCCTCTTGGATCTGGATTACCTTTCTCTGCATGATATTCTCAAGTTCTACCCATTTGCCTGCAAAATTCATGAATACTATTCCATTGTGTAAATGTGCCACGTTTTCTTTCTCCATTCTTAGGTTTAGGGACATCTATGTTGTTTCCAGCTGCTGGCTATTATGAATAAAGCTACTACAAACATAATTGAGCAGGTGTCCCTGTGGTATAGTGGAGCATCACTGGGTAAAGGTCCACAAGTGGTATAGCTGCACCTTCAGATAGAACTATTTCCAGTTTTCTGAAAAACTGAAAAATTGATTTCCAAAGTGGGTGTACAAGTTTACAATCCCACCAGCAGTGGAGGAATATTCCCTTGTTCCACATCCTCACCAGCATATGCTATCGCTTGAGGTTTGTTTGTTTGTTTGTTTGTTTTTATCTTAGCCTGCTGAATGGGTTAAGGTGAATCTCAGGGTCTTTGAGATTTGTGTTATTCTGATGTCTAAGTACATTTAGCATTTCCTTAAGTGATTCACAGCCTTTCAAGATTCATTCTAATTGGGTTATTTGGGTTGTAGGTGTGTTATTTCTTGAATTCTTTATTTATTTTGGATACTAGTTCTCTTTCAGAGATAGAGATGGTGAAATTCCTTTCCCAGTCTATAGGAAAGTACTCCTATTGATGGTATTCTTTGCCTTACAGAAGCTTGTCGGCTTCATGAGGTCCCATTTATCAGTTTTTTGATATTAGGGCCTGAGCAATTGGTGCTCTGTTTAGGAAGTTTTCTCCTGTACCAAAGAGGTCAAGACTATTCACACTTTACGTTCTATTAGACGTATTGCTTCTGGTTTTATGTCAAGGTCTTTGATCCACATGGACTTGAGTTTGTGCAGGATGAGAAATATGGATCTATTTGTATCCTTTAATTGTAGACATCCAGTTAGACGAACACAATTTGTTGAAGGTGTGTTTTTTCCATGGGATGGTTTTGCCATATTTGTCAAAAATTAACTGTCCATAGGTATGCGGGTTTATATCACGGACTTCATTTCAATTCCATTGATCAACACATCTGTTCCTATACCAATACCACACAGTCCTTATTAATATTTCTATGTAGTCCTGCTTGAGGGATGGTGATAGCTCCATCTTTCATTATTCAGGATTCTTTTAGATATCCTGGTGTTTATTTGGTTTTCCATATGAAGTTAAAAATTGCTCTGTAAAGGTCTGTAAAGAATTGTCTTAGAATTTTGATGACAATTTCATTTGAATCTATAGATTGTTTTTGGAAAGATGACCATTTTCACTATGTTAATCCTACTGATCCATGAGCATGGGAGATCTTTTCTTCTTCTGAAATCTTCCTTAATTTCTTTCTTCAGTGATTTGAAGATTTTGTCATTTAGTTCTTTCATTTGCACGTCTAGAGTTATACCAAGATATTTTTATATTATGTGTGGCTACTGTAAATGGTGTTGTTTCCTTAATTTCTTTCTTTGCCATTATACCATTGGTATAAAGGAGGACTATTGCTATTTTAAAGTTAATTTTGTATCCAGACACTTTGCTGAAGGTTTATAAGTTGTAGAAGTCTCTGGTTTAATTTTTAGTGTCATTTATGTACACTATCATTATCATCTGAAAATAGTGATACTTTGACTTTTTCCTTTCCAATTTGTATCCCCTTGATATCTTTTAGTTGCTTTATTACTCTGGCTAGAACTTCAAGTACTATATGGAATATATAGGGAGAGAGTGTGCACACAGCCTTTTCTTGTCCCTGACTTTAGTGGAATTGTTTTAAGTTACTTTCAATTTAATTTAATGTTGACTATTGGCTTGTTGTATATTGCTATTATTATCTTTAGATATGGAGCTTATATCCCTGATTGGTCTAATTGTTTTAACATGAAGGTTTTTTTTTTATTTTGTCAAGGGACTTTTTAGCATCTAATGAGATGATTTTGCATTTTTCTCTTTGTGTATATGTCAGATTACACTGATGGATTTTCATATATTTAACTATTCCTGTATCCTAGGATGAAGCCTACTTGATCATGGTAGATGATGTTTTATGTGTTCCTGGATTTGCTTTCCAAACATTCTGTGGAGTAATTTTGTATCAATGTTCATTAGATGAATTGGCTTGAAATTTTCTTTATTTTCGTTTGTTGTTGTTGTTGTTGTTGTTGTTGTTGTGGAGTCTTGTGTGCTTTAGGTATCAGGGTGACTATAGCCATATAGAATGTTTTTGTTTCTATTTTATTGAATAGTCCGAAGAGTATTGATATTAGCTTTTCTTAAAAGTCTAGTAGAATTCTGAGCTAAAACCACTTAGTCCGGGGCTTTTTTTTGGTTGGTGGTTAAATTACTGTTTCTATTTCCTAAGTGGTTATAGGGCTGTTTAAATAGTTTACTTAAGTCTTGACTTAATTTTGGTGATATCTTCTATAAAATCACCCATCTCAATAAGATTTTCCAATTTTGTGGAGTATGTGCTTTTGAAGTAAGACCTAACAATTCTTTAAATTTCCTTGTCGTCTGTTGTTTGTCTCCCTTTTCATTTCTGACTTTGTTAATTTGGATATTGTGTCTTTGTATTTTAGTTAATTCGACTAGGGGTTGTCTATTTTGTTGATTTTCTCAAAGTACCAGCTCTTTGTTTTATTAATTTTTTTGTATTGTTTTCCTGTTTCTAACTCAATGACTTCAGCACAGATTTGGTTTTTTCCTCCCTTCTACTCCTCTTTCTATTTCTTCTAGAACTTTCAGATGTTCTTTTAAATTGCTGATATGAGAACCTTCTAATTTTTTATGGAGGCTTAGTGCTATGAACTTTCCTTTTATCACTGTTTTCATTGTGTCCCATACATTTGGTTATGCTGTGCCTTTATTTTCATTGAATTCGAAAGAGTTTTTAATTTTTTTTCATTTCTTCCCTGATGCAGAACTCATTGAGTAGCGAGTTATTCAGTTTCCATGACAGTGTATGCTTTCTGCTATTTCTGTTATTGTTGAAGTCTACCTTTAGTTCATGGTTGTCTGATAAAATATAAGACATTTATTTCAATTGTCATGTATCTGTGTGGCTTGCTTTATGACCAACTATATGTCCAGTTGTGGAGAAAGATCTATAAGGCACTGAGAAGAAAGCATATTTTTATGTTTGTCTGAATTATTCTGCAAATGTCTATTAAACCAATTTGATTCATAATGTCAATTAGTTTCATTATTTTTCCATTTAATGTTTGTCTGAATGACCTCTCAATTATGATAGTGGGGAGACTTCCATTATTAATGTGTAGGGTTCAATGTGAGATTTAGTTTATCATGGTATTTCTTTTACAAATGTGATTGTCTCTGCATTTGGGCCATAGATGTTAAAAAAATTGAGATATCATCTTTGTAGATTTTCTCTTCAATGAGTATGAACTTTCCTGTCTCTTTTGAAAAATTTAAGTTGAAAGTCTATTTTAGTAGATACTAGAATACTACTCCAGATAGCTTTGTGTGTTCCTTTGCTTGGAAAATATTTTTTACCCCTTTACTCTGAGGCAATATCCATCCTTATTGCTGAGGTGTGATTTTTTTATGTGTGTGTGCAGCAGAGTGATGGATCCTGTTTTTGCATAAATTCTGTGAGCTGTGTTTGTTTATTGGGGATTTGAGTCCATTGATGTTGAGGAACATTTATGACCAGTGATTGTTAATTCCTGTAATTTTAACATTGGTGGTGTTGAAGTGTGTGTGTGTGTGTGTGTGTGTGTGTGTGTGTGTGTGTGTGTGTGTGTGCATCCTTTGTTTCTGCTGTTTTGGAATTATTTATTTCTTGTGTTTTCTTGGATGTAGTTATTCTCCTTAGGTTGGAATTTTCCTTTTACTATTTCTTTTTATTCAGGACTGCATTTGTGGATAAACATTGTTTAAATTTTGATTTGTCTTAAAATATCTTCTTCTCTCCACCTATGCCTGGTTGGCATTTGTGGTTCTTTACAAATTGCAAGATATCTGCCTAGTCCCTTCTTGCTTTTACAGTCTCTGCTGAAACATCAGCTGTAATTCTTATAGGTCTGCTTTTGCAGCTTTTAATATTGTTTCTTTGTTTTGTAGATTTTGTGTTTTGATTATTATATGTTGGAAGGATTTTCTTTTCTAATCCAATCTAATTGGTGTTTTGTAAGCTACTTGCATGTTTATATGCATCTTTTTCTTTGGGCTTGGGAAGGTTTTCTTCGTTGATTTTGTTACAATTATTTACTGGTCTTAAGAGTTGTGAGTCCTCCCTTCTATTCTTACTATTCTTATGTTAAGTCTTTTCACAGTATCCCAGATTTTATGGATGATTTGTGTCAGGAATTTTTTACATTTAACATTTTCCTTGACTGGTGTATCATTTTCTTCTATTATATCTTCTACACCTGAGATTCTCTCTTCCATTCCTGTATTCTCTTGATGATGCATCTGTTTTTTCCTGTTCTCTTTCCTAGCTTTTCCATCTCCAGGATTCCCTCAGTTGTGCTTTCTTTACTGCTTCTATTTCCACTTTCAGGCCTTGCACAGATTTATTCCTATTCACCTTTTAAATTGTGTTTTGCTGTATATCTGTAAAGGATTATTTGTTTCCTTTTTCAAGACCTTTACTGTTTCGTTGTATTTTCCTGTATTTTCTTAAGGGATTAATTAATTTCCTCTTTCAAGGCCTCTATCATCTTTGTAAGTTTAGATTCAAGGTCATTTTCTTTTGCTCCACTTGTGTTAGGATACCCAAGACTTGCTCCAGTAGTATAGATGTGCTCTCCTGAAGCAATATTGCCTTTGATTTTATTATTTTTATTCTTTTGAGAGTCTTTAGCCATCTAGATCAGTTTAGTCCCATCATTTTTTGTATTTGATCATTGTTCTTAAAATCTCACTTAAATTAAAAAACTCACACTGTAGAGAAATGTAACATAATGCTGTTTTCTAGCCTCTGGTTGTTCATGTTGGAGACCTAGGAAAGTCGTCTGTATATTCTGGATAGATTTGTAAGATGTGATATCTCCCTAGACTACTGAGCAAGATTCTGCTTTTTCATACATTCTATCATAATCTTAGAAATTGTGTTGCACTCTGAGAACAAACAGATGAAGTAAAGAAGTGTCTCAGCTTGTTAGGTGCAGGAAGCAGAGGAAGGGCACAAGTAAAACAAGCTCAGCTCCGCTGGGGCTTTCTGGAGGGAAGAAACACATCCCTCATGTTCTCTTCTCACCCCTGCTCTAACCTATGGCTATGGTTGGAAGATTTTCTTAGGATAACACTGTTCCCAAGCCCTCATCAAAGTTCACTGATGCTCAGAACCCTGGTGGAAGGATTACCTCTTCTCCACAGGCTCATTTTCTTCTTCCTAATTTTTTCATCTTTGGTATTTTCCTTTTCATTCTTTTTTTCCTATACTCCTCTGGAATAGGTTTTGTTTTCTGTGAAATGGGCATCATTGTCTGATCTGTCTCAACATTGTTCTGAGATTCAGGTAACAAAATATATATGAAGATGTTTTATTAAGTTTATCTTGTATTAGTACCACAAGAGATAAATTTACCCATATTCATAACTCAAGATTCATATTTCATCTTGGAATCTCTCTCCACATATCTACTTACCAAACATTCTTTAAATTCTGTTTTAATTTGATTTAATAGTGACCTATTCATTCACCTTTGCTGACTTTGGAATGTCTAACTCAAATATGATTGACTTCAGAATGTTTCTGGGAAGAGAAAAACAGGGCACAGAGATCAGATACCTACATATGACAGAAAGTACTATTCCAGAATGAGATGAGGGGACAGAACAAAGATGGGAGTGATATACCATGAATCGACTGCTAGGTATCAGAATCCTCTGAAATATTTGTTAGCTTTGGATTTTTTTGTTATAAAACAGGTGTGGTTTAAAATGGGCATGCTTTTTCCCAGTTGCAATTAACAGATGCTAAAGCAGAAAAGACTATTTATTGCAATTTTCTTTTCTTTTTTGTCTTTTTTAATAGAATATTTTATGTATTTACATTTCAAATGTTATCACCTCTCCTGGTTCCCCCTCTCCAATCTTCCCTTCTCCTACTTCTGTGAGGATGCTCTCCTTCCCACCCACCCACTCCCAGCTTACCACCTTGGCATTCCCTTACACTGGGGGAATGAGACTTCTAAGACACCAGAGTAGTGTTTCTCAAACTGTGGGTCATGACCCCTTTAGGGATCAAATGATTCATTCACAGGGGTCACTGAAGGGCATCATAAAATGCAGATGAATACATTCTATTTCATAACAGTTATAAAATTACAGTTAATGAAGTACAAACAAACATGCTATTGTGGTTGAGACTCACTACAACATGAGTTACTGAATTGAAGGTTCACAAGCATTAGCAAGGAAGAGAAACAGTGTCATACTTTACTATCTCCATAGTTACTGACTGGAGCAAGAGAGTCAAGTCCTTAAGAGAAAACCTTATGTGCACAGAACTAATAAACAACTCTACATGATAGGTGTTCATAGATCTTCCTTGAAGATCATTCTTCTTGTTTGCTGGATAGGACATAATACTGTATATATTTAGGCATATAGGAAACCTGTATATATTATAATTGTGAACATATCACAGTTGGGAAAATGAACCTGAGAGCAAGCAAAACCAAGTGTTCTTCTTTAGTCTACAAAGGCTAGTCAAAGCCAAAGGTATCATTTTTGTCTTTGAAAAGAAAGTTGGCTAATGTTCTTTGATGCTATTGGGGGCGGGTGTTGAAAGGAATTCTTAGGATTATTCATAGCTCCATTTTCCTAGGGCATAACATGTCGGATTTGGATTCTTATACCAACTGTTAATGACTCAGTTCCTAGGAAAGACACGTGAAGACCAAGTATCTTTGAAATTTTGTGAATGAGTTTAGAATGGATAGTATGACCAGATTAGATATGGAAGTTAACCAGGCCATCTTTTTGTTGTTGCTGAAAACAGGAATTCCATACAACATAGGCATTGGTACGTAAACAGGAGAGCTGTTGGCCAGATGGAATGGCCTAGTTCCTTAATTGTAAGGGTTATGTCAGTATGGACTTCCACTGGCAAAGGAGGAATTCTATTTCAACTGGATTATTTAGGGATTCTCGTTGGACTTACATCTGCTCCTGAAAATGTTTTCTGCTAGGATAAGACATTTGGCCAAGCTTCACAGAACACATTTAAGGTAACAATTCACCAATCCAGTGCTACTAATATAGTTTGAATGGATATGTGTGCTTCTTTACCTCCTCCTGGATCTGGCTTCATTTCTTACTTCATCCTATTCCTTCACCTTTTCTGTTTTCTTCAAACATGGACTCTCATTGTACATCTAGGTCCTACTGTGAGTGTTACAGTGAGATCAAGTCCTTACCTTTTAGTTTTATCATAAGAATAATATCTATAATACTTCTTTGGCTAGCTCAACTTGAGGCCTTGTATCAGTGGAAAACATTACACTTCTCAGTGAATCCTACCAAAGACATCTGAAGCCATCTTTGTTAAAATCATAGACCTTTTAAAGATAAACTGACTGAGAATACAAATGGAAGAAGAGAGAGCAATATTAATTGTTTATGACCAATCATCATATATATTGGTGACTTTATTTTTTAAATGAGCCTATATATCCAGAGGAAATGTGAAGAAATTGTATGAAGCCCGCTAAGATAATGTAACTGTCACAAACTCCATGAGAACCTCCCCAGATAGAGTTGTTAGCCATCTTAACATACATAGAAAAATGTCTGTCAGTTTCCTGCTCAGGAGGGGACTTTGCTGTATGGTCTTCTTGCAGAACAAAGATGGGTTTGACTCATGTCATATCCTGGTCTTTGTTATACTCCAGCTGCAAGCAGAGGACCAGAAAGAAGATGGCAGCACAGAACATCAGTAATTGACCATGCATGGGAGAGAAAACAGGACCCAATTGCAGTAGGACTGGTTGTGCTCAGCATGGGTTTTATATACAGATCCAGGAAGCAGAAACCTGGCAGGTAGATCCATGAAGGGAATCACCTTATTTCTCATTTATTATCTTTCTTGTTGAAGAGAAGTTTGTTTTTCTATGGAAAATTATCATCATTCAATTAAAGTTTTAGGATATATATGACTGTTTGGTCTTATTTCTCAGTGTCAGAGTCCTGCTTTCCATACCCATTTTTTGCTAACAGATGTGATTTTCTTCTGTGTCATTCACCTCTGTTCCTGTTCCTTACCTTAAGCCACTGCTTGTTTGGTCTTCTTGGCATTCAGTAGACTTTCTGAATGGCAGGTCACAAGCTGTGTGCCAAGCCATACATGTATACCACACTGATTGTTGATTTTGTAGTTAATTCAAAAGGAGATGCCACTAAAAAGCTGTTTTAGTGTTTTAATATAATAAGTCATAATTACCCAGAAGCCATTACCAATCTTGCAGCTGAGAGAAATAGGGAAGTGCTGGTCTGTCTTTATGATGGAGAAGTTCAACCATAATATCTGATAACATGATAATGTTTATGATTGTTAAGCCCTTCTGTACTTCAGGGATAGTAGCAAGTTTATCCAGATGCCCAAAGTCCCCAGGATGAGATGTTACTTTCATTGTACAGAATTGTTTGACATATGTACATCCCCTAAACATATTGTTCAACATTAAAAGCTCTATCATTTCCTACACTTTTTTTAAAGATTTTTTTTATTTATATCGTGTATGTGAGTACACTGTTGCTATCTTCAGACATACTAGAAGAAAGCATCAGATCACTCTATAGATGGTTGTGAGCCACCATGTGGTTGCTTGGAATTGAACTCAGGACCTCTGGAGAAGCAGACAGTGCTCTTAACTGCTGAGCCATCTCTCCAGCCCTTCCTACACTTTTCTTGAAGTATAAGGCATGTAGGAAGATAAAGGTAAGGATTTCCTCTACAGGATCAGAACACAAACTATATCAAAGGGGCATCCTGGCAAATGGATTTCTCACCATGAAATGACATTGAGACTCACTCTTCTTTACATATACCTACTGATTTTACTGACTCAAAGATTTACCCTAAAATTTAATATATTGAGATTCTTTTTCTGTGTTGAATAATAAGATTCCCCAGAGTAATTTCCTGTGTATAATTATAGTCATCAATCTAAGACTTACCTATGTATGCTGTAGTGAGTTGGAATATTATAGTCTAGCTATATACTGACAATGGAAGGTTATTTAAAATTCCTGTGCCTCATTGTATAATCTTGTGTTAATCACTTATTTCTCTTAAGCTGGATATTATTCATTCTTCAATTTTTTTTTGTAGTTACAACCACATACTTTCTTCTCTGCTTAAGAATGATGTTTTATTCCATTGGTTTCAGTGACCTCCCACTCATAAATACTCTTTTATGTTTTAATGTTTTTACATCAAACTGTTTTCAAATCATGTTGAGTAAACTGTAGGATTATCATAGGTAATATTAGCCAAGGAAGTGAGCAAACAGTATAGACCATATCCATATAAATATCCTGAAGCAGTTCTTTGCTGAATCATAACCCCGTTCCATGGTAGATCTCTGTTGTTTAGGGTGCATCTGTGTCACGTTTGATAAATTAAAACTCAGGTTCAAATTAAGGGTAAAAGCTCATTCTACAAACCAACAAAGACTTGTGACACTCATAATACTTCAAAATATGTTTTTAAAAAATTGTAGCAACCATATAGTATTGGCTAGAGTGATAGTTTTATGAGTCAATTTGACTAAGCATGTACCAAATAATATAGATGATACTTTGAAAGCAGTTTTTAAAAAACAATATAACTTTGAAATCAGCTAAGTTTTAGTAAATATTACCTTATATAGTATAAGTCTATCTCATCTTTTTTAGTTCAAGGTTTTGTGAGGAATGCTGAGTCCCACTGGGGAAAACAAATTGCTTTCAGACCATAATCAGATTGGAACTGCATTGTTGCCCCATGTCCAATATGGCTGTATATCCTGCAGATGTTACCTATCCAGCTCTACAAGATAAAAACCAATTTTCCTCTCTCCTCTCTTTCCTTTCCTCTTCTTTTATTCTCCTCTCCTCTCTTCTCTTCTTTCTCTTCTCCCCCTTCCTCCCTGTGCTCTTCTTCTCTTCCGTCTCTTCCTCCCCTCTCTTTTCCTCTTCTGTCCTCTCTTGTTTTGTCCTTCCCTCTCCTCTCTCCTCTCCTCTCCTCTCCTCTCCTCTCCTCTCCTCTCCTCTCCTCTCCTCTCCTCTCCTCTCCTCTCCTCTCCTCTCCTCTTCTCTCCTCTCCTCTCCTCTCTTTGATTTCTCTGCACAGTTCTCAGACAGGTGATTTTGGTGATTTTTTAAAAAGATAATAATAAGGAAAAAAAAAACCATTTCAAATACTTGTACAAAATTAAGGTTTGAACCCTCAGATAGTTGCAAATCAGAACAGAATACAATGCAGGGGATACGTCTCTTAGACTTCCTGCAGTGAATGCTATCATTGCCATGCTTCAGTCTGTTTCCATGTCATTTCATTTGTGAATGAATCCTTGTATAAAACAGAAAAGTTGTCTATGGAATATAACTTTAACTATAATTTTGACAGGAACTGTACAATTTAGATAGCTGTGTGCTAGGTTAAAAATTAGAACTGTATGTTGACTTGTATGACAAGAATATCATGTGCAATCCATCATTGCTTCAAAATAAAGGAATACAATGAGATTACTTGGGGATCATCAGTAATTCCAAACTTTTGTATTTCCCCCATCATCCACCTAAAATTTGCAGAGACAGCGCCTGGGTGTTTTAGGTTGATTTAAAGGTTGACAAACATCCATTAAATATTCTAACTTCAGTCACAATAGAATTTGTTTTGGAAACGGATTGTGCTTGTCCTCCCAAAAGTCCCCACACAGCAAGCATTATCACTGTAACAGTTTCCTCTGCTGCTACACTAACTGCCCTAAGGAGGCTAGAGAACAGAGCTCTGTGCATGCTGTAGCAGGGTCTTTCCTTACCCCTGGATTTGCCTTAACATCGGAGAGCAGAAGACTATAGAAAACATTTAGTGTCCCATTTGTTCCATAGCAGGCAAAGTGCCAGCCCTGATGGAGCTGAATATACTTCACAAAGTTAACTTTTATTTCTCTTTTGAACTGAATTTTATTGTATTAGTTCTTTCTTAGTGAGCATATAAAATAACAGGTTTATCTATGATATTTAAGATCCATGCATATCTTATGCCCTCCCTGCCACTCTCCTTTTCTTTGCTCACTTCTCCCCTTCTAGTAAGTCATTGTCCTCCCACACAATGTGCTTCATTCAGACAAAACTGACTGTGAAGAAATATGACATATATACAAGTAATATTGTGCAGGTTGTAATTATATATTTAGATGTAAGGGCCCATGATTCACTGAAGAATGATACCCCAGACTCAAATAGTATGTAAAAGCAAAGAACGATTTTTTTTCTGCAGAACTCCAGCGTGTGTGTGTGTGTGTGTGTGTGTGTGTGTGTGTGTGTGTGTGTGTGTGTGTGGAGGGGGGTGTCTACCATTTACCATGATGGAGATGCCCAGGTGAGCACACAGGCACAAGTTAAGCAGATTAGGGGAATTCCATAGAGGGGTAAGTGACCTTTATCTTGATTGGTTGGGTAGGTCTCTAGGGGTATGGGTGTCTCTGGGATTGGCTAAGACTCTGGGGCTATTTCAAAACTGTTTCTGGGGGGCCTTGAGACTGTTGCTGGGGAAGCCTGGAAACTGTTGCTGACTCACAGTTCTTGCCTCAGGCCAGGTGGTGGGGCAGCTTCTGCTGGCGGGGCAACTACTGATTGGCTGCCCATGGCCTGTGGTTTTTCCAATAACTGGCTTGCCCAGACTTGTCCAGTTTAGTCTCCTGAACTGCTAGTTTGAAACCTGTCAAGTAATCAGCCTGTCTCAGTCCTCTCATAGAAACACACACACACACACACACACACACACACACACACACACACACAAATAATAATAATAATAGTAATAATAAAAGGTAGCCATGAAATTTGAAAGAGAGTAAAAAGACATGTATGAGAGGGTTTGTGGGAAAAAAATGGGGAAATCAAAAATTAAAAGAAATATTTTTTAAAAAGAGATGTGAGGTTTGAACTGTGGTTAAATTTTCCATGCATAAATCAGTTGTATTGAAACAACTTTTGAGTTTTCAAAACAAGTACTAAAACAGAATTGACTTTATCTTGGAAGGGAACTAACTGACCAAACATAGTCAACATACTTTGAAACAGTGATCAGATTTACTTAATGTAAGCAGAAGCTCCAATTTTCACTCACCAAGCCTTGCATTGAAGTCCTGCAAAGCTACATCTTCAGCAACTCTCTATTTTCACTGTTTGTTTTCTTTGTCATTTTTTTCATTTTATTAAAAATAGATATTTTACCAAAGAATATATCCTGATTATGATTTCTCCTGCACCTGCTTTCCCAGGTTCCTCCCCATCTACTTTATTATCTGGATCTACCCCTTTTCTGACTCTCATTAGGAAAAAAATGCTTCTAAGGGAGAATAAAAAAGAAAACATAATGAAATTAAACAAAACAAAATTAGTCAATACAAACAACAAGAAGGAAAGGGATCTAAGAGATGGCACAAGAAACAGAGACTCGGTTGTTTATGCTCTCAGAAAAACATAAAAACAGTTAACTGGAAGCCATAATGTATGCTCACAGGACCTACAGGATAAAAAAAGAAGAACAAAAGTATATATGTAAAATAGAGTAAGGTGAGATTAAAAATAATAAGAAAATTTAGAAAAAAGAAATGCTCTTACGTGACATTATGATTCAAAAATCTCCCGGGAAGCCTTCAAATTCATGTTCTGTTGGTCACCTACTGCTGATCATGCAGCCTGTACTTTAGAGTAGTTCTTGCCTCAGTTAAATTCCTTTGGAAAAAACTAAATTTTAGTTTGCAAGTGATTACCAATTGGAAATTGCTTTTGAGTTAGGGTTGGAGACATGTGTTTACTTCTTTAGGTCTAGGGCTGCATGCAGTTAAATATCATTATAGTAATGATTTGTATTTACTCAAAGACTACTGACAGTTAGCCTATTTCTTATACTTATTACCCATTTTTATATGTGCAATTATAGACACATGTTGGTATAATCTTCTTACATTATGTGAAGGTATGTTTCTGTATTTTCAATTGTTAATTCTGTACCAGCAGAGAGTTCAATGCTAGCAATGTACAAGTATTGTCAGTTATATGGCCCATTATAAGCCTTGTATTTATTAATATTTGTCATTCGTACCTACTCAGATACTTCAAGTTCAGACAGTCCTCTATACCAAGAGACAATCTAGAATAGTGTCAGAGGTTGTGTCAATGGCAACTGGTTGTAGTAATGAACTGGTGGCCAATCACTTGGCAGGAAGTAGAGGCTGTACTTCAGGCAGAGAGAATGACCCATAGGACAAGAACAGATGTGGGAGAAGGTAGATGGAACTGCAGGCACTCATGGCTGAGAAGAGTAGCAGGATGCAGGAACATGAGACCTAGAGCGCATAGCACATGTTGGCCAAGGACTGAAAAAAAAATTCTGAACCAGTAATATATGCTTGCTGGCAATTCCCAGAGGACGGACTTTAGAGAAACTTAGATACAGAAATAATTTTAAGCTCAAAAGCCATAAAAGAGAAATGGATAGAAATGTTTTGTAAGTATGCATAGATGCCAAAAATGGAAAAAAAATCGAGAATAGATGGATATAGAAAGAAACATAAAATTTAAGAAAGTAAAATTTCAGAAAGGAGATAGTGAGATTAATAAAGAACATATTTTCTGTGTTAAAACATGAAAAACACTATGGCAGAGGGCATTGGGACTTCATATAATTTTGTTTCAATTAGTAATATGGAATTCATTACAATACATTTGGTAATGATCATAGGTTTTTATGTCCTTTCTAAGATGGATCTGAAAAAAAAAAGACGTAGATAGAAGAGGACTAAGAAGTGGGATCCTGTGTTATAAGCTATAGAACAAAAATTAGAAGATATTTTAAATCAGAATAATGAGTTTTCTCAAGCTAGGTCAGGAAAACCCAAAGTAAGCCTACTGTGCGTCATAGTGATGAGATGGCAGGAAGTCAATTGAGGCCCATTAGAAGACATATAATAGACTGATCCAGCTGGTACAAAGTCGAGCAGTCCTTTGAGTGGGGATTATAGAAAAGACTGAGTAGACGACTCAAAGATAAAGGTTAGAAATCAGGAGGACTGTCCAGTCAATTCTGTGACAACCATGAGTTTAATTCTTAATCTCTGCATACCTGGGATGAAGCCTACTTGATCATGATGGATGATCATTTTGATATGTTCTTGGATTCAGTTTGCGAGAATTTGATTGAGCATTTTTGTGTCAATATTCATAAGGGAAATTGGTCTGAAATTCTCCTTCTTTGTTGGGTCTTTGTGTGGTTTAGGTATAAGCATAATTGTAGCTTTATAGAAGGAATTGGGTAGTGTTTCTTCTGTTCCTATTTTGTGGAATTGTTTGGACAGTATTGGTATTAGGTCTTCTATGAAGGTCTGATAGAATTCTGTACTAAACCCGTCTGGTCCTGGGCTTTTTATTTGGTTGGGAGACCTTTAATGGGTGCTTCTATTTCTTTAGGAGTTATGGGGTTGTTTAGATGTTTTATCTGATCCTGATTAACTTTGGTCCCTGGTATCTCTCTAGAAAATTGTCCATTTCCTCCAGATTTTCCAGTTTTGTTGAATATAAGCTTTTGTAGTAGGATCAGATGATTTTTTTTAATTTCCTCAGATTCTATTGTTATGTCTTCCTTTTCATTTCTGATTTTGTAAATTTGGAGACTGTCTCTGTGCCCTTGTTTAGTGTGGCTAAGGGTTTATCTATCTTGTTGACTTTCTCAAAGAACCAGCTCCTGGTTTTGTTGATTCCTTGTAAAGTTCTTTGTGCTTCTACTTGGTTGATTTCAACCCTGTGCTTGATTACTTCCCCCCATCTATGCCTCTTTGGTATATTTGCTTCTTTTTGTTATAGAGCTTTTAGGTGTGCTGTCAAGCTGCTAGTGTATGCTCCCTCCAATTTCTTTGTGGAGGCACTCAGAGCTATGAGCTTTCCTCTTAGCACAGCTTTCATTGTTTCCCATATGCCCACAGTCTGTATTTCTTCCTTATTGGGATGATACAGTTTTGATTTTATCCTTTTAAAAAATGTTAAATATTCTCTCTTTTCTTTGTGCTATAATTTGAACTTTTGGATCCTCAATATCCAGCCAAATACTTTACCAGTGAACTATATCATATCTCATGTGGGCTTTTTTGGTGTTATGTACATATCACTCCCCAAAGGTGTTGAAATGGGTACTTTCATAAGAAATTAAAAGAAGTTAGGTCAGTATTTCCTGAGACTCCTGTTACCGAAGACCATTTTCTACTGAAATTCTCCCTTTTCCTTTGACTACAGCTGAACTGCGAGAGAGATTAATGATTGTTCTGGAATTTGGTTGATTTTGAGTCTGTCAAGTAGTGTGGAGATACTGTATACCTATCTTTATCTTTGTCTGTGCTTAGGCTGCTCAGGAACGTTCTATCACCTGCTCCCAGTAATCCTGTATACCATTAGCTGGCACTAAGCTGGTCGGGTATATGGAGATGTGGGAAGGGGGAAGTGGAAGAAGCAGGGTGTGAATGTGAGGGTTGGTGGGGTGGGATATGGGTGGGCTTGTGTATCTTTCATCTTCAGATGTCCTTCCTACAACTTTGTTTCAATCTGTCTCCACTGTTAGTATAGGATTAATATCTGAAGCTCTCACCATGCCAGTGTATCCAGACCCCTGTGTACTTCTTTTGACCATGACGTCATTCTCTTCAAGGCAATTGGTAACATATATTTTGTGTCGACAGTATGACATACATTTTGAAAGAATGACTGTTAAATAACACTGTATCCTTGCTGGAGAGAATATACTGGTCCAGGAAACAGAGAGTGGAAGTGTTATCTCTTATCATCACTTTCAGTTGTGAATGTACTGGAAGATTGTATGCAAAGTATTTGATAAAGTAATGTCAGACATACTCCCACTAGAAGTGTATCATGTTTCCAGCATCCCTTTATTTCACACACAGATACAAACACACACACACACACACACACACACACACACACACACACACACACACACACAGAGAGAGAGAGAGAGAGAGAGAGAGAGAGAGAGAGAGAGAGAGAGACTCAACTCTTCAAATTTTCCTTGCTGAAAGAAACTGAAAGACACAAAATGACATGGCATTCCAAATGCTCCTTAAGCTCTGGGCCTTTTTTTGGCCAGTAGTTGAAAAAAAAGAAAGGTATAGATCAGATAGTTTGGACAGGCAGAAGAAATGTAGTATAACTTGAGATATTTCCTCAATTCCACTTTGACTTTTTGGTATTACTCTGCAAACAGCTGCTCATCTTATCTTTGGGCATTTTCTCTTCCACATTAAGTGGTGAGAACCGATTCACACCTCACTCACTAGGATTTGTACACTTATTATATCACTTTTGTTGAATGTGTCCTGGAAAGACAGTGTTAAAGAAACCTCTGGCTGTCTGAACAGATAGAGTACTAATTTGTGAAAGAAAGATACAGAGTTCATTGTGAAGTTGTAGAAGTTCATCAAGCAGAATCGTACCAGAGTTCATTTCACCTATTTTATTTGACAACAGATGTACATACATGAAAGGAACACTCTTCTCCACAGGAAGATTGGTGACATGGATGTATGGGGCACATACTCCAGTTCATGATACAAAGATTTTTTGTGTAGCAGTCCCTATGTAGGAAGTTACTGGAAATATGTTTTCATCATTAGGACATATGTCCTTAGCTGGAACAACTTCTGCCTTCCCTTGTAAGGCAGTATTGGCTATAGGAAAGAAAGCCAAAGTGTTAAGTCATGAGCTCTACATAGCTTCATCCACACCTGCCTCTGGATTTAGCAAAGTCTGATTTCACTTCCTTTATGCAAAGTAAAAATTGTTGCTTGAACTCCCTTTATTCAGCGTCAGTGTACTCTGTCACACACACCCTCTCTTTCTCTCTCTTTTACAGTTTGGTTTCTCATCAGTATACAGTCACTCCCCACCCCATTTCTTCCTGCCAGGACCTGGTTTATTTTATTTTCTTCCCACTCAGATCCATCCTGACAATCATTGCTATCCAATATTCATAAGCAAGTAGGAAACGTTACCACTTACCAATGACTTGAATGTCCCAGAAGTAGTTGTTTACATCGCAAAGGCAGGAAGTGTAAATGGCATGAGAAGAAATGTATTTGATGTTTGGGTTGCTCACAGTACTGACTTTCACCTGAGTGAAGAAAGAGAGCTAGTGTCAACATAGAGACAGCAGCCTGGGTTTGACCATTCAGCAAAATATGAAATTCACAGAGCACTATGGGTAAGGAGGCCTAAGTGTTTCCTCCTAGCTATCAGAATACAGTAGATGTTCAGCAGGTTTTTGGTAACTTCTTAGTCAAAATCAAATTTAGCTCCCATTCAATGTAAGGAGAAAAACTATTGATTTTTGAGGGTTGAGGTGAGGCATAGTGAAGGTCTGAAATCTAAACGGCTTTTTTTAAAAATATGTCTCTACCCATGGGAGTGAAACTACATGGGCGGTCATGTTTAACTCATCAGTTGATTGTATAATAGATTATAAATAATTTTTTAGTAATGTAATGGCCAAAGAGTATATATTACTGTTGTATTGTGTTTAAAGCATTAGCTGGTTTTCATCTAGCCTGAGGCTGAAGATTTCCAAATCAGAGTCAAAGATAATTAACATAAACCTCTCAAGAACCAAGAAGGGTTTTAATACAGGAGACACCAGATTTTATAGGTCAAACTCTCTGACTTTGGCTTTATAGCTTTGTGCTTCCTTAGTACTTGTTACACTGTGTCTTATTTTTGTCATTGTTACATGAAAGGATTGATACCTATATCTCTTACAAAGTTTGTGAGTCTTTGTACTTTTTGAATGAAAGGTATTACTTTACACATAAAAAAGCAGGTTTATTGTACAAATAGAAACAGACCCAGGTTGAAAGTTCTTGACTGACTAGTTTTAACATATTGATTTTCTTCAGCCAAAGTTATAAATTTTTCAGTCGGTGGTCAAATATAAGTAATGACTTCTTCTGCATGGCTTAAGTAGTATACTCTGCTAAAAATCCAACAGAAAGAACTTCTGGGTATCTACCCAATACCAAATCAAAAATCTTTTCTTTTAGCATCATTTTTATCTGGGTAAATATCCAGAAGTCCTATATTTCTATCATGGTTTTGGCATAAGTAAAATTTCAATTCTCTTTTATCATGATTTTTTAATTCAGTTTGAAAAAGTGATTTATTTATTTTTATTTTATGTGGGTCAGTGGGCATGTATGCTCAGTGTCCACACAGACCACAAGATGGTGTTGGATGCCCTGGAACTTGACTGCTGTGTGGCTATAAGTCACCAGGAGTGCTCTTAACTCATGAAGCATATCTCCAACCCTCAAACCTTCTTTTTGTATCTCTTTTCTAAGAGACAAAAGATAATTTCAAAGGAATTGGTAAGGAAATTGAGCAGGAATTAAAGAACTTGAAACAACTGAAGATGGAAATAGATTGAGGAAGGTGAGGACAATGTGTGTCTGTGCTTATTCAGGGCAAGTACGGCTTCACATTGAGGGACAGTTCACAGTCAACTCACTCCTATATTTCTTAGAGCTGTGTGCATCTTGTTGACCCCACGTCATTACTGCATGAGGTGGTGACAACAGATAAGTGGAGGTGGAAACAAGACTTCAAGAGTGTTTCCTGGTCACTGCCACACTGTCAGACTTATCTTTGTTGCTTGGCCATTTTCCTTGATTTTCAGTCTAAATTTTCATCTTGTTTCCTTGTGAAGACCCTTAGCCCACAATTAAAAGTTGCCACCAGTCATCCTCATAACACTAATATTTTACCTTTAGGATAGAATTTGTAACACACGTATTTCTAAAATAATATCTCTGAGTTTCAAATCCAGGAACATAGAAAACTAAAAAGGGCAATTTTAGAAAAATATTAAATCATTGAAAGTTTTATTGTAGCACTTCCTTTTCATGTTATCTCTCAATTGATCACTTACCGCCATACATTGGTCCACATTATTTTTAACCTGGAGTGTTACTGTAAATTCGTTTGCCTTTTTCAGTGGAGAAACTATCAGTTCTAGTGAAAGTGGATTGCTCCTGTTTGAGTAGAAAAGGTAGAAACACCAAATCAGATTGAAGAGTTCTTATATGGACAGGCAGAGTTTCAGGTATCAAATGTCAGGGAGATGCTGGTAAAGTTCAACACTTTGTCTGGAAGGACCCTTTGCACAGGATTTCTCCCAAAGCATTCCATATTTCTTTCCAATACACATTCAATATGATGAGGGAAATAGAAGTCAGACTAGACTGTCCTAGTCCTGACCACATGAGGACCTGGGAAAAGGAAGCTACTTTTTCTTTTCTGTCCCCAGTCATCATTTCAGGGTGGCGATTTATGACTTCAGAGTCTACCTTGGTGCATTCACCTTTCTGTTTTCCTTCTACAATATTCTAAAAGTCCTCCTAAGCTCTCTTTCTTCCAAAAGTAGAACTTGGAGAAGGATATTATATGCTCAGGGTCTGCTAAATTTGTCATTTAATGAACCTGCCCTCACAGTAAAATCTCATGCACCTCAGTACATTTATTCACTTCACTGATCTTTAGGCCTGACATAGGGAACATAAGACATTCTAGTTGACAAAAGTTAGATTCCCATCTCAAGTCATCTTGACATTATTCCCTCTATTGCCCAGTCCTCTGCTTCCCTACTAAAACTTCCTTGGCGTATAACATTTCCCCATCTAAACCTCCATGGTTTCCTTACCATCTAGTAGATTCTCCTTTTCAACATGATTCTTCACAGTGCTACTAGACATTGATTTCCACTTATCAAATGTTGTAGAAACGTTTACATTCCATTTTCTCTTTGAAAGAACTGGAGTCTGGTTATTTGTCCCCTATTTAATCATAGACTTAAAGAATAATTTTACCACACAATGAAGCTTATGTAAAGAAACGGGTTTGTTTAAGTAAATCTACTTCAGGTTTGGTTAGCACAGCCCTGCTTAGAATTGATGAGGACATAGATAATTATTGTACAATTTATATAATTCTTCTATTGATCATTTATTAGCTTTGTTTTTGTGTTGAGACAAAATGTTTGTCTGTCACCAGGTGAGTCATAAACATATAGTCCTTTGCATCTATTCACCAAATTTAGAAGTACAGATGAATGTTAACCACAGCTTAACCCAAAAATATAAACCAAGCCCATCTCTCTTCTTATACTTGCCATATTGTTAGGAAAAAGTGTGATATAACCAAAGATGACACTGTAATCTAGGCAGAAAAGTCAGTTTGCACACAATCTTTCAGTTCTTACCAAGGTATTTAGTCACAGAATATAGTCTTAAGAAGCTATGTGTTGTTGCACAGTTTAGAAGCTTGAAAAGTGAAACGTAGGACCACAAATTGCAGGAATACAGTATGGATAACCACCAACTGGGAAAATATTTCTAGGAAGGTGATACAGAAAAGAGAGGGTCTTACCAAATGTCCTGACCATAGGCAGTCTCCAAAAATAAGCACAAAATCAAGAGATGCATAGCAGCTCTGGGCTGATAGAACATTTGAAGAGAAGCCATGCTGTAAGAGTTGACACTCAAGCCTTGGCCATCTGAAACCCAGATCTCTCCTTTTATTTTGCAGCAAGAACACAAAGAAGCAGTTGCCAGGTCTACTTAGGTAAAATTGTCATATATTAGGATGCCTCCCAATGCCACCTTGTTTATTCTTCTGTAACAAAGGTCAGTATCCAGCTGGATCTTCAAAATGGATTAGAGTGAATAAAAAATGAGATACTTCTCTTTTGTCAGTATGAGATTAGAATGTTCTTAGATTATTAGAATGATCCTGTCCCATTGTTTTTTCTAAACAAGATCTTTTCTTCTTTATTTTTTGCTTCCTTATCTGTTCTTACTCTGGAAATATATAAATTTTAATCACTTCTCTTTTTATTCTGGTTGCCAGAAACTCTTACCTCCCTGGTAACTCAGAGAACTCCAACTCAAAATTATCCTGCAATGTAGTAATAAACCAGCATATTATCATTACTTAACTCCTCTGATTTGTGCTTTTAGGTATAGGTTTTTTTTTTCTGTAGGCGATGATAGTCCCCCCTTGCATTCTGAGTTTCTTGAAAACTCAATGCATATATTTATAAAGAAGTCACATGTGCATAGGAAGTTCAAATATATTTGATATCATTTTAACCATATCATCAGAGAGCAAGACCTGGACAACTTTGTTTTGTGTGTATTGGTTCTTTCAAGACTTGGGAGTAAATAAGATATTAGGGAGCATAATTTAGAAATTTCCGAAAAAGATCTTGTCAACCCAGATCTCAGACTCTATAACTTCAGTTATTGCTCTGCCTAGTTTTTCCTCACTGGGGAGTAGAGGTGTGGAGAGAGATGCCACATTCCACTTTTAAAGGAAATTTGTAGTCATCTCTATGGGACTGCAAGATAATACGAAAAATTACCAAACCCAGTCACTATTGCTGATGCCAAGAAGTGCATGCTAACAGGAGCCTGATATGGATGTGTCCTAAGAGGCTCTGCCAGAACCTTACTGATACAGATAAGGGTGTTTTCAACTAACCATCAGACTGAGCATGGGACCCCTAATGGGGGAGTTAGAAAAAGAACTGAAGGAGCTGAAGGGGTTTGCAACCCCATAGGAAGAACCACAAAATCAACCAACCAGACCCACCAGAACTCCCAGGAACTAAACCACAAAGCAATTACTGCACATGGAGTGATCCATGTCTCCAGCTGCATATGCAGCAGAGGATGGCATTGTCTAGCATCAATAGGAGGTGAAGCCCTTGGTCATGTGAAGGCTTGTTTCCCTAGCATAGGGGAATGCCAGGGCTTTGAAGTGAGAGTGGGTGGGTCAGAGTGAAACCTTCTTCATAAAAGCAGGGGAAGGGAGTAAGGGAATGGGAGAGGGGGAAAGTGGATAAAATTTGAAATGTAAATACATAAAATATCCAGTAAAAATTTTAAAAAAGAAACTTATGAAGTTTTAAAGTAAACAGCAGATCCATGGATTTGCCTACTCACCATTGAAATAGGAGAATCTTGGTATCCTGAGATAGATGGCAAGTGCTATTCCAGAATGGAGGGTCAGGAAAGCTCAGAATTCAGAGTGTCTGCTAGTCCATGATTCTCACTGAGGCAGAGTGCTTAAGTTAGAGGATCTAGAGATGACCTGTAGCTTGAAATGGCATCTATTTAATTTTTTTATTTATTATATCAGTGTTACCTATGAATTGGGAGGAGCTACTATCAAACACCAGATGCCATACACCCTAGGTTGTTTTTAACCCCTTAAATAAATGCATTAAATGAACATGAACTATCTCACTTTATCTTACCTAAAATTCATTTGTTATGGACATATTTTTCATCTTCTTTCTATTTTCTTTAATGCTGATTGTGAGAATTCACTGTGTATTTCATTGATTCCTTATAATTTTTTAAGTTTCTATTACATGAAGTTCAAAAAAATGAAAGAAATATGGGCAGAACAAAGAGATCATTGTTTAGTGGCAGGGTCCTAGGTGACAGTACCAGGAGATCAGAAGATAGAGGATACAATATAGAAAAGATATGAAAGCTTAGGATCGGGAGGTCTTCTAAAAGACGTGTCTTTTGCCAATCAAATTTATTATGAAGTATGTTTTCTTACATACACTTTCTGGGGAAGAAATGGGATGAAGTTAGTAGAAACTACCATTTGTTGACCGGAAGGCAGCAAGAAGCTAATAAAAAAACCGTTACATGAGGGGACCACCGTACCTTCAGAACATTACAGGCTGGGCATGCAGCATCCTTGGAACTGATAGTCATAGTCCCATATAGGATGAAGATTTGGGTTCTCACATCTCTATATATACATCAAGGTCTCGGGGGAAAGCTCCCAAAGCCATGGCCTCAGGCTATTTTTGTCTCTTCCAAGCATGTTCCTGGTTTTGAAAAGAAACTATGTTATTGCCGTATGCATTGGGGCCTCAGAGAAAAGCACAGTTGATCAAGCAAGCTTTCAATAGAAGTTAAGATATGGTAACTAAAGAGTGAGACATAATCAAAATATTTTATAAACATGTATGGAAAAGCCTGGTACCTTATTCAACCTCAGAAGCTATTCTTTATGAAGGAATAATTAACTGCTTTGCTTCTGAGCATATCAGTGCACAATGAGAGAAGGAATATGGAAAAAGACATCTAAGATTAAGGACTATTTTAGTGGTAGTAAAGAATCATAATCCAGTAGAAGCTCCCTGAAAAGTATACATAAAGGAAAGAGATCCAAATAAGACCCCCAAATAATTGGGGAGACAAAACTCCAATGGCTATCCCAAGTTACCAAATGACATTCCCATTACTGGATTGGGTTACAGCTAATTGAATTGTTGGCTCAAGGAGTCCAGTGGGAATTCTCAACAACCCAGACTGCTGCCAAGACTATAGATTGCTTCTCAAAATCTAACAACAAAACCCCAATGCTAAAGACAAGATCTACATAACTCACTAGACATGGAAAATCTAGCTGGTGCCTACATAGTGACTTCGTCTCTATACTATAGAGTCTTTCCTATGGAAAGGTACTCCGCAGCTACCAAGGAAGATGCATAAACACCAAAACACAGACACAAACCATGTATCTTAACTACAGAGTCTTGGCTATGAAATATGCTAATGCAA
Organism: Rattus norvegicus; assembly: GCF_021556685.1. Taxonomy (NCBI): domain Eukaryota; kingdom Metazoa; phylum Chordata; class Mammalia; order Rodentia; family Muridae; genus Rattus; species Rattus norvegicus. Next base: position 71,549,562 of record NC_141537.1, on the reverse strand, counting down.
TCATGACCCAAAGATTCTGGGAGTAACCACCCAATATCTGATTGGACTTAAATCCCTCTTCACCAGATGGAACCCATACGTCATACTGCTTAGGTGATCAAGAATCTGAAACTAGAAGGACAAGGAATTAGGGTAAATTCAATTCTAAAAAGAACCAAACCAAACCAAACCAAACCAAACCAAAACCAAACCAAAACTTCTTTTTTTTTATTAATTTGAGTATTTCTTTTTTTTTATTAATTTGAGTATTTCTTTTTTTGAAGTTTATTCCTTTTTTCTTTATTATTAGTTATTTTATTTATTTACATTTCAAATGTTATCCCTCCTCCCAGTTGGAGAGTAGGATGTTACCCAATGTGTGTGTGTGTGTGTGTGTGTGTGTGTGTGTGTGTGTGTGTGTGTGAGATCTGGGAACATAAATGGTAAGAGGCAGGTTTTAACCCTGCATCAGTGTCTTTTAAATATTTTTTTTACTACAGTCAGCCTTGATTCCAGTCATTTTAGACATAATAGTTCATATTGAACTTTAATTTGATGGGTCCTTCATAAAACATTGTGAAATGTAAGATTAGCAAACCTCATACAGAACATAATAGGGGAATGTGGTCACCATGACCCTACTCTGAGTCAAGTTACTTTTCTGTGACAAAGACTAGCAGGTAGCAACAATATGAAATAGCAGGCAAGCATGCAACAGAATGGCTGCAGTTACGCTGGCAGGGGATGAGGGTGGGGTTAGAAGCTCAGAATGCTGTATTTCCGTTTTCTCCAAGAGACTTAAATGGTCCTCCTCAATTCTTTGGTATTTTAAGAGCACATTGCTTGCTTTACATATGTGTGGCTTTCTGGTTTGTTGAGTTTTCTTCTGCTGCCATTTATTTTTATGTTACCGCACATTGGTTGAAAAGAATACATGGTAATTTTAATACTTTAATTTTGGGTGGCCTGTTTTATGGACTAGCATATGACTTTTTCCCATGTCCTTCTGAACAGTGTATGTCCTGTTGAGGTTCATTATTTTGTAGGATTTTCTTAGGTACATTGGGTCTAAAGTATGTTTTAACACTCCTCTTTTGATTTTGTGTCTAAATAAAAGATCGTTTTAGAAAAGTGACACTTCGGATTTCTGTAAAATGATTGTTTGTAGCTTATATCTCTTCTTGGGCCTTTGACTCACGTCTTTATATATTTGAATGCTCTGATTTTGAAGTGTATAGACATTAAGAATTGCTTCCTATCTCACTTTTTCATTATTCTGCAGTATAAATTGTACTTTCTTTGATTATTACATTTTGCTTTCATGCATTTTTTTTTATTAACTTGAGTATTTCTTATATACATTTTGAGTGTTATTCCCTTTCCGGTATCCGGGCAAACATCCCCCTCCCCCCTCACCTTCCTTATGGGTGTTCCCCTCCCAAACTTACCCCCATTGCCGCCCTCCCCCCACCAGTCTAGTTCACTGGGGGTTCAGTCTTAGCAGGACCCAGGGCTTCCCCTTCCACTGGTGCTCTTACTAGGATATTCATTGCTACCTATGAGGTCAGAGTCCAGGGTCAGTCCATGTATAGTCTTTAGGTAGTGGCTTAGTCCCTGGAAGCTCTGGTTGCTTAGCATTGTTGTACATATGGGGTCTCGAGCCCCTTCAAGATCTTCCAGTTCTTTCTCTGATTCCTTCAACGGGGGTCCTATTCTCAGTTCAGTGGTTTGCTGCTGGCATTCACCTCTGTATTTGCTGTATTCTGGCTGTGTCTCTCAGGAGCGATCTACATCCGGCTCCTGTCGGTCTGCACTTCTTTGCTTCATCCATCATGTCTAATTGGGTGGCTGTATATGTATGGGCCACATGTGGGGCAGGCTCTGAATGGGTGTTCCTTCAGTCTCTGTTTTAATCTTTGCCTCTCTATTCCCTGCCAAGGGTATTCTTGTTCCCCTTTTAAAGAAGGAGTGAAGCATTCACATTTTGATCATCCGTCTTGAGTTTCATTTGTTCTAGGTATCTAGGGTAATTCAAGCATTTGGGCTAATAGCCACTTATCAATGAGTGCATACCATGTATGTCTTTCTGTGATTGGGTTAGCTCACTCAGGATGATATTTTCCAGTTCCAACCATTTGCCTACGAATTTCATAAAGTCGTTGTTTTTGATAGCTGAGTAATATTCCATTGTGTAGATGTACCACATTTTCTGTATCCATTCCTCTGTTGAAGGGCATCTGGGTTCTTTCCAGCTTCTGGCTATTATAAATAAGGCTGCAATGAACATAGTGGAGCACGTGTCTTTTTTATATGTTGGGGCATCTTTTGGGTATATGCCCAAGAGAGGTATAGCTGGATCCTCAGGCAGTTCAATGTCCAATTTTCTGAGGAACCTCCAGAATGGTTTCCAGAATGGTTGTACCAGTTTGCAATCCCACCAACAATGGAGGAGTGTTCCTCTTTCTCCACATCCTCGCCAGCATCTGTTTTCCCCTGAGTTTTTGATCATAGCCATTCTCACTGGTGTGAGGTGAAATCTCAGGGTTGTTTTGATTTGCATTTCCCTTATGAATAAAGATATTGAACATTTCTTTAGGTGTTTCTCAGCCATTTGGCATTCCTCAGCTGTTAATTTTTGTTTAGCTCTGAACCCCATTTTTTAATAGGGTTATTTGTTTCCCTGCGGTCTAACTTCTTGAGTTCTTTGTATATTTTGGATATAAGGCCTCTATCTGTTGTAGGATTGGTAAAGATCTTTTCCCAATCTGTTGGTTGCCGATTTGTCCTAACCACAGTGTCCTTTGCCTTACAGAAGCTTTGCAGTTTTATGAGATCCCATTTGTCGATTCTTTTTTTTTTCTGTTAATTATAGCACTGTTTTTCTTTTTTTTCTTTTTTTTATTTTTTATTAACTTGAGTATTTCTTATATACATTTCGAGTGTTATTCCCTTTCCCGGTTTCCGGGCAAACATCCCCCTCCCCCCTCCCCTTCCTTATGGGTGTTCCCCTCCCAACCCTCCCCCCATTGCCGCCCTCCCCCCATAGACTAGTTCACTGGGGGTTCAGTCTTAGCAGGACCCAGGGCTTCCCCTTCCACTGGTGTACTTACTAGGATATTCATTGCTACCTATGGGGTCAGAGTCCAGGGTCAGTCCATGTATAGTCTTTAGGTAGTGGTTTAGTCCCTGGAAGCTCTGGTTGCTTGACATTGTTGTACTTTTGGAGTCTCGAGCCCCTTCAAGCTCTTCCAGTTCTTTCTCTGATTCCTTCAACGGGGGACCTATTCTCAGTTCAGTGGTTTGCTGCTGGCATTCGCCTCTGTATTTGCTGTATTCTGGCTGTGTCTCTCAGGAGCGATCTACATCCGGCTCCTGTTGGTCTGCACTTCTTTGCTTCATCCATCTTGTCTAATTGGGTGGCTGAGTATTTCTTATATACGTTTGGAGTGTTATTCCCTTTCCCGGTTTCCGGGCAAATATCCCCCTCCCCCCTCCCCTTCTTTATGGGTGTTCCCCTCCCATCCTCCCCCCCTTGTCGCCCTCCCCCAACAGTCTAGTTCACTGGGGGTTCAGTCTTAGCAGGACGCAGGGCTTCCCCTTCCACTGGTGCTCTTACTAGGATATTCATTGCTACCTATGAGGTCAGAGTCCAGGGTCAGTCCATGTATAGTCTTTAGGTAGTAGCTTAGTCCCTGGAAGCTCTGGTTGCTTGGCATTGTTGTACATATGGGGTCTCGAGCCCCTTCAAGCTCTTCCAGTTCTTTCTCTGATTCCTTCAACGGGGGTCCTATTCTCAATTCAGGTTTGCTTCTGGCATTCGCCTCTGTGTTTGCTGTATTCTGGCTGTGTCTCTCGGGAGAGATCTACATCTGGCTCCTGTCGGCCTGCACTTCTTTGCTTCATCCATCTTGTCTAATTGGATGGCTGTATATGCATGGGCCACATGTGGGGCAGGCTCTGAATGGGTGTTCCTTCTGTGTCTGTTTTAATCTTTGCCTCTCTATTCCCTGCCAAGGGTATTCTTGTTCCCCTTTTAAAGAAGGAGTGAAGCATTCACATTTTGATCATCCGTCTTGAGTTTCATTTGTTCTATGCATCTAGGGTAATTCAAGCATTTGGGCTAATAGCCACTTATCAATGAGTGCATATCATGTGTGTTTTTCTGTGATTGGGTTACCTCACTCAGGATGATATTTTCCAGTTCCAACCATTTGCCTACGAATTTCATAAAGTCATTGTTTTTGATAGCTGAGTAATATTCCATTGTGTAGATGTACCACATTTTCTGTATCCATTCCTCTGTTGAAGGGCATCTGGGTTCTTTCCAGCTTCTGGCTAGTATAAATAAGGCTTCGATGAACATAGTGGAGGACGTGTCTTTTTTATATGTTGGGGCATCTTTTCGGTATATGCCTAAGAGAGGTATAGCTGGATCCTCAGGCAGTTCAATGTCCAATATTCTGTGGAACCTCCAGACTGATTTCCAGAATGGTTGTACCAGTCTGCAATCCCACCAACAATGGAGGAGTGTTCCTCTTTCTCCGCATCCTCGCCAGCATCTGCTGTCACCTGAGTTTTTGATCTTAGCCATTCTCACTGGTGTGAGGTGAAATCTCAGAGTTGTTTTGATTTGCATTTCACTTATGACTAAAGATGTTGAACATTTCTTTAGGTGTTTCTCAGCCATTTGGCATTCCTCAGCTGTGAATTCTTTGTTTAGCTCTGAACCCCATTTTTTAATAGTGTTATTTGTCTCCCTGCAGTCTAACTTCTTGAGTTCTTTGTATATTTTGGATATAAGGCCTCTATCTGTTGTAGGATTGGTAAAGACCTTTTCCCAATCTGTTGGTTGCCGTTTTGTCCTAACCACAGTGTCCTTTGCCTTACAGAAGCTTTGCAATTTTATGAGATCCCATTTATCAATTCTTGATCTTAGAGCATAAGCTATTGGTGTTTTGTTCAAGAAATTTTTTCCACTGCCCATGTGTTCCAGAAGCTTCCCTAGGTTTTCTTCTATTAGTTTGAGTGTATCTGGTTTGATGTGGAGGTCCTTGATCCACTTGGACTTAAGCTTTGTACAGGGTGATAAGCATGGATCGATCTGCATTCTTCTACATGTTGACCTCCAGTTGAACCAGCACCATTTGCTGAAAATTCTACCTTTTTTTCCATTGGATGGTTTTGGCTCCTTTGTCAAAAATCAAGTGACCATAGGTGTGTGGGTTCATTTCTGGGTCTTCAATTCTATTCCATTGGTCTATCTGTCTGTCTCTGTACCAATACCATGCAGTTTTTATCAGTATTGCTCTGTAATACTGCTTGAGTTCAGCGATAGTGATTCCCCCTGAAGTCCTTTTATTGTTGAGGATAGCTTTAGCTATCCTGGGTTTTTTGTTAATCCAGATGAATTTGCAAATTGTTCTGTCTAACTCTTTGAAGAATTGGATTGGTATTTTGATGGGGATTGCATTGAATCTGTAGATTGCTTTTGGTAAAATGGCCATTTTTACTATATTAATCCTGCCAATCCATGAGCATGGGACATCTTTCCATCTTCTGAGGTCTTCTTCAATTTCTTTCCTCAGTGTCTTGAAGTTCTTATTGTACAGATCTTTTACTTGCTTGGTTAAAGTCACACCGAGGTACTTTATATTATTTGGGTCTATAATGAAGGTGTCGTTTCCCTAATTTCTTTCTCGGCTTGTTTCTCTTTTGTGTAGAGGAAAGCTACTGATTTATTTGAGTTAATTTTATACACAGCCACTTTGCTGAAGTTGTTTATCAGCTTTAGTAGTTCTCTGGTGGAACTTTTGGGATCACTTAAATATACTATCATATCATCTGCAAATAGTGATATTTTGACTTCTTCTTTTCCAATCTGTATCCCCTTGACCTCCTTTTGTTGTCTGATTGCTCTGGCTAGAACTTCAAGAACTATATTGAATAAGTAGGGAGAGAGTGGGCAGCCTTGTCTAGTCCCTGATTTTAGTGGGATTGCTTCAAGTTTCTCTCCATTTAGTTTAATGTTAGCAACTGGTTTGCTGTATATGGCTTTTACTATGTTTAGGTATGGGCCTTGAATTCCTATTCTTTCCAGGACTTTTATCATGAAGGGGTGTTGAATTTTGTCAAATGCTTTCTCAGCATCTAATGAAATGATCATGTGGTTCTGTTCTTTCAGTTTGTTTATATAATGGATCACGTTGATGGTTTTCCGTATATTAAACCATCCCTGCATGCCTGGGATGAAGCCTACTTGATCATGGTGGATGATTGTTTTGATGTGCTCTTGAATTCGGTTTGCCAGAATTTTATTGAGTATTTTTGCGTCGATATTCATAAGGGAAATTGGTCTGAAGTTCTCTTTCTTTGTTGTGTCTTTGTGTGGTTTAGGTATAAGAGTAATTGTGGCTTCATAGAAGGAATTCGGTAGGGCTCCATCTGTTTCAATTTTGTGGAATAGTTTGGATAATATTGGTATGAGGTCTTCTATGAAGGTTTGATAGAATTCTGCACTAAACCCGTCTGGACCTGGGCTCTTTTTGGTTGGGAGACCTTTAATGACTGCTTCTATTTCCTTAGGAGTTATGGGGTTGTTTAACTGGTTTATCTGTTCCTGATTTAACTTCGATACCTGGTATCTGTCTAGGAAATTGTCCATTTCCTGAAGATTTTCAAATTTTGTTGAATATAGGTTTTTATAGTAAGATCTGATGATTTTTTGAATTTCCTCCGAATCTGTAGTTATGTCTCCCTTTTCATTTCTGATTTTGTTAATTTGGATACACTCTCTGTGTCCTCTCATTAGTCTGGCTAAGGGTTTATCTATCTTGTTGATTTTCTCAAAGAACCAACTTTTGGTTCTGTTGATTCTTTCTATGGTCCTTTTTGTTTCTACTTGGTTGATTTCAGCTCTGAGTTTGATTATTTCCTGCCTTCTACTCCTCCTGGGTGTATTTGCTTCCTTTTGTTCTAGAGCTTTTAGGTGTGCTGTCAAGCTGCTGACATATGCTCTTTCCTGTTTCTTTCTGCAGGCACTCAGTGCTATGAGTTTTCCTCTTAGCACAGCTTTCATTGTGTCCCATAAGTTTGGGTATGTTGTACCTTCATTTCCATTAAATTCTAAGAAGTCTTTAATTTCTTTCTTTATGTCTTCCTTGACCAGGTTATCATTGAGCAGAGCATTGTTCAATTTCCACATATATGTGGGCATTCTTCCCTTATTGTCATTGAAGACTAGTTTTAGGCCGTGGGTGTCCAATAGCACGCATGGGATTATTTCTATTTTTCTGTAGCTGTTGAGGCCCTTTTTTTGACCAAGTATATGCTCAATTTTGGAGAAAGTACCATGAGGAGCTGAGAAGAAGGTATATCCTATTGCTTTAGGGTAGAATGTTCTATAAATATCCGTTAAATCCATTTGGCTCATGACTTCTCTTAGTCTGTCTACGTCTCTGTTTAATTTCTGTTTCCATGATCTGTTCATTGATGACAGTGGGGTGTTGAAGTCTCCTACTATTATTGTGTGAGGTGCAATGTTTGTTTTGGGCTTTAGTAAGGTTTCTTTTACGTATGTAGGTGCCCTCGTGTTTGGGGCATAGATATTTAGGATTGAGAGTTCATCTTGGTTGGTTTTTCCTTTGATGAATATGAAGTGTCCTTCCTTATCTTTTTTGATGAATTTTAGTTGAAGGTTGATTTTATTTGATATTAGAATGGCTACTCCAGCTTGCTTCTTCTGACCATTTGCTTGGAAAGTTGTTTTCCAGCCTTTCACTCTGAGGTAGTGTCTGTCTTTGTCTCTGAGGTGTGTTTCCTGTAGGCAGCAGAATGTAGGGTCCTCGTTGCTTATCCAGTTTGTTAATCTATGTCTTTTTACTGGGGAGTTGAGGCCATTGACGTTGAGAGATATTAAGGAATAGTGATTATTGCTTCCTGTTATATTCATATTTGGATGTGAGGTTATGTTTGTGTGCTTGTCTTCTCTTTCAAACCAAAACTTCTAATGGCACCCTATACACTCATAGGTAAGTATCTTGTTCAGCCATTATTAGAGAATCTTACTCCTGTAGCATATGGGAACAAATGTAGAGATGCACAGCAAGACAATATGCAGAGATTGAGAGACCGTGGAACAGTCAGACCTGAAACAGATGTCTCATCAAATTTCTCCCCTCAGTGGGCAAGAAACTCGGTAGAGGAGGAGGCAGAAGGAGTGTAAAAGATGGAGGGGACAGAAGAAACCAACAAAACAAAACCTTCTAAATCAGCTTTGTCAAAATTCCTAGGAAATCACAGAGACTGAGTCAAAATGCACAGGGTCTGCATGGGTTTGCCTCAGGTCTTCTGTGTGTATATTGTGGCTTCCTCAGTGTGCAAATGGGTATCTCTCTGTGTCTTAGACATTCTTTTGAGCTCTTATCCATCTGTTTGTTTGGTTTGGATGTTTGGTTTTTTATTTTGGATGTTTTTGTTTTTGATGTTTTGTTTTGTCCAATTCAGATGTGTTAGCTTCTGTTTCATTTGATTTGATTATTTTATTGTATTTTATTATTATTTCTTGGAATTCTGTTTTCTAACTAGACACAGAGAGGGAGTGGATATGCATGGGAAGGGAAGTAGGGAGGATTTGGGATGGGTAGAGGGAAGGTAAACCAAAATTTGTATATATTATGTGAGAAAAAACAATTTCAATAAAATGAAAAACAATTAAAAAGAAATATCAAAGAATAGAAACCAAATCAGATCAGATTTTGGAGCCAGCCGTCTAGCCTTACCAAGACATACAGCTTTTTTCCCCCTCTCTTCTACTGAACATTACTTCTATGATAGACATAGGTTTTATCTCATGTGGTTGACATGGAAAGGCACCATTTATGCTGTTGTAGTGATTGTGTTATACCACATGGCCTATAAAATAATGTAGAGTTTTGATCTCTTGTGCTGTGTTCTTTCCTCTAGGAGTGCTGATGAGAGCATTTGGGGGGTTCATTTTCACATTGCACCTTCATGAGTTCATGAAATGACATAAAGGCTAAAACTGTGATTTGCTGTGCATAGAGCAGACCTGCTTAAAGTAAACATGAATGTATGGTCCTTTATAAGTAGATGTGTTCTGGGTGTGTTATAAGAGAAAGATTCTTAACTTAATATTTCATTAATTTTCATCTGCAGGACCTCAGATAGTAGTAAAGTTGTCAGCAACATAAAAGTCAATCTCGTGAAGATGTGGAAGATTGATGATGGGGGTTCCAGTCATCATAACAGATGTGTATGAATAAATATATGTACTAATACATGAGTATTAAGGCCAGAGAATGCGTGCAGGAAGGATAATTTAAATTTTTTAGAATTCAGATATGTAACCAAGTTTATATCAATACATTCAACATGCTTTACTTTTCTATGAAAAAGATTGAATTTGGAATGCACAGGAAACCATATTAAACTTGGTATGGTTTGCATGAATCCATGAAGTTGTAATGTGAACTCTTTCTCTGAGAGTCATTTCTGATCATAGTTTAGTACACTTTTGGTGGAGTAAAACATTTTAGATTGTGGGTTTTCTATTGTTTAAGAAGGTGACAGTTTTGTGGGTGAAGCTGTACTCAGTTCTAAGAATAGTTTTAAATGTCCTAATCCAGGCAACCTCAAGGAATTTGCAGAATGTAAGAAATCAGTAGTTTCTTTTTAGTTACCTTACATTAGAGGGAAGGAGGACAATTGAATCAATGGCATAAAGGTTAGTTATCTAACATAAAAAGTTCATTGTCCAGATGAAAATAACATGTGTCTTTGGCCTATGTGCCCTATCTCTCCTTTTATTTATTTATGTAACTTCAGCAACTTTGGCATGAGTCTATTAAGTAAGTCAGCAGTGTTGTTTCTTTTAATCTGTAGACAAAAGGAGCTATTGACACTCTTCTCTAGACTTTCCATTGGTGTATTCTACAGAACTTAGATATTTGAAGTGGGTCATGGAGTCCTTACAGAGACAGAGAGAATGTCATATCTATTTTCTTCCTTTATATCTCTAGTGGTACTATTCATAATTTAGGAAATTTACTTATCTATTGTAATAAGAAAAGTTTGCTTATTACAATGTCTTATCCTTTTATGGCTTGATTAATTTACAAAGTTGGACATGTGTGTTGAGAATCTGGGATCTGAGGGAAAAAGGGAAAGATCACAGAAGTCTTCACAGGTCACTAAAAGAGATCTGCAAGTACCTTAGCTGTATGAGAAAACTAGTAGTGGACAACACAGCAAGTTTCACATTATCACACATCAGAAGCTCTGATGTAGCTGGACTTTATAATTGTATAATTCATACAAGAAAGTTAGAAATGTGTTGGTTCCTTTTTGTTTCTGTGCTAAAAGAGCACAACGCAAAGCACTTTGGGAAAGATTTGCTTGGGTGTACAATTGCAGAAGAAGAGACACCATGGTGGGGAGGAATAGAGAAGCAAGTGGCAACATGGTGACAAGAGCTAGAAGCTGAGAGATTACATCTTCAACCTAAAGTGGAAGCAGAAAGAATGAACTTGAAAATGGAAAGAGAAGGGGAGCAAAAATATTCATAGAGGGGATATGGAGGCAAAGTTTGGAGCAGAGACTGTAGGAATGGTCATTCAGAGCCTGTCCACATGTGGGCCATATGCCCCCCCCACACACACACACAGCCACCAAACCTAGATAAGATTGACGAAGCTAAGAAGTGCATGCTGACAGGAAGCAGATATAGATGTCTCCTAAGAGACACAGCCAGAGCATGTCAAATACAGAGGCGAATGCTAGCAGCAAACCACTGAACTGAGAATGGGACCCCCTTTTCAGGAATTAAAGAAAAGATTGAAAGAGCTGAAGGGCCTTGCAGCCCCATAAGAACAACAATGCCAACCAATCAGAGCTTCCAGGGACTAAACCACTACCCAAAGACTATACATGGACTGACCCATGGCTCCAGCTACATATGTAGCAGAGGATAGCCTTTTGGGTACCAATGGAAAGAGAAGTCCTTGGCCCTGCCAAGGTTGGACCCCCAGTGTAGGGGAATGTTGGGGGAGGGGTTGGAATGGGAAGTGCATGGGGAGGGGGACACCCTTATAGAAGAAGGGGAGGCAGATGGGATTGGGGGCTTATTTCCGAGAAACTGGGTAAGGGAATAATATTTGAAATGTAAATTAAAAAATATCCAATAGAAAAAAAGAGAAAGTGGGAAGAGGGAACTTTCAAAGCTCATCCTCAGGTGTGCATGCTTCCACCAGCAAGGCTATCCCTGCTAAAAGTTCCATTACTATTCCAAAGAGCACTGCCAACTAGTGACTAACTGTTCTAACACAGTTGCCTATGGGCACCCTTTCTCACTGAACTTACTAAGGCCCTTTATTTTTACTTACTTAGCAAAATGGTAGTAAGAAAGTTAGTATTTCTTTCATGTTATGGGATAGGGAGTTGGAGCAATTAACTTGGAACACAAAGCATTGTAACTAGTATCTAAGACAGTCATTGAATTGGGTGTTTCTATTCTATTCTATTCTATTCTATTCTATTCTATTCTATTCTATTCTATTCTATTCTATTCTATTCTATTCTATTCTATTCTATTCTATTATTATATTGCATAATGAAGGTGCCCTGTCTACCTCTGAGTAGTGGACAATTTTTTTGGTGTTGAAAATGCCATTGACCAATTACTCCTCAGCAATCTTGGGCTCTTCCTCTGAGTGAAATCTTGTACTGTTGTGTTTTATGAGTGTTGCTTACAGCTGTGTGTATAACATCTCTTTGTATGACAGCTGTGTGTATTGGGGTGGGTGTGGGTGGAGAGAGAGGAAGAGAGGAAGACAGACAGATGGACCCAGAGAAAAATATGAAAGTATTTTACACTTTGAAATTTCTTTTAGGATATTAAGTCATAGAAATTAATGACTCTAGAACAAAATTTCCTCCCTTGGTCCTGTTTTGAGGTTCTCTCTGTCAGCCAGCATTATTTTATGTTGATGTTCCATCTTCCTTCGATATATTTGTACTCTTTGAGTCATAGAACTAGCCTTTGTTCCTCGAAGACTGCCTTTATGTTGAAATTAAGATGTATACTGCCTTTCCTACTTAGAGGTGCCCATATCACAGTGGTGATTACTGTGAGTGTACATTGAATCTAAACAGATATAAGAGTATGTACTGTTGTTATTCATGAATACCTACAGTTTATCTTTCTGTTTATGAAATTTAGTAGTGATTTTCTTTTTGATTTAGAGATGAGATGTGTTTTTTAAAAGAGGCCCAATATTCTTACTTTTTCCTTCATAGAATAGAATTAAGACATCTTGCAGATGTTTCTCCTCAGCTACTGTAGTGGAGTGTTTCTAACTTTTCATTTTAATATTTTGTTGTGTACATTACCAAATACTAGAACCTAAAATCTTGAAAATTTAATAACAAATCTTTAGTAATCACTTTACTATGCTGACATAATAAAATTTTATCCATTCTGTAGAACTTGAACAATAATTTATTGGTAAGATAAAGTTTAGCTATTGAAGGAAAAAATGTATCAATATGTTTTTTGTCCTTAAGTAAACATTGTTCCAAAATTGGAATAGAAAGAAATTAGGACCAAGTCAGAAAGGCCAAGTAAGCCTGTGTGTGTGTGTGTGTGTGTGTGTGTGTGTGTGTGTGTGCGCGTGCGTGCATGTGGGCATGCACAGGTGTGTGTGTATACATATATATATGTATATATATTTAAAGCAAATATATGTGATTGTGCTTACTATAATTAAAGACTATTCATTTTTCTTAATGTCAATATTAAAAGATGTTTACTTTCTCAGCTAGTTTACCACAGACTTTAAGAAAAGGTTACAAATGCATAAACAGAAGACCGAACACAATTCAAATTACCTATTATATTTAGCTTTCTGAAGTTTCTAAAGCAGATACAGAATTAAACCAATAACCCAGGGAAATAATTATAGACACAAAAACAAAACTAGCAAACAACTTTGGTCTTGGAAATAATAAATTCCTTCAGAAAGGAACCTGCCCCAAACTGAACATCCCCCAAGATAAAGGGAGAAGCATACATGGGTAAATGTCTGATGCAAGTATTAAAAAGCCAGATAAGAGGAAAAAGTATCTTCAAGAGCATTTTCGAAAGAAACAGGGCTTCATTCCTTAACAAAGATGTAAACCACTACAAGAGACATTCAGAAGGAAGTACGAATTTTAGCTACCACATTTTACACATGCAATTAATGTTAGTGTTCCAAAAACATGTGAAATAATCTTTTTGAACAACCTTCTTTCCCTCTCCTGAATTCTGATCCTCGTGTAAGACCACTGACTTGAAGGGTTTGATTCCATTTTCTTACCGAGATATACTCTGTTGTGATTCTAATTCTTCTTATAGCATCTCTAAAGTCCTTTCAGTTATCCATACCCAGTACTACAATGATTACCTGAGAAGTATAGTCTACATTTCCCGCTTTGAGTTCTTGAAATCTACTTTTCCATTTGCCAGATGATTTTCAGCTCTTTTGGATCTTTGCTTGTGCCTCACTTCTATCAAAAAGCAGTAGCTGGTCCCATCTGAGAAAACAACTCAGGACTCATAGCCTTCATTTATAGTCAGCCACATTTGCTATGCCCCATTTGGAACTGATTGAGAAGAAGCAACAGAATGTAATGCAATACACTAGTTCATGGTGAGGACTACAGACTGTTCCTTCCTGGTTACAAATCACTCCCATCTTCTGGGAAATGAAGGTGGAGCTCCTGGAGAGCAATAGGATAGAGAAAAGTCAAGCACTGGGCAGCGCGGCTTGCATCCTTGTTTCCCTGAGTATTTGGACTATCTCAGCAGTGACCTCTCCACTCTTTGAGAGTGGCTCTTCTCTTCTGAATTTTTTTCTTCTTTTCTTTAAAAGTTTTTGGTGTGTATTTGTAAGATTTGTGTGCATGAGTGAGTGTGAATGTCCCTGTGCCATGGCACACTCAAGTGTCATCCCTTTCCTTCTACTCACTTAAAGAGAGCATCAGCACACACAAAACGAGCTTGTCCAAGAGCTTCTACACCTGCCTCCTGTCTAACTGTAGAAGTACTGAAATTATTAACGTGTGCTACAGTTTCTGGCTTTATGTGGGTTCTGGGGATTCAAATCTAAGTCCTCAATCCTGCATGGTAAGTAGTGCACACACTATAGTATCTCTCCACCCTTCTTTCCTTTTTATGTAACTGGATAGAAAACACTCATAAAGTCTCAGTAATGGTACTTTGAAAGACTAATGGAAGAAATTTGGGGTTCTTCCATGATTTTGATACTAGATTTTATACAACACCGTAACACATGGTGACGCTTATAAGAAGTTTATTTAACAGATTACAATGGGTATTCCAGTCAATTTTACTTAGAGAAAATGATAATGGTTTTGAAAGATGCATAAGAAGCCTTTGTTAATTCACGTACACAGTACGGTCTGTGAAGTACCGGTTTCCTGAGATGGGCACCACTGCGACGTCATTAGGGCAGATACCTTTATCCTTAACAATGTCAACCATTATTCTAAATGTTAAAGTTTCTGGAAGAAATAAAACAAAAGTCATCTCTCAGACACTCTAGGGTTCTCTGGTTTTCCTGATATGACTAGTTAAATTCTTCCTGGGATAGAGTTTCCCCAAATCATTTGAAGTCACCCCCTTTTATCTAACCTTTCTCACGCTATACTATCTAGAGCTTTAGATCCCAGGAATGCTCCTCATGGGCATCCTTCCCACCTATCATGTTGCCCTTCCATGCTTCCAACTGGAAGTTCTGCAGCTATGTTTACATTTTAATTTTTCCTCTTTGGCAAGTAGTTCTTTCTACTTACGAGTGACTACAAAAGTCCAGTAAAGGGTGGTAGGATGATCATTGCAGATGCAGCGCGTTTGTATATAGTTGAAGCCACCATCAACCGGTGTATTACTTATAAGGTAAGCTTTGACCTGGTCGGGAGAGAAAGTTCACTGTTAGTACAAAAAAGGGTAAATAGAAGGCAATACAAAAGAGGAAATAGCTGAGACACGGACTAGGAGGACAGACACCTTACATTCATTGTTGTATTATCATTCTACAGGCTAATTTTCCAAAGTTTTCTCTCTTCACACCATCATACTTATCCCAGAAGTCTGAGTGCAAGATTCAGAGAGTGCAAGTGAATATACTAGGCAAGAAGATTCATTCTACTGTGCCTGTCTCCTGAGGGAAGGCTTGCCCTTGGTACCAGCTAAAGTTCTTGGAAATGACTCATGTGAACTTTTACTATGTGACCCCCACTGAACAGCAGTCCCATTGTTTAAGTATTGATTCCAGAATGAGGCTTTGTGAGAATGATGGCCAGGTCCCTGCCTCGGCAAATTCTAACTCCGTCACAATTGAATTACTCTCTCACTCTCACCAATTTCAACTGCAAGAATAAAAGTTACTCGCTCTGCCCAGGTCTGGAAATTATTCGATAAGTAAATTTTTGGAGAACAATTTCTTTGCTTTTGAAACCTGAGAGTGCCTGTTAACTTAAGCATGACATAATAATATCTGTGTTAATATATTATATTATATATTATATATTATATATAATATTATATATGTAATACATACATACAGATATGCATGCGCTTGCTAACACACACACATACACACACACATACTCTCTCTCTCTCTCTCTTTCTCTCTCTCTCTCCTGTTTCTAGCATCTAATTTAAGAGTTTTGTTCTAGGGTTATGTCTACCCAGATGGACTTGTGAATAGAATTCAGTGATTACAAAAACAAATGAGAAAATAATGCACTTAAATGAAATTCAACCCTTCATCTATACTGACACTCAATAATGCAATGCAGTAAATTAGAAGTATATATGATTTTTTACTGCAAACTGCATGAAAGCATTTCATAACAAGTTTCAGATTCATTCACCTTGAAATCTTACCTGCACTCATCTTTACCTTGAATATATGGTCAGTATTAGGGCAGTGGTATGATTAGGGCCAAGGATACATCCCACATGTATATTTCTGATGTTTGCTCCCATATCTAGCAACTTTATATGAATAATTATTATTCAGAAGGGCAAGAGGATAATAGTGTCTTAATGGAGAAGAACCAGATCACTCATATTCTCTTCTTACCCCTGCTCTAAACTATGGTTGCAGGATGTTCATACGAGAACCCTGTTCCCAAGTCCTATCAGAATCCACTGATGCTCGGGGGACCCTGGAATAAGCAGTATAAATTTTCCATGAGCTCATTGTCTTCTTCCACCTATTTCTATCTTAGATAATTTTCATTCTCTTTCCCAATCTTTCTCTTCCTAGACTCTTGTGGACCAGAGTTTCTTCTTTGTGAAATGGGAATCATCATCTGCTCCAAGTTCTCCACTGTTGAGAGATTCACACAACAGAATACATATGGAGATGTTAAGTGTACCATGCAGTATTAGCAGAAGAGATTAATTCATTATATTCCTAACTCATGTCAGATTTTGCCTTGAATTTACTATCCATCTGTCTACTTACCACCAGACATTCTTTATATTGTGTTTGAAGAGTAAGTGACATATCAACCTCCTGATTTTCGTCAGGTGTACTTGGAACATTTAGTTGAAATAAAAGTGGCTGTGGAATAGTTCTGGGGAGAAAAAATAGGGCACAGAGAGGTCAGAGACCTTATTATGGGAGAAAGCACTATTCTATCATGGAGCAAGGGGATAAAGTAAAGGAAAGTGCTATAGCTTGAATCAATTCCTAAGCAGCAGAATTCCCTGAAATTTTTGTGTGTTTGTTTGAATATTTTCTTTTGTTTAACTCAGCAACAGACATATTGTTTAAAATGGAGCATACCTTTTCCCAGTAACAAATGACAAATGTTATAAAAGGAGATTATCTACTATCTCATGCTATTTCTTAACACTCTCTAACAGTTGTGCTCATACTGTGTGAACAAGGTTCACCTAAAATCACACAAAAAATACCTGCATATATTTACATTATTATTCATAACAGTAGAAAAAGAAAGTAGCAGTGAGATTATTTTATGATTACGAGTCACCAAAACATGAACTGTTCAAGAATCACTGCACTACAGTGTGCTCGCTCCTTGTCCCTCGCTGGAGCAATAGAGTCAAGTCATCCTTAGGGCAAACTTCATACCCACAGAATCATGTAAACAACCCTGTGCTGGAGGATTATATAGATCTTCCTTGAATATCTTATCCTTATGGTTGCTAGATAGGACCTAGGCATTGTTGACCTATTTAGTAAAACAGAGCAGTTGGAATTGTGAACGCACCACAATTGGGGGAAAGGGCCCCCAATTGATAAAGCAAAATATAAAGCAAAGAACAAGTCTTCCTCTTTACAATGCCTTTTTTGGGCCAAGGGGATCAATCTTCTTCCTAAAGAACCTGGCTAGTATCCTTTGGTGCTATGTGTGGTAGAAAAAGATTTTTAGAGAGCATCATTCATACATTTTCCTAGGGCTGAACATGTTAGATTTCAAGAGTAGCACAATCTTTTCTATGATTCAGTTCCTATGAAAGATATATGAAGATCAATGAAAATTCTGGTTTTGTGGAAGCCTTTAGGATGGTAGATATAGCAATTAACCATGCCAGTGCTTTCCTGAGGCTATGGATTCCATACTGGGGAGATATTTAATAATAAGTACAGAAGAGTTGTGGGCCAACTGGGATGGCCAAAGCACTTAATTATAAGGCTTATTTCAACATGAACATCCTCTGGTCCAGAAAGAACACCATCTACATTAGAACATGCAGGGATTCTCAGCATGCCTATATCATCTCTTTAAAACCTTGTGATTTCTGCTAGGAAATGACATTTGACCAAGCTTCCCAGACCAAAAGACAGCATCATAATCCTGCTGTGAGTATAGAGATCTCTAGTTTGCTTCAACTGGTTTCATTTGCCCCGTGGCTACATTTATTACTTTGATTAACTTCTTCACATTTTCAGCTTTATTAAAACATGTACTCTCAGTATGGTGGCCTCTGGGTCCTAGGGTGACTGTTTCTATAGGTCCTCATCTTTACCTTTAGGTTTTATTGTGAAAATGACATTTACGATGACTTTTTTTATTAATTCAACCCCAGACTATGCATCAGTGATAAAGGCTCTCATTGTCTGAGACTCCTTCAAATGACATTTGAAGCTGTTGCTAGAACTAAGAGACTGCTTTACCTTTATAAAGTACACTGAGAAACATATGAACTATGGATGAGAGAGAGAGTGAGAGTCATTGTTTGTTTATACCTTATCATATACATTGGAGGCTTAACTGTATAGGCAAGCATATCCATCCAGTGGAAATGTGAAAGCAGTAGATAGAGGATACTAAGGGAATAGAACTTGACATATGACCCATGAGAAATATCAAGGACAGAGTCCTTTGCTACCTAAAAATCAACCTCAAGCTGTATATCGGTTCCCAGGCAAGAAGGGATCCTCTCTATGCTTTTCCAGCAGGAAAAAAGAGAGAAGGGCTTTACTCACTCATTATCCTGGCCTTCATTGATCCCCAGTTGCAGACAGAGGACCAAGAAGAACGTGGCAGCAGTGGATGTGAATGAGAGACCTTGCATGGTGAAGAAATCAGGACACCAGAGCAGTAGGATCCTTGGTGCTCAGCACAGGTTTTATATACAGATCACAGAAGCAGAAAAGCTGGCACGTATGTTCATGAAATGAATCACCTAATCACTTTCCTTACTCATGATCTTTCCTTACTAGGGAGAAGTTTGTTATTTCTATGAAAAAAATGTCATTCAATTAAATTGTTAGAATATGTGTGATTGTTCTTCCTTATTTTCTTAGTGTCAAAGACCTTCTTTAAAGGTCCTTTCCTGGCTAACAGACATGTTTTTCTTCTTTGTCATTTACCTCTGTTCCTGTTCCTTACCTTAAATTATTTCTTGCTTGGTCTTGGCAGACAGTAGGTATTCTGAATGACAGGTCCCAAGCTACAGATGTACAACACACTCATTGATGATATTGCTATTAATTCAAAGAGAGATGCCACTAAAAACTATATTAGAGAGCTGATATTATCAGCCATTATTACCCAAAAGCCATTTCCAATCACATTTCTAAGAACTAAGAAAGGACTGGGCTCTCTGGATGATGGAGCAGTATGACTGACTATAGTACCTTATAACAGGGTGATGTTTATGACTGTTAAGCCTTTCTTACTTCAGGAGTAATAGTAAGTTATCCAGATACTCAAAGTCTCTATAGTGAAATGTTGCTCTCTTTGTCCAGAATTCATTCACATAGTTAAATGCCCCCAAACAGATCATTCAGCATTAAAAATTCAGTCATTTTCCACATTTGATTTGTTGTGTAAGGCATATAAGAAAATAATTATATTTCTGTCCACTGGACCACAATTCAAATTATATAATAGAGGCATTCCGGGAACATACATTTCTCTCCCATAAAAAAAATAGGGAAACTCATTTTTTCTTATATATCCCTACTATATTTAAAGCTTTAACATGAATGTTTTATTTTAAGATTTTTCCTTTTTTTATATTGTATATATTTCTCTATTTACATTCCAAATGTTACTCCCTTTCCAGGTGTCCTGTCCATAGGCTCCCTCCCCTCTCTCCCATAAGGGTGTTCCCCCATCCATCTCCCATTACCACCCCCTGACATTCTACTGCATTAGGGGTGCAACCATGGTAGGACTGAGGACTTCCCCTTCCACTGGTGCCCCAACAAGGCTACATATGCACTTAGAACCCTGGGTAAGTCCATGTATAGTCTTTGGTTAGTGGTTTAGTTCCTGGGAGCTCTGGTTGGTTGGCATTGTTGTTCTCTTAGGGGTACAAGCCCCTTCAGCTCTTTCAATCCTTCCTCTAATTCTCCCAAAAGGGGTCCAGTTCTCAATTCAGTGGTTTGCTGCTAGAATTTACCTCTGTATTTGACATGTTCTGGTTGTGTCTCTCAGGAGAGATCTATATCCGGTTGCTTTCAGCATGCACTTTTTAGCTTCATCAATCTTATCTAGTTTTGGTGGATATATATATATATATATATATATATATATATATATATATATATATATATATATTCCACATGTGAGGCAGGCTCTGAATGCCCATTCCTTCAGTCACTGCTCTAAACTTTGCCTCCATATCCCCTCCTATGGATATTTTTGTTCCCCCTTTTAAGAAGGAGTTGAAGCATCCACATTTTGATCAACCTTCTTCTTGAGCTTCCTGTGGTCTGTGGATTGCATCTTGGGTAATTTGAACATTTGAGCTAATATCCACTTATCAGTGAGTACATACCATGTGTGTTTTTCTGTGATTGAGTTACTTAACTCAGGATGATATTTTCTAAGTTCATTCCATTTGCCTATGAATTTCATGAAGTCATTGTTTTTGACTGCTAAGCAGTACTCCATTGTGTAGATATATCACATTTTCTGTATCCATTCTTCTGTTGAAGGGCATCTGGTTTCTTTCCAGCTTCTGGCTATTATAAATGTGCTGCTATGAATATAGTGAAGCATGTGTCTTTGTTATATGTTGGGGCATCTTTTGGATATATGCCCAAGAGAGGTATAGCTGGGTCCTCAGGCAGTTCAATGTCCAAATTTCTGAGGAACCTCCAGACTCATTTCCAGAGTGGTTGTACCAGTATGCAATCCCACCAACAATGGAGGACTGTTCCCCTTTCTCCACATCCTCACCAGCATTTGCTGTCACCTGAGTTTTTGATCTTAGCCATTCTGACTGGTGTGAGGTGAAATCTCAGGGTTGTTTTGATTTGCATTTCCCTTATGACTAAAGATGTTGAACATTTCTTTAGGTGTTTCTCAGCCAGTCTGCATTCCTCAGCTGTGAATTCTGTGTTTAGTTCTGAACCCCATTTTTAATAGGGTTATTTGTCTCCCTGTGGTCTAACTTCTTGAGTTCTTTGTATATTTTGGATATAAGGCCTCTATCTGTTGTAGGATTGGTAAAGATCTTTTCCCAATCTGTTGGTTGTCGTTTTGTCCTAATGACAGTGTCCTTTGCTTTTCAGAAGCTTTGCAGTTTTATGAGGTCCCATTCATTGATTCTTGTTCTTAGAGAATAAGCCATTTGTGTTTTGCTCAGGGAATTTTCCCCAGTGCCCATGTGTTAGAGATCATCTCCACTTTTTTCCCTATTAGTTTCAGTGTATCTGGTTTGATGTTGAGGTGTTTGATCCACTTAAACTTAAGTTTTGTACATGGTGATAAGAATGAATCGATTTGCATTCTTCTACATGCTGACCTCCAGCTGAACCAGCGCCATTTGTTGAAAATGCTATCTTTTTTCCATTGGATGGTTTTAGCTCCTTTGTCAAAGATCAAGTGACCATAGGTGTGTGGGTTCATTTCTGGGTCTTCAATTCTATTCCACTGATCTTTCTGCCTTTCTCTGTACCAATACCATACAGTTTTATGATTATTACTCTTTAATACTGCTTGAGGTCAGGGTGGTGATTCCCCCAGAAGTTCCTTTATTGTTGAGTATAGTTTTTGCTATCCTGGGCTTTTTGTTATTCTGAATGAATTTGCAAATTGCTCTTTCTCTCTCTATAAAGAATTGAGTAGGAATTTTGATGGGGTTAAGATACTTTTTATCTGTGGATGACAAGAGCCCACAAAGATGATAAGAGGTATGAATTCTAAAGTCATCAATCTAAGTCTTACCTATGTATTTTGCTACAGTGTGAGGTGGGAAAATAAATCTAGCTGTATGCTCACAGAGGATGAATTTTTAAATTCCTCTCCTGCTTCTTTATTCTTGTGCTAATCTTTTTCTCTTACATTGCACACCAATAAGTTTTTGTTGTTTGTAGTTATAACCACATTTTTTCTTCTATGTCTCAAGAATGACATCTCCATTCTCTCTTGTCTTGGACTCAGTGTGACTCTTTCATAAATACTTCTTAAATTTTTAATGCTCTGTTCTTATTTACTTCAATAATCTGTACTAGAGGGCCATCATATTAGCTTATATTACCCAATGAAGTGGGAAAAAACCTAGACCATGTTCACATAGGAAATCCAAAAATGCCTTTTTCTGGCCTATAACTACCCCTCCAAGGGACATCTCTGTACTCTAGTGTGCATCAGTACTACTTTTAATTAAGTATGGCTCAACAAGGACAGATGTACATGAATTCAGATATATAATAAGTCAAATGATCTTTCTATAAACCAATAGAGACAAGTGGTACCGATAACACTTCAAAATACGTAACAAGAAGTAATGAACATACTAACATTGACTCGTCCAGTTGTTTTATGAGTCACTTTGACTAAACAAAGTACCCAGAAATATATATGTCGCATTGAAGTCATTTAAAACAACAATGTGAAAAACATAATCAGCCAAATTTCAGTCAAATTGCGTTCTATAATGTAGATAAAGAAAAGAGTGGCCCTCAAAGAGAGTTACAGAACATGGAATGCATGAGAATAGGGCAAGTGCAATAATATTATGAAATTCTATTTTTATCCTGTTTTCCAAATGGAAAACTGAAGCATAGGGAAAACAAATTTCCAGCACAGCTTATCAGTCAGCAGCCAAAGAAACCAAATTTTTGGATCATGTTTTGTGCAATCTGACAAAATTTACTTACAATATTAAGCAGACAAGACACGAAATGACAAATATTATATAGAAAGGACATTGAATGAGGCACCAGTAAGTAAGAAGCCTGGAGTTTTCACATAAACTCGGAGTAAATATACATTCTGAATGATGTCAGGTGTTCAACTCAAGAAGTCTTAACCTAATACTAAGTGTTGACTAATTCCTTGCCTGCTCATAACCATAAGCTCCAGTGGTGATGGTAATTTGAAAAACTGGAATTTTATTATGTCCTTATATTTGACTATCCTGCTTTTGATGAAGCTACATACATACATACATACACACAAATACATGCACACATACATGCATAGTTTTATTACTTTTAAAATTGTTTCTTTCTTTGCTGTTTTCCTCTTCCTCCCTGAGTATTTTCACGCACATATAGTGTAATGTGCATGTGATGGTTAGAGGATAACTTGTGGGTGCAAACCTGTTCTCAGGTCTTCAGGTTTGGTACCAGGATTCTTTACCCATAGAGTTGTCTCACCAGTCTTTTCAGTAATATATAAATTGAAAAAAGATAATTGGGTTTGCTGATGCCTGCTTATAACCCTACAATTTAGGAAGCAAAGGCCAGAGAAGGAGTAGTTCAGGTCCTCCTCAACTATGTAGTGAGTTCAAGGCCAGGCTAGGCTCAATCTCAAAAACAAATAAGTATATAAAGTTTAGAACAGGAAACAAACACAAGTTTTAATAGCCTGTTGGTATCATTGAGCCAAAATTAAAAAAAAGAAAATAGAAAAGATTATATTGAAGCCTCTATAAAAGTAAATCTGTCCTGGGCACTTAAGCTCATGACTATTTCCTCATAACTACTGAGATTTTGAAGGTTATAGACTCAGATTACATGTAGGATGAAGGGAAATATATACCATAGTAAGTTATTTTTCATAATGAGAATGATGAATGTGTGTGTGTGTGTGTGCGCGCGCGCGCGCACGTGCACACATAGGTGCATACACTAATATGCACACAACAACGTTCTAGCTGCTTTCATGGATTAATCCTCAGCTTGTAGCGACTTGATACAATGAAAGTTCATTTGCAGCTTCCATAAAATCTTATAAAAGTTACCCCAGCTCTTAGGAACACTCATTAGTCCTGTTTCTAAGGTCACTCTGGGCATTCAAATCTTTATTAAAAGGAGACTGGGGAATGGAGGATAAAGGAGGGTGTGTTATTTACTCTTTTTTTTGTCCCTGTGGCAAAATACTTGGTAAAGTTAACTTAAGGAAGTAAAGGTTGATTTTGGCTCACAGTTGGAGGGCACAGTGGGAAGGTGTGGTGACAGGAGTGTCAGGCAGCTCTTCTATGACGTCTACATTCAGGAACAGAGATGAATTTTGGTGCTTATCTCATGCTCTCATTTTTATTCAGTGTTACACCAAGCCCATGGAATACTTTCAGGGTGGGCATCCTCACCTTATAAACTCAACCTAGAAAAACTCTCTCAATCAAGTCTAGAAGTTTGTCTCCTAAGTGACTCTTGATCCTGACAAATTCATAGTTAATAGTAGTCATTGCAGAGGGTAATTTTATAGTCAAGAATCCAAGGTGACATGCCATTCACCTTGTTTGTCCCATGGACTTTATGACAACCTTGAAGTGTGAGGCTATGAATATCTTTGGGGAAGCTTCTATGTCATTGCATGAGTAAAACATTCACATCTTCATTTTAAGAGACAACACAAAATGTCTAACCAATATTTTATATTGTCAACTTTTACCCTTGGTATTTAACTCATTCTTCTCCTCTATGTCTGTCTGTCTGCATTTATGCACATATTTGTATGCCTGTGTAAAATAGAAACATATAGGCACCCAGTGTCTTCTTCAGTTGACCTCTCCTTTATTTTTTGAGATAGGGTCTCTCACTAAATTTTGAGCTCACTGACTTGGCTATGCTAGCTGGCCAGAAAATTAGAGTGATCCATCTCTGAATCACAAGTACAAAAATAGCATTCAGCTTTTACATTGTCTGCTGGACAGACAAGCTTAGGTCCTTTTGATTACATTGACTTTACTTCATGAGATATCTCTTCAGCCCCCACCATCTTTATGATCTTTGGTTTTTTTTCCTTCTGATTTATAGTGAGTTTATAATGAGTTTACTTTTGGGAGAGATGGCTCAGTGCTTAAAACACTAACTGTTCTTCGAGAGGTCCTGAGTTCAAAACCCAGCAACCACATAGTGGCTCACAACTATCTGTAATGAGGTCTGATGACCTCTTCTGGTATGTCTGTAGATAGCTGTAGTGTACTTATATATAATAAATGAATAAGTCTTAAAAAAGAGTTTACTTTTAATTTTGTGATTGCTAGTAGTACTTATTGTTTTAATTTCTTTTTGGTATATTGTATATTACATTATATGAATAATCTTGCCTATTGAAACAGGTCTTTATATTACTAATCCCTATTTCTTCTTTTGTTTCCTTTTGAGATTTTCTCTTCATGAACACAGTTCTTAATTTAATGATTACCTTCATTTACTCTGTTCTTTATCATTAGTATTTTATACACTGACTTTCACTGTATCAATTATATATTCCTTTGACAACTATAATTTTGTAATAATTATTATGATCACTGACACAGAATACAGTAATCCCTTCATGTTATTTTATTTAACATTCTTTTATTTTATGTTTATTCTTGATTTTCTTTATACCATATATTTTTTGAGTTTTTAAAATTCTGCAACAACAAAAAAGCTAACTCTATTGGTATCACACTGACTTTGTAGAAAGCTTAATGCTCTTCTAAATGAGGCTACCTAGCCTTTCATGTTTCATCTCTTCTGTTTTCAATATTCCAAAAAGTGCCATGTTGAGTGTTGATAGAAAACTGCCATCAGACAGTAAGTCATATGGTGCCTTAGCTAGAGTTCTAATATTCTAAAGATTTAAGAAAGGGTTGTGTGAAAGTCCCAGGGCAACCCAAAAAAAAATTGCTTTTCTTCTACTGTGTGGGTTCTAAGGACTGAAGTAAGATTCTTGGGTGATGTCAACTTTTGTATGTTGAGCCATTTCATTCGTAAGAACCGTTGTATATGTCCAACAGTACAGTTTAGATATCAAATGTCTTCTAAAGGCTGACATGTTTAGGGCTTGAACTCTGCGTTGAGCTTGACCTCACATGTACAGTTGTCATTGCTATTTCAATCTTAAACAATGATGCTAAAAGTTGCCTTCCAATCCTATGCTATACTACTTGGATTTTCAACCTCTAAAACTACCAGACAGAAAATATTTCCCTGTATAAAGTTAATTGTATTTGGGTGCTTTGTTATATTAATACAAACATGTGCATTTTGGTACATTTTATTTTGGGGGAGACAGAATTATTTCTGCTACATTGTGTCATATAGGTTCCTAAAAATCAGTGCAGTATAAGAAAATCTCATAATAAAGCCCATATGCCTCACAAGGAGTAGGTTTCTATATGAGTTTTCAAGCCTACTGGTTTATAGAGTAACTAAAACATTAAGCCTAAGAAATAAAATGTCTTGAATGAAGGTATCATGCATGGATAGACCACAGTGCTGCCAGTAGTCATAGGTTTTTAAACCAAACTCCACATGAGTTGTTTAACAATCACTCCTCAGAGGTTTATATAGCAAAACCCATTATTGCCATTGTTCTTGGTTTCCTACTAGAACTGGATGGTAAGACTGCACTGCTGAACATATCACACACTTTAGACACAGGCCATGGAGAAATAAAACCATCAGTGAACTGAACACTTTCTCCCTTCTGGCTAGTGTTCATAGTGTTTGACGGTCCTACGCATGCAAGCTATTGTGGGAGAATTCATCAACAGTATTATCTGACAGTGGCCCCTGCATTCTACAAGGCAGAAAGACCTACTAGGGAAGTATGACTACTGATACCACAGTGGCATAGCTATACTGGAGGTTACCAATCTCTGTCTGACTGGATCTATAGCCAAGTTTACAGGATAGAATGCATGCCAGGTACTGTAAATCTGTTCAAAATCTTATGGATGGTGAGGCTGCAGACCCTACAGAGAGATCTACTACTGATGTTTTAGTAAATGAGCATGTAATTTAATCTGCCTTATAAATATTTTGGTTTATATTCATACACTAGTACTGCTTTCAAAAGCTTCTTTTCTCAATGGGCCATAGTAGAGACTCATAAATAGGCAATGTGAGATGACTTTGTGACTGTTGTAAAACAAACAAACAAACAAACAAACAAAACAAACAAACAAAAACCCTATACAGGACATCTGTGCCTTCTTTCTAAGGTCTAGGAAACATGACAGATAGATGTTGGAAAGACTGTACGAGCAAGAAGATAGGGAACAGTTCCTTGGAATATTGTCTTCTGGACAGGATATATAGAACCATTGCATTGAATATATAGTATATAGTATATAATATATATATATATATATAGTATATATAGTAGCTGTGACCATTTGCACAGGAGCTGAATATACACAATAAGACATGTAAGAAGAGGGCTGGTTGAGAATAAGATCAGGGTCAGCAGGAGTGTGAGTGTAGACAAAATGGGGTATTGGGAGGCATGAAGTCAATGACACTCAATTGTATGGATGTAGGAAATTGTTGAAAATAAAAGTAATAACATAATAGAAGAAAACCCTACATTGCTTATGAACAAAATGGGATTAAATGCTTAGTCTTAAAAACATTTTAGTAGAATGTTATATATCTTAGGTGGTAAAAATCTAACTTCTGAAATCGATATGCTACTTTATCTTGTGAAAAACATAAGGTATGCTTGAGGCATCAGATATAAAAAGGTGGGGCTTGCGAATTAATGTGAAGTGGTTGGAGGCCCATGGTCTGAAATCAGAAAGCTTGAAATACACAATGTGGCCCAGACCCGGTGAGAGAGAGACCCAACCGCCTGGTCAGGTGGGCACTCCTGAGGCTGCAGAGCAGAAGAGACCACCAACACTGCTCACCCCTGCCCACATCCCTGGCCCAAGAGGAAACTGTATAAGGCCTCTGGGCTCCCGTGGGGGAGGGCCCAGGAGCGGCAGGACCCCTGCCTGAGACACCACCAGAACCTGAAAGAAACAGACCGGATAAACAGTTCTCTGCACCCAAATCCCGTGGGAGGGAGAGCTAAACCTTCAGAGAGGCAGACAAGCCTGGGAAACCAGAAGAGACTGCTCCCTGCACACACATCTCGGATGCCAGAGGAAAAAGCCAAAGACCATCTGGAACCCTAGTGCACTGAAGCTCCCGGAAGGGGCGGCACAGGTCTTCCTGGTTGCTGCCGCTGCAGAGAGCCTGTGGGCAGCACCCCACGAGCGAACTTGAGCCTCGGGACCACAGGTAAGACCAAATTTTCTGCTGCAAGAAAGCTGCCTGGTGAACTCAAGACACAGGCCCACAGGAACAGCTGAAGACCTGTAGAGAGGAAAAACTACATGCCCGAAAGCAGAACACTCTGTCCCCATAACTGACTGAAAGAGAGGAAAACAGGTCTACAGCACTCCTGACACACAGGCTTATAGGACAGTCTAGCCACTGTCAGAAATAGCAGAACAAAGCAACACTAGAGATAATCTGATGGCGAGAGGCAAGCGCAGGAACCCAAGCAACAGAAAACAAGACTACATGGCACCATTGGAGCCCAATTCTCCCATCAAAACAAACATGGAATATCCAAACACACCAGAAAAGCAAGATCTAGTTTCAAAATCATTTTTGATCATGATGCTGGAGGACTTCAAGAAAGACGTGAAGAACTCCCTTAGAGAACAAGTAGAAGCCTACAGAGAGGAATCGCAAAAATGCCTGAAAGAATCGCAAAAATCCCTGAAAGAATTCCAGGAAAACATAAATAAACAAGTAGAAGCCCATAGAGAGGAGACACAAAAATCCCTGAAAGAATTCCAGGAAAACACAATCAAACAGTTGAAGGAATTAAAAATGGAAATAGAAGCAATCAAGAAAGAACACATGGAAACAACCCTGGATATAGAAAACCAAAAGAAGAGACAAGGAGCTGTAGATACAAGCTTCACCAACAGAATACAAGAGATGGAAGAGAGAATCTCAGGAGCAGAAGATTCCATAGAAATCATTGACTCAACTGTCAAAGATAATGTAAAGCAGAAAAAGCTACTGGTCCAAAACATACAGGAAATCCAGGACTCAATGAGAAGATCAAACCTAAGGATAATAGGTATAGAAGAGAGTGAAGACTCCCAGCTCAAAGGACCAGTAAATATCTTCAACAAAATCATAGAAGAAAACTTCCCTAACCTAAAAAAAGAGATACCCATAGACATACAAGAAGCCTACAGAACTCCAAATAGATTGGACCAGAAAAGAAACACCTCCTGTCACATAATTGTCAAAACACCAAACGCACAAAATAAAGAAAGAATATTAAAAGCAGTAAGGGAAAAAGGTCAAGTAACATATAAAGGCAGACATATCAGAATCACACCAGACTTCTCGCCAGAAACTATGAGGCCAGAAGATCCTGGACTGATGTCATACAGACCCTAAGAGAACACAAATGCCAGCCCAGGTTACTGTATCCTGCAAAACTCTCAATTAACATTGATGGAGAAAACAAGATATTCCATGACAAAACCAAATTTACACAATATCTTTCCACAAATACAGCACTACAAAGGATAATAAATGGTAAAGCCCAACATAAGGAGGCAAGCTATACCCTAGAAGAAGCAAGAAACTAATCGTCTTGGCAACAAAACAAAGAGAATGAAAGCACACAAACATAACCTCACATCCAAATATGAATATAAAGGGAAACAATAATCACTATTCCTTAATATCTCTCAATATCAATGGCCTCAACTCCCCAATAAAAAGACATAGATTAACAAACTGGATACGCAACGAGGACCCTGCATTCTGCTGCCTACAGGAAACACACCTCAGAGACAAAGACAGACACTACCTCAGAGTGAAAGGCTGGAAAACAACTTTCCAAGCAAATGGTCAGAAGAAGCAAGCTGGAGTAGCCATTCTAATATCAAATAAAATCAATTTCCAACTAAAAGTCATCAAAAAAGATAAGGAAGGACACTTCATATTCATCAAAGGAAAAATCCACCAAGATGAACTCTCAATCCTAAATATCTATGCCCCAAATACAAGGGCACCTACATACGTAAAAGAAACCTTACTAAAGCTCAAAACACACATTGCACCTCACACAATAATAGTGGGAGATTTCAACACCCCACTCTCATCAATGGACAGATCATGGAAACAGAAATTAAACAGTGATGTCGACAGACTAAGAGAAGTCATGAGCCAAATGGACTTAACGGATATTTATAGAACATTCTATCCTAAAGCAAAAGGATATACCTTCTTCTCAGCTCCTCATGGTACTTT
This sequence comes from Rattus norvegicus, assembly GCF_021556685.1. Taxonomy (NCBI): domain Eukaryota; kingdom Metazoa; phylum Chordata; class Mammalia; order Rodentia; family Muridae; genus Rattus; species Rattus norvegicus. The sequence continues at coordinate 71,519,512 of NC_141537.1, read as the reverse complement.
CTCCAAAATTGACCATATAATTGGTCAAAAAACGGGCCTCAACAGGTACAGAAAGATAGAAATAATCCCATGCGTGCTATCGGACCACCACGGCCTAAAACTGGTCTTCAATAACAATAAGGGAAGAATGCCCACATATACGTGGAAATTGAACAATGCTCTACTCAATGATAACCTGGTCAAGGAAGAAATAAAGAAAGAAATTAAACCTTTTTAGAATTTAATGAAAATGAAGATACAACATACTCAAACCTATGGGACACAATGAAAGCTGTGCTAAGAGGAAAACTCATAGCGCTGAGTGCCTGCAGAAAGAAACAGGAAAGAGCATATGTCAGCAGCTTGACAGCACACCTAAAAGCTCTAGAACAAAAAGAAGCAAATACACCCAGGAGGAGTAGAAGGCAGGAAATAATCAAACTCAGAGCTGAAATCAACCAAGTAGAAACAAAAAGGACCATAGAAAGAATCGACAGAAGCAAAAGTTGGTTCTTTGAGAAAATCAACAAGATAGATAAACCCGTAGTCTGGACTAATGAGAGGACACAGAGAGTGCGTCCAAATTAACAAAATCAGAAATGAAAAGGGAGACATAACTACAGATTCAGAGGAAATTCAAAAAATCATCAGATCTTACTATAAAAACCTATATTCAACAAAATTTGAAAATCTTCAGGAAATGCACAATTTCCTAGACAGATACCAGGTACCGAAGTTAAATCAGGAACAGATAAACCAGTTAAACAACCCCATAACTCCTAAGGAAATAGAAGCAGTCATTAAAGGTCTCTCAACTAAAAAGAGCCCAGGTCCAGACAGGTTTAGTGCAGAATTCTATCAAACCTTCATAGAAGACCTCATACCAATATTATCCAAACTATTCCACAAAATTGAAACAGATGGAGCCCTACCGAATTCCTTCTACGAAGCCAAAATTACTCTTATACCTAAACCACACAAAGACACAACAAAGAAAGAGAACTTCAGACCAATTTCCCTTATGAATATCGACGCAAAAATACTCAATAAAATTCTGGCAAACCGAATTCAAGAGCACATCAAAACAATCATCCACCATGATCAAGTAGGCTTCATCCCAGGCATGCAGGGATGGTTTAATATACAGAAAACCATCAACGTGATCCATTATATAAACAAACTGAAAGAACAGAACCACATGATCATTTCATTAGATGCTGAGAAAGCATTTGACAAAATTCAACACCCCTTCATGATAAAAGTCCTGGAAAGAATAGGAATTCAAGGCCCATACCTAAACATAGTAAAAGCCATATACAGCAAACCAGTTGCTAACATTAAACTAAATGGAGAGAAACTTGAAGCAATCCCACTAAAATCAGGGACTAGACAAGGCTGCCCACTCTCTCCCTACTTATTCAATATAGTTCTTGAAGTTCTAGCCAGAGCAATCAGACAACAAAAGGAAATCAAGGGGATACAGATCGGAAAAGAAGAGGTCAAAATATCACTATTTGCAGATGACATGATAGTATATTTAAGTGATCCCAAAAGTTCCACCAGAGAACTACTAAAGCTGATAAACAACTTCAGCAAAGTGGCTGGGTATAAAATTAACTCAAATAAATCAGTTGCCTTCCTCTATACAAAAGAGAAACAAGCCGAGAAAGAAATTAGGGAAACGACACCCTTCATAATAGACCCAAATAATATAAAGTACCTCGGTGTGATTTTAACCAAGCAAGTAAAAGATCTGAACAATAAGAACTTCAAGACACTGAGGAAAGAAATTGAAGAAGACCTCAGAAGATGGAAAGATCTCCCATGCTCATGGATTGGCAGGATTAATATAGTAAAAATGGCCATTTTACCAAAAGCAATCTACAGATTCAATGCAATCCCCATCAAAATACCAATCCAATTCTTCAAAGAGTTAGACAGAACAATTTGCAAATTCATCTCGAATAACAAAAAACCCAGGATAGCTAAAGCTATCCTCAACAATAAAAGGACTTCAGGGGGAATCACTATCCCTGAACTCAAGCAGTATTACAGAGCAATAGTGATAAAAACTGCATGGTATTGGTACAGAGACAGACAGATAGACCAATGGAATAGAATTGAAGACCCAGAAAAGAACCCACACACCTATGGTCACTTGATTTTTGACAAAGGAGCCAAAACCATCCAATGGAAAAAAGATAGCATTTTCAGCAAATGGTGCTGGTTCAACTGGAGGGCAACATGTAGAAGAATGCAGATCGATCCATGCTTATCACCCTGTACAAAGCTTAAGTCCAAGTGGATCAAGGACCTCCACATCAAACCAGACATACTCAAACTAATAGAACAAAAACTAGGGAAGCATCTGGAACACATGGGCACTGGAAAAAATTTCCTGAACAAAACACCAATGGCTTATGCTCTAAGATCAAGAATCGACAAATGGGATCTGATAAAACTGCAAAGCTTCTGTAAGGCAAAGGACACTGTGGTTAGGACAAAACGGCAACCAACAGATTGGGAAAAGATCTTTACCAATCCTACAACAGATAGAGGCCTTATATCCAAAATATACAAAGAACTCAAGAAGTTAGACCGCAGGGAAACAAATAACCCTATTAAAAAATGGGGTTCAGAGCTAAACAAAGAATTCACAGCTGAGGAATGCCGAATGGCTGAGAAACACCTAAAGAAATGTTCAACATCTTTAGTCATAAGGGAAATGCAAATCAAAACAACCCTGAGATTTCACATCACACCAGTGAGAATGGCTAAGATCAAAAACTCAGGTGACAGCAGATGCTGGCGAGGATGTGGAGAAAGAGGAACACTCCTCCATTGTTGGTGGGATTGCAGACTGGTAAAACCATTCTGGAAATCAGTCTGGAGGTTCCTCAGAAAATTGGACATTGAACTGCCTGAGGATCCAGCTATTCCTCTCTTGGGCATATACCCAAAAGATGCCTCAACATATAAAAGAGACACGTGCTCCACTATGTTCATCGCAGCCTTATTTATAATAGCCAGAAAATGGAAAGAACCCAGATGCCCTTCAACAGAGGAATGGATACAGAAAATGTGGTACATCTACACAATGGAATATTACTCAGCTATCAAAAACAACGAGTTTATGAAATTCGTAGGCAAATGGTTGGAACTGGAAAATATCATCCTGAGTGAGCTAACCAAATCACAGAAAGACATACATGGTATGCACTCATTGATAAGTGGCTATTAGCCCAAATGCTTGAACTACCCTAGATCCCTAGAACAAACGAAACTCAAGACGGATGATCAAAATGTGAATGCTTCACTCCTTCTTTAAATGAGGAAAAAGAATACCCTTGGCAGGGAAGGGAGAGGCAAAGATTAAAACAGAGACTGAAGGAACACCCATTCAGAGCCTGCCCCACATGTGGCCCATACATGTACAGCCACCCAATTAGACAAGATGGATGAAGCAAAGAAGTGCAGACTGACAGGGCCGGATGTAGATCTCTCCTGAGAGACACAGCTAGAATACAGCAAATACAGAGGCGAATGCCAGCAGCAAACCACTGAACTGAGAATAGGTCCCCTATTGAAGGAATCAGAGAAAGAACTGGAAGAGCTTGAAGGGGCTCGAGACCCCAAAAGTACAACAATGCCAAGCAACCAGAGCTTCCAGGGACTAAGCCACTACCTCAAGACTATACATGGACTGACCCTGGACTCTGACCCCATAGGTAGCAATGAATATCCTAGTAAGAGCACCAGTGGAAGGGGAAGCCCTGTGTCCTGCTAAGACTGAACCCCCAGTGAACTAGTCTATGGGGGGAGGGCGGCAATGGGGGGAGGGTTGGGAGGGGAACACCCATAAGGAAGGGGAGGGGGGAGGGGGATGTTTGCCCGGAAACCGGGAAAGGGAATAACACTCGAAATGTATATAAGAAATACTCAAGTTAATAAAAAAAAAGAAATACACAATGTGTATTTCACATTGGTGACTCATTTTCTTAGGGTGGCTACAAATTTTCTTTAAAACCTTTTTATACTTGGGTATACTTTTGGGGGCTTTGTTTTGTTGGTTTTTTTGTTTTTCTTTCTGTTTTTATTAAAAATTTTGATGAAGACATGTATTAAAACCTCTTTTAGTTTGAACTAGATTATATATTTGGAAACTAACCCACTTTCCTCCATGAGAAAGTACAAAGGACTCTAGATTATTACTTCTTTTTGTGAGGATTGCTTCCAGGTCACCGTAAAAATCTTGGGAAAGGACACCAGATGAGGTAAAAAGCTTATTATTCAGGGTCAGTTAAGAGCCTGATACTAATAAATAGACAGGAATAATTACTACTTTGTTACATATGACTTAGACATCCATTTGTGGCACTAGTTTTCCAAATAGAACCTGCAGATTCTCATAGCCTCTAACCCCAGCTTCACTTGGCCGTGCTGCCAGATGTGAACACAAATCATCTGCTTTAGAGGATGGTCTTATCTAGCATCACCAGGAGGGGATCCCCTTGGTCATGTGGAGGCTTGATGACCCAGAGTAGGGCAATGCTACGGCACTGAGGCAAGAGTGGGTGGGTTGATGGGAGAGCTCCCTCATATAAGCAGGGGCAAGGGGGCGGGGATACGGGGTTTGCAGAGGGAAAACCAGGAAGGGAGATAGCATTTCAAATGTAAATAAATAAAATAACCAGCAAAAAGAAGAAAAAAAGGCATCTGCTTTACCAACCAGTACCACTGGCTTTCAAAGAAATAGATATTCAATATTATTGGCAGGTATGCATTGGTAAAAATACTATCCTACTGCCTAATACTTAAAAGAGAACATCACAATAGATTCTTCAGCACTTGGCTAAAGCTGTCCTGTGTGTGGATTTAACTGTAATCTGACATCCTGTAGTAATTTTTTTCTTGAATAAAACCACCACAGAAAACTAACGCTTATTACATAACATATTTGGTCCTGTTTATTTTATAAACTTAACTTACAATCTCAAAGGATTTAGAGGTTTTAATAAAAAAAATAAAAATCTCAAGAATACAATTAAGTTTAAGTAGTCCCCAGGGATTTGAATAAACCAAACTCTTTCCTAACTGTAAGGGAACACCTTGCCTTGGACTTAAAGTTTCTTTCCAAGGCACTGCCAAGGGAGATATAATGATGCCAGTTTCATGAGGACTGACATGTAGGTTAAAGTGTTTCCAATATTATTTAGTGGCAACTGACACAGCCTTTGCACTAACCATCTTGACAAAATGTTGTGTGTTTGTGTGTGTGTTTGTTGTTGTTTATTTTTGTTTTGGTTTTTGAGTTTTTTATTTTATTTTTGTTTTTTGGTTTGGGTTGTTTTTGGTTTGGGTTGTTTTTTCTTTGTTCTTGGTGGTTATGGGGTTACTTGCATACTGATTTAGTAGAAAGCTAATGCCTTTTGTAAAATCAACAAGTGAACAAACAAACAAGGTTTGTTTTCCAGCTTCAAGAGTTTCAATTCAGTACTCTCATCTTTTATAAAAACACCAGAAAGAAATTACTTTATCTTAAAAATCCGATGACATTATTAAAAAAAAGTCACAGACCCTAGGGAACTGAGAACTGCCACACCTAAATGTAAGCCTTGGTTTCAGTGCTTCCTCATTTTATAAAGCATCTCTATCAAGAAAGTGCTCACCTTTCTGCTGGGACAAACTGCTAGCTGGTCTGCTCCCTGGAAGAGGCTATATCTTCAGACATACCGGAGGATCTGCTACACTCAGCATTTGGTGAGAGCTATCCCCTAAGTCCCCCAGCTGGGGCCCCATGGACCAGGGGACCCACCACTTCCCCAAAACCCCCACCTGATGAATACCAATCCCCTTCTGTCTGTTTCTTTCTGCTGGGACAGACTGCTAGTAAGTCTGCTCTCAGCAAAAGGCCATATCCTCAGACATTCCAGAGGACCCAGTGCACTCAGAACATTTGACATCAAATCCTGAAGCATACCAAAAGAACCACTTTGCTCAAAACATTTGATACCACATACTAAGACATCCCAGGAGATCTGCTGCACCCAGGGCATCTGGCACTACAACTAGAGACATCCCAGGAGATCCACTGCACCAAGGACACCACAGCTTAAAGGCATCCCAGGAGTTCCTCTGTACATAGGGCAACAGGGCAATTGACACCACAGTCTGAAGACCTCTGAGGGGCTCTGAAGCATTCAGGGCCACTGACCCAAAAGACTGAAAGCCTCTCTGGAGTATGGCTACACAAAAGGAAACAGAAATTATAGTCCATTGATCTCCTGTCTCCCCTCCCCCGGAGAACAGCTTCTCACAGGACAACAGGGTGACTGATCCTCTGAAGACCGAACAGTCTGAAGGCTTCCCAGGAGATCTACTGCAGCCAGGGCAACAAATCAGCAGCTTCTATGCCTCTCTGAATACCCTCCAGTTGGAAGGCCCCACAGGAGGTCTGCTACAGCCAGGGCCACAGGACTAACAGGAGACCTACTACAACCCAGAGACAAAAGAGGCAGACCCCAGACAGAGTGACCCAGACCAGCAAACACTAGCAACAACCACATGGCTATAGACAAGCACAAGACCATAAGCAACAGAAGTTAATAAATATGGGCATCATCAGATCCCAATTCTCCCACCACAGCAAACCCCTGCATACAGCAACATACCTGAAAATCAGGAAGCTGACCTAAAATTCTATCTCATGAAGATAATAGAGTTCTGTAAGGAGGATATAAATAACTCAATGAAAGAAATACAGGAAAGCACAGTAAACAGGTAGAGGCCCTTAAAAGGGAAACAAATTAATTCCTTAAAGAAATACAGGAAAACACAATCAAACAAGTGAAAGAATTGCATAGGCGGTCCCAGACAAAAGTGGAAATAGAAACAATAAAGAAAACACAAACCTGGAAGCAAACCAGGACATGGGAAACCTAGGAAAGAGGTCAGGAATTATAGATGTAAGTATCACCAACAGAATAAAAGTGATAGGAGACAGAATCTCAGTTACAGAAGATATGGTAGAAGAGAGTGACACGTGATCAAAGAAAATTCAAAACATAAAAACTCCTAACACAAAACATCCAGGAAATTCAGGACACAATGAAACGACCAAATCTAAGAATAATTGGAATAGAGGAAAATGAAGATTCCCAGCTCAAAGAACCTGAAAATGTCTTCAACAAAATCACAGAAAAAAACTTTCCTAACCTAAAGAAAGAGATGGCCATAATGATACAAGAAGCCTACAGAACACCAAAAAATGGGACCAGAAGAGAAAATCTTTTTGTCACATAATAATCAAAACACTAAATGCACAGGACAAAGAAATTTTAAAAGAAGCAAGGGGAAAAGGCCAAGTAACATACAGAGGCAGATTTATCAGAATTATACAAGACTTCTCAACAGAGACTATGAAAACAAGGAGATCCTGGTCAGAGGTCATGCAGGCTTGAAGAGAACACAGCCCACGTTACTATACCCTGCAGAACTCTCAATGAACATAAATGGAGAAACCAAAATATTGTAGGAAAAAAAACAAATTCAAAATATTGTAGGAAAAAAAACCAAATTCAAACAGAATCTATCTACCAATCTAGCCCCACAGAGGATCCTAGAAGGAAAACTCCAATACTAGGAAGTTACCTCTGCCAAAGAAAAGACAAGATATTAAGCATCTCACAACAAAGCCAAAAGGAGAGGCCACAAGCACATAAAGTTACCTACAAAAGCAAATATAACAGGAACCAACAATCATCCATCTTTAATATCTCTCAATATTCATGGACTCATGAACCAAATGGACTTAACAGATATTTATAGAACATTCTATCCTAAAGCAAAAGGATATACATTCTTCTCAGCTCCTCATGGTACTTTCTCCAAAATTGACCATATAACTGGTCAAAAAACGGGCCTCAACAGGTACAGAAAGATAGAAATAATCCCATGCTTGCTATCAGACCACCACAGCCTAAAGCTGGTTTTCAATAACAATAAAGGTTGCTTTGATTTGCATTTCCGTTATGACTAAGGATGTTCAACATTTCTTTAGGTTTTTCTCAGCCATTCTGCATTCCTCAGCTTTGAATTCTTTGTTTAGCTCTGAACCCCATTTTTTTCTCCCCATATTTCTTTTTTTTATTAACTTGAGTATTTCTTATATACATTTCGAGTGTTATTCCCTTTCCCAGTATCCGGGCAAACATCCCCCTCCCCCTCCCCTTCCTTATGGGTGTTCCCCTCCCAACCCTCCCCCCATTGCCGCCCTCCCCCCACCAGTCTAGTTCACTGGGGATTCAGTCTTAGCAGGACACAGGGCTTCCCCTTCCACTGGTGCTCTTACTAGGATATTCATTGCTACCTATGAGGTCAGAGTCCAGGGTCAGTCCATGTATAGTCTTTAGGTAGTGGCTTAGTCCCTGGAAGCTCTGGTTGCTTGGCATTGTTGTACATATGGGGTCTCGAGCCCCTTCAAGCTCTTCCAGTTCTTTCTCTGATTCCTTCAACGGGGGTCCTATTCTCAGTTCAGTGGTTTGCTGCTGGCATTCGCCTCTGTATTTGCTGTATTCTGGCTGTGTCTCTCAGGAGCAATCTACATCCGGCTCCTGTCGGTCTGCACTTCTTTGCTTCATCCATCTTGTCTATTTGGGTGGCTGTATATGTATGGGCCACATGTGGGGCAGGCTCTGAATGGGTGTTCCTTCAGTCTCTGTTTTAATCTTTGCCTCTCTCTTCCCTGCCAAGGGTATTCTTGCTGAACCCCATTTTTAATACAGTTATTTATCTCCCTGCAGTCTAACTTCTTGAGTTCTTTGTATATTTTGGATATAAGGCCTCGATCTGTTGTAGGATTGGTAAAGATCTTTTCCCAATCTGTTGGTTGCCATTTTGTCCTAACAACAGTGTTCTTTCCTTTCACAACTTTGGCAGTTTTATGAGATCCCATTTATCGATTCTTGATCTTAGAGCATAAGCCATTGGTGTTTTGTTCAGGAAATTTTCTCCAGTTCCCATGTGTTCGTGATTCTTCCCCACTTTTTCTTCTTTAACTTGAATGTATCTGGTTGATGTGGAGGTCCTTGATCCACTTGGACTTAAGCTTTGTACAGGGTGATAAGAGTGGATTGATCTGCAATCTTCTACATGGTGACCTCCAGTTGACCAACACCATATAGCTGAAAATGCTATCCTTTTTCCATTGGATGGTTTTGGCTCCTTTGTGAAAAATCAAGTGCCCATAGGTGTGTGGGTTCATTTCTGGATCTTCAATTCTATTCCACTGGTCTATCTGTCTGTCTCTGTACGAAAAGCATGCAGTTTTTAATCACTATTGCTCTGTAATACTGCTTGAGTTCAGGGATAGTGATTCCTCCTGAAGTCCTTTTACTGTTGGGGACAGTTTTCGATATCCTGGGTTCCTTTGTTATTCCAGATGAATTTGGAAATTGTTCTACCTAACTCTCTGAAAAATTGGATTGGTATTTTGATGGGGATTGCATTGAATCTGTAGATCGATTTTGGTAAAATGGCCATTTTTACTATAATAATTCTGCCAATACATGAGCATGGGAGATCTTTCCATCTTCTGAGATCTTCTTCAGTTTCTTTCTTCAGAGGCTTGAAGTTCTTATCATACAGAGCTTTCACTTGCTTGGTAAAAGTCACACAGTTATTTTATATTAATTGAGACTATTATGAAGGGTGTTGTTTCCCTAATTTCTTTCTTGGTTTGTTTCTCTTTTCTGTAGAGGAAGGCTACTGATTTATTTGAGTTAATTTTATTCCCAGCCACTTTGCTGAAGGTGTTTATCAGCTTTAGTAGTTCTCTGGTGGAACTTTTGGGGTCACTTAAATATACTATCATATCATCTGCAAACAGTGATATTTTGACTTCTTCTTTTACAATCTGTATCCCCTTGATTTCCTTTTGTTGTCTGATTGCTCTGGCTAGAACTTCAAGAACTATATTGAATAAGTAGGGAGAGAGTGGGCAGCCTTGTTTAGTCCCTGATTTTAGTGGGATTGCTTCAAGTTTCTCTCCATTTAGTTTAATGTTAGCAACTGGTTTGCTGTATATGGCTTTTACTATGTTTAGGTATGGGCCTTGAATTCCTATTCTGTCCAGTGCTTTTATAATGAAGGGGTGTTGAATTTTGTCAAATGCTTTCTCAGCATCTAATGAAATGATCATGTGGTTTTGTTCTTTCAGTTTGTTTATATAATGGATCACATTGATGGTTTTCCGTATATTAAACCATCCCTGCATGCCTGGGATGAAGCCTACTTGATCATGGTGGATGATTGTTTTGATGTGCTCTTGGATTCTGTATGCCAGAATTTTATTGAGTATTTTAGCATCGATATTCATAAAGGAAATTGGTCTGAAGTTCTCTTTCTTTGTTGGGTCTTTGTGTGGTTTAGATATCAGAGTAATTATGGATTCATAGAAAGAATTTGGTAGCACTCCAACTGTTTCAATTTTGTGGAATAGTTTGATTAGTAGTGGTATGAGGTCTTCTCTGAAGGTCTAATAGAATTCTGCACTGAACCCATCTGGACCTGGGCTCTTTTTGGTTAGGAGACCTTTAGTGACTGCTTCTAAATCTTTAGGAGTTACGGGGTTGTTTAAATGGTTTCTGTTCCTGATTTAACTTCGGTACCTGGTATCTGTCTAGGAAATTGTCCATTTCCTGCAGATTTTCAAGTATTGTTGAATATAGGCTTTTGTAGTAAGATCTGATGATTTTTTGAATTTCCTCTGAATCTGTACTTCTGTCTCCCTTTTCATTTCTGATTTTGTTAATTTGGACACACTCTCTGTGTCCTCTCGTTAGTCTGCCTAAAGGTTTATCTGTCCTGTTGATTTTCTCAAAGAACCAACTTTTGGTTCTGTTGCTTCTTTCTATGGTCCTTTTTGTTTCTACTTGGTTGATTTCAGCTCTGAGTTTGATTATTTCCTGCCTTCTACTCCTCCTGGGTGTATTTGCTTCTTTTTGTTCTAGAGCTTTTAGGTGTGCTGTCAAGCTGCTGACATATGCTCTTTCCTGTTTCTTTCTGCTGGCACTCAGAGCTATGAGTTTTCCTCCTCGCACAGCTTTCATTGTGTCCCACAAGTTTGAGTATGTTGTACCTTCATTTTCATTAAATTCTAAGAAGTCTTTAATTTCTTTCTTTATTTCTTCCTTGACCAGGTTATCATTGAGTAGAGCACTTTTCAACTTCCATGCATATGTGGGCGTTCTTCCCTTATTGTTGTTGAAGCCCAGCTTTAACCTGGTGTGGTCTGATAGGACGCATGGGATTATTTCTATCTTTCTGTATCTATTGAGGCCTGTTTTATGAACAACTATATGGTCAATTTTGGAGAAATTACCATGAAGTGGTGAGAAGAATGTATATCCTTTTGCTTTAGGATAGAATGTTCTATAAATATCTGTTAAGTCCATTTGGTTCATGACTTCTCTTAGTCTTTCTATGTCTCCATTCAATCTGTTTCCATGATCTATCCTTTGATGAGAGTGGGGTGTTGAAATCTCCTACTATTATTGTGTGAGGTGCAATGTGTGCTTTGAGCTTTAGTAAGGTTTCTTTTATGTATGTAGGTTCCCTTGTGTTTGGCGCATAGATATTTTGGATTGACAGTTCATCTCGGAGGATTTTTCCTTTGACGAATATGAAGTGTCCTTTCTTATCTTTTTTGATGACTTTTGGTTGAAAATCGATTTTATTCGATATTATAATGGCTATTCCAGCTTGCTTCTTCAGACCATTTGCTTGGAAAGTTGTTTTCCAGCCTTTCACTCTGAGGTAGTGTCTGTCTTTGTCTCTGAGGTGTGTTTCTGGTAGGTAGCAGAATGCAGGGTCCTCATTGTGTATTCAGTTTGTTAATCCATTTCTTTTTATTGGGGAGTTGAGTCCATTGACGTTGAGAGATATTAAGGAATAGTGGTTGTTGCTTCCTGTTATATTCGTAGTTGGATGTGGGATTATGTTTGTGTGCTTTCCTTCTCTTTGTTTTGTTGCCAAGACAATTAGTTTCTTGCGTTTTCTAGGGTGTAGCTTGTCTCCTTACATTGGGCTTTACCATTTATTATCCTTTGTAGCGCTGGATTTGTAGAAAGATATTGTGTAAATTTGGTTTTGTCATGGAATATCTTGGTGTCTCCATCTATGTTAGTTGAGAGTTTTGCTGGATACAGTAACCTGGACTGGCATTTGTGTTCTCTTAGGGTCTGTATGACATCTGCCTAGGATCTACTGGCTTTCATAGTCTCTGGTAAGAAGTCTGGTGTGATTCTGACAGATCTGCCTTTATATGTTACTTGACCTTTTTCTCTTACTGCTTTTAATATTCTTTCTTTGTTTTGTGCATTTGGTGTTTTGACTATTATGTGACAGGAGGAGTTTCTTTTCTTGTCTAGTCTATTTGGAATTCTGTAGGCTTCTTTTATGTTTATGGGCATCTCTTTCTTTAGGTTAGGGAAGTTTTCTTGTATGATTTTGTTGAAGATATTTACTGGTCCTTTGAGTTGGGAGTTTTCACTCTCTTCTATACCTATTATCCTTAGGTTTGATCTTCTCATTTTGTACTGGATTTCCTGTATGTTTTGGACCAGTAGCCTTTTCTGTTTTACATTATCTTTGACTGTTGTGTCAATGATTTCTTTGGAATCTTCTGCTCTTGAGATTCTCTCTTCTATCTCTTGTATTCTGTTGGTGATGCTTGTATCTATAGCTCCTTTCTCTTCCTTTGGTTTTCTATATCCAGGGTTGTCTCCCTTTGTGCTCTCTTTATTGCTTCTATTTCCATTTTCAATTCCTTCAGCTGTTTGGTTGTGTTTTCCTGTAATGCTTTTAGGGCTTTTTTTGTTGCCTCTCTGAGGGCTTCTAATTGTTTACTTGTGTTTTTTCACATTTCTCTTAGGCAGTTCTTTATGTCTTTCTTAAAGTCCTCCATCATCATGATCAAATGTGATTTTAAATCTAGATCTTGCTTTGCTGGTGTGTTTGGATATTCAGTGTTTGCTTTGGTGGGAGAATTGGGCTCTGATGATGCCATGTAGTCTTGGTTTCTGTTGCCTGATTTCCTGTGCTTGCCCCTCGCCATCACGTTGTCTCTGGTGTTACCTTGTTCTGCTATTTCTGACAGTAGCTAGACTGTCCTGTAGGCCTGTGTGTCTGGAGTGCTGTAGACCTGTTTTCCTGTTTTCTTTCAGCCAGTTATGGGAACAGAGTGTTCTGCTCTCAGGCGTGTAGTCTTTCCTGTCTACTGGTTTTCAGCTGTTCCTGTGGGCGTGTGTCCTGAGTCCACCAGGCAGGTCACTTGGAGCAGAAAAGTTGTTCTTACCTGTGGTCCTTGGGCTGAAGTTGCTCCTGGGGGGCTGCTTTTGAGCTCTCCATGAGGGTGGCAACCAGGAGGGCCTGCCCCGCCTTTTCCCAGGGTCACATGCACCAGAGTCCCAGATGGCATTAGGTGTATTCGTCTGGAGTCAGGAATGAGGGCAGAGTGTAGTCTCCTCTGGCTTCCCAGGCATGTCTGCCCCTTGAAGGTTTAGCTTTCTCTCTTAAGATATTTGGGTGCAGGGAGCTATTGACCGGGTCCCTTCAGGTCCGGGTGGTGTCTGGACCGCAGGGGACCTGCCACTTGAGTGCCCCTATCTTCCTGTTCCCAGAGGCCCTATACAATTTCCTTTTGGGCCTGGGATGTGGTCAGGGGTGGGCAGTATTGGTTGTCTCGCCTGCTCTGCAGTCTCAGGAGTGCCTACATGTCGGGGCGGTGAGCTCTCTCTCCCATCAGGTTTGGGAGCAGGGTGTTATAGGCCTGGATCAGTGAAGTTCGGACTCCAGTTAAAAATTGGAAGTGTCAGGTCCCAGAGGAATTTTGCCTCTGTGTGTCCTGAGTCCACCAGGCAGTTCACTTGGAGTAGAAAATTTGGTCTTACCTGTGGTCCCATGGCTGAAGCTGCTCCTGGGGGCTGCTTTTGAGCTCTCCTTGAGGGCAGCAACCAGGAGGGCCTGCCGTGCCTTTTCCCAGGGCTCCAGTGCACCAAGGTCCCAGATGGTGTTAGGTGTTTTCCTCTGGAGTCAGAAATGTGGGCAGAGTGTAGTCTCTTCTGGCTTCCCTGGAGTGGCCCCTCTGAAGATTTAGCTCTCCCTCCCATGGGATTTTGTTGCAGGGAGCTGTTGACCAGGTCCCTTCAGGTCTGGGCGGTGTCTGGACTGCAGGGAACAAAACAGTTCTTAATAATAAAAGAACAGCTGGGGGAATTACCATCCCTGACCTCAAGCTCTACTACAGAGCAATAGTGATTAAAAAACTGCATGATATTGGTACAGAGACAGCCAGGTTGATCAATGGAATAGAATTGAAGACCCATAAATAAAACCACAGACTTACACACACTTGATCTTCGACAAGGGATCCAAAAATATACAATGGATGAAAGAAAACATCTTCAATAAATGGTGCTGGTATAACTGTCTGTCTGTATGTAGAAAGATGAAAATAGAACCATATTTGTCACCATGCACAAAGCTCAAGTCCAAGTATACCAAGGATGTCAACATTAAACCAGATACACTGAATCTAATAGAAGAGAAAGAGGAATAGAGCTTTGAACTCATTGGCACATGCAGAAATTTCCTAAACAAAACTTCAATGGCTCATGCTCTAAGATCAAGAATTCATAAATGAGACCTCATGAAACTGGAAAGCTTCTGTAAGACAAAGGACATAGTCAATAAGGCAAATAAGCATCCTACACAATGGTAAAAGATCATCACTAACCGCACATCTGATAGATGGCTAATATCCACAATATATAAAGAATTCAAGAAGCTTACCACCAAAAAAACCAAATAACCCAATCAAAAAATGAGGTATAGAACTAAACTGTGAATTCACAATAGAGGAATCTTGAATGACTGGGAAGCACCTAAAGAAATGTTCAAAGTTCTTAGTTACCAGAAAAATGCAAACCAAAATGACCCTGAGATTCCACCTTACACCAGTTAGAATGGCTAAGATCAAAATCTCAGGTGACAACACATGCTGAAGATGTGGAGAAAGAGGAACACTCCTCCATTGCTGGTGGGATTGCAAACTGGTGCAACCACTATAGAAATCAATTTGGAGATTCCTCAGAAAATTGGAAATAGACCTACCTAAAGATCCAAAAATACTACTCTTGGGAGTATACCCCAAAATGCCGCACCATGCCACAGGAGCACATACTCCACTAAGTTCATAGGGGCCATATTTACAATAGCCAGAAGATGGAAAGAGCCCAGAAGTCCCATGACAGAAGAAAGGATACAGAAAATGTGGTTAATTTACACAATAGAATACTACTCAGTTATTAAGAATGAGGACATAAGAACATCCTGAGATTTGCAGGCAAATATGGATGGAACTAGAAAATGTCATCCTGAGTAAGGTAACTCAGACCCAAAAGGACATGCATGGTATGTTCTCACTAATAAGTGGATATTAGCCAAAAAAAGTACAGAATACCCAAGGTACAGTCCACAGAACTCAAAAAGATCAACTAGCTTAAGGGCTCAAGTGAGGATGCCTCAGTTCTACTTGGAAGGGAGAAGAAAGCAACCACAGGAGGGAGGGAGGGAGGGAGGGAGGGAGGGAGGGAGGGAGGGAGGGAGGGAGGGAGGAACGGAGGGAGGTAGAGGGAAGAAAAGGAGATGGAGGTGTGGAAGAGAAGAACATGATTTGGTATTGGGTGGGGGAAAAGGACTGAAGCCCTGAGGGCCAGCAGAAAGAATGAAAACAGGTGACCTCAGTAGGAAGGAGGTTGGGAGGACCCTCTAGAATGTACCTGAGACCTGGGAAGTGTGAGACTCTCAGAGGTTGGGGGCGTGGGGCAGGGGTTTAGATGAAAAGCTCTTCAGTGTGGAGAGGGAACTTATTGAATCCACCTCCAGGAGAAAGACAGGGCATCAAGTGAATGATGGGGTTGCTGTCTCACAGTTAAAGCTTTGACCCATAATCCTTTCTGTGTGAAAGAAATGCAGAGATGGATTGAGAAGAGCCTGAGGAAAAGAAGGTCCAGTGACAGGTCCAAAGTAGGTTCCAGCTCTATGGGAGGCCCCAAGACCTGACACCATTACTGAAGCTATGGGGTGTTCAAAAAAATGGACCTATCATTACTGCTGCTCGCCAAAAGACCCACCAAGCAGCTGGAAGAGTCAGAGGCAGATATGTACACCCAACCAAAGAACAGAAACTGCTGACCCCTCTGGTTGAATTAGGGAAAAGCTGGAAGAAGCTAAGAAGGTAACCATGTGATCTCTCAGACACTGGGTCACCAACTAGGCAGCATACACCAGCTGGGATGAGTTCTCCAACACATATACAGCAGAGGACTTCCAGGTCTGGCTTCAGTCAGAGAAGATGCACCTAATCCTTAAGAGACTGGAAACCCAAAGAAGTTTAGAGATCTGGTGGAATGGATGGGGACATCCTTGTGGAGATTGGGTGGGACAGTGCTGGGGCCAGGGACGAGGTATGGGATGTGGAACCCTTGGGAGGTTGCCAGGAGGGGAATAAAATCTGGAGTGTAAAAATAAATAAATGAATAAATAAATAAATAAATGGAAGGAAGGAAGAAAGAAGGAAAGAAGGAAAGAAAGAAAGAAAGAAAGAAAGAAAGAAAGAAAGAAAGAAAGAAAGAAAGCTCATCCTCCCCTTCCCACCACAATTTTTGATGCTTGTTTATGATTAAACTCTGGTTACAAAAACAAAAAACCAAACCAAAACAAAAAGCACAATTGCTGGATGCCCATAAACTTTTATGGGACCAAACCAAGCTTTCTGTTGTTTTCTCCCACTCTCTTTCTAAAGAGTCAACGCTGATCACTGCATTTGAAATAATCGTGACCTCAAGTCAAGATCCTGCATTTAAAAATGAAAACAATAAAATGTATTTATGTGGATATTATATTTTTATATACGTTGAAAAACACACACAAAGAATAGTGAACAGATTTTATATTTCAAACAAGACCATGTGTGCTAAAGGCATCATTTGCAGAGGATGTCCTTGGACTGGTCTTCACGAATGGACCCAGTGCTGGACTAGCAGGCACTTTCTGCTAAACATAGAAGTTTCAGGATAACAAAAGACATATCTTGCTTTCTACCTCCAAGGGCTGTAGAGAGCAGCACGGCGAAACAAAGATGGAGCCAACATCCAGCCTTGTCTGGATGTCGACAACTTATTGTGCATGTGCAGGCTTGTCCCCTTGCTAGGGCTCCCTCTAGTGGTGAACAGCGGTACTGCACATGTGCGGTTTATGCACCAGGTGTCAGTTGACCGTTAATATGCTAATGAGGGGCGGTACCATGCTAATGGGGTGATTCATTCTCCGCCAATCCCTGGAGGACAAGTAGTGGGGTGATAGTGGGGTGATCCATGCCCCACCAATCCCTGAGAGATAATTAGCATACTGTTGTGTATATAAGGCGAGCGACTTTGCTGCTCTGGGTCCCTGTTCAAGAGAGCTGTAACACTAAGAGAGCTGTAACACTAAGAAGAGCTGTAACACAGTAAAGGCTTGTTTGCAGAAGAATCCTGTTGCCGCGCGTCGTTCTTACTGGCGGGACATTAGGCGCGCGACAAGTGGTGCCGAAACCTGGAAACCAACATCACCAGTGCTGAGGGGACCCTTCAGTGTGCTGAAGAGGATTCAGAACTACGAGAAGGTAAATTAAAAGGTAAGCTTCGAGAGGCATGCCCCTTTTTGGAAGAGAGCATGTCAGAAACGGAGCAGAGTGAGAAATTAGGCTTCCGAGAGGCATGCCCCTTTTTGGATTTAAGAGAGCATGTCAGAAGCGGAGTGAGAAATTAGGAGTGCGCAAAAAGAAAAAGGTTACTAAAACAAAAGTGAAAGAGATACAAAAGGCGGAAGAAACGCCACTGGAGGAAAAAATAGGCGTACCCCGGAGGACGAAGTACAAGTCATCCGGAGAGGATACTTTGTATCCATTAGAAGAATTAGAAGCCTTAGAACTGGCTGGCAGTGACTCTGAGCAAGAGTTGTCAGAGTCGGAGGAGGAGGAATTAAAGGAAGAGGCATCCAGATATGAGGAAGAAAGATATGGGCCTAGGTGGAGAGCCACTGTGAAGAAACCGAAAGTTATGGATCCTATGTGGGCAAGGCTGGTAATTTTGTTTCTTTTTTTCTTTGTGTGGGATAGAGAAGCCACAGACAACAAGCTTAAGCCCGGACCAAAACCTCTTTGGCGAATGGTCCCTGCCTGCTTAGAGGATAAACGATGTGAGGAAGCTGTTAGGACAGGTCAGAGGGTCCTTGCAGAGCAACAAGAAAGTATGTCAGAGGGAGAAAAGGTCTCGAAAGAAAAAAATAAAAGAAAAGGAGATAAAAGGAACAGAGAGAAGGCAGAGATAAAAAATGGGGTCAGTGCAGCTTTTGTTGTGGCTCAAGTTGAGGCTATTGCTAGGTATATGATTAGGCTCTGGAAACCTCACAGAGTCATACTGATCAGATTTGATAGAGGTAGACTGCCTGAAAATTTATTCAGGAGAATCAAACAAAAAGATAAACTTGAGGGTGCCTACTTGGATTCCTGGTCTCAAGGAGATTTAGCAAGTGACAAGGTGCTTCTCTTAAAAAAGCAGTTTCAATCGGCCCTTGGAGCCTTGCACCTGTAGCTAAGATATGTGTAGCCACTTCAATTTTGTTTTCTGATTGGTTTTAAATGTATAAATATTCTCTACATGCCTTGGTTATGGACTATTGGCTTTTAAGTTATTGGATATGGTTTAAAAAATGTAACATTGATAACAGAAAGTTGACATAAAACTGGTATAATTTAAAATATGCTCATGTTTCTGTTGATACCTGTTCCGGTATTATACACGCCACTCTGATGACTGGTGAAAAGGCTCATAATGCCATTAGCCATTGCTTAGAGGCGTGGGCAGCCTGGGGAAAGCCTGATAGTCTCAAGACAGACAACGGGCCTGCCTACACTGCAAAGTCCTTTCAGGCATTTTGCCAGACAATGCAGGTCAAACATACTACAGGATTGCCATAGGAATTGTGGAAAGGGTACATCGTACCTTAAAAGAGCTTATACAAAAACAAAAAGAGGGAATTGCCAGTAGCCAAACACCAAAAGAACAACTTTCTTTAGCTCTTTTTACTCTAAATTTCTTAATTTTGGATGCGCATGGCCGCTCTGCTGCGGATTGCCATGCTGCTACTACACCTATAACTGATGCAGAAGTAAAGTGGAAGGATGTCTTAACTGATAAATGGCGTGGCCCAGATCCCGTGATTTCGAGATCTAGGGGAGCTGTTTGTGTTTTTCCGCAGAATCAAGAAAATCCAATTTGGGTACCTGAGTGTTTGACTCGAAAATTGCCTTCTGCTCTTCCTGAAGATGAGACTATGAACCCTACTATTACTACTGGGAATGGTAATACAGGTTAATTCGCTCACCCTGTGGGCTATTGCCAGATCCTGGCCAGTACCCATGCCAGTTCATAGCAATTCTACTGTTTTGAGAATAAGACTGACAAGCATAATCTCTGGCCTTGGTTTCAATGGGTGCTGTCCAATGAGCAAGGGGCATATACATCCCTGACCCCCTTTGCTAGGTTGATGGGTGAGAACTTCGTGCTGTATAATGTTTCAGCTACCAGAAAAAATGATACCAGGTTGACCAATATTCAATATAATAACCTCTTGGCAAATAATACTGCCACTAGTACTTCAGTATGTGTTAGATCACCTTTTTTCTTTCTGATAAGCACTAATGTAAACAGTGGTGCTTTAAATTGTGATAGCTCTGATGTAGTCTGCTATTTAGCTGAATGCTGGGATGGCACCAATGACACCGCAGTGATGGTTAAGATTCCCTCCTTTGTGCCAATCCCAGTGGAGGCAAACCCAGATAGCTTTCCTATTCTTAATTTGCTGAAGAGATTTTGGAATTACGGCAGCCATAATTTCAGCCATTGTGCTGTCTGCTGCTGCAGCTACCACAGCTACAATTACTATGACCAATCAAATACAGACGGCTGAGACTGTCAATCAGATTGTAGAAAGAACTGCAGTGGCACTAGAGATACAAGAAGAATTTAATACCCATTTGGCATCTGGCCTTCTATTAGCCAATCAAAGGATAGATTTAGTTCAAGAACAAATTGAAGCACTGTATCATATGACACAGCTGTCTTGTGTTTCCTCCCTTAGAGGTTTATGCATTATTCCTTTGCGAGCTAACTTTTCTCAGCATTTTCAACAGAGCAAAGAAATCTCAAATTATCTGAAAGGAAACTGGTCCATGAAAGCAGAGCAACTATCAAGACAATTGCTGATGCGGATTGCTGTCCTCAACAGCACTAGGTTGGACCCCATCACAGTTGAAGAATTGACCTCACGGATTACCAATGCTTTCTCCTTTTTTAAGGAGTGGGCGGGCATGTTTGCCTGGGGAGTTATTGTCCTCCTGGCATGCGGAGTATGTCTCTGGCTTATTGGCCGTTTAAAAAGGGAACATGCCAGACACAAAGTGGTTGTTTACCAGGCTATGACTGCTACTGATGATGGTGCTTCTCCTAATATATGGCTGGCCTCTTTGAAAGATCAAGAGTTCGCCCTAGATCGTTTTTGTCACAGTCATGTGGAGTCATTGTATCCAGGAACGGGCAACTTTCCTCGAGCTCGGACCAACCCAAGACACGGGGCCCGGTGGCAATAGGGTAACTCTATGACGGGTAAGGCCAAGTTTGGATGAGAACGACCTAAGACAGTAGCAATGACAAGATTGACGTGACACCCAGATCTATACCAGTCATTTTATTAAACAAAAAGGGGGGAGATGTAGAGAGCGGCACGGCGAAACAAAGATGGCGCCAACATCCAGCCTTGTCTGGATGTCGACAACTTATTGTGCATGTGCAGGCTTGTCCCCTTGCTAGGGCTCCCTCTAGTGGTGAACAGCGGTACTGCACATGTGCGGTTTATGCACCAGGTGTCAGTTGACCGTTAATATGCTAATGAGGGGCGGTACCATGCTAATGGGGTGATTCATTCTCCGCCAATCCCTGGAGGACAAGTAGTGGGGTGATAGTGGGGTGATCCATGCCCCACCAATCCCTGAGAGATAATTAGCATACTGTTGTGTATATAAGGCGAGCGACTTTGCTGCTCTGGGTCCCTGTTCAAGAGAGCTGTAACACTAAGAGAGCTGTAACACTAAGAAGAGCTGTAACACAGTAAAGGCTTGTTCGCAGAAGAATCCTGTTGCCGCTCATCGTTCTTACTGGTGGGACATTAGGCGCGCGACAAAGGGCTAGATGTCATTATCATAGTTAGCTAGAAAAAGCTACAGATGAAATTTCACCAGATGAAGTAGAAACAGCACCCAGGTAGCTGCATGTAGACAAGATGGCAGGACATGAATAGGTGAGCTAAAGACTGGAAGGACTCTTGCCAAAATAAAATATGATCATTTTCTTTTTCCCCATTAATTTATTTATTTACTTTATATTCCAACTGCAGCTTCACCTCCTTCATTTTCTCCCAGTCCCTCCCTCTCACCTCCCCTCCCTTCACTCAACTGGTAACCCCCTTTCTCCTCAGAGAAGTGGAATCTTCCCATGGATATCAACGCCTTGGCATATCAAGTTGCAATAGAACTAGCTTCATCTTCTTCTGTTGAGATTTGACAAGACAGTCCAGTTAGGGAAAAGGGAGCCAAAAGCAGACAAAAGAGTCAGAGATAGCCCCTGCTCCTGCTGTTAGGGGTCAAGAGGAAGATCCAACTGCATAGCTGTTACGTAGGTCCTAGGTCCCATGCATGCTTCCTTCTTGGTGGTTTAGTTTCTGTGAGAACCTATGGGCCCAGGTTAGTTGATTCTGTAGGTTTTCTTGTATCCTTGACTTCTCTAACTCCTTCAATCAGTCATCTATGTCTTCCACAATGTTTGACTGTAGATCTCTGCATCTGTTTCCATGAGCTGCTGAGTGAAGCCTCTCAGATGACAGTTATGCTGGGCTCCTGTCTGTTAGTATAGCAGAATATTGTCAACATGTCAGGGATGTACTCTTTCTCATGAATTGGTCTCAGTTGGGCCACTAAGTGATTGGTCATTCCCTCAGATTGTGCTGCATCTTTATCTCTGCATGTCTTACAGACAAGCCAACTTGTGGATCTAAGGTTTTGTGGCTGGGTTGGTGTCCCCATCCCTCTATTTGAAGTTTTGCCTTATTTATAGAAATTAGCTGTTAATTGTTCGATATCCACTGTTGCTAGAAGTCTTAGCAAGGGTCATCCTAATATATTCCTGAGAGTTTCTAGCTCATCCAAGAGTTGTGCACTACCACTACTACTAATTCCAGTTCTTTCAGTTGTTCTCCCTCTATCCTCTCCACAATTGATCCGTCCCGTTCCCCTCCCACCCCTTCTTTCACCCCATTCTTTCCCCCCATCCACATCTAATGTCTATTTTATTTTCCCTTCTCCTCAGTAAGATTCAAATATCCTCCATTGAGCCCTTTTTGTTAATTAGCTTCTTGGGGTCTATGGATTGTAGCATGACAGCCATTTTCTTAAAGACCAGATTATAATTCTTTTCACCTTTGTAGACTAGACCCAAATTCAGTCAGCTTTCATGTTAGAATCTATAATTCAGTGTTCAGGACTACAAAAGTCATCTTTTGACTTTCTGTGAAAGTATGCACAGATATTCCTCCTGGAGCTGGGACTAATGGTAACTGGGCTTGGTGATGTCTTTCCAGTTTGTCTTCTGTAACTGGGTGTCTGGAATAATGGACTTTGTGGAGATGAGTTCTTGGCCTTCTGATTGGCTTTCATACATAGCCAACAGCCAGTTCTCATTTTCTGGGAATCTGTCATCATTTAAGAACCATCTCTACAAAGTTTCAAAGGAAGATGAAGCATTCTACAGCCTTCATTGGAATAAAGACTGACAGGAAAAGAAGATACTTGTGCCAGCACTTTCAGTCTTAATAAGTTTGGTAGGACCCATAGAATTCTTTCTAAGACCTTCCTGGTTGCTGAAAAGGTAGCATGGATGCAAATGAAGACTATCTGCTTGGACATCAAATTCAGTGACACAATTGCAAACCTTCACATATCTGTCTCACACTCTCCAGACAACTTAAGTTGCCTCTCAACTCTATGTTGAGATTCAGAGCAAGCATCTGCTAGTGATGACTTCTGGCTCACAGGAATCATCTTATCGATAAAATCTTTGTCTCACAAGCAGATAGAGTGACTTGTGGTGATGAGGAAGCTATTCAGATCACCTAGCTTCTAAGCAACTTCTTGAAGTTGGCTTGGGAGACACAGGAAAGATGAAGCCTCTTCTACTTACTCGAGACCAGGTCTTAGCAGGAGTGGTTTTGACTGAAAATGTGGGGGTATTTGAAGGAAGAGGGAGCTCTCTAGCATAGCTTGGAGTACATGCTGCTGTTAATGGAGTAAAAATAGACCAATGGCTCTTGACTCTGGGAGCTTTGGCAGAAGTATTCTGGCTACTCAGTACCATTATGAACTGGCTTTCCTTTTTTTTTTTTTTTCTTGAGAGGTCCAACCCACTGTGGAATGTTTATTGTCTCATGGTTTCTTATCTAGGCCTCTGGTCAAGGGCCATTTTTATTGTGTATTATCATCAGAGCAGGTAGCAATCTTGTTTAAGACCAATGGACAGCAGTATACAGAAGCGACCTCTTGAGAACCCGGGAGCACAGAAGGAAGACACAAAGACATGGAAACCTGCTTGTAGATCTGTCAGTGTATTGAATGCCCTGGAATTGGAGTTATAAACAGTTGTAAGCCTCCATATGGACGCTGGAAATTGAATCCCAGTCTTCTTGAATACCAGCCAGTGCTCTTAAGTGCTGAGCCATCTCTCCCACCCCTGACCATTTTTCTTTTTTTGTTTTGGTTTTTGTTTTTGTTTTTGTTTTTACTAACTTTTTTTTTTTGGTTCTTTTTTTCGGAGCTGGGGACTGAACCCAGGGCTTTGCGCTTGCTAGGTAAGCGCTCTACCACTGAGCTAAATCCCCAGCCCCTTTACTAACTTTTAAATGAGTGTTCTTGGAGGTTTATAATGGAGACTGATTCATTTTAAGTCACTGTTATAAAATGAATTTATTTGAAATTTGAAAGTTAAGAAATTGTAATGAGGTTGTGATCCTTGAACTAATAATACTAAGAGGATCTGCTTTGTTAGGGTTTGATACTTTTCATTTAAGATCTTCCAATGAAACTACTATGCTTCTCTTCTTTTGACCCTGAATGACACCTTGAATTAGGACTGAATGTGTTTGGGATGCTGAAGGAGTATATGATTACAAATAAAAATTTTTAATTACATAAAATAAAAGCATTAAAATAAAACTTAATAAGGCAATTCAGTGAACTGACAAAGTTGGTAGATATTTGAGGCACACAATTGTTACTATGTAAATTTGGTCCATGGGGTAGTTTCTATTTTGCATTGTGTTTCTTTCTAATGAAACTGTCTGTAAATAAGTGTGCCTTAATACAAGTAATATTGTAAAGACTGAGCTGGTTGTAATTATATATTTAGTACTACACATAAACATATAATAAAAATTAATGGAAATATAGTATGACTTTGAAAAGGAGCAAGAAGTAATATATAAGAGGGTCTAAAGGAAAGAAAGCAGGAAATGATATACCTCAAAAATTAAAGAAATGATTATAAAAAATAAGATGCAAGGTTTGTACAGTGGACAAACCACCAATAAATTAATAGTATTGTAACAACTTTCAGGGTTTTTTTAAGTGCTAACACAGAGTTGACCATAGCTTGGAAGGGAACTAACTGATCCCAACATAGCCAATATTCTTTGGAGCAGTTTATCTATTGCCAACGAAATCTCCAATTTTCACCTAGCAACCATTGAATTTCAAGTCAAGCTAAGTCCCATTGTCATCAACTATCTACTTTGACAGTCTGTTTTTTTTGTTTATTTTTCGTTTGTTTTATTGCCACTTATCTACTTTATCCAGAAGTAGCAGAGTAATCAAAGATATGTCTTGAGGAAGTAACAGTAAAAAGGTAATTTCACCTTTTTCCACAGACACGCTGTATACAAGACAAGTAGACAGGAGAATATGTTTGTACATCTCAAGATTCCAGCGTGATGATGGAACATCTCCTGGGCCAGTGTAAAGGTGGTTGGTAACTCTGTATTCTGAATGATAGAAGTACAATGTTGGGAAATATAGTGACAGCATAGTTTTTGCAATAAGTGGGGTCTTCCAACCTACCAGGCACAAGTCCCTGTGAGCTACTGACTTAAAAGCATCTGGGTCTCTGTTGAAATGTTCTTTAAAATTATGGTTTAAAAATGAGATGCCCCTGCTCCAACTAATGTGTGTAAACACATTGACACTGTTTTGGATAATGGTAGAACCTTTGAAAGGTTGTTCTTTTGGAGGCAGTGGGTCATTGAGGATGAGTGTTGAGAGTTATAACCTTGCCCTACTCCTAACCTCTCTGTTTCCTGGTCACTACAAATGCAAAGCCACTCCTGCAAACTCCTGCTTCTGACATATTTTCTCCTCCATTAGGAATTATATCCTCTTAACTATAAGCCAAAATAAATTCTAGCTTAAGTTGATCTGTCAGTTATTTGTTCACAGTGATGAGAAAAATACTTTGAGTTAAGGAGGCCAAGTATAGGTTTGCCAGTATCTACATATGTTCTCACTCAAACCCTGTGCTGCAGTAGCAGTTCATGGGGGCTCTGCTTGAGTGTTCCTCAGATTGGAATGTCAGAATAGGTGCATGGATATCAGTAAATGGAAATATCTGCTTAAGGTATTCCTGGCAGCTGAGCATCAACTGTAGAGACCTTATATTATCTTAGATATTGCTTAGAGAACTTTTTACAACACAGATTCCAAATAGCATTACTATTCAGTCAGAGGAAATGGCCTTACATCTTCTTTGATCAGAGGATGTAGCAGAGCTCATCTTGCCTACAGAGCACTGACTATATTATGCCCAGTGACCTGCCCTGTCTCTGAGGCATCTCAGGGCACTTGTAGTAACATACTGACATTAGAAAGCCTAATAGCAATCTTTCCCTAACTGGAGATGCTCTCAGATAATATATCCAGTACTTTAAGGTAGACTAAACAAGGAAGCTTAATTTTCACTAAAGAATGTCTGTGACAACCAAAATAGGTAGCTGCCATAAAATGCACAGAAAACAATATGAAGAAACCAAATTCCAACGATAAGAACAATCCTGAATAGAATTCAGCAAGTTTCAAGAAAATATATAGAGAAAGTTAAATGTTGTCTGGAAAATAAAACATCAAGATCAAAGTAAAAATTATGACAAAGAGAAACCAAAACAATAGTGGCCCAAGACATAGTTACTGAGGCATGAACTTCAACTTAAAGTTTCAATAGCAGATTTGGTCATGCAAAAAATATCATTAAACTCAAACACAAGGCAACTGCATTATTACTGAAAAGAAACAGATAAAAAATAAGAAGGCTTATGAAAATTCTCCAGACACCACCTAGAGACCAGAGGTTTATTCAGTTGGCAGTTCATTGCAAAATAGAGAAGGGAAACAGAAAATACATTTAAGGAAGGAATGGTTTAAGTTTTCCCTAACTTAGTGAATGATAATAATAGATACAGGAAACTGAGAAGTCTTTCAACCAAACTCAACCAAAAGAGAAACTTAACACATATTGTGATGAACCATAAAAATATCAAAATAAAGAATTTAGAAAACAACAAGTTTTAAAAAGTCAGATATGTAGTAGCTTTCAGTAGACTTATCAGAAAGCTGTAGTCTAAGAGAAGTGAATTATGGATATAAATTTCTGAAGGAAATGAAATGAAACACCTGCAAACTAAAAGTGTGTGTTTACCTGGAAAAATAGTCCTTTTGAAGTTTGGGAGACTTTGGTTGCTTTTGCTTCCAACCCAAGAACTCCAGAGGCTCAGGCAGGAGGATTGCCAAGAGCTGGAAATCATCTTAAGCTACAACGTACTGTCTAAAAACAAGAGGAAACATATGAAATAAATGAAGAAGTGAGGTTTTCACAAATAATAACTAGACATTTGTCCCCAGACATTTCTAAATGTGCTCTCTAAGCTGAGACCCAAAGATGCTAATGAATTAAGTAAAACACAGGAATTTAAAAAGTTAGTGCTATCAATAATACATAACCATATACGGCATACTCTTTGAGTGTGGTAAGGAAGGGAATTTTATCTTCAGTATGAGGATAAAAAGATAAAAAAAATAAGACTAAATGTAGGCAAGTTACAAAAAGATATAAAGTTTAAATCAACATTATACCACAGAGTGACTGTAGTTTCTGTAAGTGACTTAAGTTGCAACAATGTTAAAATAGCTCAGTGCAGTACTAGATGTGGGAACTTGAGAAAGCATCCGGGACCCCCATTGAAGGAATCAGAGAAAGGACTGGAAGAGCTTGAAGGGGATTAAGACTCCATAAGAACAACAATGCCTAGCAACCAGAGCTTCCAGGGACTAAGCCACTACCCAGAGACTATACATGGACTGACCCTGAACTCCAACTGCATACGTAGCAATGAATAGCCTAGTAAGAGCACCAGTGGAAAGGGAAGCCCTTGGTCCTGCCAAGACTGAACCCCCAGTGAACATGATTGTTGGGGGGAGGGTGGTAATGGGGGGAGGATGGGGAGGGGAAGACCCTATAGAAGGAGAGGGGGAGGGGTTAGGGGGATATTGGCCTGGAAACCGGGAAGGGGAATAACAATTGAAATGTAAATAAGAAACACTCAAGTTAATATATATATATATATATATATATATATATATATATATGAATAGGTTTTATTCTCTAGAAGATCTTGGTCTGGCTCCCAACATCCACAAGATGGTACACATACATAAATTCAGGTGGAATACTCATACACATAAAATAAAACAAATAAATCTAAAAGCAAAATTGTTAATTATTTTTATTGAGCCCTCAGGGGAATCCAAAAGCAAAGGACTGTAGTATTTGTACAAAACAATAACAAAAAGTTTCAAATCATTCCATCACAGAAAAGCTGTCAGACAAGGGGATGATGTTATTGTAATGTAATCTTAAATTAGAAGAAATTTAAAGCAAGAAAAAAAAATCCCAGAATATCTATAAGCAACCAACCCCCCCCCAAAAACCAAAAAAACAAAAAACCATGATACAATATGATAATAAATTTTGTGGTCTCGGCTGTTGCTTTAAACCCAAGCCCATGAGTCATGCTCTTGTGGACTGTAAAGAGCAAGGAGCTACTTTGGCAGTGATAGTGATGACTGCAGATGTGCAGCTGAGAAAGAGGGACATGGAAGGCTTCTGTGCCAACCCCTATCCCCATCTTACTTCACTCTCCAAAAAAGTAACAACCTAAACAAGAAGTCAACAAAGAGAATGATTAAAAGTGTAATAAGGATGATGAACTATAGCTCTCCACAGCTGACAACTTCTGGTAGGATTGTAGGAGGGGAAGGACTCAGTTCTATTGAAGAGGAAGGCCACTTACTAACTCCTGAGTGTGTGTGAATAATACCATTTTGATGGGTGTTGTTCTTGTTATTGTATCACAAGTGCAGGGGACAAATATTAATGGATTGTGAGTAAGTGTTATGAAACTTCCAAAAAGTCAATTAAAATATTGTGTTAAATAACAAAAAAGAATGAATGAAAAAACATCTATGTGGACTTATTAAAAGTAACTTTACTATATTGTTCTAAAAAGGATGCTGCTGTGTATTGGTGTAGTAAATATACTCATCTATCTGTAATTTCTACGTGTGTATTGTTATCTAGTCAAAGGATATAAAGTGATTGAATGGACTAAAACAAAAATCTATGACCTGATTTTACACTGCTATAAAAATCTTAACTTACTAGTAAGAGACCATAAAACTGGAAGTAGAGGGATGAGAAAGATACTCTAGATAAATGAAAACAAGAGAAGGGATAGCAAAACATGTAGGAAAACAGACCTTAAATTTTTTTTTAAAAAAAATTAGAGAAGTCCATTTTTAACAGCAGAGACATAAAAGTATCTAGAAGCTATAGCAATTACAAATATGTGGGGCCAACATTGAAGCACCTACATATATAAAACAGCTTCTTTTTTGATATTGTACTGTTTATCCTGTACCTAGAGTACAATGGACTTCGAAAATATTTGTTAATAAATAAATAAAATAAATGAATGAATACTTAGCATTATAATGTGTATAATGGTTTATCTTTTGAATAAGCAGCTTCTTAGTGTTCCAAAGGGTGAAAATAGTGAAATGTAGTATCAGGATGCACAATACCCCAGTTTAAAAGACAGGTAAGTCATCCAGTCAACATCAAGAAGAAAGCCGTAGATTTGCGTTATGTGGCACTCAAAAGGAAGCAAATCCACAAATCTAGGCAGCTGATAATAATACAAAACACTTTCTTTTCAAAAACAAAATGTTCCCTAGGTGTGATCATATGTTAGGACAGAAAACAATCCTTAAAATAATACTATCATGTTAAGGTCAATTGTCAACTCTATGTGATCTTGAAAGAACGGCCTTTAGCAATGGGGGTCGTTTTGATTACATTAATTGTGATGTAATTCTGAGTTATATAAAAAGGGGAAAGTGATTTGAGTGCAACCATTCATTGCTCTCTTTTCTTTTTTTTCTTTCTTTTCTTTTTTTTCTCTTTTCTATCTGTGAGTATGAAGTGACCAACTGCTTCTTGCCCCTCCTATCTTGTTTTCCCTGGCAGGATGGACTACAACCTAGAGCTTGGAATCCAAAATAAGACCATTCTCCCTCAAGTTGCTTTCAACTAGGTGTTTTGTCATAGCCACAGAAAAAGAAACTAAGATAGACACAAGAAGTTTAAATTATATCAAGTATCTTCTATAATCAGAGTAACATGAAACCAAAAGGTAACAGTCATAGAAAAAAATGAGAAAATCCTCAAATGTGTGAATGCTTAAAAAGCTTTCTCCTAAATAACTAATGAGTCACACAAACAATACAGAAAGAACTAAAAAACTTGAAAACACAACACAGAAAATATCCAAAGCAACAAAAACAATCCTCAGAGGAAAATTCATATCTGTAAACACACACTACAAAAAGAAGAAAGACCTCATGGTAAACAATCTTACAAGGATCTGGAAAATATAGTGAGCCCAAACTGAGGAAGAAAGAAATAACAAAGTCCATAAATAACAGAATGAACAAATATAACCGAAATGTGAGTAAAAAAATAAATAAAAAGATTTAGAAAGATTATCACAATTAAACACTTAGACTAACTAGAAAAACGGAAGAAAAACATAAACTTAGGATTGGAAGGAATATTCCAACTGAAAAGATATCCAAAAGATCCTAAGAAACCACTTTAAACAATTATATAGCAATAAAGTTAACACTCCAAGAGAAATAGACTAATTAATAAATACATACAGTCTTCAACAACAATAAATGAGATCCAGTTAGTGACAAACTGTACAATTAAAGAGAAGTCAGGGACTGGATAACTTCAAATCTGAGTTCTCTTTTGTTATTGTTGTTGTTTTAGATTTATTATATATATATATATATATATATATATACATATATATATGAGAACACTATTGCTGTTTTCAGACACACCAGAAGAGGGCATTGGACACCATTAAAAATGGTTGTGAGCCACCATGCAGTTGCTGGGGATTCAACACAGGACCTCTGGAATAGAAGTAATTGCTCTTTTTTTTTTTTTTTTTTATTAACTTGAGTATTTCTTATATACATTTCGAGTGTTATTCCCTTTCCCGGTTTCCGGGCAAACATCCCCCTCCCCCCTCTTCTTCCTTATGGGTGTTCCCTTCCCAACCCTCCCCCCATTGCCGCCCTCCCCAAATAGACTAGTTCACTGGGGGTTCAGTCTTAGCAGGACCCAGGGCTTCCCCTTCCACTGGTGCTCTTACTAGGATATTCATTGCTACCTATGGGGTCAGAGTCCAGGGTCAGTCCATGTATAGTCTTTAGGTAGTGGCTTAGTCCCTGGAAGCTCTGGTTGCTTGGCATTGTTGTACTTTTGGGGTCTCGAGCCCCTTCAAGCTCTTCCAGTTCTTTCTCTGATTCCTTCAATAGGGGACCTATTCTCAGTTCAGTGGTTTGCTGCTGGCATTCGCCTCTATATTTGCTGTATTCTGGCTGTGTCTCTCAGGAGCGATCTACATCCGGCTCCTGTCGGTCTGCACTTCTTTGCTTCATCCATCTTGTCTAATTGGGTGGCTGTATATGTATGGGCCACATGTGGGGCAGGCTCTGAATGGGTGTTCCTTCAGTCTCTGTTTTAATCTTTGCCTCTCCCTTCCCTGCCAAGGGTATTCTTTTTCCTCATTTAAAGAAGGAGTGAAGCATTCACATTTTGATCATCCGTCTTGAGTTTCGTTTGTTCTAGGGATCTAGGGTAATTCAAGCATTTGGGCTAATAGCCACTTATCAATGAGTGCATACCATGTATGTCTTTCTGTGATTGGGTTAGCTCACTCAGGATGATATTTTCCAGTTCCAACCATTTGCCTACGAATTTCATAAACTCGTTGTTTTTGATAGCTGAGTAATATTCCACTGTGTAGATGTACCACATTTTCTGTATCCATTCCTCTGTTGAAGGGCATCTGGGTTCTTTCCATTTTCTGGCTATTATAAATAAGGCTGCGATGAACATAGTGGAGCACGTGTCTCTTTTATATGTTGAGGCATCTTTTGGGTATATGCCCAAGAGAGGTATAGCTGGATCCTCAGGCAGTTCAATGTCCAATTTTCTGAGGAACCTCCAGACTGATTTCCAGAATGGTTTTACCAGTCTGCAATCTCACCAACAATGGAGGAGTGTTCCTCTTTCTCCACATCCTCGCCAGCATCTGCTGTCACCTGAGTTTTTGATCTTAGCCATTCTCACTGGTGTGATGTGAAATCTCAGGGTTGTTTTGATTTGCATTTCCGTATGACTAAAGATGTTAAACATTTCTTTAGGTGTTTCTCAGCCATTCGGCATTCCTCAGCTGTGAATTCTTTGTTTAGCTCTGAACCCCATTTTTTAATAGGGTTATTTGTTTCCCTGCGGTCTAACTTCTTGAGTTCTTTGTATATTTTGGATATAAGGCCTCTATCTGTTGTAGGATTGGTAAAGATCTTTTCCCAATCTGTTGGTTGCCGTTTTGTCCTAACCACAGTGTCCTTTGCCGTACAGAAGCTTTGCAGTTTTATGAGATCCCATTTGTCGATTCTTGATCTTAGAGCATAAACCATTGGTGTTTTGTTCAGGAAATTTTTTCCAGTGCCCATGTGTTCCAGATGCTTCCCTAGTTTTTCTTCTATTAGTTTGAGTGTGTCTGGTTTGATGTGGAGGTCCTTGATCCACTTGGACTTAAGCTTTGTACAGGGTGATAAGCATGGATCGATCTG
This sequence comes from Rattus norvegicus, assembly GCF_021556685.1. Lineage (NCBI taxonomy): Eukaryota > Metazoa > Chordata > Mammalia > Rodentia > Muridae > Rattus > Rattus norvegicus. Next base: position 71,487,012 of record NC_141537.1, on the reverse strand, counting down.
CATTCTTCTACATGTTGCCCTCCAGTTGAACCAGCACCATTTGCTGAAAATGCTATCTTTTTTCCATTGGATGGTTTTGGCTCCTTTGTCAAAAATCAAGTGACCATAGGTGTGTGGGTTCATTTCTGGGTCTTCAATTCTATTCCATTGGTCTATCTGTCTGTCTCTGTACCAATACCATGCAGTTTTTATCACTATTGCTCTGTAATACTGCTTGAGTTCAGGGATAGTGATTCCCCCTGAAGTCCTTTTATTGTTGAGGATAGCTTTAGCTATCCTGGGTTTTTTGTTATTCCAGATGAATTTGCAAATTGTTCTGTCTAACTCTTTGAAGAATTGGATTGGTATTTTGATGGGGATTGCATTGAATCTGTAGATTGCTTTTGGTAAAATGGCCATTTTTACTATATTAATCCTGCCAATCCATGAGCATGGGAGATCTTTCCATCTTCTGAGGTCTTCTTCAATTTCTTTCCTCAGTGTCTTGAAGTTCTTATTGTACAGATCTTTTACTTGCTTGGTTAAAGTCACACCGAGGTACTTTATATTATTTGGGTCTATTATGAAGGGTGTCGTTTCCCTAATTTCTTTCTCGGCTTGTTTCTCTTTTGTATAGAGGAAGGCAACTGATTTATTTGAGTTAATTTTATACCCAGCCACTTTGCTGAAGTTGTTTATCAGCTTTAGTAGTTCTCTGGTGGAACATTTAGGATCACTTAAATATACTATCATGTCATCTGCAAATAGTGATATTTTGACCTCTTCTTTTCCAATCTGTATCCCTTTGATCTCCTTTTGTTGTCTGATTGCTCTGGCTAGAACTTCAAGAACTATATTGAATAAGTAGGGAGAGAGTGGGCAGCCTTGTCTAGTCCCTGATTTTAGTGGGATTGCTTCAAGTTTCCCTCCATTTAGTTTAATGTTAGCAACTGGTTTGCTGTATATGGCTTTTACTATGTTTAGGTATGGGCCTTGAATTTCTATTCTTTCCAGGACTTTTATCATGAAGGGGTGTTGAATTTTGTCAAATGCTTTCTCAGCATCTAATGAAATGATCATGTGGTTCTGTTCTTTCAGTTTGTTTATATAATGGATCACGTTGATGGTTTTCCGTATATTAAACCATCCCTGCATGCCTGGGATGAAGCCTACTTGATCATGGTGGATGATTGTTTTGATGTGCTCTTGAATTCGGTTTGCCAGAATTTTATTGAGTATTTTTGCGTCGATATTCATAAGGGAAATTGGTCTGAAGTTCCCTTTCTTTGTTGTGTCTTTGTGTGGTTTAGGTATAAGAGTAATTGTGGCTTCGTAGAAGGAATTCGGTAGTGCTCCATCTGTTTCAATTTTGTGGAATAGTTTGGATAATATTGGTATGAGGTCTTCTATGAAGGTTTGATAGAATTCTGCACTAAACCCGTCTGGACCTGGGTTCTTTTTGGTTGGGAGACCTTTAATGACTGCTTCTATTTCCTTAGGAGTTATGGGGTTGTTTAACTGGTTTATCTGTTCCTGATTTAACTTCAATACCTGGTATCTGTCTAGGAAATTGTCCATTTCCTGAAGATTTTCAAATTTTGTTGAATATAGGTTTTTATAGTAAGATCTGATTAATTTTTGAATTTCCTCCGAATCTGTAGTTATGTCTCCCTTTTCATTTCTGATTTTGTTAATTTGGACACACTCTCTGTGTCCTCTCGTTAGTCTGGCTAAGGGTTTATCTATCTTGTTGATTTTCTCAAAGAACCAACTTTTGGTTCTGTTGATTCTTTCTATGGCCCTTTTTGTTTCTACTTGGTTGATTTCAGCTCTGAGTTTGATTATTTCCTGCCTTCTACTCCTCCTGGGTGTATTTGCTTCTTTTTGTTCTAGAGCTTTTAGGTGTGCTGTCAAGCTGCTGACATATGCTCTTTCCTGTTTCTTTCTGCAGGCACTCAGCGCTATGAGTTTTCCTCTTAGCACAGCTTTCATTGTGTCCCATAAGTTTGAGTATGTTGTATCTTCATTTTCATTAAATTCTAAAAAGTTTTTAATTTCTTTCTTTATTTCTTCCTTGACCAGGTTATCATTGAGTAGAGCATTGTTCAATTTCCACGTATATGTGGGCATTCTTCCCTTATTGTTATTGAAGACCAGTTTTAGGCCGTGGTGGTCCGATAGTACGCATGGGATTATTTCTATTTTTCTGTACCCGTTTTTTGACCAATTATATGGTCAATTTTGGAGAAAGTACCATGAGGAGCTGAGAAGAAGGTATATCCTTTTGCTTTAGGATAGAATGTTCTATAAATATCCGTTAAGTCCATTTGGCTCATGACTTCTCTTAGTCTGTCTACATCACTGTTTAATTTCTGTTTCCATGATCTGTCCATTGATGAGAGTGGGGTGTTGAAATCTCCTACTATTATTGTGTGAGGTGCAATGTGTGTTTTGAGCTTTAGTAAGGTTTCTTTTACGTATGTAGGTGCCCTTGTATTTGGGGCATAGATATTTAGGATTGAGAGTTCATCTTGGTTGATTTTTCCTTTGATGAATATGAAGTGTCCTTCCTTATCTTTTTTGATGACTTTTAGTTGGAAATTGATTTTATTTGATATTAGAATGGCTACTCCAGCTTGCTTCTTCTGACCATTTGCTTGGAAAGTTGTTTTCCAGCCTTTCACTCTGAGGTAGTGTCTGTCTTTGTCTCTGAGGTGTGTTTCCTGTAGGCAGCAGAAAGCAGGGTCCTCGTTGCGTATCCAGTTTGTTAATCTATGTCTTTTTATTGGGGAGTTGAGGCCATTGATATTGAGAGATATTAAGGAATAGTGATTATTGCTTCCCATTATATTCATATTTGGATGTGAGGTTATGTTTGTGTGCTTTCATTCTCTTTGTTTTGTTGCCAAGACGATTAGTTTCTTGCTTCTTCTAGGGTATAGCTTGCCTCCTTATGTTGGGCTTTACCATTTATTATCCTTTGTAGTGCTGGATTTGTAGAAAGATATTGTGTAAATTTGGTTTTGTCATGGAATATCTTGGTTTCTCCATCAATGTTAATTGAGAGTTTTGCTGGATACAGTAACGTGGGCTGGCATTTGTGTTCTCTTAGGGTCTGTATAACATCAGTCCAGGATCTTCTGGCCTTCATAGTTTCTGGCGAGAAGTCTGGTGTGATTCTGATAGGTCTCCCTTTATATGTTACTTGACCTTTTTCCCTTACTGCTTTTAATATTCTTTCTTTATTTTGTGCGTTTGGTGTTTTGACAATTATGTGACGGGAGGTGTTTCTTTTCTGGTCCAATCTATTTGGAGTTCTGTAGGCTTCTTGTATGTCTATGGGTATCTCTTTTTTTAGGTTAGGGAAGTTTTCTTCTATGATTTTGTTGAAGATATTTACTGGTCCTTTGAGCTGGGAGTCTTCACTCTCTTCTATACCTATTATCCTTAGGTTTGATCTTCTCATTGAGTCCTGGATTTCCTGTATGTTTTGGACCAGTAGCTTTTTCCGCTTTACATTATCTTTGACAGTTGAGTCAATGATTTCTATGGAATCTTCTGCTCCTGAGATTCTCTCTTCCATCTCTTGTATTCTGTTGGTGAAGCTTGTATCTACAGCTCCTTGTCTCTTCTTTTGGTTTTCTATATCCAGGGTTGTTTCCATGTGTTCTTTCTTGATTGCTTCTATTTCCATTTTTAATTCCTTCAACTGTTTGATTGTGTTTTCCTGGAATTCTTTCAGGGATTTTTGCGATTCCTCTCTGTAGGCTTCTACTTGTTTATTAATGTTTTCCTGTGTTTCCCTAAGTGTGTTCATGTCTTTCTTGAAGTCCTCCAGCATCATGATCAAATATGATTTTGAAACTAGATCTTGCTTTTCTGGTGTGTTTGGATATTCCATGTTTGTTTTGGTGGGAGAATTGGGCTCCGATGATGGCATGTAGTCTTGGTTTCTGTTGCTTGGGTTCCTGCACTTGCCTCTCGCCATCAGATTATCTCTAGTGTTACTTTGTTCTGCTATTTCTGACAGTGGCTAGACTGTCCTATAAGCCTGTGTGTCAGGAGTGCTGTAGACCTGTTTTCCTCTCTTTCAGTCAGTTATGGGGACAGAGTGTTCTGCTTTCGGGTGTGTAGTTTTTCCTCTCTACAGGTCTTCAGCTGTTCCTGTGGGCCTGTGTCTTGAGTTCATCAGGCAGCTTTCTTGCAGCAGAAAATTTGGTCTTACCTGTGGTCCTGAGGCTCAGGTTTGCTCGTGGGGTGCTGTCCAGGGGCTCTCTGCAGCGGCAGCAACCAGGAAGACCTGTGCCGCCCCTTCCGGGAGCTTCAGTGCACCAGGGTTCCAGATGGTCTTTGGCTTTTTCCTCTGGCGTCCGAGATGTGTGTGCAGGGAGCAGTCTCTTCTGGTTTCCCAGGCTTGTCTGCCTCTCTGAAGGTTTAGCTCTCCCTCCCACGGGATTTGGGTGCAGAGAACTGTTTATCCGGTCTGTTTCTTTCAGGTTCCGGCGGTGTCTCTGGCAGGGGTCCTGCCGCTCCTGGGCCCTCCCCCACGGGAGCCCAGAGGCCTTATACAGTTTCCTCTTGGGCCAGGGATGTGGGCAGGGGTGAGCAGTGTTGGTGGTCTCTTCTGCTCTGCAGCCTCAGGAGTGCCCACCTGACCAGGCGGTTGGGTCTCTCTCTCACCGGGTCTGGGAGCAGAGAGCTGCTGCCGAAGTAAATGCTCTTAAACACTGAACCACATCTCTCCAGCCCCCAACACTCTGAAAAACCTGAAGTAGAAAGGATACTGCAAAATCATGTATCAAGCTAGAATTTCCCAAACACAAAGCCAGACAAGAACACTGAACAGAGACAATATCTCTGAGGCAAGCAAATGCAGCAAATCACCAACAGGAAAGTTTCAAGGACACATCAGATACACTCAAACTAATAGAAGAAAAAGTGGGGAAGAGCCATGAACCCATGGGCATTGGGGTAAATTTCCTGAGCAGAACACCAATGGCTTATGCTCTAAGATCAAGAATCGATGAATGGGACCTCATAAAACTGCAAAGTTTCTGTAAGGCAAAGGACACTGTCATTAGGACAAAATGGAAACCAACAGACTGGGAAAATATCTTTACCAATCCTACATCTGATAGAGGGCTAATTAATATCCAGTGTATACAAAGAACTCAAGAAGTTAGACTTCAGAGAGTCAAATAATCCTATTAAAAATGTGGTACAGAGATAAACAAAGAATTCTCAGCTGAGGAATATCAAATGGCTGAGAAGTACTTAAAGAAATGTTCAACATCCTTAGTCATCAGGGAAATGCAAATCAAAACAACCCTGAGATTCTACCTCACACCAGTCAGAATGGCTAAGATAAAAAATTCAGGTGACAGATGCTGGCAAGGATGTGGAGAAAGGGGAACAGTCCTCCATTGTTGGTGGGATTGCAGACTGGTACAACCATTCTGGAAATCAGTTTGGAGTTTCCTCAGAAAATTGGACATTGAACTACCTGAGGACCCAGCTATACCACTCCTGGGCATAAAACCAGATGATGTTCCCACATATAACAGGGACATATGTTCCACTATGTTCATAGCAATCTTATTTATATTAGCCAGAAGCTGAAAAGAACCCAGATGCCCTTCAACAGAGGAATGAATACAGAAAATGTGGTACATCTACACAATGGAATAATACTCAGCTATCAAAAACAATGACTTCATGAAATTCATAGGCAAATGGATGGAACTAGAAAATATCATCCTGAGTGAGGTAACCCAATCACAAAAAAAAAAAAAATTACAGGGTATACACTGATAAGTGGATATTAGCCCAAAACCTCGAGTTACCCAAGATAAAATCCACAAAGGCACATGAAACTCAAGAAGTAGGACAACCAAAGTGCAGATGCTTCACTCCTTCTTTGAAGGGGGAACAAAAATGCTCATAGGAGGAGATATGGAGACAAAGTTTGGAGCAGAGACTGAAGGAATGGCCATTCAGATCCTGCCCCATAAATCCAGTCCCTATTTATATACTTACATACACATCTACCAAACCTAGACAATACTGATGAAGCCAAGAAGTACATACTGACAGGAGCCCAATGTGGCTGTCTCCTGAGAGACTCAGCTAGAGCATGACAAATACAGAGGTGAATGCTAGCAGCAAACCATTGGACTGAGAACTGGATTCCTGTTGGAGGAATTAGAGAAAGGATTGAAGGAGCTGAGGGGTCTTGTAACCCCATAAGAACAACAATACCAACCAACCAGAGCTCCCAGGGACTAAACCACTACCCAGAGTACACATGGACAGACCTGTGGCTCCAGCTGCATATGTAGCAGAGAATGGCCTTGCTGGGCACCAATGGGAGGAGAAGCCCTTGGTCCTGCCAAGACTGGACCCCCCAATGTAGAATAATGTCAGGGTGGGGAGGCGGGAAGGGCAGATGTTTGGGGAATACCCTCATAGAAGAATGGGGAAGAGGGATGGGGTAGAGCGCTTATGGACAGGAAACTGGCAAAGGGGATGACATTTGAAATGTAAATAAAAAATATCCATTTTTTAAAAAGGATACATCAAAAAACTGTTGCTGAGCTAAAAGTGTACTTACTATGATAATGTAGCAAGCATTGCAGCTCAACATAGTTTACCTTGAGTGTTTTATTAATATTAAGCTAAAGTTAGGTGGCATCATCCAAAACAATTCCAAGTGAGCATTAAACATATCAAGCAATCTTTTGAATGACTGCATTCAAACAATTCTTGGCAGCACTGCCTATTGGAGTTCATCTATTATTACCCTTATGATCACCTCCTGGCGTTAAGAGAAAGAAGCATCTGCCTTGCCAGATAAAAGTCAAAATTCAAATCTGAATTATAATTGCAGCTGCATGCTTATATATTTAATACCCTTATACAGTAACAAACATTCAGAAAAATCACCAAAGGGAATGGCTTATCCTATGATCATAATAGCCAGGATTCTGAATTAATGCAAGTGTCTATTGGCATGAAAATGATAGAATGAATTAGGTAAGACTCATAAAGGCTCAGACAGACTGAAGTGACAATCACATAGTGACAATCATATATGGGACTGATTTGGTATTCTCCATACAAGTTAATTTTTTTTTTGTAGCTTGGTGTTTTTGTAGATTCCTAATGGGGGGAGGTGTGGGTTGTCTCTGACTCTTTTGCATTCTCTAGGGTGCTCTTTTCCTCTTACTGGGTTGCTTCATCTAGCCTTGATATAGGGGTATGTGCACAGTCTTATTGTAACTTGCTGTGCCTTTTTCGGTTGATATTCCTGGGAAGCCTGCTCTTTTCTGAAGGGAAATGAAGGAAGAGTGCATGAGGAAAGAAGAGGTTGAGGGAAGGATTGAGAGGAATGAAGACAGAGTAAACTATAGTCAGGATGTAATCTATGAGAGAAAAAGAAAAAGGGGATGAGGAAAAGTAAGAAAGAAAGGAAGGGAGGGAGGGGGAGAGAGAAAGGAAGGGAGGTAGGAAGGAAGTAAAGAAGGAAGGAAGTGGGAGAGAGGGAAGGAAGGAAGAGAAGGGGAGGGTATGGGAGAAGAGAAGAAAGGAATGAGTAAAGAAGGATTAGGGTATACATATGCAATATACTCTTCAGTCTTTAAAATATCTGAATTATTCTTTGTATCAATATGGATGAACTCAAGGAATACTGTAGAAAATGAAATTACATAGGCACACAAAGGCAAATGCCACAGAATCTTATATGTGGAAAGAGAATGACAGTTGCAAGAGGCTGGAGCTGGGGCAGAGGAAGTTGCTGGTCAAAGGGCACAACATTTTCACTTATATAGGAAGGAATAGCTTTCACTTGTATTGCATGACAGGGTGACTTTAGTGAACCATAAACAACAGTATATCTCAAAATAACTAAAAGGGTGAATTTTTTAATATTATCCCACCTGAAACAATAAGCAAGATGGTAATTATGCCAATTTATATGACCAAATCATCCAAAATTATGTACATACATCAAGACATAATAAATGCATTTATGATTTTCCCATAAAACATAAGATTAAGAGGTCTTGAAATAAGGTAGGTTTTCGCTTAAAGCCTGGATTGATCTTTGGTGGTATAAATTTGCTCTATTTTATGCGTTTTGAGACAGTGTCACATGTGGCAAAGGCTATCCTTGAACTCCTGCCCTCCTGCCTCCATATTCCAAGTCCTGGGAAATGGTCATGCATTGCCATGGGTGGCTCTATGCTCATTTCCTTTCACACTAAGCATTCCAAAATATTGCTCATCCTTAGTACTATATTTACCAGCAACGTGAAGGTTCATCCTAAAGATTTACCATAATTTCATAAAAGAAGTATATTTAATACCATTAATAATTAATGAGACATCTCTGGAGACATCGTCTTGATTTATGATTGCCTGTCCCAGACAAGGCAGTCCCACCCCTGGGCAGGTTTCCATAAGAAAACTATGCCCCTCCATGGCTTCTGCGTAAATTTCTCTCTCTAGGTTCCTGCTCTGGTTGAGTTCCTGCCTTGACTTCCCTAAGTGGTGGGCTGTCAACCTGGAAATGAAAGATGAAATAACCCATTTCCTCCCCAAGTTACTTTTGGTCATAGTATTTATTATAGCAAAGAAATAATAAGAGAGGTTCACAGAATGATTGGCTAAATCCAGGTACTGTTTGACAATGACATTTTAGGAGAGTTTAGGTCTGGGTCTATGCTTGAAAATTATTTTATCTAAGCCCACAGATTTAGAATGTAACACATCCCTCTCTGAACACTGGGCATTGAACAGTTAAATATCGCATTTTAACGCAGTGTGATTTTAAATCTCCTTGACCTGTCCTTAGAATAATTATGGTTTCTGCTTAAATAATGCCCCTATTATATTGGTGATGCCAAATTTAGCTGGAATTGATACAGCCTTGGTGTCACACCTTGTCAAACACACTGTGTCCTTTGGCCAGCTTGTTTGTTCTTTCCTCTGTACAAGTATGTTTACATATGTCGTTTAGAAACATTCGATTTTCTCTTACATTTCATAACCTCCAAAGATACAGTTCTCAAAATCAGAATTACTGTAGATATCCTCTATGGGTGTATTTTATATCAGTTACTCTTCAGAAAATTTAGTGTTTCAAGCTGCTTGAGAAGACACAGTTTTTTTTTGCATTAAGTTCTAAGGAGCTTGTTCATAGAAGAATCACACTTTAGAGTTACATTTTCTGTGGGGATGGGAATCAGGTAATAGAACCTGAAGCAAAAGGTTAAAGTATAAATAGATCCTAAGACTGAGCAGGAAGAAGCTTCACTGGCTTGGACTCAGAAGAAATAAAGTTTGGCCAACTTTGAAACCAGAGCACAAGCTTCAGAATATTGTATTTGGCTCATTGTAACCAAATCCAAATCAAAGAATACCAGGTGCTGTCCTTATAGGCTTAAACTCAGGAGTTCAATAAAGTGCAGTAGAAATTTGATGTTTTTACAAAGCTATACAGTAGATTATAACATGTTATCAAAGGTTTAAAGAATGTTGGTGAAAGTTTATAATTGTTATTTGTAAGCAGCCTTTTCCTGTTTGTCCTTTCCTTCCTTCCTTCCTTCCTTCCTTCCTTCCTTCCTTCCTTCCTTCCTTCCTTCCTTCCATACTCCCTTCACTTCCCTCCCCCGTCCGTCCGTCTGTCCCTCCCTCCTTCCCTCCCTCCCCCCTCCCTCTCTTCCTTCCTTCCTTTCTTTATTCTTTCCTTATTACTCAAGTTACTTACCATTCTATTTGAGGACAGTATAGGAGGCATATATTTCTTTTCTGCTGCTATTTTCACAAAGGTTCTTTTGTTTCAGGTGAAGCTCTTGGATCAATACTGAGTCTGAGCCTTGACCACTGGCTCTGTTGTAATGGCCACCACTATTTTTGCCAGTGTCTCCTCTTGACTTTCACCAGAGCTTGCATTGCTTACTCATTTATTCTATTTCTCCAACCTCTAGAGTTATGTTTTTGAACTTCTTTTAATCTAGTATCTCTACAGAGATAAACCAAAAATGTAGATATTCACTATTTCCTGCAATTTTTTCATGACTGTCCTTGTGTTTCTAATGATTCAAAAAAAATTAGCTACCAAAGCTACCATTTTCTTCCTGTGGCATGTATAAGAGAAGTTCATTTAAAGTACTCAGTAAGTTCTTTGTAGAAATGAGGGTTAAAATAAAGGACTACAGTTCAACAATTCTAATATTAGAAGTGAAATACTGACATAGGCAGCTATACTGCAGTGCTTTGCCTCTCTTACTGCCACTGAGCTTCCTTCCTTCCCTCCACCTCTTCCTCCTCTTTTCTTTTTCCCACCTCTCTTTCTTTTTTTACCTTTTTCTTCTTTTTGGACAGGATCTTGTGCACTGTTATCATGTAGTCATAGGCCTTAAAGACATCATGTAGCCAAGGATGACCTTGAGATCAGGATCCTCTAGTCTCTAATTCTCAAATTCTATGATCATATGTATAAATAAATATATATATATATATCAACATTTATTATTTGCATGTTTTGCTTTGTCTATTCTTCCTACAGGATATAAGGCTGGGAAATTTCATATCTCCTCTCCTCTCAGATAGTAGACAATTCATGAGCTTATGGAAAGTAATCAAATGAGTAAACCTCTTCCAGAATTAAAATGTCTCAAGAGTTGAAGTCATAGCTCAGCAGGTAAATGCTGTCATGGCTCTTGTAAAGGACCTGGGATTGGTTCTCAGCACCCACATGTCTGGTCACCACTGTCTGTTATTGATCTCTCCAGAGCCAGTAAGTTTCTATTTCTGAAGAGTTTCTTTAAGCTGTACTTTCTAAAAATGTGATACCCTTCTTTTGTGAAAGACTTTCCTAGGGACTTCAGTATTTCTGGTGAGTTTATGTTGTACAAAATGAGAAAAATGACTATGGAGAGACAGAGCTGAGAGTGTTGTAGAAACAGAGTCTTTGGCTTCTTTTCTTCAAGGGACCTGAGTACCTGGTACTTGAGAAAGAGTTTGTTTTCTCAACAAACTTTCCAAAACCATTAAAGAAAAACCATTGAGGCTGAATACCTCCAGGGCAGTATTAACTTCATGTTCTCCTGCTACTGGAAGAGAAACCACGTTCCAGTCCCTTTACGATATAATAGAGGTCAAATATTATTTGAGGATAAAAGTCTATGAGAAAGGTGGAGAAATAGACCCTTCCTCCAAACCAAAACACCATGCTCTACGCACAGTAATTGACATGAGTGGCCAGCATGGTAGAGTGAGGAAGGATTCCCATTTTAAGTATTCTGTACTTGTTTCCTTTGCATGTGTCCGTGTCACACTTAAGTCCTATGAAATACATATTATTATGTTAAAATTAAAGAGTATAGGAAGGAATTCACTCATGATGGCACAAATTTTATGTGGTCAGATAAGTCTTTCTAATCCTAAAATAAATCCTCTTTTATTATAGTATATTGCCTAATGAAGTTAAAATTCTAACTTCATTTTTGTGGTAAACTTCTGCACATAGAGGTTAGGACGAACACTTTCAGCTCATGTAGTCCATGAACCTGAACCAATTTGCTTTAGCCAGTGGGTTCTCTGGAGAGATCAGGAGGTAAGGAAAGATCAAGAGTGCCTCCAGGTCAATTGGCATGCCCTCATGCCTTCCTGTCCTTTTATTAATGTGCTTTTTTGGCAGATTCTGCTTCTACAGGAAAAGTCCGCAGCATCTGCACAATTGCACATGTCATGAAACTGCCAAGAAGGCAGGGGGACAGGATGTTCTTCCTAGTTTTAAACATGAAATGGTTTCTTTGTGTCAGGGAGCAATTTAATCCACCTGCCTCTGTTTGTTGCCATTTTACACAAACTCCTACCCCTCATTGCACTGCCCTGCTGCTTGCTTATATTTGCACATCATATTAACATTTTAGTGCACTGAATTGAAAACATATTCAAGGAACCCCCTTCCCCATCTTGCATCTCTTATTTCTTTAGTCTCTCAGACGTGAAATCTGGAGTTCTTTTCTTTGGATTCAGCATCGGAACTAGATAATCGGCCATCAAGTCACGTGGCTTTCCATGTGCATCTTTATCCGTCGTACATTTCCTTCTTAATTATTTCCTCTCTACACCTCTCAACTGGAATTCCTTCAGCAGTTTTCCGTCCACTGTCCTTTGTTTTTCTTTCCTTTATTTCAAGCAACCTTTTTTCTTCATTCTTGTTATTTTTAATCTTTAATTTTTTTTTACAGTTCAGCCATTATCCCCCTCTTGGTCTGTCCTCTGACAGTACCTCATCCTATCCCTCCTCCATGCTTCTATTAAATTATTCTTTCTAAAGTGACATTGTTGTCATGACACTTCTGATTATGATATTTAGGTGTTTCTCTTGTCTATCAAGGTGGCAAAAAATGTGGAGTAGCATTTGAAACCTTCTATTGTGCAGCCATCTTGTATCTACAAATACATCTACTACATTATTTCCTATACATCATTTTATCTCCAGCCAAAGCACACTCTTCCCTGATCCTTAAAAATGTCCCCAAAGAGCATAGCCATCCTTCATTGTACAGTTATCAAGAAAGCTACATGCATTCCTTGAGCTGTGTCTGTGAACCCTTTGCAGTTTTTCGTAATCCTTAGTCAGTGTCAACAATATATTTTCATGACCCCTTGACATTTTGAATATACATTGCTGAAATAACCTCACCTTTTCCTGTATTAAAAACTACATACCTACTCTGTCTTCTATTGAAATATTGAGTTCTTAGAGAATTAACTATTGCAGGACTAACAGTGTCTTTGAAGATCACAAACTTGCAGCAAAACATTGAGCTGCTGATTTCTGAGATACAGGTAGCATTAGGAAGGGCAGAGAGAACAGAGAGGATATGAGTGGGGAAATGGTGAAGGGTGTGCCAAGACTGATTTAAACAGGAAAATGTAATAGCAATATGGCTAAGACAAAGAACTTCCAAATGAAAATACTGAGAGAAATGTGCTAGATAGGTAAATTGCTGCTATCCAGTGAAAGGCTAATTTGGATTGAAATGATTCAATGTACAAAAGACCACTATGATGTGTCATTAAATCCTCCATCTGGACTCAGTGACAATTTCCTGCTGAAAATTAAGGCAAATTGTGCCTCTTGGTCAATATATTTTGTGAAATCAGGCTGTTTGGGCATCTGGTTATTCTACTGTGGATCATTGCTTTTTATCCTATCCCTTGAAGAAGAAAAGTATAATAATTACCTGACATGTTTGGGTTTGGATGCTGTGGCCAGCAACTCATGCCTGACTAAATTGCTTAAGCCTTGTGTTCTTAATGGAAGGACATTTATATAGTGTTAACTATGTTATGTCTTCCAAACATTTAAAAATCACATTTATTGATTTCTCTGTGTGTATGCATGTATATGTGTGTGTTGTGTATGTGTATATGTGTGTATGTATGTGTTTGTATATGCATGTGGGCTTATGTGTAGATTTTTATATGTGTATATGTATATATATATGTGTGTGCATGTATATTTGTATGAATGTGTCTGTGCAAGTGCATATATATGTAAGTATATATATACATATATATGTGTGTGTGTGTGTGCATGTGTGTGTCTATGTATGTGCATGTATATTGTGTGAATATATGTGTATGTATATGTGTGTATTATATATGTATCTGTATGTATCTGTTTGTATGTAAATGTATATGTATGTATGTATGTATGTATGTGCATATATATGTATGTGTGAGTCTGTCTTGGGTGTTATTCCCTGAGCCAGATTCCATATTGTTCGAAACAAGGTCTATCAAGTGCCTGAGGGTCAGTGAGTGAGCAAGGCTGGCTGACAAGTAAGGCACCACTATTTTTCTGCCTCTCATTCCCTGGTGTTAACCTGGGAAGTACATGTCATTATGCCAGACATTTTGAAAAGGACACTTGTCATAGAACTCAGGTCTTCAGGCTTTGGGGGCAAGCATTATTACTGAGTCCTCTCCCTAGTCCCCTTTCAGATATTTTAATCATAAGTGTATATTCATGATTTGTTACCTTTAGATATTTGTTAGTCACTTTCAGTTATATACATGTGGATTTACTAGAGAGAACCATCTTTCTAGCTCCCTTGGTTCACTGCCTTTACATGCTACATGTCATACATATTCCATGAAAGCATTTTTCTACCTTAAAAAAGCGCCCCAGAGTTGTACTTCACTCTGCTCCTCAGTAGAAAGCCTGTGGTGGACAATACCGGTTGTCAATTTCCTGGGTTGAGAGATACTTTGACAACTAATAAAACATACAGCTTTTTGTGGGAGTGTCAATGAATGACCTAATGACTTAAGACTCAAACTTGTAGATTAACGTCTATTCTGCCTTTAGGGGTCTGGATAGTTTTTTTTTAAATGAGGAAGAAAGGAGGGTGTTTTAGCAAGAATGATTTTATTCTGCTGTTGGATAACAGACTCCAAATTCTTCTCTGGCTCTAGGTGGTGTTTTCAGGCCGTCAGACTCAGACAGAAGTTAAATTATTGCTTTCTCTAATTTTTGGACTAAGTAGCTACATAGTTAATACTGATGATCAAGATAGAAAGACTTCATGAACTACTGACTAATGCAACCATGTCATTGAAATGCTCTAAAGGAAAGTCTCAGAGGTACCTTGTGCAGTTGACTGGGAAGGATCACCTCAGATCAATTTCCCAGTGTCCTTCCTAATGCTTAGAAGCATTACAGGAAATGGTAATATGCTGCAAAGGTTACAAAACTCTGCAATTGTATACTCAGGCCTGAAGCCAAATTTAGAATATTCAACTAACCTACCTAGGTAGAGGTAGTTGATCTTATGAAAGTTTTATGCTGCTCACTAGACAAGTCTTAACACTGTGACTTTTGTAATTTACACAGTCTTTCTTAGGAATGTAAAGCAAAATCCAGAGACAATGATGGATATTTGACCTGAAAAATAAGTTAGGACAAGATAATCATTATGGACCTACTGTCATACAGCTCTGTCAGGTAGTAGGAACTCAGAGAAAAAGTTGGTCAAGAGGAGAGACAGGATGAGACAGCAGCCAGAGGCAAAAGAGGAATATGATACAGTATATATGGAAACACAGAGAAGGGTCCAGTCCTCAGAGAGATGGCTTGACTGCGAAACTTGAGGTGTTTTCCAGATTACATCATAACCAGAAAAATCCTAAGCGCTCTCTCTCTCTCTCTCTCTCTCTCTCTCTCTCTCTCTCTCTCTCTCTCTCTCTCTCTCTCTCTCTCCTTCTTCCCCACACCCCCTGCTCTCTGTCTTGAATGTATTTTATTTTTATTTCTGTTAAGGAAATGCCTGCTCCTTTTGGGAAAAAAGGTAGAAAGAGAGTTTTGCATGAACTTAAGACATTTAAGATAATAAAGGCTCAGAGTTCTAGTGAGGAAGAGTTCTCTAACATATGCATCGTTAGAACAATCTTGATTTATGCTTTGAAGGAAGAGGTAAAAGGAAGAGGAAGGAAAGGTGGAGGTCAGCAGACCTTTTGTGTGGATCAGACATTTGTAAATTTAGGCCATAATCTCATTTTTCTTGTTAGATAACTTCTACTTTTAGTATGTGAATATAAATTTCTCAAAGCAAAGGCTGCTATTGCTTTAAGCTCTTGAATTTTTCATTTATTTCTGAGCGTGTTTCCCAAATAATGTTCAATTATTTGTTAGGAGGCGATCATCAGACAAACATAATTTCACTGTAATAACTGTTTAGCACTCTTTTGGGAAACCATAGCTCCTCTACAGCCATTTCACTGTCAGAATGTGTAATGCACAATGATAATGATGCTTCTCTCCTGTAGAAAAAGACCACAGACTGATAACTAAGAGCTGTAAGGGGACCTTAAAGCACTGCCTTGGCAGGAGGTAGTAGGAGGTGTTTGAGAGGAACCAGTTCCTTAATGAGTACTTAATTCTCATTATGGGCAATGTCGTATTCTAGATGTCTAAGAATGACAGTGTGCTAACTCCTTTACTAATTCTCATCAATTTATAATTTCCTGACAATTGCATCTTCTTCTTCCTTCCAAGTTTGAATCAGAAGTTAAAATGGCTTCAGCTCTAAGATAACCTTAGGGCTTAGGCCCTTAAGCGCTAAAAAGAAAAGAAAAGAAAAACAAATGCCATTTGCTATTAGGGGCTTTATGATCATTAAAAAATATCAGTATCTTGTAAAAAGCAAACAAAACAAAACAAAGCAAAACAAAACAGAAAAACACTGATGCAATGTTTCCAGGAAGGCAGAAATGACTAAGATGTAGTTCCAGGAAGAAAAATTGTCGCAAAAAGAGAGTTAGCTAGATTTCCCAATATAGGTGCATGGAATGTGTTGGGAACTTCAAATTTTAGAGAGGTTGAGTAAGGTATGGTAGAGTTGTGAGCTTAATTAATAAGGAACTTAAAGTTTTGGTTAAAGAATTCATATTCTTTACGTTGTCAGAATTATGGAGGAAAAACACTGAATGTCTCTTGGGGAAAAACTAGCCATTGTGGACAAAGATCCAGGCTCCCTAAGAAGAATGTGGAGTCATGTGTTTGTATGCATGTGTGTGCATGCATATGTATACACATGTATGGAGGAAGGGTTAGTTTTTCAAAGATTATATTATTTTGCAAGGAGAAAATGTACAAAGGTGTGCTCACCATTCACTTTTTGGTTCTAAATTCACGAGGTAGAATAATTAACCTTATGGGATACAGAATGTAGAAAATATGCACTTGTGAGTCTATTACCAAAGCTCACAATCTCTCAAAAACACCTTTATCAGGAGTTTTACTAACTTACTAAGTATACCACTACAAGTAGTCAATGGTTTGACTTCATCAAATCACTCTCAAACAACCCCAATTCCAAGATTCGCTATCTTTTGTTTCATTAGCTTTGAGACACTTTCTGTTACCTGTATAATAAAAGAGGGAGGTTTATTTCTTATTTTCTAACTTCACCCTCTTTTAATTTTCCTTGCAGTTTATTCAGAAATCTCCAATAAGTAAGAAAATTTCAAAAGTCAACTGAGAAGTAGAATTCCACTTGGAAATATAGGTGGAAGATATGTAGCTGAGACAAACCGTAGATGATTTGGGTTCAAGTTTAGGTCCAGTTAATTGTTTCTGTCAGATTAATTGACTTCAGTTGTTATTTTTCTTCTTTAGGGTATCTCTTACCTCCATGACCAACAAGAGAGAGTTATTTCATGTTATTAGTTTCTCTTTTGTTATCAGTCAAGTACCTAAACTTTATGTCATCTAAACTAGTGGATAATTTCCTGCCAAAAGTATAAATTCATGCCTTTAATCCTGATGAGTAACATTCTTAGCATCTCAAGGTCCCAGAACACTCACTTGTTTGTTTGACCAAGTAAACTTCTTTTGAAAACACACAGAAAACTCTCACTAGTGGGTTTTCTTCAGTTTTCCCATCCTCTTTGCTTTCTTCTCTGACAGGTCTCCATTAAGTTTAGACAACGTTTTTTTCTTATCTCCTAATCCCTTCTTCTTAAAACATCCTATACCTTCATTTCTCCATGTCACTACCCCCACCACCATTATTCTTACCATTTAGTTATTCATACTCTCCACATATACATGAAACATGGTACAAATCACTTTAAACAATGTAGGGGTTCAGATTTTTCTCCATGTTTGCTATTTGAATATTGAAGAAAATAGTGACTGTATTCACTACCAAATTTAACATGAACCTCCCTCAAATCAACTATATACTCCTGTAGCATTCTGCTGACAGTTGTTATGTCCAGGAAAATAGGCTGTCACATATCTCAGGAAGGTAAACCTACCTATATTTGTTTTCTTCCAGAGCCTGGCACACTACCTAGAGCTTTCTCTTTGGGGCAGATTTAGTGTGTTTGCTTTAGTAAACAGTATTTACACTTATTTACATATTATTTATATATTTGGGAGCTATTCATGTGGCGATCAGAGAACAACTTGTGGGTTGGGATCTGATTCTTTCCTCCTACCTCAGCCTGTCAGAGTGGACAGCCAGTGCCTTTACCTGCTCAGCTAACTCACTGACCTTTTGTAAAAAAAAAAAAATATACATATTGATTTACCAAGCTCAACTTCTATTTTACTTTATAAATTTTTCAATGAAAAAACTTCAATAACTGAATTATAATACTAATTTTGGGGGAATAAATTCAAACTAATCTAAACTTATCAAAAATTACTATAAAATTGTTCATAATTGTAAAGTTAAAAAATCAACTTTCAGTCTCTGACTTTTAACAGATAGATGGATGAAGAAAATAGGTTAAATATCCCCAATGAAGTTTAAAAACGTGTGATGATGGTGTATGTATGGAAGCAAGAGAGCATCTTTGAGGATTTGGAACTCTCCTTCCAACATGTGGATCCTAGTGGATAGAATGCAGGCATATTAGGGTTTATAGAAAATATCTTTACTCACTGAGTCATCTTGCAACCTCTGGAAACAGTCATGAAGTTTTGTTTAACCATAAAGAAAAATTAAACTATGTTATTTGAAAAGAAGTAAACATATGTCTTAGTTTGAGTTTTACTGCTGTGAATAGACACCGTGGCCAAGGAAATTCTTATAAAAAACAACATTTAATTGGGGCTGACATACAGATTCAGAGGTTTGGTCCAATATCATCAAGGCAGGACCATGGAAGCATCAGACAGGCATGGTGCAAGAGGGGCTGACAGTTCTACGTCATCCAAAGGCTGCTAGTGGACTTCAAGGCAGCTAGGATGAGGGTCTTAAATCCACACCCACAGTGACACACTTGCTCAAACAAGATCATACCTCCTAATAGTGCCACTCCCTGGGCCAACCATATACAAACAATCACAACATATTAAACAAATTTATCCATATCTGAAAAGACACCAAGTAGAAAGGTATATACATCAACATATGTGTGTGCGTGTGTGTATGTGTGTGTGTGTGTGTGTGTGTGTGTGTCATGCTCTGTCTCTTTCTCAGTCCTGCTCTTTTATTCACACTACATTCACAACATACAAAAGACACAACTGAGATGTCCCTCAACAGAGGAATGGGTACAGAAAATGTGGCACATTTATACAATGGAGGATTACTTAGCTATTAAAAAAAATTGCATGATAGGGGTTGGGGATTTAGCTCAGTGGTAGAGTGCTTGCCTAGCAAGCGCAAGGCCCTGGGTTCGGTCCCCAGCTCCGAAGAAAAAAAATTGCATGAAATTTACATGAAAATTGATGGAACCAAGTCACAAAAGAATACACATGGCATGTACTCACTATTAAGTGGCTATTACCCCCCCCAAAAAATGAAGAAGCTCAGAATATCCATGACACAACTCACAGACCATATGAAAACACAAGAAGGAAAACCACACTAAAGTGTCGATGCTACAGTCCTACTCAGAAGGGGGGTAGAAAACAATCTCAGGAGGTAGAGGGGGAAAGGAATCTTGTAGAGAGAGGAGGAGGAAAGAAAAGGGGGTGGGTTTAGATACCAGAGGAGATGGGAAAGAGAATGCAGAGAATCAGGAATTTTAAAGGAGGTGTATACCAGTAGGGGAGAGAGACCTGGGGGTAGCCAGGAGAAAGTCCCAGATGCCAGGGACACAACAGGGAGGGTATTAGCCAAAATATACAACAAAAGGGAGATAAAACTTGTAGAGACCATATCCAGTGGATAGGCACAGCCCCCAGTTGAAAGATGGGGCCACCTGCCCACATCAAATATATTAATTTAGAATTCCTCCTGTCAAAAAGAAATGCAGGGACAGAGTGGACCAGAGACTGAAGGAAAGGCCATCCAGAGACTGCTTCTCCTAGATCCATCTCATCTGCAGTCACCAAATGCAGACACTATTGCTGATGCCAATAAGCATTTGCTGATAAGAGCCTGGTATAGTTGTCCCCTGAGAGGCTTTTCCAGAGCCTGACCAATACAGATGAGGATGCACACAGCCAAAGATTGGACTGAGTGTGGGTACTCTAGGGCAAGAAGTTAGGGCAAGTTGTTGGTGGGATTGCAGACTGGTACAACCATTCTGGAAATCAGTCTGGAGGTTCCTCAGAAAATTGGACATCGAACTACCTGAGGACCCAGCTATACCACTCCTGGGCATAAAACCAAATGATGTTCCCACATATAACAGGGACATATGTTCCACTATGTTCATAGCAATCTTAATTATATTAGCCAGAAGCTGAAAAGAACCCAGATGCCCTTCAACAGAGGAATGGATACAGAAAATGTGGTACATCTACACAATGGAATATTACTCAGCTATCAAAAGCAAATGACTTTATGAAATTCATAGGCAAATGGTTGGAACTGGAAAATATCATCCTGAGTGAGCTAACCCAATCACAGAAACACACACATGGTATGCACTCATTGATAAGTGGCTATTAGCCCAAATGCTTGAATTACCCTAGATGCATAGAACACATGAAACTCAAGACGGATGATCAAAATGTGAATGCTTCACTCCTTCTTTAAAAGGGGAACAAGAATACCCTTGGCAGGGAATAGAGAGGCAAAGATTAAAACAGAGACAGAAGGAACACCCATTCAGAGCCTGCCCCACATGTGGCCCATACATATACAGCCATCCAATTAGACAAGATGGATGAAGCAAAGAAGTGCAGGCCGACAGGAGCCGGATGTAGATCTCTCCTGAGAGACACAGCCAGAATACAGCAAATACAGAGGCGAATGCCAGCAGCAAACCACTGAACTGAGAACAGGACCCCCGTTGAAGGAATCAGAGAAAGAACTGGAAGAGCTTGAAGGGGCTGGAGACCCCATATGAACAACAATGCCAAGGAACCAGAGCTTCCAGGGACTAAGCCACTACCTAAAGACTATACATGGACTGACCCTGGACTCTGACCCCATAGGTAGCAATGAATATCCTAGTAAGAGCACCAGTGGAAGGGGAAGCCCTGGGTCCTGCTAAGACTGAACCCCCAGTGAACGTGATTGTTGGGGGGAGGGCGGTAATGGGGGGAGGATGGGGTGGGGAACACTCATAAAGAAGGGGAGGGGGGTTAGGGGGATGTTGGTCTGGAAACAGGGAAAGGGAATAACAATCTTAATGTAAATAAGAAATACTCAAGTTAATAAAAAAAAATTAAAAAAAAAAGAAGTTAGGGCAAGGACTAAAGAAACTGATAGGGTTTGCAACCCCATAAGAAGAATAGCCATATCAACCAACCAGATCCCCCAATGCTCCCAGGGAATAAATCACAAACCAAAGAGTACACATGAAGGGGACACATGGTTCTAGCTGCTTATGTAGCAGAGGATTGCCTTATCTGAAATCAAGAAGAGGGAGGTCCTTGGTCCTGTGAGGGATCAATGTCCCAGCATAGGGTAATTCTAGGATGCTGAGGCAGGAGTGGTTGGGTGGGTGGGGGAGCACCCTCTCCAAGGCATGGGGATGGGGAGGGGTTAGGGCATTTGTGGATAGGAAACTGGGAAGAGGGATAACATTTCAAATGTAAATAAATAAAATAACCATAAATAAAATTAAAAAATCCTCATTAAAAAAAAGACAAATTTTATTGAGGAATCAAATAATTAATAATGCCAGGAGAATCCAAAGGATTTACATGTACAGCAATAAAGATGAGGAGCAAGGAGAAACATTCTCTCTCTCTCTCTCTCTCTCTCTCTCTCTCTCTCTCTCTCTCTCTCTCTCTCTTTCACACACACACACACACACACACATACACACACACACATTGAATATGTGTGTGTGAACATGACCCAAGGATATTACATGAGCAAAATATTATTGCAAAACCTATCACTATGTACAATAAATACACACTAATAAAAATTTTAAATGGTAAAAATTAAAGGTATACATACCTTTTAATGGAAGCAAATGCAGAGTTCCACAGGCAAACATTAGATAGTTTAGGGAACCCAGTAGAAGAGAAGAGGGAGGATTGTGGGAGTCAGAGGGGTCAAGGACACAATAAGAACATGGCCAAAGAATGAACAAAGCAGGGCTCATAGGAGGTCAGAAAGACAGAAAATGACAATCAGGGCAGCTGAATGAGTTTGAGCTAGCAAGTATATTATTGATATGTGGGTTAGTATTCTGATAGGGTTCCTAACATTTGTTATAGGGATCGTCTCTGACTCTTGCCTGCTCTTGGGACCAAATTTCTCCTACTGGGTTGCCTCATCCAGCTTTGTGTTGTGTTCTTTTTTTTTTTTCTGGAGCTGAGGACTGAACCCAGGGCCTTGGTTTGCTAGGCAAGCGCTCTACCACTGAGCTAAATCCCCAACCCCCTCATCCAGCTTTGATATAGATTCATATGCCTAGTCTTATGACAACTTACTATCCTGTGTTCAGTTGATTTCCCTGGAAGATTTTTTGTTTTCTGAAGGGAAACAGGAGGATTGGATCTGAGGGAGATAGGAGGTAATAGAGAGGTACTTGAAGGAGTGGAGGCAGGCTAACTGCAGTCAGGATTTAATATAACATATGAGAGAATATTGTTCCTGTCTAAAGGAAATACAGGGAAAATGGAGCAGAGATTGGTGGAAAGGCCAGTGACTCAGTGACCAACCCAACTTGGTATCCATCCCATGTGTGCACAACAAATCAGGACACTATTCTTGAGGCTATATTGTGCATGCAGACTGGAGGCTGGCATGACTATCCTCTGAGAGGCTCTACCAGCATTTGACTGAGGCAAATGTAGGCATTTACAGCCAACCATTGAATTGAAGTCAGGGATCAATATGGAAGAGTTAGAGGAAGGACTGAAGAACATGAAGGGGATGGCAACCCCATAGGAAGAACAACAGTGTCCACTAACCCAGACCCCTCAGAGTTCCCAGAGACTGAGCCAAAAACCAAGGAACATGCATGGACTGGTTCCAGAAATATAAGTAGCAGAGGACTGCCTTGCATGACATCAGTGGGAAAGGGTGGGCTTCTCAGAAGTTGGAAGGAGGAGATGGGGTGAAGAATTCAGGAATGGGGGACTGGGAAGGTGGTCAACTTTTGGAATGTAAATATACATATATGAAAAGAATAAAGTTTAAAAGAAGGTACATATGCTTGTATGAGTTCAAGTCTAATTAAAGATTTATTTTAATTCTATGAATGTGTTAATAGGAGCCCTGGCTCCCACAAGGTCACACACACCCACATTCACAGGCACACAAACACACACACACACACACACACACACACACACACACATACACAGAGAGAGGGGGGTGGAAGAAAGAGAGAGTTATGTATATTACAATCATTTCAAAGTTCTTAAGGGATTTTCAAATTCTTATTTTCATCTACGCAATGCCTTTTTTCTCTAGTCCTGGTCTCTTAGGAGGATCCTGTAGGGTCTCAGGGCCCACTGGCCTCTAGGAGCTCACAGTTCTTAAGCCTAGGCTAGTACTTGGATGACAACACACCCCTGATCTAGGTTGCTTTTTCCTGGATCTCACTAGCCACTCTTTTCCAGAACTTGCTGAGCTATAGAGCATTGTTAGTGGGATTTTTCTCAAGAAAGTTGACATATTACTGCTGCAAGTCTTCAATGAGAAGCTCCTGAATTGAATAAGAAAAAGGAAGGAGACAGAGAGATAGGCCCAGTTTAGACAGAGGGCCTCTAATCTGATGGTTTGTTATTTAGTGGTCTCTGGAGGTCTGAGTGAGAAAATGTGCCTGCACATCAGAAGGGAAACTAGGCCTCAGTATACCCATTCTGGTGTCCCTATTGTCAACTCTATAATAGCTTTCAGTCATGCATGTAGAATTAGGCAGCAGGATGTGGCAGACTCATGTGAGTTCCTCTGCTTCACTCTCCGTCTCTTCCTATATCCAACAGTTTGTCATTTTAGACACATTTTCTGTCCCAGCTTGGTTTTGTTCATTCTTTATCCCTATAACACAAACGCATCTGTCACAGTGCATTATCCTCTTCTAAGTGAAGAAGGGACTTGAGGAGTCCTACTCAGCATGAATGGCATACTGTAATGGACCCTCCACATGCATTTCTTCTTGCTCTCACACTGGGAAAATGCCTAGCCTTTTCCTGCACCACATTCCCCCTGCCTTTCCTCAGGAATATCCTTAGCCTCTTGCTGATGCATGAAGCTTCTCTCCACAAGCTTTGTGAATTCTTGACTGCTTAGATTGTGAACTTCTTAATCATTTTCCATCTAACTCATGCTGCCAGTTGCTTAGCTTACCTCAGGCACTGAATCCCTCTCGCTATCACCTGCCACCTCTAAATGCCTGGAAAGAGGGAAGGAGACTGTCTGAGTTTACCTGGTTTGTAACAACCATTATACATGCAACTTGGGAGGAAAGGATTGTTTCCTCTTATAGATTATAGTCTATCAGCAAGGAAAGTTAAGGCAGGAACTGAGAAGCAGGAAATGAAGTAGAGGTCATGTATACATGCCTACTGGCTTGCTTCCTCTGGCTTCTTCAGTCTAATCTCATGCAGATTAGAGCCCCCTGCCTAGGGCTGGCACAGTCTGCCTTTTCTGGCCTCAGTGGGAGAGGATGTGCCTACTTGGGCAGAGACTTGATGCAGCAGGGTAAGGGGATACTCTAGAGAAGGAGAGGATGAATGGGGGAGGGTTTGTTTGGGATGTAAATAAAGTATAAATTTTAAAGAATTAAAATTAAAAAAGAATATATCCCACAGACATGCCTAAACCCAACATTTAGGTCTGTGTCATGTTGATGGACACTAACGAGCACAGGGATAATCTGGCGCTGTCTGCTCATGCTTTGTCCTACTTCTCAGCCTTGACCTTTTATTCACATGAAAATCATAGCATGCAAAAAACAATAGTTTTATACATTAAGAAAGCTGATTGAGGAATCAAATGATTGACAATTTAACCACCAGTATCCAAAGGATTTACATGAGCAGAGGGAAAGAGTAACAAAGAGTAAACATATGTTCCAAGTCTCTACAGCATTATGTGTAGATGGGAGAGCTGTCTAGGAATTTTTATGAGACATTTGAACTGGAAAGCTTATATAGGATGAAAGATTGGGAGAGAGATAAATAAAGCTCTAACCAGTTTCAACTAGTGGTATGAATAAGTTCTTTTTTTTCTTTTCTTTTTTTTTTTCCCCGGAGCTGGGGACCAAACCCAGGGCCTTGCGCTTGCTAGGCAAGCGCTCTACCACTGAGCTAAATCCCCAACCCCTATGAATAAGTTCTTTATGTGTGTGTGTGTGTGTGTGTGTGTGTGTGTGTGTGTGTGTATTTTTCTTTTCTTTAATTGGATTTTTTAAATTTATTTACATTTCACTTGTTATTCCCTTTCCCAGTTTCCAGTCCATAAACCCCTTATCCCCTTCCCCTTCTTCTATGAGAGTGTTCCCCCATCCATCCACCCACCTCTTCCCGCCTCCCCACCCTGATATTTCCCTACACTAATCTGCAGGCTAATCCATAGGCTACTGTAAATGCTACCATAATTTATGCTTGAAATTTGCTAAGAGAATAAACTTTTAATTTACTCAGCTAGCTACCAGTAGAAGCTGTGAACCATGGTTACATTAGTTAACTTGACTGTAACAGTCAATTCACTGTGTGTGGGTCAAAACATCCTGCTGTACAGTTGAAATACATACAACTTCTAAAAAAACCTATAACTTATACCTGGAAGTGTCATTGACACTAATTTTTGGCCAACAGAAAGGTTGAGAGCAATTTTCCAGTAAGATTTCCTGACCTCTCAAAAGTATGACAAATAATTGGCATCAAGTGTCGAGAGTAATCCTTGTCACTGAATTTGTGCTCCCAGGATGCTTTCGTATCCCCAGGTTTTATCTCTTCCTGTTTGTTTTCACCCTGTGATATATACACTGGTGGTACTGGGGACCCGACTCATCATCTTCACTCTCCTCTATCCGTACACTAAGTACTTTTCCATTTGCAATGTGTCCTTTGTGAGATATTTGTCACCTCCCTTATGGTTAGTATACTGACAGACCTGCTGCCCACATACAGGACCATGTCATCAGTTCAGTGGTTCAGTGCCTAACCCAGTCTTTTAAGAAAATCCTCTTCTTTCCTTATCCTCACATCATCCTGACATTATGAGTACACTTCTATATGTTACTTTCTGGGCTGCCTCACTATCATAAATGCTCTAGTTTGTATGAAGCTAGCGACAGCCTTTTGAGTCTTCAGGTTCCTTTCCGTGTCTCTGCTGCACAGTGGAAACTCTATATTTGTTTCTATGATCATTGACTATTACATCTGTGACCCTGTCCATGACTCAAGTTCTGATCTGACAGTCACTACATTGAGTATGTGGACATCTTTCCAACCTTGTGCTGATCACTACATTGCATGATGGTATCCTTAGCCTCATAATGGTTGCCTCCCTGTCTCTGTACAAAGATCCCAGGGGTGTTGTCTCCTTCGTGTACCTTTGTCAGCACTCTCAGACTTGCTGGTTTCCCTTCCATATGACCTGTCCCTTTTCCCACAGAATCATCTTCAAGTCCCAGAGTTAGGGACATTTACATAATGCTCCTGGGGCTGCCTTTTTGAATGCAGCTTAGCCAAACCACCAGGGCCTGTGGCTGGTAAAGCAATGATGGTAGCAGCCATAGCAAGCATGCTGCTGGTAACAAGAAGGGAGAGTACTCAACAAGATATTCCTTGGAAATATGTGGATAATGGGGAAGTCATGGGACCTTGGAAAGTGGGAATAACTCTCGTGTTTAGTTTCTTATACTGGTGTGAGTCTGAACTGACCTGGGATTAACAGAACAGAACAAACTCTACGTATAAACTTCCTCTCACTTCTAAAACTAGCTCTGACCACAGGACAGCTTTAAGCAAAACCTAAGAAGCAATATTCAGTGTGAATAGTCATGGTATAGGGCCACTAGGAGAGTGAATAGAAAGACTGCTCGGGTGTACAGCACCCAGACAAAACATGCCAGAAGCACTAATCTCTTACTATATTCAAATACAATATTTTACAGTTTTGTCAATCACCACAGAAAATTTTTGTATTCATGGGTCTTGCCAACTTCAGATTCTCTTGAAAAGGATTCTCTGAGAAAACATGCTTTCAGCCTGAGAACTTTCCTCCACCTCTCAAGGGATCAATTATTTTCCCTCCCTACAAACTTTGTGAAAAACTGAAGAACCATGTGGGGAACAATTATTTCTGATACACAGACTCTCTGCGTCTTGTCCTCCTAAACTAATCAGCTCATAATCCTCGTGGAGCTGCCTCTGAAAAGTCACCTTCCTGTTGGCTTTCATCTCTGCATATTACATTCTTTAAATATTAAAAGAAAAGTGAGGCTTTTGTGGCAGTGTACTGCCTGTCTTTCATTATGTGTTCTCAGAAGCAGGGCCCCTGACTAGGCAGTGTGAGGAAGAGGGGTCTTGCCTTGGGCTCTAAAGCCATCACTCCTCATACGCAGCATCCCTCTGTATACATGGCACTCTCAAGCAAATTTACCAGGGCTCCTCAGCTGCTCCTACATCAACATCTCTTGGGAGCTTGTTAGAATCTCAGTGTCTAGTCAAGCCCTGAATTAAAATTTGTTTCTTTTCAGAAAATAGGATTCCCAGGTGATTTCTATACACACTAATATTCAAGCTGCACTGATCTACATGATTTACTGTTGGAATATTCAAGTAGGAAATTGTATATGAATTTTCTTGCATGCTGCCTGGAGAGTACAAGAGAGTAGATGAATCTCACCTAGCAAGGGCATGGTACTAGGAGAAATCCCATCGAAACATGTGAACACACACACACACACACACACACACACACACAAACACACACACATACACACACATACACACACAAACACAAACACACACACATACACACACATACACACACAAACACACACACATACACACAAACACACACACAAATACACACACACATACACACACAAACACACACATACACACACAAATACACACACATACACACACATACACACACATACACACACAAACACAAACACACACACATACACACACATACACACACAAACACAAACACACACACATACACACACATACACACACAAACACACACACACACAAACACACACACAAATACACACACACATACACACAAAAACACACACACATACACACACAAATACACACACATACACATACATACACACACAAACACACACACATACACACACATACACACACAAACACACACACATAAACACACGAACACACACACACATACACCCAGACACACATACACATACAAACACACACATACACACACACAAACACGCACAAACATACACAAACACACACACATACACACACAAACACACACACATACACACACACAAACACTCACACATACACACACATACACACACATACACACACACAAACACTCACACATACACACACACACACAAGAGAGACAGAGAGAGAGAGAGAGAGAGAGAGATTTTGTCCCAATTGCAATGTGGAGGCCACTAGAAAAGGAATTTGATATCATACCCCCATTTGTTTTTAGAAGAGCCAACCTCCCTTAGTAACATTTTCCTTAAGTCTTATTTCTGGCATCAGTAATAAGGACAAAAATTCCTCAGAGTTCCATCCTGCTTTGGTATTACACTTACTAACTCTAGTCAAAGGCCCCAACCTTTGCATTGCTTCTACAATATTGTGTAGAGAGACATGGAGATAATTTGGTTTCACATATCTGTCTTGCTGAGACAAAGATCCACAAAGCACAGTGTCAAATGAACCACCCAGATTGACATGTGACAGCTCTCCATCTTGCTGGAAGGCAGCATGGGACTCCAGTTCTAACCTACAGTAGTTATTAGGAAAGCTTATTTGGTTGAAGTCATGTTGTTACTAAAAAACAGCATCATGGAATTGCAAGGCAGCTGATAGTTCACTGAGGCTCACTGCCCATCCCGCATTATGTGTGGACACTTCCTGGATAACTCATTCATCCTCTTGGTCTATAGATTTTACTAAAAAGAAGCCCAGAAATGGAGCAGTCCAAAATAAACAATAGCAACAGCAGCAACTTTGTTTAATTGTAGAAAATTTAAGTTGCAATCATTATGCTAAACGTGACTCCCTTTAACATTTACATCCTGTCTAGCATGTTTCTATTTATGTTAAATAAGCCAACTAGTAGGAAAGTGAGCTATTACATACTCCCCTTATAGAGTATTTATGAGTCGGATCTTACCATTGACCAATTTCCTACAGCCCTCACTGTCTTCTTGGACTCTCTTTAGGTAGATGTTCGACTGTTTAAGTACTATTAGTTATGCACAAAACTAACTGTAATAACGTGTAGTTGGAAATTTCTTTCCTTGATGTGTTGACTAATTTTTCTGTTACCATCAACTAACATGGCTCCACAGTGCAGGCTACAGTGTTAGCTTATGCTCCAAGTTCATATAAAAATTAATCTCAGTTTTAAAGAGAGCTAGCAATTATCGAGTACTGATGTATAGAGCACTCCGCCAAACCAAACCAACCTCATCTTTAGGAGCTTGGCTGGATCTGCTTGCAAATGAACTTTACAACCCAGCTGTTGACTGTTGTAATTTCCTCAGAAAAGGACTATGTTATGTATTATAGGACTATCATCAGAGTATCTAGCCACTAGTCCAAGCCAGCTGAATACAATTCTGCCCTGATTCCATGTGGCTTCTGGATCTCAGTGACAGATTAGAGTATATACTCCAGAAAGCACTTAGGGAGGGGCACCATCTATCCACCATAGAGAAGGCATCCTATGTACAGACCTTCCAGTGTGGTTTCTTTAAGACCACCCACATTCCTGGCCACAACACTCATCCATGGCTTTGTAAATAATCCCAATAAACTCGTGGGTTGCACAGAGTGAACTTGGTGGAATCATGCCTTGGTTTGTTTTAGAAATCTTAGGAAGAGAAGTAGGTGTTTATATCTCCTCCCCCACAAAGGAGTTTTAGCAACAGATACCAATTATATTTTGGAAGCAGAAGATAAAAGTTCATACAAAGCATGGTGCCTGGATTTGAGTTCAGAATTTTTCATGGGAAGATAAAACTGAATAAGTTATCATATGTAAAGCACTCTGACCATGCAGTAGAGGAGAACCTCATTATTTCTGCTTAATTTGAAAGTTAATTTGAAGAGAATCTTTTCTACTTAAGTTGAAGTAGGAGATTTAAAGGACAGTTTTATAGACTGGGAAAGGGAGCGATGAATTCCTGAGAGGTAACTGAAAATATAAACTAATATAAACAAAAAAGTTATCTAGCGTAAGAAACCATGTCTGGCAAGTGGAATTAATAAGTTGAATGTCTAGAGAGTGGCCATAAGTATTAACCAATCCTTTTCAAGAGAATCTGAAGTTGGCAAGACCCATGAATACAAAAAGTTTCTGTGATGATTGACAAAACTGTAAAATATCGTATTTGAATTCCATGGGGGGATTTGTGAATATTCTTTACAAGATTCTCTGCTTCCTGAAATAGGCAGCATTTTGTTACACTAAATTTTAAATGTGCCCTGTATAGATATCTTGCATTTCAGGACAAGGATATATTCACAAAAAATACTATTTTGTAGGACTGGACTGCTTACAATATTTCAGATAAGTAATGGAAGTTGAGAAGACTTAGCTCCTTTGAGACACTTGGTTTTCATTTTAGCAACAGCTCAATTGGTCCACCGATATTCTGTTCAGGTCTCAGGTATTTCAATGGTAGCTGGGGCTGAAGTCACTATCTTCTGGTCTCTTTTATCTAAGTTTGTGGAATAATAGGGGGAGTGAAATATGTGGCATTTCCTCTTCTTCAAAAGAGTCCTTTGAACACAATTCCAAGATCTAGAGACCCAAAAACTTCTGGGTAAGTTTTCTTCAACCTGGAAGCCTAATAGGAACACAGGTGAGCATTGGCATCCATTCAGCTGCTGGTGGAGAAAGCAGGTCTTCTTAGTATACATGAGAAAGGATCTTAGTATACAGTGGTTCTTAGTATACATGAGAAATAGAAACTCAAAAGGATGAACCTTTTTCCATAGAACTGAAGGTAAAGCAAATGACAAGGGTGCTAAGACTGAGTGAGAAAACACAGGCAGAATGATATTTATATCCTAGAGACAATCACTCCTTACACAGAACCCATTGTGAATTTGTCAAGAATTAGACACAACCACAAATAACAAAGTCACAGTGAAGGAAGTAAAGCTGAAACAAGGGCAGTGCTGTTTGAAACTGCCTTACCATGTCTCACCCTTAACTGCAATTAAGAAAGTTTGTCACCTGTATCCTAGCAAGGTGGCAGAAATATGGCACTACTGCCTATTTTGGCTCAGAACCATGTTCTTCAAGTACACTGACTCTCCCAAGAAGTCATCAGTTGCTAATAGCTCCTTGGCTAGAGGGAAACTCCATGATCCATGCAGGGATTTTGCTGACTTGACCAGGACCAGTTCTGTGTAAGTAGTCAGAGCTGCTCTGAGTTCGTGTGTGCAATGGTGTTGATGTGACGAGGATGTGTTGTTTTTACCACAGGCATCCTCTGTGGTACCTTCCTCCTTCTTGATGCCCAAGCCTGGAGAGATTTAGGATATAATATCAGGCACATGTAGAGTTGGAAACTCCACAGTCACTTCTATACATTGACTAGTTGTGGGTCTCTGTGATGATTGCCATCTACTATAAAAAGAAGCTTCTCTGGTAAGAGTTACAAGACAAATTAAACTATGGAAACCAGAAACTGGATAGACTGGCAAACTTTTAAAACGTTGATGCAAAGATATTTTTCACCTTTCCCCAGCTGCTAAAATCCTATTTATGCAGTCTCCATTGCTGTGGGCCATAAAAGACTTACCCCTGAGTTTTTATAGTTAGTTTAGTTTACAGCTTCTCAAAAAAAGTGCCCATACCCTCTCCGTTGAAAAACAGCCTAATTTTGCATTCCCACTGGGGTTTTCATGTGTGACAATGGACTCTTACATTAGTCATTTAGAACTACAGTTATTCTAGAATACTGGGGTAGGAATGCTAGACAACCAGAGAGTGAGCATAAAGAGACTCTCACAGCCTTGAAATCTTGCCTATATTTAAATGAGTTCTCATCATGTGCAATAGCCTTGCTCTTTTGCCATCCTGAGATGGCTCACTGATGTAAGCTATTTTTGTGAAGTAGAATGGAATGGATATATCTACCAGAGGACTTCTGTACCGATACACAGTTATTGTTCTCACTTCCTTGGGAAAGGGGCATCATGGCAAAGGTCTGCAAAACACCAGGCAATTAACATTGAACATGACTGAATAAAACGATGTGCTTAAAAGAGAAATATCTTACATAGCCTTTGGCGTATTTACAGATACTATCGCAATAAATAAAACATTAACCTTTAAAAGTGACATTGGTATCTGGATGGCTTCCATAACTAGCTGTGCGATGCTTTTATTTGTTGAGTTAATCAGAATAAGGTGGTTTTATTTAAAAAATAAAGTAAATACAAGTGACATTCGATCTATAGTTTCCTTCTACCAACAGGTGTCCCCTTCAAGCGATGGCAACCAATCACACAATCGCTGGTAGAAGGGCTATTAGAACGACTGACAATGTAGGGCTAAGAACCAGGCAGAATTCCAATAGATCAATGCTAAACAGGGCCTTGTATGAAGGAAAGCAGAGCAGCTCCAGATCCTGAAGACTCCTGCATTTAGTTAGGTCTATGTTAGGTCCAGATGGAAGATATCCGAAGGCTAAGGAAATAAGAAACAATCAAATTCCGTTAGCAGTTTCTCCATCTCCTTTACTAACTTGTTTTCCTCTCACCCAGTTTCTGACCCATCAGTGTCAGAAACACTAACTGTATCCCTAGATTCAATACCTTTGTTGAGGGCTCACATATCACTCTGCTATGTACAGAAAAACCCCTTTTTAAGACAAATAGAGATGAATCATATCCCCTCATCCAGGATATAGAGAAACTTAAAAAATCTCACTCTCCAATTCTTTCCCACTCAACAGCACATGCCGAGCAGAGTGTCTCACTGGGGATGGATGATTAGTTCATCTGTATTTCACTGAATCACTGTGGAAGCAAACAGAATGGAAAGTTGTAAAGTTTGAGAAGATATGCAAAAATAAATTAATAGTCTTAAAAGTTATTAGTGCAATCATCTTTATCCATCATCTTTTTGCTGTAATATGAATAATTTACAGAACAATAAATAGAATTCCATTTAATTTAAAATGTATCCATTGGTTCAACAGCCACAACCCAAGTTTTGGGGAAGAAACTGAAACTAGCAACCTAAAGAGAGTCTGAGCTGGCTGAAAATTGTTGCATGAAAAAGTATATTTCCGGGGGGTTGGGGATTTGGTTCAGTGGTAGAGCGCTTACCTAGGAAGCGCAAGGTCCTGGGTTCGGTCCCAGCCCCGGAAAAAAAGAAGAAAAGAAAGAAAAAGTATATTTCCAGAAAGACAGAGAAAGCGGATACTTCTTGACACCTCATTCTAGGATGTCACAAGAGGAGCCAATAGGCTCCTTGCTAAGCTGTGTCTCTTAGACTATACTCTGTGTACTGTCTCAAAACAACCTAACCTGCTCTATTTAAAAAATATTATTTGTTATTGTTCAATTTTTAATTAAATTGCGATCACACCATTTTCCACCTCCTCTTCCTTCTGCCAACTCCTCAAGTAGACATTGTTTTTAAAGCTTGACATTTTCAATGAATTGTAGAGAGAAGCTCTTGTGAACTATATGGAGGCATCATCTGTCCATAAATAGCTGATGGCTAATTAGGTGAGGCAGGAAATAATAGGATAGGGAGAGGGGACTCTTGGATAGAGTCATGCATGGGAAGAGAATCGCCCCAAACTCTGAGGGGACAGATGCATGAAACTGAGGAGAGGTAAGCAGCCATGTGGTACTCATAGACTAGAATAAATGGGTTAATTTAGTTAGAAGTTTGTTGGGAAATAAGCCCAAGCTTATGGCCTAGTCATTTATTCATAAGAAAAATTGACCGTCAGAGTCATTATTTTGGGAACTGTGGCATAGGTGGAAAAGACCGTGGTTACAATAAATGGTTCTTATGTCTAAGAATAGATTCCTGCTTATAATTTATAGTTCCAAAATTGGGGTGGTATGCTTTGATGAATTAAGATATATTTATAGAAAGATTGTGTCAGAATAAGTCAAATTGAAACTATTACAGAAAATTGTAGATTAAGCTGACACCATTTTTCTCTCAACAATAGTTCCTTGGTAAAAGCCTTGGTAACTGAATTATTTTTAAATTTCATACTGTAATTGGGGGTGGGCGCAAGGCATAAAAATGGAGCTGGCATTTTATTCTGTAGTTAACATGAGACATAATGTTATTCATACATGCATACATACCTGTACGTGTGTACACTTATATGTATATTTATTTACACACATATATAAGGCTTGATCAAAGAAACTGCTAGAATAGCTATAATTCTTTATGCAGATGATATTGGACAGTAGTTAATTTTACCTTTCTCTGAATATTTGCTCCCTGAAATCACATTTCCAGTACATTTGTTACACCAAGGAAAATTTACTTTAATTTTATGTGCATGCACGCAGGTACCTACAGAGGTCATCAAAGTCCTTGGAGCTGAAGTTACTGGAGATTGTGAGCTACCAGACATTACTACTGCAAACTGAAGAGCAAGAATAACTTAACTATCGACCTACCTTTCTACCCCCTACCTTGTTTAATTGAAAATCACTCTCTGAGCATTTCTCAGAGTACCTGATGGATTGTGCTATCAGGAACATGTCTCTCAGCTTTGGTGCAGTCTTCTAGTCTCTCTCACCTGTTCTCATGAATTTTCTTGTGAAACCACCTTCCTCTGCTGAAGCACAGTAGCCCGTAGGACGTGTTCTGAAGATCCCCTAGAAATGACTCCAAATTATGATTGTCTCATTGAGCTAATTGTTCTGTGTAACTAGGAGATGGGTATTTCTTCTTCACTCTTTTACCTTGTGTCTGTTGTAGCAATCAACATGTAGAAGCTAGGAAATCTTGGTGAAATGAATGAAAAAGAAACAGAAAACTATTCAAATAACTAACAAATTGTCTTAGTTAGGGTTTTATTCCTGTGAAACCACGACCAATGTAAATGCAAGGGCAACATTTAATTGGGGCTGGCTTACAGGTTCAGAGGTTCAGTCCATTATCATCAGGGCGGGAGCATGGCAGCATCCCAGCATCCAGGCAGTCATGGTGCAGGAGGAGCTGAGTTCTGCGTCTGTACCCGGAGGAAGACAGGAACAGACTGAGCATCCTCAGGCAGCTAGGAGGAGGGTCTCCAAGCCCACCCCACAGTGACACACTTCCTCTAACAAGGTCACACCTTCTAATAGTGCCACTCCCTGGGCCAAGTGTATACAAACCATCACACAAATATATACACTTCACACACATTGAGAAGCAAGCATGCTGTTTTGCTATGTCTCCCATTATTTTCATGTAGCTCAAGATCTCTTGGTACATGTACTCAGCCATGGACACTCCCTCATTGGAGATGGATGCATATAAAAAGTACATGTGGGCATACATACATATGTATGTACAGTGACGACACATGACACATCTTGATCAAAAGACACATATTGGCTACTCTTTATTAGACATAAAGCGCACATGTTTCTTTGGTCCTGCCACTTTCAGTTTCTTACTGCCTTGGGCTCTGTTTACTCAGTTATAATTTGAAGATGATGTTATTACTCAGCTTCTTCATATATTTAACTTGAATAGTAAATTAAGCATCATGATTCACACAACTGTACTAAGAATTTACAAAAACAAATAACTATTACTACTCTTTTTCTTTTTATGATTATCACACTGGTAGAAGTTCCGTGTCCTGTATCCATCATGCTTCCATATGTCTTGAGAACCAACATGTGTGTGGTCAAACCCCAATGAAGCACCTTAGAATAACAATTCATTACATGAATATCATAAAATATTTAAAGCACAAAGGAATATGATTATTATAATACAAACTAGCAAAAGCATATAAAATAAAGTTATATATAGACAATTTCGACTTTTTTTGGACCTGTCAAGATTTCTTTTGAGGCAGTGTTCTAGTAAATCATTAATGACATTAATTACAGTGTGATTTTAAAAGGTTATTCACTGATGTCACTGATAAACCTAAATCGTAATTTTAAATGACTAAAGCCAGTCCTTAGGTGTGGGCTACAAAAGACTCTGATGGGTACATAAGCAAAAGTCACATACTTTAGTCTCGAAGCCATATTTCCTTGCACTGCTGTCATCTAGACATTAACTCCTGGAAGACTCTCAGGGATCCCTGCTTTTTTTAATTCTCCCCAGAATTATCTGGAAATGTTTGAGACTGAAAAGAGATTAAAAGGAAATATCTGCCCTACTAATAGACACCTCTTTAGATCAGACCACAAAGAAGGCTTTGCCTCAAATTCTTATGGGAAAATGCTCACCTGAGGGATAAAGGCAAACAGAGCTTGCTAAGAACTATTCCTTGATTAAAGGCCCCAGTAACTTTTCAGTCACAGTCTTAAATTCAGAGATATTCAAACCTTTGGGTAGCAGCCAGCTCAACTTTGCTAATGAAAACAATGACAAAGACTTCAAGCAAAAGGTTTACAATAAAGATAATACAAGAGGGCCTCAAATGTAAAAACAACCAGAGGTAGAAGAATTGATCAGAGAATCAATAACACCTGAGCCTGGTATTCAGCTTTAGAGCTGCACCATAAATAGCAAAGATGAATTTTCATCATTAAGAATGGGAAGGCTGCACCACTGCCAAAACATTTAAGAAACACTGGAGAAAATATAGAAAGATTGTAGCAACCAGATGTTGGGAAGAATTGCTGTAAAATACTGTCTCTTGCCATGACAGAACCATTGCAGTCATGAAGTCATAGTAACTGTGCTTGCCTGAAAAAGATTTGCACAACATAAAGCCAGTCAAAAACTTCCAGCTTGGGTGGGAAGAAACTCACCAAGAGTTATTGAAAGTTACTGAGAGTTACTGGCAGTTGTTAGTATCTACAGGAAAGAAAGTCAAATCTTTTTTTCAGAGGTGTGTCCTCTCAGGTTGCCCTGAAGCCATGGAGGGCCCTGCACTTTGATATATCCAGGCAGAATTAATTGTACTCAGTGGATGATAAAGAAAAAAGAAAAGGGCATGGAGGAAGTTGGGAGACATTGGAGAGTTTTGAGAAGTTGCATATACTCAGGATACAGTGTATACATGCATTCAATTGGGAAATAGAGTAATTTGGTAAGGAAATGGATACATTGTGAATAGGAAGCTTAGGCTGGTGGGTATGAGTATTGGTGACAGAAAGCCTGGAAAATGTGAAAAATCACACAGAATAGGGTTACAAAGTGTCTTAGGGTTTCATTGCTGTGGAGGGACAACATGACCAAGGTAACTCTATAAAGGCAAACATTTAATTGGGGCTAGCTTACAATTATCAGAGGTTCAATCCTTTATCATTATGGTGGGAGGCGTAGTAGCATCCAAGCAGATATGGTATTAGAGAAGGAGCTGAGGGTTCTACATCATGATATAAAGGCAGCCAGAAGATGACAGTTTTCTGCAGGTAACCAAGCATCTCTTCTGCACTGGCCAGAGCCTGAGTTGGGGAGACCTCAAAGCCCACCTACACAGTGACACACTTCCTCCAACAAGGCCAAAACTTCTCCAATAAGGACACACCTGCTAATAATTCCACACCCTATGGCTAAGCATTCAACTCCATAAATCTATGAGGGTCAAACCTATTTAAATCTCTACATGGGGCCTTCAGGACTTTATGCCTTTTCTGTAGTTTCTGGAGAAAATATCTACATCTCTGGTAAATACAATTTGCTATTTCATAAACTTTATAGGTAAGAACTTTGACATAGGCCTCCATTGGCCCAAGTTATTATGTCATGGTGGGCTTCCCGTGTCTTTTATGTTTCCAAATGTTGCCCATATACCTTAATATATGGTTCTGTTTCTCTGTAATCAAAGCCATTGACTTTGTGTGTCTCTGTTCATTCTCCCTCCATACTGTATCTCTAATACAGATCATAGAAGGGTTTTTGGAAAACTTTCTGGAGAAATACTCCACGCTGACAGGTCTGGTGAATTCTATTTACCTAGATCACTTAGGGTAGTCTCCATCTCGGTCTTTCACTGAATTAAATCTCTCCTGTGCCATACATTTTGTTGCTCCAGTTATATCCCTGCATTCTTTTTTTAAAAAAAAATAGTTCATTGAGAATTCTATACAGTGTGTTTTGGCCATATTCATCCTCCATCCAGCGAATTTTTCACAATCCATCATCTCCTTCCCTCCCATACAACTTTTTTGACTTTTTCTCCCACTAAGACAAATTTGTGTTGGCCATACTCTTAGAAATGTAGTCTTTTATTTATTAAAGGGTTGTCAACATATCAGAAACTATACAATAAGAAAAAACGGACTCTTCTCCCAGCAGCTAAGAATTGTCAATAGCTTCCGTACTCAGAATGGAACTTCATGTCTAACTCCCATCTCTATAATGAGATTTGGTCCAACTTGGGCTAATATCCCTCTTGTGCATGATGTCACAACCATTATGAGTATATGTATATAGCTGTCCTATTATGCTCAGGAGACTGTTTCCCTACATTCATCTACCACATCAGGCTCTTGCACTCTTTTTACAACCTTCCCTTCCTTAATTATATATGAGTCTTTGGATTGTGTTGGGAGAGTGCAGTATACATGCTCTATTTAAACTTGGGCATCCTGTAGTCTCTTCTCTGCCTCTTAGTGAGCTGTGAATTCCTGTGTTTATCATCATTATCTACAAACAGGGTTTCTCAGATAAAAGGCTTCTCTGATAAAAGTTGATAGATGCAGAATAATAATAGTATGTGCTCTTCAAAGATATTTGATCTGCCTTGAAATAGGTTCTCAGTCTGATAATTGTACCAGGTGTGGGTTTCCTCTTATGGAGCTGGTATTAAATCTGGGAAAATAGAATCCACAAGACCTGTCAACATGGAGTATTTCTCCAGAAAGTTTTCTAAAAACCTTTCTATGATCTGTATTAGATAGTATGGGGGAAGAATGAACAGAGACACACAAAGTCAATGGCTTTGATTACAGAGAAACAGAACCATGTATTAAGGTATATGGGCGTGACAGATGATTAGGTGTTATATAATACTGTCTTCATTAAGCAGAATAATAGTAGTATGTGCTCTTCAAAGACATTTGATCTGTCTTGAAATAAGTTCTCAGTCTGACAATCGTACCACATGTGGGTTTCCTCTTATGGAGCTGGTATTAAATCCACTCAAAGTACTTGGTTTCTCCCACAGTGTTCAGACCATTATTGTATCAGTGGCAATACTTTGCAAGGTCAGATGTTATTGTAGCTAACAAGACTCAGTTCTGCGTGATAGTGAAAAATGCTAGCACCATCCATTGCTATGAATCTAGCCATCAAAAATAAAGTTTCCAGGTCACTTCCAGGTATTTTATTTTTCCATGTTCTATGACCAATATGCGGTGTCTTCAGTAACAAAATGTTTCTGTCAAGTTCTGGAAGATGAGTAAGAGCACTGATAATATAGAGTGTAATATTTGAGGATTTGGGGAAAGCCACTGAACAATATCTCCAAAGGAAGTAGCCCATTCCCAAGACTGAGCATCTTATTTATTAGCTGGGATAGCTGGTAGAGGCATTATTGCCTCCATTTTAAAACTTTGTTTTAGTAACTTTATTCTTAACTGGTGACTGAAAGTCGAACTTTCCTGGGATCTTCTGACAAGACTGTCATATACTTTTTAAGTTATTTTATTTAAATGCATTCCAATATTTGTCCCCCTTCTTAGCCCCCCCAACAGTTCCTCA
The DNA here is from genome assembly GCF_021556685.1 of Rattus norvegicus. NCBI lineage: Eukaryota > Metazoa > Chordata > Mammalia > Rodentia > Muridae > Rattus > Rattus norvegicus. Next base: position 71,447,065 of record NC_141537.1, on the reverse strand, counting down.
TCCCATTTCTCCTCCCCTCTCTCCAAAAGGATGCTCCCCCCCTAATAGGCCTCCCTCTTACCTGAGGCCTCAAGTCTCCCCAGAATTAAGCATGTCTTCTCCCACTGTGTACAGATTAGGAAGACCTCTGTTATATATGTGCCAAGGGTCTTGGACCAGCCAATATATGCTCCTGATTGGTGGTCAGTCTCTGTGAGTTCTCTGGGATCTGGATTAGTTGAACTGCTGGTCTTCCTATGGGGTTGCCCTCCCTTTCATCTTCTTCAAACCTTCCCTTAATTCAACCTTAGGGGTCTCTGACTTCGGTCCACTGACTGGGTGTAAGTATCTGCCTCTGTCTCAGTCAACTGCTGGTAGGGCTTCTTAGAGGACAGCCATGCCAGGCTCCAATCTGTAAGCACATCATAGTAGCATCAGTAATAATGTTAGTTTTTGGAGCCCCACCATGAAATAGATCCCAATTTGGGCCAGTTATTGTACTGCTTTTCCTTCACTCTCTTCTTCATTTTGGTCCCTGTGCTTCTTTTAGACAGAAACATTCTAGTACAGAAATGTTGACTATGGGTTTAGTAGTAACCCTGTCCATCTACTTGAGGACCTGTCTATGTACTATAGGTAAACTCTTTGAGTTCCTTCCCCCCCAAATTGGACATTTTGGCTAAGGTTGCCCCCACTGAGTCCTGAAAGTCTCTCACCTCCCTAGTCTCTGGTATTTTCTAGAGGGTCCCCCACCTCCTATCTCCTGAGGCTGCTTATCTCCATTCATTTTCTTGGCCCTCTGGGCTTCCTATATCTTACACTATTGCCCTTTTCCCTTTCCCCTCATCTCACCCATGCAAGACACTCCCTCCTTCTGTCTCCCATGATTATTTTCTTCCCCATTCTTAGTGGGATTGAAGTATTCTCACTTGGGCATTTCTGCTTGTTACATTCCCTACAGACTATCGGTTGTATCCTAGGTATTCTGTACTTTCTGGCTACTATCCACTTATCAGTGAGTACATACCATACAAGTCATTTGCTTCTGATTTACCTCACTCAGGGTGATATTTTCTAGTTCCATCTATTCAACTGCAAAATTTATGATATCCTCATTTTTAATAGCTGAATAGTATTCCAATGGGAAATGAACCACATTTTCTATTCCATTCTTCCACTGAGGGAAATCTGCGTTGTTTCCAGCCTCTGGCTATTACAAATAAGGCTTCTATGAACACAGTGAAGTATGTGCCCATGTGGTATGGTGGGATAGATTTTGTGTATATACCCAGGAGTGGTATAGTTGAGTCTTCAGGTAGTACTATTTCCAATTTTCAAAGGAACCAACAGATTGTTTTCCAGAGTAATTGTACCGGTTTGTAATCTCAGCAAAAATGGAGGAGTGTTTCTCTTTCTTCGCATCCTTGCCAGCATGTGCTGTCAGTTGAGTTTTTGATCTTAGCCATTCTGATTGGTATGAGGTGGAATCTCAGTGACATTTTGACTTGCATTTCTCCAATGAATAAGGACTTTGAACATTTCTTTAAGTGCTTCTTGGCCATTTGAGATTCTTCTGTTGTGAATTCTCCTTTTAACTTTGACTGATATAGCAATATCCTCTATGGTATTTTCTATGCCTGAGATTCTCTCTTATATCTCTTGGATTCTGTTGTTGATGCTTGCATCTGTAGCTCCTGATCTCTTTCCTAAGTAGTCCGTCTCTAGGATTGCCTTCCTTTGATATTTCTTTATTGTTTGTATTTCTACTTTTAGTTCTTAGACCATTTTGTTTAATTCCTTTACATGATTGATTTTATAATTCCTGTAATTCTTTAAGGGATTTATTTGTTTCTTCTTTAAGGGCTTATAATCATTTGCCTGTGTTTCTTTAAAGTAGTTCTTTATATCCTCCTTAATACCCTCTATCATCTTCATGAGATGGGATTTTAGGTCTTATCTTGCTCTCCAGACATGTTACGGTATCCAGGTCTTGCTGTAGTGGGAGAACTGGGTTCTGATAATGCCAAGTTGCACTGAGTTCTGTCACTTACGATGTTGTCCTTGCCTCTGGCCCTCTAGTTCTCACTAGTGTTAAGAGGCCGGAGTGGGAAAAGATCTTTACCAATCCTACAACAGATAGAGGCCTTATATCCAAAATATACAAGGAACTCAAGAAGTTAGACTGCAGGGAGAGAAATAACCTTATTAAAAATGGGGTTCAGAGCTAAACAAAGAATTCACAGCTGAGGAATGCCGAATGGCTGAGAAACTCCTAAAGAAATGTTCAACATCTTTAGTCATAAGGGAAATGCAAATCAAAACAACCCTGAGATTACACCTCACACCAGTGAGAATGGCTAAGATCAAAAACTCAGGTGACAGCAAATGCTGGCGAGGATGAGGAGAAAGAGGAACACTCCTCCATTGTTGGTGGGATTGCAGACTGGTACAACCATTCTGGAAATCAGTCTGGAGGTTCCTCAGAAAATTGGACACTGAACTGCCTGAGGATCCAGCTATACCTCTCTTGGGCATATACCCAAAAGATGCCCCAACATATAAAAAAGACACGTGCTCCACTATCTTCATCGCAGCCTTATTTATAATAGCCAGAAGCTGGAAAGAACCCAGATGCCCTTCAACAGAGGAATGGATACAGAAAATGTAGTACACCTACACAATGGAATATTACTCAGCTATCAAAAACAATGACTTGAGCAGCTCTCTGCTCCCAGACACCATGGGAGAGAGACCCGACCGCCTGGTCAGGTGGGCACTCCTGAGGCTGCAGAGCGGAAGAGACCACCAACACTGCCCACCCCTGCCCACATCCCTGGACCAAGAGGAAACTGTATAAGGCCTCTGGGTTCCCGTGGGGGAGGGCCCAGGGGCGGCAGGACCGCTGCCTCTGAGACACCGCAGGAACCTGAAGGAAACAGACCGGATAAACAGTTCTCTGCACCCAAATCCCGTGGGAGGGAGAGCTAAACCCTCAGAGAGGCAGACACACCTGGGAAACCAGAAGAGACTGCACTCTGCATACACATCTCGGACGCCAGAGGAAAACACCAAACGCCATCTGGAACCCGGGTGCACTGAAGCTCCCGGGAAACGGCGGCACAGAACTTCCTGGTTGCTGCTGCCACGGAGAGCTGTTGGGAAGCACCCCGCGAGCGAACTTGAGCCTCGGGACCACAGGTAAGACCAACTTTTCTGCTGCAAGAAAGCTGCCTGGTGAACTCAAGACACAGGCCCACAGGAACAGCTGAAGACCTGTAGAGAGGAAAAACTACAGGCCCAAAAGCAGAACACTCTGTCCCCATAACTGACTGAAAGAGAGGAAAACAGGTCTACAGCACTCCTGACACACAGGCTTATAGGACAGTCTAGCCACTGTCAGAAATAGCAGAACAAAGTAACACTAGAGATAATCTGATGACGAGAGGCAAGCGCAGGAACCCAAGCAACAGAAACCAAGACTACATGGCATTATCGGAGCCCAATTCTCCCACCAAAACAAACATGGAATATCCAAACACACCAGAAAAGCAAGATCTAGTTTCAAAATCATATTTGATCATGATGCTGGAGGTCTTCAAGAAAGACGTGAAGAACTCCCTTAGAGAACAAGTAGAAGCCTACAGAGAGGAATCACAAAAATGCCTGAAAGAATTCCAGGAAAACATAATTAAACAAGTACAAGCCCATAGAGAGGAGTAACAAAAATCCCTGAAAGAATTCCAGGAAATCATAAATAAACAAGTAGAAGCCCATAGAGAGGAGTCACAAAAATCCGTGAAAGAATTCCAGGAAAACACAATCAAATTAAAAATGGAAATAGAAGCAATCAAGAAAGAACACATGGAAACAACCCTGGATATAGAAAACCAAAAGAAGAGACAAGGAGCTGTAGATACAAGCTTCACCAACAGAATACAGGAGATGGAAAGAGAATCTCAGGAGCAGAAGATTCCATAGAAATCATTGACTCAACTGTCAAAGACAATGTAAAGCGGAAAAAGCTACTGGTCCAAAACATACAGGAAATCCAGGACTCAATGAGAAGATCAAACCTAAGGATAATAGGTATAGAAGAGAGTGAAGACTCCCAGCTCAAAGGACCAGTAAATATCTTCAACAAAATCATAGAAGAAAACTTCCCTAACCTAAAAAAAGAGATACCCATAGGCATACAAGAAGCCTACAGAACTCCAAATAGATTGGACCAGAAAAGAAACACCTCCCGTCACATAATAGTCAAAACACCAAACGCACAAAATAAAGAAAGAATATTAAAAGCAGTAAGGGAAAAAGGTCAAGTAACATATAAAGGCAGACCTATCAGAATCACACCAGACTTTTCGCCAGAAACTATGAAGGCCAGAAGATCCTGGACAGATGTCACACAGACCCTAAGAGAACACAAATGCCAGCCCAGGTTACTGTATCCTGCAAAAACCTCAATTAACATAGATGGAGAAACCAAGATATTCCATGACAAAAACAAATTTACACAATATATTACTACAAATCCAGCACTACAAAGGATAATAAATGGTAAAGCCCAACATAAGGAGGCAAGCTATACCCTAGAAGAAGCAAGAAACTAATTGTCTTGGCAACAAAACAAAGAGAATGAAAGCACACAAACATAACCACACATCCAAATATGAATATAACGGGAATCAATAATCACTATTCCTTAATATCTCTCAACATCAATGGCCTCAACTCCCCAATAAAAAGACATAGATTAACAAAGTGGATACGCAACGAGGACCCTGCATTCTGCTGCCTACAGGAAACACACCTCAGAGACAAAGACAGACATTACCTCAGAGTGAAAGGCTGGAAAACAATTTTCCAAGCAAATGGTCAGAAGAACCAAGCTGGAGTAGCCATTCTAATATCAAATAAAATCAATTTTCAACTAAAAGTCATCAAAAAAGATAAGGAAGGACACTTCATATTCATCAAAGGAAAAATCGATCAAGATGAACTCTCAATCCTAAATATCTATGCCCCAAATACAAGGGCACCTACATATGTAAAAGAAACCTTACTAAAACTCAAAACACACATTGCACCTCACACAATAATAGTGGGAGATTTCAACACCCCACTCTCATCAATGGACAGATCATGGAAACAGAAATTAAACAGAGATGTCGACAGACTAAGAGAAGTCATGAGCCAAATGGACTTGACGGATATTTATAGAACATTCTATCCTAAAGCAAAAGGATATACCTTCTTCTCAGCTCCTCATGGTACTTTCTCCAAAATTGACCATATAATTGGTCAAAAAACGGGCCTCAACAGGTACAGAAAGATAGAAATAATCCCATGCGTGCTATCGGACCACCACGGCCTAAAACTGGTCTTCAATAACAATCAAGGAAGAATGCCCACATATACTTGGAAATTGAACAATGCTCTACGCAATGATAACCTAGTCAAGGAAGAAATAAAGAAAGAAATTAAAAACTTTTTAGAATTTAATGAAAATAAAGGTACAACATACCCAAACTTATGGAACACAATGAAAGCTGTGCTAAGAGGAAAATTCATAGCGCTGAGTGCCTGCAGAAAGAAACAGGAAAGAGCATATGTCGGCAGCTTGACAGCACACCTAAAAGCTCTAGAACAAAAAGAAGCAAATACACCCAGGAGGAGTAGAAGGCAGGAAATAATCAAACTCAGAGCTGAAATCAACCAAGTAGAAACAAAAAGGACCATAGAAAGAATCAACAGAACCAAAAGTTGGTTCTTTGAGAAAATCAACAAGATAGATAAACCCTTAGCCAGACTAACGAGAGGACACAGAGAGTGTGTCCAAATTAATAAAATCAGAAATGAAAAGGGAGACATAACTACAGATTCAGAGGAAATTCAAAAAATCATCAGATCTTACTATAAAAGCCTATATTCAACAAAACTTGAAAATCTGCAGGAAATGGACAATTTCCTAGACAGATACCAGGTACCGAAGTTAAATCAGGAACAGATAAACCAGTTAAACAACCCCAGATGGGTTTAGTGCAGAATTCTATCAGACCTTCATAGAAGACCTCATACCAATATTATCCAAACTATTCCACAAAATTGAAACAGATGGAGCACTACCGAATTCCTTCTATGAAGCCACAATTACTCTTATACCTAAACCACACAAAGACCCAACAAAGAAAGAGAACTTCAGACCAATTTCCCTTATGAATATCAACGCAAAAATACTCAATAAAGTTCTGGCAAACCGAATCCAAGAGCACATCAAAACAATCATCCACCATGATCAAGTAGGCTTCATCCCAGGCATGCAGGGATGGTTTAACATACGGAAAACCATTAACGTGATCCATTATATAAACAAACTGAAAGAACAAAACCACATGATCATTTCATTAGATGCTGAGAAAGCATTTGACAAAATTCAACACCCCTTCATGATAAAAGTGTTGGAAAGAATAGGAATTCAAGGCCCATACCTAAACATAGTAAAAGCCATATACAGCAAACCAGTTGCTAACATTAAACTAAATGGAGAGAAACTTGAAGCAATCCCACTAAAATCAGGGACTAGACAAGGCTGCCCACTCTCTCCCTACTTATTCAATATAGTTCTTGAAGTTCTACCCAGAGCAATCAGACAACAAAAGGAGGTCAAGGGGATACAGATTGGAAAAGAAGAAGTCAAAATATCACTATTTGCAGATGATATGATAGTATATTTAAGTGATCCCAAAAGTTCCACCAGAGAACTACTAAAGCTGATAAACAACTTCAGCAAAGTGGCTGGGTATAAAATTAACTCAAATAAATCAGTAGCCTTCCTCTACACAAAAGAGAAACAAGCCGAGAAAGAAATTAGGGAAACGACACCCTTCATAATAGACGCAAATAATATAAAGTACCTCGGTGTGACTTTAACCAAGCAAGTAAAAGTTTTATACAATAAGAACTTCAAGACACTGAAGAAAGAAATTGAAGAAGACCTTAGAAGATGGAAAGATCTCCCATGCTCATGGATTGGCAGGATCAATATAGTAAAAATGGCCATTTTACCAAAAGCGATCTACAGATTCAATGCAATCCCCATCAAAATACCAATCCAATTCTTCAAAGAGTTAGACAGAACAATTTGCAAATTCATCTGGAATAACAAAAAACCCAGGATAGCTAAAACTATCCTCAACAATAAAAGGACTTCAGGGGGAATCACTATCCCTGAACTCAAGCAGTATTACAGAGCAATAGTGATAAAAACTGCATGGTATTGGTACAGAGACAGACAGATAGACCAATGGAACAGAATTGAAGACCCAGAAATGAACCCACACACCTATGGTCACTTGATTTTTGACAAAGGAGCCAAAACCATCCAATGGAAAAAAGATAGCATTTTCAGCAAATGGTGCTGGTTCAAGTGGAGGTCAATATGTAGAAGAATGCAGATCGATCCATGCTTATCACCCTGTACAAAGCTTAAGTCCAAGTGGATCAAGGACCTCCACATCAAACCAGACACACTCAAACTAATACAAGAAAAACTAGGGAAGCATCTGGAACACATGGGCACTGGAAAAAATTTCCTGAACAAAACACCAATGGCTTCTGCTCTAAGATCAAGAATCAACAAATGGGATCTCATAAAACTGCAAAGCTTCTGTAAGGCAAAGGACACTGTGGTTAGGACAAAATGGCAACCAACAGATTGGGAAAAGATCTTTACCAATCCTACAACAGATAGAGGCCTTATATCCAAAATATACAAAGAACTCAAGAAGTTAGACCGCAGGGAGACAAATAACCCTATTACAAAATGGGGTTCAGAGCTAAACAAAGAATTCACAGCTGAGGAATGCCGAATGGCTGAGAAACACCTAAAGAAATGCTCAAAATCTTTAGTCATAAGAGAAATGCAAATCAAAACAACCCTGAGATTTCACCTCACACCAGTGAGAATGGCTAAGATCAAAAACTCAGGTGACAGCAGATGCTGGCGAGGATGCGGAGAAAGAGGAACACTCCTCCATTGTTGGTGGGATTGCAGACTGGTACAACCATTCTGAAAATCAGTCTGGAGGTTCCTCAGAAAATTGGACACTGAACTGCCTGAGGATCCCGCTATACCTCTTTTGGGTATATACCCAAAAGATCCCCCAACATATAAAAAAGACACGTGCTCCACTATGTTCATCGCAGCCTTATTTATAATAGCCAGAAGCTGGAAAGAACCCAGATGCCCTTCAACAGAGGAATGGATACAGAAAATGTGGTACATCTACACAATGGAATATTACTCAGCTATCAAAAACAACGGCTTTATGAAATTCGTAGGCAAATGGTTGGAACTGGAAAATATCATTCTGAGTGAGCTAACCCAATCACAGAAAGACATACATGGTATGCATTCATTGATAAGTGGCTATTAGCCCAAATGCTTGAATTACCCTAGATGCCTAGAACAAATGAAACTCAAGACGGATGATCAAAATGTGAATGTTTCACGCCTTCTTTAAAAGGGGAACAAGAATACCCTTGGCAGGGAAGAGAGAGGCAAAGATTAAAACAGAGACTGAAGGAACACCCATTCAGAGCCTGCTCCACATGTGGCCCATACATATACAGCCACCCAATTAGACAAGATGGATGAAGCAAAGAAGTGCAGACCAACAGGAGCCGGATGTAGATCGCTCCTGAGAGACACAGCCAGAATACAGCAAATACAGAGGCAAATGCCAGCAGCAAACCACTGAACTGAGAATAGAACCCCCGTTGAAGGAATCAGAGAAAGAACTGGTAGAGCTTGTAGGGGCTTGAGACCCCATATGTACAACAATGCCAAGCAACCAGAGCTTCCAGGGACTAAGCCACTACCTAAAGACTATACATGGACTGACCCTGGACTCTGACCTCATAGGTAGCAATGAATATCCTAGTAAGAGCACCAGTGGAAGGGGAAGCCCTGGGTCCTGCTAAGACTGAACCCGCAGTGAACTAGACTGTTGGGGGGAGGGCGGCAATTGGGGGAGGGTTGGGAAGGGAATACCCATAAGGAAGGGGAGGGGGAGGTGGGAGGGGGATTTTTGCCCGGAAACCGGGAAAGGGAATAACACTCGAAATGTATATATGAAATACTCAAGTTAATAACAAAAAAAAGACTTTATGAAATTCGTAGGCAAATGGTTGGAACTGGAAAATATCATCCTGAGTGAGCTAACCCAATCACAGAAAGACATACATGGTATGCACTCATTGATAAGTGGCTATTAGCCCAAATGCTTGAATTACCCTAGACGCCTAGAACAAATGAAACTCAAGAAGGATGATCAAAATGTGAATGCTTCACTCCTTCTTTAAAAGGGGAATAAGAATACCCTTGGCAGGGAATAGAGAGGCAAAGATTAAAACAGACACAGAAGAAACACCCATTCAGAGCCTGCCCCACATGTGGCCCATACATATACAGCCACCCAATTAGACAAGATGGATGAAGCAAAGAAGTGCAGACCGACAGGAGCCGGATGTAGATCTCTCCTGAGAGACACAGCCAGAATACAGCAAATACAGAGGCGAATGCCAGCCGCAAACCACTGACTGAGAATAGAACCCCCGTTGAAGGAATCAGAGAAAGAACTGGAAGAGCTTGAAGGGGCTTGAGACCCCATATGTACAACAATGCCAAGTAACCAGAGCTTCCAGGGACTAAGCCACTACCTAAAGACTATACATGGACTGACCCTGGACTCTGACCTCATAGGTAGCAATGAATATCCTAGTAAGAGCACCAGTGGAAGGGGAAGCCCTTTGTCCTGCTAAGACTGAACCCCCAGTGAACTAGACTGTTGGGGGGAGGGCGGCAATGGGGGGAGGGTGGGGAGGGGAACACCCATAAGGAAGGGGAGGGGGGAGGAGGGAATAACACTCGAAATGTATATAAGAAATACTCAAGTTAATAATAATAAAAAATTTAAAAAAAAAAGATGCCGGAGTGTTTCTGATTGGAATTGGCCTCCTTGGAGGCAGGTAGAGCTCTGTGAACTGAGTTAGAGCTGGACTCATTGGAGGCAGACGATGTTTCTGGTTAAGGTGGGCCTCCTATGTCTCTGGTTAGAATATGAGTCCTGTGTCCCTGGTTACTGTGGACTTTCTGTGCCCTTGTTTTCTGCAGACCTCCTGGGAAGCATGCTGGCCTTAGCATTTGGGTTAGTATAGGCTGCTGATCTGGCCCAGGTGGGGAAGTGGACCAGAAGGCTCCATTTTGACTCTTTATGCATTTTATAGACATATTTTAGAAAGTTTCTCTAGTAATAGGTTTTGTTAGACAAAACAACATAGTCACCAATTCTAGTGATAATTCTATGCAATCGTTGAGAAGGGATTGTTTTAGCCATTAGGATGGCTCTGGTATAGCTTTGATGTCTAGTAACATCCTTCTTTCACAACTTACTTACTTGTTTTCAAGTGTATGCATTTATTAAGATTTATGAAGCATTAACTCTGTTAAATACTCATTATATGGAACACTTAAGATATGCTAAGAATGTGATTCTAAATATTATACACATTTCTTTTGAGCCCCAAAGTATGTGTAACACTGTCAATTTTTGTTTCCTCTACAATGTTCCCAAACAGGAAAAGCAGGGACTTAAGAGATGAAAAGAATTATTCTTGTGCCACTTATTTCTGTCTCCTAGGATTCCCCACCTGGAAGACTCATCATGAATTCCTTTGCTTACTGTCTTCCTTTATTTGTTGAGATGAATAAGAAAATATAGCTATTCTCATGGTTCTCTGAGTAGATGAAGTTTTTAGTTCCTTTGGATCTCTCCCTCAGAAACCTCTTTTCACATAGTTTAATCTTTATGCAGTGAATATGTCATTGTTATAACTTCTTTGATCACTATGATTGATTCCTATACTAATACCATTTTCAGTGGTCCTGATGTTTCTTATTGAGAGAAAATCTCCATGCTGGCTTCCTGTACTACCTGGACTATGAATGTCTATACCAGCTGTTCCTCCGTGTTAGATCAAAGCGAATGACAGTTAAATAAACAAAGACTTTTCTATTGATTTTCATGGTGGTCCTTTGTCTTAACTTCACCATTCTCAGCCTCTGAGACTGCAAAAGTAAAATGAACTTTGAGATATTACAAATGAGTGATGTCAAGTTTGACTGCTAATGACTTCTTCTGTTAACTAGTTCCTATGTGTTGGGAGGACAACCATCTAAAATAGAACTTCTCATCCTTTTGTCCATGAACTCTTTAGTGTGGAATGATCCTCTCACGGGGGGTGAGTAAGATCATCAGAAAATACAGATAGTTACATCACAATTCATAGCAGTAGCAAAGTTATACTTATGAAGTAGCAATGAAATAATTTCATGGTCGGGAGTCACTACAACATGAGTAATAATATTAAAAGATTGTAGCATTAGGAAAGTTGAGAACCACTGCTCTAAATCAGCCTGGAAAGTTTTATGAAATGTAAAACTAAAATATCTTTTTCTACCGTCAGATGGTACATAATCATCATACTCAAGATTTTGCTGCATACTTGCAATACCCTTGTGCACACAAAAAGTAAAGCACATCTGCTCATCAGGCCCTGGAAACCTACGTTACTTGCTTCAGTTAGTTTTTGATGCAATCATTGTTGCAGTTTTGAAACTCTAACGAAAGAAAATGCTTAAAGTCACAAGGGGTATGCATATGTTCCCAGAGGAAGTTAGATAATATCATGCCCATCTTTGAATGTACATTTTGGAATGGGGGGAGAAGTCCTGGGATTACAATAAAACCTTTTGATGCACATGCAAACTCAGATTCTGACCTACATATTTTTTGACATTTTAACTTGTCTTATCAGATTCTATCTCATTACATTGTGCCAGGCTATTTGATCTAATAGTTCTCTGATGTCCTCTTTTCCTTGAATATGCTACATTGAATTTTGGTCCCAGTATTATTGTAGCACATCAATGCCTTTCCTAAAAGGTTCCAGAGAACAAACTTGAAGTGATATGAGGGTAATTAGATAGAGAAGGAGTAGATGAAGAGGATAATCATGTTTAGGACAAAAGCATTTATTTAATTTACCGCCTCCTGTTGGGGAAAGGAGGTGAGGTTTCTGGGTTTTATTTTCCTTTGAAAATTTTCCATTTATTCACACATATTTGATCACATGCATGCGTGCACACACCATAGTGCACATATACATACCAGAAAACGGCTTTCAGGAGTCAATCCTCTTCTTCCACCATGTAACTTCTAGGTATGAAACTCAAGTTATCAGGATTGGTAGCGTGCACCTTCACCTGACAAGTCAAATCCCCTGTCCACTCTTTTCTTTTTAAGCTTCAGGAGTATTAGTTTCATTACATCTCCTAGTTCCCAGAGGTCTATGTTATTGCTTTGAATTACGTTCTTGTATCTCTGCTTCCAGTGGTTCTCAGCACATTGTTGCAGATTTCTATTCTGGACACAGGAAAGAGGAGGTAATCCTTCATCTCTGGCACATTAACAGACAGAGGAGAATTAAGTAATACTTGCTATGCAAAATGGGTGGTAGGCAAAGTTCTAGAACATTAAGGGAGAAGTGGTGGTTTATAGTTATTTGCTGATTTTTTAATTATTTATTTTTATTGGATGTTTTATGTTTTACATTTCTAATGTTATCCCCTTTCCTGGTTCTCCCCTATCCCATAACCTCTCCCCATGTTTCTATGAAGATATTCCCACTCCCACCCAACCACTTCTACCTCAACACCCTGGCATTCCCCTCCACTGGGGAAATGAGCCTTCACAGTACCAAGGGCTTCTCCTATTGATGCCAGATAATGCCATCTGCTGCTACATATGAGGCTGAAGCCATGGGTCCCTCCATATATACTTTTTGGTTGGTGGTCTAGTCCCTGGGAGCTCTGGGGAGTTTGGTTGGTAGATATTGTTTTTCTTCCTATGGGGTTGCAAACCCCTTCAGCCCCTTCAGTCCTTTCTCCTCCATTAGGGTCCCCATGCTTAGTCTGATGATTAGCTGTAATCATTCTCATCTGTATCAGTAAGGCTCTGACAGAGCCTCTCAGGAGATATTACATATCAGGCTCCAGTCAGCAAGCACTTCTTGGCATCAGCAACAGTGACTAGGTTTGGTGGCTGAATATTGGATGGATCCCCAGGTAAGGAACTCTCTGGATGGCCTTTTCTTCGGTCTCTGCTCCACTCTTTGTCCCTGTATTTCCTCCCATGTGTATTTTGTTCCCCCTTCTAAGAAGGATTGACATCCATAATTTGGTCTTCCTTCTTCTTGAGCTTCATGTGGTTTGTGAATTGTATCTTGTGCTTTCAGAGCTTTTGGGCTAATAGCCACTTATAAGTGAGTGCATACCGTGTGTGTTTATTTGTGACTGAATTACCTCACTCAGGATGATAGTTTCTAGTTCCATCCATTTGCCTAAGAATTTCATAAAGTCATTGTTTTTAATAGCTGAGTTGATTTTTTTATGATGACTTACTTTGGTGTTTTTACTTTAGAATGGTGTGAAAAGCAAACATAGCCTGTTCTTCACCTGAATTCAGGGAGAGGGTAGTATGAGAAGGGGTTTGTGAAGTTAGGACTAAGAGGAGAGAAGAAATGAGGCCATGATTGGTAAATTAATGGGAAAAAACATAAAAAGGGAAAACTATGCATGTTGCTTATTTCTTTTTCTTTTCATTTTTAGTAATTTTATTCATTTTACATTCAGCTCACAGTTCCCCTCACTTTTCTCCACCTAGTCCCACCCTCCCACTCCCCTTCTTCAGAAAGGGAGCTTTTCCCAACTCCCCATAGCAATCAGTCCTGACATGTGAAGTCACATATGGACTAAGCACATCTTCTCCAATTTAGGCCATACAAGGAAGCCCAGCTAAGGGAAAGGGGTCAAAAGGCAGACATCAGAGTATGAGTCAGAGACAGCTCCAAGTCCAACTGTTAGGGGATCCACATGAAGGCCAAGCTGCACATCTACTATACATGTGTAGGGGGCCTAGGCCCAGTCTGTGTATGTTCTTTAGATGGTGATTCAGTTGCTGTGAGCCTCATGGGCCCAGGTTAGTTGGCTTTGTAGGTCTTCTTGTGGTATTCTTAACCTCTCCAGCACCCTCAGCCCTTCTCCTGACTCTTCGATAAAATTCCCTGAGCTCTGCCTAATGTTTGGTTCAGACAGTTCAGTATTAATATCATAGGTCTACATCTGGGTGTGAACATTTGATATTTTCCTCTTACAAGTTGATGTGCTTATAAAAAGATAAAAAGAGGAGGATTATGATCTTTGGAGGTGTGGTAAAGTATGAGAAAAGGGGTGCATTAGCGGGTTCATACTGAAACATCCCCTCCTTCTGAGGGAACAGCCACACAGATGGTATACTATAGTATAGAGTTTATTCAGGGCAAGGAGAGAGAACTTAAGAGGATTGGGGGGGGGAGAGAGAGAGAGAGAGAGAGAGAGAGAGAGAGAGAGAGAGACCGGAGGAGTGGAGGCCAGCCATGAGCACATGGAGAGAAGAGGGGAATGAGGAGAGCAGGGACAAAGGGGGAAGAGGGTAAGAGCAAGAAAGCAAGAGAGCAAGAGAGCAAGAGAGTGAGGAGGGAGCAAACTGCCCCTTTTATATTGTCAGGCATATCTGGCTGTTGCCAGGTAACTGTGGGGGTAGAGTTTAGACAGAATGCTAACACAAGTCTTTGCATACTATCCCCTATGCTAAGAGAGCTAGCCAAAAGAGGAAAAGATCCAGCTCAATTCCAGTTTGGTTTCCTTTTGTCCTTTATCAAGATGCGTGTTTTCTTCAGAAATAGGGTTTTATTCAACCAAGAACAGCGGAAACTTCTTTAAATGTTTTGGGCACCTCTGGGACATCTGGCCAATAATTTTAGGAAATCATACACAAGTTATACCCAAGTATAGCACTTGGAATTTGATTTGAAAACCTATGACTTCTTGGATCAGCTTTTAACTATTCTTGCAATGCACTTCTATTAAAGTTCATGTAATAATCGTGTTTCTAATCTTTAGGAGATAGCAAACACTTTTAAAATTATGTTAGAAAAGAAAAATGTCATCATGGAATGTAATTTTTCAAGCTAATAAAATTCTCACCTTCCCATGACATATCCATGTTATAAGCCCTCAAAACCATTTAGCTTCACCCCTTGACACTTTATGACTGATCCCAGAAAGTTTGCCAAGACATTTAAAATACATATTAATTATAGACTTATACTATACTTGTATGTTTTAAAATCATGTACTCAGATTTTCACATATATTGCAATGTATCACTTAAGATGTGTAAGATACATTTTTGTGTGTGTCATCTGATACATCAATGTCTACTTCTCAGAGTCATCAACTGCTCTTAAAATATTTCAACAAAAGATAACATTTCTATAATAATTCTTTCATCTGTGGGAATTTTCTAAACTAATTCAAGAATCATCCCAAATTTGTTTTCTTTCTACTGATTTCTTCCATCCTCAGGCACAGAGAAGAGAAATTCTCTATTTTTCCATTAATATTCTAATTTGTCAGAATAATAAAGAGTTAAGAATAAGAGCAAGGCAAATTTACCCTGAATGCCTTGGATACCAATATTAGCCATGATAACTGTCAGCATTACATATACCTTACTAGAATCACTTTTTTTTCCTTTATTAACTTGAGTATTTCTTATTTACATTTCAAATGTTATTCCCTTTCCCAGTTTCTGGGCCAACATCCTCCTAACCCTCCCCCTCCCCTTCTATATGGGTGTTCCCTTCCCCATCCTCCCCCCATTGCCGCCCTCCCCCCAACAATCACATTCACTGGGGGTACAGTCTTAGCAGGACCCAGGGCTTCCCCTTCCACTGGTGCTCTTACTAGACTATTCATTGCTACCTATGAGGTCAGACTCCAGGGTCAGTCCATGTATAGTCTTTAGGTAGTGGCTTAGTCCCTGGAAGCTCTGGTTGCTTGGCATTGTTGTTCGTATGAGGTTTTGAGCCCCTTCGAGCTCTTCCAGTTCTTTCTCTGATTCCTTCAACGGGGGTCCCATTCTCAGTTCGGTGGTTTGCTGCTGGCATTCGCTTATGTATTTGCTGTATTCTGGCTGTGTCTCTCAGGACAGATCTACATCCGGTTCCTGTCAGCCTGCACTTCTTTGCTTCATCCATCTTATCTAATTGGGTGGCTGTATATTTATGGGCCACATGTGGGGCAGGCTCTGAATGGGTGTTCCTTCTGTCTCTGTTTTAATCTTTGCCTCCCTATTCCCCCCCAAGGGTATTCTTGTTCCCTTTTTAAAGAAGGAGTGAAGCCTTCGCGTTTTGATCATCCGTCTTGCATTTCATGTGTTCTAGGCATCTAGGGTAATTCAAGCATTTGGGCTAATAGCCACTTATCAATGAGTGCATACCATGTGTGCTTTTCTGTGATTGGGTTACCTCACTCAGGATGATATTTTCCAGTTCCATCCATTTGCCTATGAATTTCATAAAGTCATTGTTTTTGATAGCTGAGTAATATTCCATTGTGTAGATGTACCACATTTTCTGTATCCATAGAATCACTTTCAATTTTTAATTCTGTTAATACCTGTTGCTAAAAAATCAATTACTATATGTCATGGACCTACTTTGAATAAAGATTGATTCCAAAGACTCAGCCTCAATTTTTTTCTGTCATTTTGTTTTATCAGCTTAGGGAAAATAACACTTACGTAGAATCAACGATTGCTGTTTATATTTAGGACCCATTATATAAAAGAAGACTTTGTGGTAGTCGGGATTATTGTAAGAAACACGGGAGAAAAGGAATTCCCATTTCTGGATTTATAATAATCATGGAATTATTAGTATTTGTTTTGAGATTAGTGTAGTAAGTAGCTCCAGCTGGCTGTGAACTTACAATGTATCCATCACTGGCTGTGAACTTACAATGCAACCATCACTGGCTGTGAACCCTTTTATCTTCCTGCCTCTGTTATGCAGGTGACCGACTTGATAATACCTTTATTAGTTCCTTAGACAAGATTGTAGAATCCATAGAACTTAAGTGATATCCTGGGTTTCTAGGTCATTATATGTTGTGGGCTGAGATTCAAGTGAGGATTTTACGAACCTGACAAACAGCATGCTTTTTATCTCATACCAAGAATAGTAATGCGATGACCCCAATGATAAACAGTTTCACTAAAATCACTCACACTGCTTGAAAATTAAGCCTACCATTGCTCAGGCATTATATTCACGCATACTTTTGGTCTTTCCTGAGTGTAATGTCTCAGTAGGAATACCACATGATTTTGCTTCATTTCAGCACAAGGGTTAAGTCTTTGCTAGGGTAAGATTGATGTGGGTGGGCACGTGAGTCATTCCTTTCAGAAGGCTTGAGAAGCAGCATTTAATCTACCATTCTTTTTTGTGGATAGAAAATGTATTAAAATAAAGCTTCTACTGGTCTGAGTCCCTGCAGGGTACTTTTGAGCACAGCATGCTTCCTGGACAATGACATATATGTGGCATTCGTGAGAAATAAACTCGGTTGTAACACTTGAGTGGCTTATTCGTTCAGCATGAGCGCACAGTAGCAATTGCTGTGGTTATCTTACCCAGACTGCCTTAGCCTGCTTTTACTATTTCTGTCTTAAACGGTCTGCTCTTTGTGTCCAGAGATAAAGGCAGGCAGAGGTTCAGAGAACAGATGACTGAAAAAGCAAACTATGGTTGTGGGTATTGTGACCCCCAAAAGCAGAGTTACAAAAGCAGCAATTAGATAAGAGGAAAACAAAAGGAAGTGATAAACACGGAACTGCTGAGAGAAAGCTGAAAAGAGTCCAAATTAGACCAAAACATCCAGCAAGGAAGCAGAAAGAAAGAAAGAAAGAAAGAAAGAAAGAGAGAGAGAGAGAGAGAGAGAGAGAGGGAGAGAAAGAAAGAAAGAAAGAAAGACAGGAAGAAAGAAAGAAAGAAAGAAAGAGAGAGAGAGAGGGAGAAAGAAAGAAAGAAAGAAAGAAAGAAAGACAGGAAGAAAGAAAGAAAGAAAGAAAGAAAGAAAGAAAGAAAGAAAGAAAGAAAGAAAGGAAGGAAGGAAGGAAGGAAGGAAGGATAGAGACCCCTGAGGTTAGAAGGGCAGAAGGGATGGAATTAATGGAAATCACCTAGAAATTCAGTGGTGTTGGCATTATTAGTGGCTGGGCAAGGCCAGAACGCTAGCCAAACTACCCATGGAGACTCTTTGGATGCCCTAAGGCTGAGAACCCTTCTAGAGTCTCATTTGCAGCTCTCTGTCAGTAGCAAAGCTATTCTGTGCTTGGAGCAAGGGGGAGCAATGATACACTGAGATCCTTTGGGGTGACCATCTGCTGTATGTTTACAGTGACTGCTGGTAGAAAAATGTATCAAGACATCTAGACTAAGCTCTGGAAGCCAAGGAAGATGAGTGGGGTGCTGCAATGATCGAAAGATGTTGCAAAAAGAGTGCAAACTGCTGGGCAGTTTTTGGCCCATCAACCCCCCCCCCTTCACCTCTTTCCTGATTCTGTTTTCTCTGGTTTGGGAGGGAGCTGACAGTATGGACCCTAGACTGCCTCTGTTTAAATCCTGGCACTACTAATTGCTACTTGGCCAATATCACTGTTCTTGGAGCTGAGATTTTTCTCAGTTGTAAAATAAAAACAATGGAGATATTATGCATGTCAAGCTGGGTAATGACTGCCACAGAGAAAGACTTCACTAATAGGAGTTGTTATTGCTGGCATAGAAAATTATCATTCTCCGTCCTTCTAATCTCACCATGCTTTAATATGAAAGTGATGTGGAGGTCTGTGTGTGCAATGGCATTTAAGTTCCTGGCGCTAGAGACCCTTACTTCTTTCAGGCTGCACATTTTAATCTAGCTCACGGATAAAAATGATTATGATTCCATATGATTCCATCAACAGTACAGATGAAAATGAAGCAAGTGTTGTACCAAGGAGACACATTTTAGCTATTTTTCTGTGGCGGTGAGGCTCTTCCCAGAGCTCTGGGTTTCAGGGTTGGAACTGATCCTCAAGCAGTAAAATATGAACTCTTTTCATAAGCCTGAACAGCATGTCTAACCTCAGATTTCAGGTTTGAGTGACTCTAAATCCAATCCCAACGCATCATTCAGTGCTCAAGCTTGGTCAGGGCGTCTTTGTAAATACAGAAAGAGCTTTTATTCAGGTGTTTGCCTCGGGTTCTTGGTGGAGCCTTCTATGGTACTCAGCTTTTGGCAGAGAGGTAGGTCTTTCACGTGAACAAAAGGTCCTGGCACTGGGGTGCCAGAGGGAGTGGCAAGAGATTTCACAACTTAAAACGTACCTAAACTTTTCCATAAATCTCTAGTGAGGAAAGAGCTTTTCTTTCTCTACGTCCCAAGGTAGCAGGCTTGATGACGGGTGTGTAGTGCGAAAGGCTGGAGTCTATGATAAATTAGAGGACATTCCTCCTGCTGTACTTTGCTCCCTAGAGTGAGTGTTCCCGATGCTGTTCCTCTCCCCTGTCTCTGACCCTTTCTGTCTGTCTCTGTCTCTATCTGTTTCTATTCTCCTGTCCTCCCTCCCCAAAACAACCTTAGTCTTGCTGACTTACACATCAGGGACTGCTGGTAGGCTTTACAGACTCCAGTTGGCTTTTATTGTGGAAACAGAAATAAGAGAAAACAAAGAGCCTTTTGGGTTGAGGGGTGTTGATGTTATGCTTAACAAAGTTGTACCTAATCTTTCAGACAGCACCCAGAGGCAAAGTGCATTAATCCCAAGACTCTCCGTGCATGTTAATGAGCAGAGAGGAGCAAGTCACTATTTGCTTCTTCAATGCTCTTCTCACCCCTTTTCGGTCCTCTGAGGTCCTTAGGCCATGTACTCAATGTTACAGACTAAGTAAGAGTATACAGCTCAGGGAAACACAACTGCAAGGACACAGGAGCGAAGGCCTCCTGGTGCTCCCTCCCATCAGAGTTCCCAAGCAGCACGCCACAAACTCTAGCTCATAGAGTCGATTACATCCAAAACTTTTATTATTTACACGGAAAATCTATGTTTATTATCTCATAGTTTGTGAACAGCTGGTTTGTGGTAACATATGAATTATTCAACTCAAAGAATAAATTTTGTTTTAAATAATAATTATTACATATTTTAAAGCAAATCATTCTTTGGGATTTTTATACATCTATATAATGGATTTTGATCACATCTACTCTCATTACTCCCCTCCAACTGCCCACATCCATTGGTTTTACAATTTCTTAGTATTTACTTATTTATTTTTAATTTTTAAATTGGTTATTTTATTTATTTACATTTCAAAGGTTATCTGCCTTCCCAGTTTTCCCTCGGCAAATCCCCATCCACTCTCCCTTTGCTCCTGCTTCTGTGAGGGTGCTCCCCCACCCACTCACTCACTCTCAATTTACCTTCCCAGCATCCCCTACACTAGGGCATCAAGCCTTCACAGGACCAAGGCCTCCCATTCCATTGATGCCAGATAAGATAATCCTCTGCTCATATGAAGCTGGAGACATGGGTCCCCTCATGTTTACTTTTTGGTTGGTGATTTAGTCCTTGGAAGCTCTGGGGGTCTGGTTGGTTGATACTGTTCTTCCTATGAGGTTACAAACGCCTTCAGCTCCTTCAGTCTTTCTTCTAATTCCTCCATTGTGATCCCCATGCTCAATCGGATGGTTGGCTCCAAACATCCATATCTGTATTAGTCAGTCTCTGGCAGAGCCTCTCAGGAGACAGCTGCTATCAGGCTCCTGTCAGCAAGCATTTCTTGGCATCAGCAGTAGTGTCTGGGTTTGGTTTCTGCTCCACTCACTGTCTCTGTATTTCCTTTAGACAGGAGCAATTCTGGGTTAAAATTTTAGAGATGGGTGGGTGGCCCCATCCCTCATACAGGAACTCTGCCTAACTTCTGGATATGGTCTCTACAGGTTGTCTCTCACCTTTGTTGAGTATTTCAGTTAATTTCATCCCCATTGGCTCCTGAGAGCCTCTTGCTTCCTGGCATCTGAAATTTTCTAGTGGCTACCCCTCGTTCCCCATACCTGAATGCTACACACCTCTATTCAATTTCCTGACTCTCTACACTTGTCCCTGTCTCCTCCCACATCTGATCCTGCCTCCTTTTTCCCTCCCCCTCCTCTCTCCCAATGAGGTCCCTCCATCCCTCTACCTCGAATGGTTATTTTGTTCCCCCTTCTAAGTAGAACTGAAGCATCATCCACACTTTGTTCTTCTTTCTTCTTGAGCTTCATATGGTCTATGAGTTGTATCCTGGGTATTCCCTGAATTTTGCCTGATATCCACTTATTTGTGAGTCCATACCATTTGTGTTCTTTTGTAGCTGAGTTACCTCACTATATTTTCTATTTCTATCTATTTGCCTGCAAATATCCAGAAGTCATTGTTTTTAATAGCTGAGTAGTACTCCACTGTGTAGATGTACCACAGTTTCTGTATCCATTCCTCTGTTGAGGGACATCTGGGTTGTTTCCACCTTCTGGCTATTATAAATAAGGCTGCTATGAACATAGTGGTGCATGTATCCTTGCTATATATTGGAGCATCTTTTGGGTATATGCCCAGGAGTGGTATAGCTGGGTCTTCAAGAAGTAATAGTGATGGTAGCAGCTTGCAATCCCACAAGCAATGGAGAAATGTTCCTCTTTCTCCACATCCTCTCCAGTATCTGCTGTCACCTCAATTTTTGATCTTAGCCATTCTGACTGGTGTTAAGTAGAATCTCAGGGATGTTTTGATTTGCATTTACCTGATGATTAAGGATGTTGAACATTTCTTTAGGTGCTTCTCGGCCATTTGAGATTCTTCAGGTGAACTTTCTTTCTTTAGCTCTGTACCCCATTTTTAATAGGGTTATTTGGTTTTCTGGAATCTAATTTCTTAAGTTCTATGTATCTATTGGATATTAGCCCTCTATCAGAAGCCAGGTTGGTAAAGATCTTTTCCCAACCATATTGCCATATTGTCCTGATGACAGTGTCCTTTGCCTTACAGAAGCTTTTCAATTTTATGAGGTTCCATTTGTCTATAGTTGATCATAGAACCTGGGCCATTAGTGTTCTGTTCAGGAATTTTTCCCCGTGCCAATGTCTTCTATGCTTTTCCCCATTTTTCTCATCTAATAGACTCAATATAACTGATTTTATGTGGAGGTTCTTGATCCACTTGGATTTGAGCTTTGTACAAGGAAGTAAGAATGGATCACTTTGCATTCTTCTACATGCAGACCACCACTTAAGCCAGCCATTTGTGGAATATGCTGTCTTTTTTTTTCCACTGGATGGTTTTGGCTTCTTTGTCAAAGTTCAGGTGACTATAGGAATGTGGGTTTAATTCTGGGTCTTCAGTTCTATTTCATTGATATATCTGTCGGATTCTGTATCAATTCCATGCAGTTTTTATCACTATTGCTCTGTAATACAGCTTGAAGTCAGGGATGGGGATTCCACCAGTCCTCTTATTGTTGAGGATAGTTTTCACTATCCTGGGTTTTTGTTATTCCAAATGAACTTGAGAATTGCAAATTTCTTGTATTTTAAGAAATATATTTACAACCTATTGAATCTAATTAATATTGCCTGTATGTCCAAGTGTATGTCCACTAGAACATGAGCGAACTACCAGTGGCCACTGTCCCAAAAACTGTTCTTTCCATGCCCAGCAACCATCATCTGCCAATAGTTCCTCAGCTATGGTTGTTACCTCATGAATTCCATCCTCTGATGGAATTTTGACATAATCTTACGTAGGTCTTGCATAGGTAATCATGAGGGCTATGAACTCATGAGTACAATGACCATGGCATGTCCAGAAGACATTTTACATTATTTCTCATCTTCTAGCTCTTACATTATTTCTGACCCCTTTTTCATAATATTCCCCAAGCCTTTCTGGCATTGGGGTTGATATAGATGTTCCATTTAAGGAGGAGCTTTCAGTGTCTTATTCTTAATACTTTGACCAGTTATGAATCTCAGCATTAACTACTAAGCACTGTAAAAAAAGCTTCTGTGACTGATGTTGACATCATACACACACACACACACACATATATATATATGCATAAAATCATATTAAGAAGGCAATTGACAACATAACCATTTAGCAAAAATACAATAGTATGTTCCTCCCTTACGTGTGTGAACCACTCCCAAGCATGTGTTTTTGAATAGGTTTACAATACCAAGCATGAATTCTTTCCTGTGGAATGTGCCTCATATCAAAGCAGAAACTGGCTGGTTACCTCTGAAATATTTGTACCACTATTGTATCAGTGAATACTCTTGCTTGACAGAATCCAGGGTAGGGTGAAAATTATTAGACCTCTGTATGTAGAAAATCATTATTAGATCTCTGTACAAAGAATTCTCTTTCTGAGAATCTTTTAAGTCTTTCGGCCATTGGAAGTTAGTTTACTTGGTGCTCTTACAGTGTAGTGTATGGGTCCCTGGTGACCCCATCTCTTTCTAACCTATAGAAGATTGATTTTGCAGTCAGGAGTATGTACTTTCACATTATAATTCAGCTAATAAATTGCCATATGTCCTTAACAAGTCACCACGTTTGCCTTGACTTTCACACTCACCATGTGAAAGAAAGACAAATTGTGGAAAGATGCTTTTCCATTACTGGTGTTCTCTGATCATCATTAGTATTAGCCATCCCAATCTCTGTTTCCCTAGCCAAATAGGACACTCACCTTGGTCAAGTCTAGGTAGAGGAGTTTTTTTTCCTGCTCTTTTGCTTTTCATCATGTCAACCTTCTAGATGAGGTCTTTCTCTCGCTCTCTAGCTCTCCTTTCCCTCCTCCCTGTCTATGTCTTCCTCCTCCCACTGCCTTATCCTTGTAATTTATATAGCACTGAGAGAAAATGTGATTAAAAACTGCTCAGGATCTGTAGCTCATACTTATAAAAAATAAATTCTAGATGGTTCAAACAGATTTAAATTTAAAGAGTAGCAAATGAGATTTTTTAAAAGTTACTTTGAAGACAGAATGTAGGATTTTTCTTAAAAAAGCATAGTTCCCAGAAGTCTTGAAGACTTTTAAATGTAGACTCATAATGCTGAAATATTTACATGTATTCATAATTACAGGAAAATAAAAATATCATAAATAAATGTTTCTTTGAAGTTCCCTTGCAAAACTACGTATTCATAAAGGAGAACTATGATTTTAAACATAGGAAATAAGTCTTACTCAAAATTTATATTAAAAAATTTTAACAAGCATATTTTGCTTTATTTTGGTCTTTTGAGACAAGGTCTGACTTTGTAGCCCAAGATGTATCAACCCATACTATTTATTTGGGACAGACTTGAACCTGTGCTGGTATTTCTGCTATAGGCGCTCAAGTGCTAGGATTCTATCTGTGAAGGAAGAGTTTTGAATAACAGTTATTTTCACAATGTGCTAAAGATGAGTCAGTGAACAGGATAAAGATACTCTCTTTTTCAATGAAGCATATTTAATGAAGACTGATATTACCTACCAAGCATAGTAAAAGTATATTACTTGGGAGGCTGAAGCAGAGAATCACACACTGTACTTTGGAGCTGTAGTGATCAACATAGTGAGACCCTTTCCAAAAGAGGGCGGGAGATGGGTAACAAAAAAGGAAAGGTATACAAATGTATACTCACATATATGTGTATTCCCATGCATAGTGATACTTAGTGAACCATGTTGGGAAGGAAACTACAGGGTTATCTAATATTTGAAAGTAAGGAAGATTTATGGACACGGTGCAATGAAGTTGTCTGAAGGATTTAATCCCATTGAAAGCTCAGACCTAGAATGAATTTCACAGTTGTCCTGAACTGTCACTTGGGTTGAAAGTTAGAATCTGGACATATCTGTATGTGCATCAGTGGCACTTTGGGTGAAGGCTGTCTTAAATAAAAGGTCATACTGTTGAGGAGGCATTTCAGTTTTACAGGGTAATTGTGAAGAGGTTTTTAGTTGTGGGCTGAGAGAAAGAATATTTTAATCCTGGGTCTTAGTTAGGGCTTTACTGCTATGAACAGACACCACGACAATGGCAAGTCTTATAAAGGACGACATTTCCCTGGGGCTGACTTACAGCCTCAGAGATTCAGGCCATTGTCATCAAGGCAAGGACATGGTAATATCCAGGCAGGCTGGAGGAGCTGAGAGTTCTAGATCTTCATCTGAAAGCTGCTAGCAGAATACTGGCTTCCAGACAGCTAGGGTAAAGGTTTTAAGCCCACAGTGACACACCTACTCTGACGAGGCCATACCCCCTGGGTGAAGTATATGCAAACCATCACATCCTATGTCACACAACACATACAAAAAAGAAAGAAGGAGGAAAGGAAGAAGGAAGAAAGGGAGGAAGGAAGGAAGGAAGGAAGAAAGGAGGAAGAAAGGAAGAAAAGAAGGAAGAAGGAATAAAGGAAGGAATACCCCTTCATTTCTAACTGCTTTATAATTCACATCAATGTTGCCTCCATTTCCTCTTGCCTTTACCTCATATCTCTTCCCATCATTCCACAAAAATGAGGTGCAGCCTTTGTTATACAATTGTGTCTGCTTTTTAAAGACTAAAATAGTCACTGCACTGTAGCATCCATTCTAAGAATAGGTAGAAAGCACATGTGATTACCTTGAGACATGTTTGTGAAGCTTAGAGAAGACATTTACAAAAGTGATGGTTTGTTGCTATCTGATGTTGCTAGGTGAATCTTATGGGTGGGCAAAAGCGCAATGTGTGCTAAAGCCCTTGAAGGAGGTGGACTAGTGTCTGGGGTTGTGGATGAGATTGAGTAGAGAAGGAATGATACTAGATTACTTTAGAGAAAAGCATTTTCACAAATCACACAGGGCCTTAGAGGACTGAGCTTTAAGCTAGAGACAGTAAGAATGCTTCTGATCAAGCAAGACAATTGATCTCACCTCTATGTAAAGGCTGGAGCAATAAATATCTCAATGGGTAAAGTGTTTGTTGTCAAAGCATGAGGTGCTGAGTTAAGATCTCAAGCATTCACATAAGAGCTGTGTCCGGGCACGGAGGCACAAACTTGTGATCCTGGTGCATAAAGGCAGAGACAGGTGGATTCCAGGGACTTGCTGATCACATTCTAGTGAAAAGAAAATGACAAGCTTTAGGTGCAGTAAGATATCCTGTCTTAAAATAACTAGGTGAAGGGAAATTGAGAAAAGGCATCCTGATGTCAATCTCTGGCTTTCATGAGCAGACACACACACACACACACACACACACACACACACACACACACTCCCTACCAAACACACACACACACACACACACACACACACACACACACACACACACACACAAACAACATAAACAAAGATGGAAGGAAGGAATCCCTCTCTTTTTCTAACTGCATTACAATTCACATCAGTGCTGTCTTCATTTCTTCTTGCATTTATCTCATGTCTCTCCCCATCATTCTACAAAGATACATCCTTTGCTATACCATTGTGTTTATTTTTTAAATGTTTTCAATTTAACGCTGGCTAAATTTTTTACACTAAGTAGTGATACTTTCAGTTCAAGTCGCAATAATTTATCCTTACCTATTTCTGCAAATGCTTTGTTTACACCACAGCATGGAAAAGTGTCCCCTGTGCCCCTTCCTATTCATTTCTTATCCCTAGCTAATCATTTGGTTTTTGATACTTGGGCTTTTACGTTTCTATTTGAGCTTGTTAATATCTTTAGTCTTTGGCTTAATATAACCTTTTAGCTATTCACCATGACTCGCGATAGTACTTCTGTCAATACCGCATTTCTTTTTGTCTGACAGCCTTTCCCAACATGAATATAGCACAGCTTACTTGGCTATATACTCGTTGTCATTTGAGCCACAGCAGTTCCTTATGGACTGAACTGCTTTCACCATTCCTGACTTTTTTCCCATGGGATATGTGTTTTATTTACCTTGGGAAAAGATCTAAGAGTACCAAAATAGGTATGTATTAGATGCATATATTTGCATATTCTTTGTATCCACTGCACATACCACTAAGGAATATGTGAGAATTCCATTTGCCTGTCCTATTTACCAATACTTAATCTGTTTACAGTCAACTGAAGTATTTAATTTGAGTCTCATTTATCAATATGCTCTTGCACCTGCATGCTTTTGTCTTTATTACTGTAGTTTTATTATATTAAACTTTCATATCATAAATCGCCATCTTGTCTTTTTTGTGATTATTCTAACTATAGTTTTTTATATTTCATACCATTTTTGAGACAGATTTTAAGTATGATAAAGAGCTTTCTAAGCTTCAGAGTGAACCTCGCATTTCCTTTATATACTAATTTGAGAATAGATATTCTCACATAATTTTATACATTACATGTATAAAAATCGAACATTTGACCATCTAGCTCTCATTTGTCTCAGCAAGAATTTATAATTTGAAATATGTGACTTATGTGCTTGTTAGTCTTCATGCTTATATATAGCTTAATTTCCTTCATGTTTTCATATTTAATTTTTTCATTTATAATGGATTGCGAGGGTATTGAGGCTTTCTGTACATCTATAAATGTTTGCACATTTATCTTTTTATTCTGTGACTTGGATGATTATACCTATTAATTTAGTGGATTTGTGGATCTTAAATTGCAAGACTATCCCATTCATGAATATATAATGTTATTTTTCTTTCCTAACTGAAGGTTTTTATTTAGTCTTCTTGTTTTATGAATTGGCTAAAACTTCTAATACATTGTTTGGTAAAAAGTCTTGACAATAGTTATACTTACCTCACTTCTCATATTAGAAAGACAGTATTAAGTTTCTCCTTAATAAATTTGATGGTATTTAGTGTTAGATTTTTTTCATAAATTTTATTTTTCAGTTTAAGGAGGATTTGTTCTGTTTCTAATTTGTTCAGAGTCCTGATTCAGTAGGTGCTGATTTACGTCCAATGTCCTCCTGACCTTTTAGAGATGGTTGAGAATTTTTCTCTTTAATTTAGTAACATTCCAAATTAATGATTTATTTCATATTAAGTCAGCTTTGCATTTCTAGGATAAAATGACATTTTAATTATTGATTCTCCTTGCATGGTGTGGGATTCAGAACTATTCATGTTCTATGTTCATTGCGAAGCACATTTATTTTCCTGTAAAGTCTTTGGTGCAGAGATCAAACTGACCTAATGAAATTAATTGGAAAGTGCTTTCTTCTCTACTTACTAGAAGATTAGCAGTGTAAGATTTGCATTTTTCCTTAAATATTTGATAGTCAAGACATCTGGATCTACAATTCTCCGTGTAGGAAGGCTTTAGCTATGGATTTCATTTTCTAACATTCACTCCCATTTATTTTTTGAATCAGTACGTCGTTTTTATTGTTCAGAAGATTTTTCATTTTATCAGATGCATCAACTTGTTTCTTTTCTACAGTATCTTAATTTATTCTCTGAAATTCATAATTAAAGTAAAAATTAAATTATACCTCCACTTCATAGTGGGTCAGTTATATAAGGAGATGAATTCAAACTTGTTGGAGTATAATTTTGTGCCAGATAAAAACAAAAGTTTCAACTTCTCTACATTTTGACCTAGAAATTCCAACCGTAGAAATTCGTTCTAGAAAAAATAATTGTGTGTATATTTGTTAGTATCTAAGAATACTTATAGTATTTTTTTAAAACGATGAGCACGGAAAAACAAAGAAACTAATAAAATGTCTGCAAATAAAAGAACAAAACATCAACATTATTGAATATTATGTAAGAGAAAAAGGTGCAGAAATGCAGGGTTTTCTGGAGCTGTATATCTTTTTTTTTTAACTTTTTTTTTATTAACTTGAGTATTTCTTATATACATTTCAAGTGTTATTCCCTTTCCCGGTTTCCGGGCAAACATCCCCCTCCCCCCTCCCCTTCCTTATGGGTGTTCCCCTCCCAACCCTCCCCCCATTGCCGCCCTCCCCCCATAGTCTAGTTCACTGGGGGTTCAGTCTTAGCAGGACCCAGGGCTTCCCCTTCCACTGGTGCTCTTACTAGGATATTCATTGTGGAGCTGTATATCTTACATGTTGTTAACTGAGGTAGGAAAGGTTGCACAACAGATTTTCACTGCACCCTCTTTAAAGGAATATGAAGATCCATAGTTAGAAATTCCTCTAAAATTACATGGCAAGCTGGGCTTTAGCAATTAAAAAAAAAACAGGAAGGAAAATTATTCCCAATTTATCCCCTTAGGTGCCAACTGACATTTCAGTATGAATAGGCACACTTCAAATGAGAACGTAAACGCAGACAAATGTTTTATAATGCACACATATTCTGCTCTCTCCAGCACCAGATTTCTGATTTGCATTTTGTCAGTTCTTCCAGGTTGAGAGCATAGCTGTCTTCAGAAGCTTCCTCTGCTCTCTCTACTTGGAAGTGGTCCATCTGGGACTCAGCAACACACCGTAGTAAAAAAGGAACGGCAAGGATCCTGCTGGAACACATACAGATGTACATATATTTAGAAGAAGGAAAATCCAAGATGTTCTGTAGCGTGCAGTTAGAGTCGCAGGTGGAACTTGTCCACAGCATTCTGCAGGGTCATGGTCGGTACTAGCTGTAAGAGCCATTGTAACCCAGATGGAGGATGTGTCAGGCTTCATGAAAATATTAAGATCTCGTTAAGGCTTTCAACGTGCTTGAGATGAAGGCATTAGAAAATATTAGTGCACATTTTCAAGGAACGTTATGGTGCCTCTGAGAGGATGGAACTTACTCGAGTTTTGAATAACTTAGAATCATGGGAAAAGCCTACGATATAATGAACTGAGAAGACGAACTTCTTTGAGTCTGACACAGTCCAGACAACAGGCCCTGAGGCATTGTGGAAAGGCATCCTTAGACTAATACGTCTCTGATCAACAAGACTTCAGCTCCTCCACTAAAAGACTTGGGAAAGTTCTGCAACTTAATTGGCCAAAAATGAAGATAACTAAAACTTTTCTCCCTGATCTCCCCAGATAGCTTGCTGAGAGACTGCTCTGAACTTGAGTTAATTAAGAACACATACCTCAGTGACTTTAGTTCCTTTGGGAAGGAGAAAAGGGGTGGAGGGGAGAGAGGAGGACAAATCCTCAAGTCAGTACATGCTCATTGCTAGACTTCTTCCTAAGCTCCTGTACAGATCCCCCTGCCCTCTTCACCATGAGAGGAGGCTCCAGGAGATTGTACAGCACAGCACTAGCCAAGAAGGAGTTTATTTCTGCTGGGTCTGTAGAATGTCAGAGCAACATGAAGCCCCTCTAAAAAGGTCAGGTTTTTTTGTTGTTGTTTTGTTTTTGTTTTTGTTTTTGTTTTGTAAAAATTCTGTCTTTGTGAAGGAAAAACTAGAGGGACTGGGGTGGGAAGGACTTAGGTGTCTTATGGAGATGAAAAGAAATAGAGCTGTGGCATTGGGGAGGGGCTTCAGGGTGGACAGCACAGCACACAGCCTCATACAGTACGCCCTTTTAGATCTGGGCTCTTCTCTCTCTTCTGCCTCATCTTCATTTTCTGATGTTAACACAAAGACTGTGAAATCAAAGCAGACATTGATCCCTCCCAACCATTTTAGCCTTGGATTCTTAGTCTGTCCATTAATAAAACAGCCACAGAGGAATAGAAAGGGCAATTAAAGGAAGGGCAGGGAGGAAGGACAGTGTTGATGTGAAAAAGGAGAGGAAACTAAACTGAGTAGGACTGAGGAACTACAGCTGAACTAGTCCTGGCCAGTATATGTCATAGTTATTATGACAGTATATCTCATAGTTATTACGACAGTATATGTCATAGTTATTAAACAAAAGAGAGGAATAAGCAAATAGATATGGAATATCAGGTAATAAGTGCTATGAAGAAAACTAGAGTTCACAACCGAGCATGCTTCCATGTTTGGGGAACAGTGACTGGAAAGAGGTTTTTGAGGAAATGACAGTTAAGACTACAGAAGTGAGGAGCAGAGAGACCCAGGTATCAGAATGTCCAATATTTAGGTTCTTATCCATACCAGCTATTATCTGTCAATATTTATAGGCTTTTGAGGATGAACACAGTTAGAAAAGAATGGATCTGTTTTGGAAAATTACACCCATCCCAGAGTTTTCAAGTGGAGATATTGGTGTTCTGTGATGTTTCAAAATCTGAGGACAGCAGGAACGCTGGCCCTAGACACTGACCTGACCTTTGCTTTGTTGGCCTTTAGATGGCTCTGTGTGGTACTGCTTATGCAAAGTTCTTTGCACTAACCTTTACCTGGAATGCCTTTCTATCTTCTGGCACAGTTAACATAGGAGGAAGAAGGGCAATTCCATAACCTGAAGGATCCGTTTGACATAGACCTAAAACTGGGACGCAAAAGTCAAACTCAAATGATGGACAATCTCTCTAGTGCGACCGAATTCTGCCTTCTGGGTTTCCCTGGATCCCAAGAACTACACTACATCCTTTTTGCTATATTCTTTTTCTTCTACTCAGTGACACTGCTGGGAAACATGGTCATCATCATGATTGTCTGTGTTGATAAACGTCTACAGTCCCCCATGTACTTCTTCCTTGGCAACCTCTCTCTCCTAGAGATCCTGGTAACGACTACAATTGTCCCCTTGATGCTCTGGGGGCTCCTCCTCCCTGGCAAGCAGACAATATCTCTGACTGGATGTATTGCCCAACTCTTCCTTTACCTCTCTCTAGGGACCACAGAGTTCGCAGTACTTGGAGCAATGGCTGTGGACCGTTATGTGGCTGTGTGCAATCCTTTGAGGTACAGCGTCATCATGAACAGCCGCACTTGCATTTGGGTGGTGATGGTGTCCTGGTTGTTTGGTTTTCTTTCAGAAATCTGGCCAGTCTATGCCACATTCCAGTTTACTTTCTGCGAATCAAATCTGTTAGATCATTTCTACTGCGACCGGGGCCAATTGCTCCAATTATCTTGTAATGAAACCTTGCTCACAGAGTTCATTCTATTCTTAATGGCGGTTTTCATTATTGTTGGATCCTTGATCCCCACAATTGTCTCCTACACTTATATCATCTCCACCATCCTCAAAATCCCCTCAGCCTCTGGCCGGAGGAAAGCCTTCTCCACCTGTGCCTCCCACTTCACTTTCGTTGTCATTGGCTACGGCACCTGCTTGTTCCTCTATGTGAAACCCAAGCAAACGCAGGCAGCAGAGTACAACAGGGTGGCCTCACTGCTGGTTTCTGTGGTCACTCCTTTTCTGAACCCCTTCATCTTCACTCTCCGGAATGACAAAGTCAAAGAGTCCCTTAGAGATGGAATGAAGCGTTGCTGTCTGTTCTTCAGGGATTAGCTCTTCTCTCAGTTACTCTTAGGTGACATAACCTAAAAATTTCAGCTTCCCTGGTCCATTAAAGTTGTAGTAAAATCTGAGTCCTGGGCACAAATTACAACCATGTAATGGAAGACCTACTTCCAAATCTCTTCCCAAGGCACTTCAAATGAATCTCTTTTTATGCTAACTAGAACCTTCCAGACTTCATGCCTGCTTCTTAACACTAGTGAGCACAAGGAAGAGTGTTCTTGAAGGTACTGCAAGAAGCAGAGCAAGAAAACAGTTTCTTAAACATCCTAGACAAATTACTCTGAAGACTTATCTTCTAGAGGAGAGAAGTGATGGGAGAAAAGACAGAGTGTGAGAGGAACCACTGAAAAATGCAAACATAAACATGGTCGCTTCGGTCCATCAATTGTGCAAAGACATTCTCCATACATTAGTGCCGTTATGTGACAAGATGTACATCTACATTTTAAAATCATTTGGGTTCTCTCTCTATTTGTAGACTACATGACAATTGTCCTGGCTCAATTGTACATAATTGACTATAGTATTGTCCGTATATTGCCACAAAAACAGTCTAGGGTGGTGATGGGGCACATGGCAAATATTTCCTCTGGAAATTCTTAGTAGCATTTAGAATAATTGGGAATAGGAATAGGGAAGATGTCTTTTCCCAAACTTCAGAGTATTGCATAAGCTGCTCCTCTTAGAGGCGGGCATAGCTATATATATATATATATATATATATATATATATATATATATATATATATATATATATATATATATATAGTGCATTACAGCTCCTGAAAACTGCCATTCCTGTTCAAACTTATCCCAGTCTAAGATTTCTAACTTCAAATTTCAGACACCTTGCAAATGACTTCTCTCCATGCAGAATTTTAAAAATGAGAAGCAATTCAGGAGTTTGGGTTTATGTGAAGTAGTTAAGGGACTTCACTTAGCATTAGAGGAAGGAGTTTTAGAAGGAAGAGAGGAGAAAGAGAGAGAGAGAGAGAGAGAAAGAGAGAGAGAGAGAACTAACTGGAAATGGTGTAGGCTTTTGAAACCTCAAAGACCATTTCCAATGATTCACCTCCTCCATCAAGGCCAAACACCCTAACTTTTGAAAACTGGGAACAAAGCACTTAACTTCTGTAAAATATAGTCTCTTCTTCCTTTAACGTACTTGAGGAATATATGGACCACAAGTAATCTCTTCTAAGGCAATTGTAGACTGACTCAAGTTGACAGTTAAAGCTAACTATCAAAAATGAAATAACGGGGGGGGGGGGAGGCAGGGCTGGAGAGATGGCTCAGAGGTTAAGAGCACTAGCTGCTCTTCCAGAGGTCCTGAGTTCAATTCTGAGCAACCACGTGGTAGCTAGCCACCATTTGTAATAGGATCAGGTGCCCTCTTCTGGTGTGTCTGAAGACAGCTACAGTGGAGTCATATACATAAAATAATACTTTGGAGGCTGGTAGGGTGGCTCAGGAGCTGGCTGCTCTTCCAGAGATCCTGAGTTAAATTCTCAGCAACCACATGGTGACTCACCACCATCTATAGTGGGTCTGATTCCCTCTTCAAGCAGACAGACGTATGTGTAGCAGAGCACTCATACATTAAATAAATGTTTTAAAAAGGAAAAGATGGAACAATTGGCTATTTATAGAACAGTAGGACAAAAACACCATCAATAGACTTCTTTCTATGGAAGATACTGGTATCAGATTGTTAGCAGAATACACATCTATAGTCATCTCACACATTGCCTTAGGAGATGATGCTTGCCTTTTTCATAATCTGATTCTACCTTATCTTCTAAAAGCATAACAACAGTTTTTTTTTTTATTTTTTTTTATTAACTTGAGTATTTCTTATATACATTTCGAGTGTTATTCCCTTTCCCGGTTTCCGGGCAAACATCCCCCTCCCCCCTCCCCTTCCTTATGGGTGTTCCCCTCCCAACCCTCCCACCATTGCCGCCCTCCCCCCATAGACTAGTTCACTGGGGGTTCAGTCTTAGCAGGACCCAGGGCTTCCCCTTCCACTGGTGCTCTTACTAGGATATTCATTGCTACCTATGGGGTCAGAGTCCAGGGTCAGTCCATGTATAGTCTTTAGGTAGTGGCTTAGTCCCTGGAAGCTCTGGTTGCTTGGCATTGTTGTACTTTTGGGGTCTCGAGCCCCTTCAAGCTCTTCCAGTTCTTTCTCTGATTCCTTCAATAGGGGACCTATTCTCAGTTCAGTGGTTTGCTGCTGGCATTCGCCTCTGTATTTGCTGTATTCTGGCTGTGTCTCTCAGGAGCGATCTACATCCGGCTCCTGTCGGTCTGCACTTCTTTGCTTCATCCATCTAGTCCAATTGGGTGGCTGTATATGTATGGGCCAAATGTGGGACAGGCTCTGAATGGGTGTTCCTTCAGTCTCTGTTTTAATCTTTGCCTCTCCCTTCCCTGCCAAGGGTATTCTTTTTCCTCATTTAAAGAAGGAGTGAAGCATTCACATTTTGATCATCCGTCTTGAGTTTCGTTTGTTCTAGGGATCTAGGGTAATTCAAGCATTTGGGCTAATAGCCACTTATCAATGAGTGCATACCATGTATGTCTTTCTGTGATTGGGTTAGTTCACTCAGGATGATATTTTCCAGTTCCAACCATTTGCCTACGAATTTCATAAACTCGTTGTTTTTGATAGCTGAGTAGTATTCCATTGTGTAGATGTACCACATTTTCTGTATCCATTCCTCTGTTGAAGGGCATCTGGGTTCTTTCCATTTTCTGGCTATTATAAATAAGGCTGCGATGAACATAGTGGAGCACGTGTCTCTTTTATATGTTGAGGCATCTTTTGGGTATATGCCCAAGAGAGGTATAGCTGGATCCTCAGGCAGTTCAATGTCCAATTTTCTGAGGAACCTCCAGACTGATTTCCAGAATGGTTTTACCAGTCTGCAATCCCACCAACAATGGAGGAGTGTTCCTCTTTCTCCACAACCTCGCCAGCATCTGCTGTCACCTGAGTTTTTGATCTTAGCCATTCTCACTGGTGTGAGGTGAAATCTCAGGGTTGTTTTGATTTGCATTTCCCTTATGACTAAAGATGTTGAACATTTCTTTAGGTGTTTCTCAGCCATTCGGCATTCCTCAGCTGTGAATTCTTTGTTTAGCTCTGAACCCCATTTTTTAATAGGGTTATTTGTTTCCCTGCGGTCTAACTTCTTGAGTTCTTTGTATATTTTGGATATAAGGCCTCTATCTGTTGTAGGGTTGGTAAAGATCTTTTCCCAATCTGTTGGTTGCCGTTTTGTCCTAACCACAGTGTCCTTTGCCTTACAGAAGCTTTGCAGTTTTATGAGATCCCATTAGTCAATTCTTGATCTTAGAGCATAAGCCATTGGTGTTTTGTTCAGGAAATTTTTTCCAGTGCCCATGTGTTCCAGATGCTTCCCTAGTTTTTCTTCTATTAGTTTGAGTGTGTCTGGTTTGATGTGGAGGTCCTTGATCCACTTCGACTTAAGCTTTGTACAGGGTGATAAGCCTGGATTGATCTGCATTCTTCTACATGTTGCCCTCCAGTTGAACCAGCACCATTTGCTGAAAATGCTATCTTTTTTCCATTGGATGGTTTTGGCTCCTTTGTCAAAAATCAAGTGACCATAGGTGTGTGGGTTCATTTCTGGGTCTTCAATTCTATTCCATTGGTCTATCTGTCTGTCTCTGTACCAATACCATGTAGTTTTTATCACTATTGCTCTGTAATACTGCTTGAGTTCAGGGATAGTGATTCCCCCTGAAGTCCTTTTATTGTTGAGGATAGCTTTAGCTATCCTGGGTTTTTTGTTATTCCAGATGAATTTGCAAATTGTTCTGTCTAACTCTTTGAAGAATTGGATTGGTATTTTGATGGGGATTGCATTGAATCTGTAGATTGCTTTTGGTAAAATGGCCATTTTTACTATATTAATCCTGCCAATCCATGAGCATGGGAGATCTTTCCATCTTCTGAGGTCTTCTTCAATTTCTTTCTTCAGTGTCTTGAAGTTCTTATTGTACAGATCTTTTACTTGCTTGGTTAAAGTCACACCGAGGTACTTTATATTATTTGGGTCTATTATGAAGGGTGTCGTTTCCCTAATTTCTTTCTCGGCTTGTTTCTCTTTTGTATAGAGGAAGGCAACTGATTTATTTGAGTCAATTTTATACCCAGCCACTTTGCTGAAGTTGTTTATCAGCTTTAGTAGTTCTCTGGTGGAACTTTTGGGATCACTTAAATATACTATCATATCATCTGCAAATAGTGATATTTTGACCTCTTCTTTTCCGATCTGTATCCCTTTGATCTCCTTTTGTTGTCTGATTGCTCTGGCTAGAACTTCAAGAACTATATTGAATAAGTAGGGAGAGAGTGGGCAGCCTTGTCTAGTCCCTGATTTTAGTGGGATTGCTTCAAGTTTCTCTCCATTTAGTTTAATGTTAGCAACTGGTTTGCTGTATATGGCTTTTACTATGTTTAGGTATGGGCCTTGAATTCCTATTCTTTCCAGGACTTTTATCATGAAGGGGTGTTGAATTTTGTCAAATGCTTTCTCAGCATCTAATGAAATGATCATGTGGTTCTGTTCTTTCAGTTTGTTTATATAATGGATCACGTTGATGGTTTTCCGTATATTAAACCATCCCTGCATGCCTGGGATGAAGCCTACTTGATCATGGTGGATGATTGTTTTGATGTGCTCTTGAATTCGGTTTGCCAGAATTTTATTGAGTATTTTTGCGTCGATATTCATAAGGGAAATTGGTCTGAAGTTCTCTTTCTTTGTTGGGTCTTTGTGTGGTTTAGGTATAAGAGTAATTGTGGCTTCGTAGAAGGAATTCGGTAGGGCTCAATCTGTTTCAATTTTGTGGAATAGTTTGGATAATATTGGTATGAGGTCTTCTATGAAGGTTTGATAGAATTCTGCACTAAACCCATCTGGACCTGGGCTCTTTTTGGTTGGGAGACCTTTAATGACTGCTTCTATTTCCTTAGGAGTTATGGGGTTGTTTAACTGGTTTATCTGTTCCTGATTTAACTTTGATACCTGGTATCTGTCTAGGAAATTGTCCATTTCCTGAAGATTTTCAAATTTTGTTGAATATAGGTTTTTATAGTAAGATCTGATGATTTTTTGAATTTCCTCTGAATCT
This sequence comes from Rattus norvegicus, assembly GCF_021556685.1. Taxonomy (NCBI): domain Eukaryota; kingdom Metazoa; phylum Chordata; class Mammalia; order Rodentia; family Muridae; genus Rattus; species Rattus norvegicus. The sequence continues at coordinate 71,409,519 of NC_141537.1, read as the reverse complement.
GTAGTTATGTCTCCCTTTTCATTTCTGATTTTGTTAATTTGGACGCACTCTCTGTGTCCTCTCGTTAGTCTGGCTAAGGGTTTATCTATCTTGTTGATTTTCTCAAAGAACCAACTTTTGGTCCTGTTGATTCTTTCTATGGTCCTTTTTGTTTCTACTTGGTTGATTTCAGCTCTGAGTTTGATTATTTCCTGCCTTCTACTCCTCCTGGGTGTATTTGCTTCTTTTTGTTCTAGAGCTTTTAGGTGTGCTGTCAAGCTGCTGACATATGCTCTTTCCTGTTTCTTTCTGCAGGCACTCAGCGCTATGAGTTTTCCTCTTAGCACAGCTTTCATTGTGTCCCATAAGTTTGAGTATGTTGTATCTTCATTTTCATTAAATTCTAAAAAGTTTTTAATTTCTTTCTTTATTTCTTCCTTGACCAGGTTATCATTGAGTAGAGCATTGTTCAATTTCCACGTATATGTGGGCGTTCTTCCCTTATTGTTATTGAAGACCAGTTTTAGGCCGTGGTGGTCCGATAGCACGCATGGGATTATTTCTATCTTTCTGTACCTGTTGAGGCCCGTTTTTTGACCAATTATATGGTCAATTTTGGAGAAAGTACCATGAGGAGCTGAGAAGAAGGTATATCCTTTTGCTTTAGGATAGAATGTTCTATAAATATCCGTTAAGTCCATTTGGCTCATGACTTCTCTTAGTCTGTCGACATCACTGTTTAATTTCTGTTTCCATGATCTGTCCATTGATGAGAGTGGGGTGTTGAAATCTCCCACTATTATTGTGTGAGGTGCAATGTGTGTTTTGAGCTTTAGTAAGGTTTCTTTTACGTATGTAGGTGCCCTTGTATTTGGGGCATAGATATTTAGGATTGAGAGTTCATCTTGGTGGATTTTTCCTTTGATGAATATGAAGTGTCCTTCCTTATCTTTTTTGATGACTTTTAGTTGGAAATTGATTTTATTTGATATTAGAATGGCTACTCCAGCTTGCTTCTTCTGACCATTTGCTTGGAAAGTTGTTTTCCAGCCTTTCACTCTGAGGTAGTGTCTGTCTTTGTCTCTGAGGTGTGTTTCCTGTAGGCAGCAGAATGCAGGGTCCTCGTTGCGTATCCAGTTTGTTAATCTATGTCTTTTTATTGGGGAGTTGAGGCCATTGATATTGAGAGATATTAAGGAATAGTGATTATTGTTTCCCTTTATATTCATATTTGGATGTGAGGTTATGTTTGTGTGCTTTCATTCTCTTTGTTTTGTTGCCAAGACGATTAGTTTCTTGCTTCTTCTAGGGTATAGCTTGCCTCCTTATGTTGGGCTTTACCATTTATTATCCTTTGTAGTGCTGGATTTGTAGAAAGATATTGTGTAAATTTGGTTTTGTCATGGAATATCTTGGTTTCTCCATCAATGTTAATTGAGAGTTTTGCTGGATACAGTAACCTGGGCTGGCATTTGTGTTCTCTTAGGGTCTGTATGACATCAGTCCAGGATCTTCTGGCCTTCATAGTTTCTGGCGAGAAGTCTGGTGTGATTCTGATAGGTCTCCCTTTATATGTTACTTGACCTTTTTCCCTTACTGCTTTTAATATTCTTTCTTTATTTTGTGCGTTTGGTGTTTTGACAATTATGTGACGGGAGGTGTTTCTTTTCTGGTCCAATCTATTTGGAGTTCTGTAGGCTTCTTGTATGCCTATGGGTATCTCTTTTTTTAGGTTAGGGAAGTTTTCTTCTATGATTTTGTTGAAGATATTTACTGGTCCTTTGAGCTGGGAGTCTTCACTCTCTTCTATACCTATTATCCTTAGGTTTGATCTTCTCATTGAGTCCTGGATTTCCTGTATGTTTTGGACCAGTAGCTTTTTCCGCTTTACATTATCTTTGACAGTTGAGTCAATGATTTCTATGGAATCTTCTGCTCCTGAGATTCTCTCTTCCATCTCTTGTATTCTGTTGGTGAAGCTTGTATCTACAGCTCCTTGTCTCTTCTTTTGGTTTTCTATATCCAGGGTTGTTTCCATGTGTTCTTTCTTGATTGCTTCTATTTCCATTTTTAATTCCTTCATCTGTTTGATTGTGTTTTCCTGGAATTCTTTCAGGGATTTTTGCCATTCCTCTCTGTAGGCCTCTACTTGTTTATTAATGATTTCCTGTGTTTCCCTAAGTGTGTTCATGTCTTTCTTGAAGTCCTCCAGCATCATGATCAAATATGATTTTGAAACTAGATCTTGCTTTTCTGGTGTGTTTGGATATTCCATGTTTGTTTTGGTGGGAGAATTGGGCTCCGATGATGGCATGCAGTCTTGGTTTCTGTTGCTTGGGTTCCTGCGCTTGCCTCTCGCCATCAGATTATCTCTAGTGTTACTTTGTTCTGCTATTTCTGACAGTGGCTAGACTGACCTATAAGCCTGTGTGTCAGGAGTGCTGTAGACCTGTTTTCCTCTCTTTCAGTCAGTTATGGGGACAGTGTGTTCTGCTTTCCGGCGTGTAGTTTTTCCTCTCTACAGGTCTTCAGCTGTTCCTGTGGGCCTGTGTCTTGAGTTCACCAGGCAGCTTTCTTGCAGCAGAAAATTTGGTCTTACCTGTGGTCCCGAGGCTCAGGTTCGCTCGTGGGGTGCTGCCCAGGGGCTCTCTGCAGCGGCAGCAACCAGGAAGACCTGTGCCGCCCCTTCCGGGAGCTTCAGTGCACCAGGGTTCCAGATGGTCTTTGGCTTTTTCCTCTGGCGTCCGAGATGTGTGTGCAGGGAGCAGTCTCTTCTGGTTTCCCAGGCTTGTCTGCCTCTCTGAAGGTTTAGCTCTCCCTCCCACGGGATTTGGGTGCAGAGAACTGTTTATCCGGTCTGTTTCTTTCAGGTTCCAGTGGTGTCTCAGGCGCAGAAGTCCTGCCGCTCCTGGGACCTCCCCCACGGGAGCCCAGAGGCCTTATACAGTTTCCTCTTGGGCCAGGGATGTGGGCAGGGGTGAGCAGTGTTGGTGGTCTCTTCCGCTCTGCAGCCTCAGGAGTGCCCACCTGACCAGGCGGTTGGGTCTCTCTCTCACCGGGTCTGGGAGCAGAGAGCTGCTGCGGGCCGGGATCCGCGGGTGTGGGACCTCCGGTAAACACAGACCGTGCCTCCTAGAGAAATTCTGCTTCCGTGTCCCAAGCTCACCAGGCAGCTTTCCTGCAGCAGAAAATCTGGTCTTACCTGTGGTCCCGAGGCTCAGGCTCGCTCATGGGGTGCTGCCCAGGGGCTCTCCGCAGCGGCAGCAACCAGGGAGACCTGTGCCGCCCCTTCCGGGAGCCCCAGTGCACCAGGGTTCCAGACGGTCCCCGGCTTTTTCCTCTGGCGTCCGAGACGTGTGTGCAGGGAGCAGTCACCTCTGGTTTCCCAGGCTTGTCTGCCTCCCCGAAGGTCCAGCTCTCCCTCCCACGGGATTTGGGTGCAGAGAACTGTTTATCCGGTCTGTTTCTTTCAGGTTCCGGCGGTGTCTCAGGCGCAGAAGTCCTGCCGCTCCTGGGCCCTCCCCCACGGGAGCCCAGAGGCCTTATACAGTTTCCTCTTGGGCCAGGGATGTGGGCAGGGGTGAGCAGTGTTGGTGGTCTCTTCCGCTCTGCAGCCTCAGGAGTGCCCACCTGACCAGGCGGTTGGGTCTCTCTCTCACCGGGTCTGGGAGCAGAGAGCTGCTGCGGGCCGGGATCCGCGGGTGTGATAACAACAGTTTTGACTCTCAACATAAACTTGAAAGCTGAGACGACCATCAGATTGAAGATATTATTCATTAAAACTGAAGAAAGCCTGGCCTGGTATGTACAAGGGAAAGAATGGCCATGGTGTGGGAAGTGTGCTCAGAGAGCAGCGCATCTGGGAATACTTGGAATCTAAAGCTGGGCAGGGGAAAGTGTAGCTTTAGAGGTTTTTCTCCACCATGCAGGATTTAGCACTTTAGCTAGTAGTCTAGAAATATGAGTCTAATATATGCCATTTGCTGACTCATAAAAGTTTTCAAAAAGCAATAACTTTCATTAAAGTAATAGACCTTCCAAATACAGCTAGAAAACTATGGAAGGAGGGACTAAATGGCCTAGAAAGTAAAAATGCTGTAGTTAATCTACTACATTAGACAGAAATCCTACCAGCTGATCCTGTTCCTCAGAGGCCATCAGGACACTCTGTCAAGCAAAGGTAATTTCCAAAAGTGTTATTTAGGAGGACATTACTTGTGATGGCTTGTTAGGAGCCACCATTTCAGAGCTGGCTCTTTAATAGAAGGACACACAGCTGGCCACAACAGCAAAGGACAGATGAGTTAAATGTTAGATGGGAAATGTACCCTCCTATCTTACGAGGCAGAATGGTTGAAATATCAGAGAGAAGTAACATAAATGATGATCTTTAAAGGCGGGTATTAGAACATGTTTATGGGTAAGACACTCATTTGAGTACCACTTACAATAACTAATGAAAAGTGCTAATGAGAATACTGACAGTGGTCACTAATGGAAAGTCGTGGTCCTTCCCCCAGTCTCCAGATTTGAGTTCTCAGATCCATTGTTTACCAAATGGCAAACTGACTGCAGTGGCCCAACAGAAGGAAGGTTTCTGTGACAGAATGAGAATAGATCCAGGAAACATTTCTTCATCTTTCCCAAAATGGCTCTCAGTCATCTTTATCAGGTAGCCATAATTATAAATGGGGGTATTCTAGCTTTCTTTCTGCTGCTGTGATAAACGATCCTGACAAAAGCAACTTAGAGGTGAAAGGAGTCTATTTCTTCTTACTCCAGATTACAACCCAGCCATCATTGTTGAGAAGTCAAGGCAGGGATTTCAACAAGTTGTCACATCACATCCATGGTCAAGAGCAATGAGAAATATACATATGCTTACTTGATTCTTTGTGTTCAACTAGACTTCTCCACTCTTATACAGCCTAGGACCTCCTGACTAAGGAATGGTGTCACCCACAGTGATCTGAGTCTTCCTATATTAATTAACTTAATTGATTAAACCTATGCACAAACCAACGCAATGTAAACAACCTCATATTGAGATTCTATTCCCAGACAAGTCTAGATATTTTTTCAGATTGACAGTTAAAGGTAACTATTACAAGAGGGATAATCTGATATTTATTGGGCTGTAACACAAAAGAATATCAATGAATTCCTTAATGCAAAAGATACAGACTATTAGTGGATTACTCATCTAAAGCCATTTCATACTCATTCAAGTGGATCCTCTTCCTTTTCTTTTCTCTTTACCCCCTTCTTCCTTCATTCTCCTTCTTTTCAAATAATAGTCTCTCTGTCTCCTATTTAGGTCTCTCTGACTCTTTTTATCTTACATACATGTGCACATGCATACATACTGGACAGGGGAAAGCTATAAGGCATTGTGCTAGGTTCTGAGAGTACAGAGATGGAATCCAGACTTATTTGTCATTAAAGAATTGAACCCAATACACCCAAAAGATACTTTACTATACCACAGGGACATTGGTTCAATTATGCTCATAGCAGCTTTATGTGTAATAGCCAGAAATTGCAAACAATTTCTATACCTCTTAACTGAATGGGTTAAGAAAATGTGATATGTCTACACAATGGAATGGTATTCAGCTGTTCAAAACAAAGAGATCATGAAATTTGCAGGCATATGGATAGAACTTGAGAATATCATCCTGAGAAGGAAACACAGACCCAGAATGATACCTATGGTATGTACTTGCTTGTAAGTGGAAGTTCGCCATAATGTGTAAGACAATCATGCTACAACCCACAGAACCAACTAAGGAAGGCCCAAAGGAGGATAGGAGAATCTCACTCAGAAGGGGAAACAGAATGGTCACTGGAGGTGGACAGAAAGAGGGAACTAGGTGGGAAAGAGGGTGAGAAGTGGTGTGGAGTTGATGATCAGGAGGAGTGGCAGGAGAGGGCTGAGAGTGAGAATGGAAAGCAGTGGGGAGGCCTGGCTGGGACTAGCTGGAGCCTCTGGGTGTGACCATAGGCAAGATTCCTACCAGTCAGGGATATGAAGAGTGAAATAGCTACTTCCTATAGCCAGAAAGGACTTGCAGTGGAAGGAGGGAGACACCAAACCACCCGCAAAACCTTCAGCCCCAAATATGTCCTACCTACAGGGTATGCAGGGATAAAAATGAGGCAGGTACTGAAGGAGCAGGCAGCCAATGACTGGCCCAACTTGAGGCCCATCTCAATGGAGAGGGCCAACCATTGACACTTTTGGTGATGCACTGCTATGCTTGCAGCATGACTATCTCCTGGGAGGCTTCATCAGACAGCAGGTGACAGCAGATTTGAAGAAGCACAGCCAAGCATGAGGAGTAGCTCAGGGAGTCTTGTGGGGATGTGGGGGATAGAATTGAGCAAACAGTGGGGGTCAAGGACACCACATGAGACCTGCAGAATCAATTAACCTAGGCCCATGGGGGCCCACAGAGACTGAACCACAAGCCAAAGAGCACTCAGGGCCTAGAACTAGGACCCCTATATGTTGGTAGCAGATATGCAGCTTGTTACTGTGGGTCCACTAACAATTGGACTCGAGTCTGCCTCTAACTCGGTTGCCTGCCATTGCATCCACTTCTTCTACATGGTTGGAGCTCTGAGGGAGAGGATGTGCTTAGTAATCTAAGAGTAGATGCCCCCATAGGTAGGGGAGCTATACCTCCTTCTCAAAGAAAGGGGTGATAAAGGAGGAGGGACTTCTAAGGACAGGACTGGAAGGAGCGGAGAGAGGGAGGCTGCTGTAGAAGTTTGGTCTGGTTCTTCCTCCCAGCCCCATGTTCCCAGAAATAAGAGGCAGACTCAAAATACAAAATACGTTGTCTATATTGCTAGGGTTTTCTCTTATTAGATCAAAACTTAAATTATCCCATTTATTCTAATCTATATTCTGCCATATGGCTGATCATTAATGCTCAGGCACCATACATCAGTTTCACCTTCTATTCCACCCTTTCCTACAAGTCACAATTTTTTTTTTGAATTGGCACGTGATACATCCATAAAATACACAGGATATTCTCTCTACAGACTGCAATTTTGATGTAAAGTTAATAAAAACAAAAATAAAACAAATTTTGGAAAGAAAAGAACAAAAACTATCAATCATAATATTGTTTTTCAGACTAGAAAGGATTCTTAGACTATATGCGTCTTCGTTTTATTGGTTTGAAAATAAAAGGCAGAAGTTTTAAGTGGGGAAAAAAAGAATTGACTCCAATGATGGAGAGAAAGAGGTCAGTGAACAAACATTGTGTTCAGGCTCCCAACGATTTGTACATAGAGCACTGCAGGATCAGTGAACAGGGGCATTCAATGCAGCTGAGAACCAGGAGATAAAAGATATCCTCTGGGATCAGTCCTGTTTGACTTCATATTTGATAGGAAATCAACTGGCATCAGGCAGGAAATGCAGGCTCCTGTGTGTTTGTGTGCTTACTTTCAATAAGGGCTTGCTTCCTTCAAGGTTAATCTAGCATGCATTTCTAGCCTTGTTGAACAAACACTTTGTAGAAGATTCAGCTGGTATTAAACCACCCATGAGAGCATTTGAAAAGATATGAACAAGAACTTCCCCCTTAGGAGCCTGTACTCCAAAAGGGAAAAGGCTTCCACCATGTTTTTTATCGTTCGCTCACTGATGGATGAGCTACCTTCCTGTTACCCCAAGATCTCTATATTTCAGCCAGAAAAAAATGAAAAGAAAAAAAAACATGGTTAGAGGGGGTGTACATTTGGAAAAACAACTTTCCCAGTGGCCTAAGTTTTTTCCTTTTCTCTCCAAATCTCACTTTGTCCTTGGTTAGTGAAAAACATGGAATTTACAGCCAGCCTAGGTTCTAGCTCTATTCTGCCAGTCCTGAGTTGTATGACTGACCCTGAGATATATAATCTCTATGATTCTTTTTCTTCAAAGTTTGAGGAAATGAAAAATAAATTCGACACCCAAAGAAACAGGTGCATACCAAGCAATTGGTAAATGCTAAATGTGGAATGAAATGTGAAGTAACCATCTCAGGTCATTGTTCAAATCCACATAGTCCAGTAGGACTTGTCTCCAATGTATGGAGCTGCCTTATGGCCCAATAATCCCAAACACAAACAAAATCCAAAGAAACAAATCCCTCAAAACTAAAAATAAATAAAAACAAATCAACAAAATAAGAGAAAAAGAGGGGGATGATGAAAAGGAGAAGGAAGAGAAGGGGAGGAGAGGGAGGAGGTGAAAGATGATAATTTGTTGATTTATCTTTGAATAGGACCACAGACTCAAAAGAAGAGAACCTGTTCCTAAGAGAACTGGGCAACCATCAGAGAAGGAGCATGCTGGACCCCAAGTCAGAGCAGGATATCTGTCTGACCAGTCCTGATAGTCATTTTCACTCTTCATGTGCTGAGTTCTGCTTATAAGTGGGATGCTTGAGGCCCATGCTACATTCCAAAGGAAGAGAGTGCTATGCTTCACATGTGTCACCAGAATCATTATGTTGGAAGTTCCAATTATGTAAATTTTGAACACAATGGAATGTACGGAGGTCTTTCAGAGGTCCGATGGTCAGTTTTAGTTGTCAGGTTGCCACAGTTTAGAATCATGTGGCAAGAGTTTCTCAATCCTAGATCAGATTGGCTATGAGCATGCCTGTGAAAGATTTTTCTTAGTTGTGTTCATTGAAGACTTACCTTGAATGTGGGTTGGAGTACTTCATAACCTGATCCATGAGCAGGGTAATGATACAGAAAATGAGCTGAGCAAGTAAGCATGCAGCCTCTCAGTCTCTTCCTGCTCTGGGCTGTAGATGTGATGTTTCGATGCTACCCCAATTTCCTGCTTTAAGGGACCTTAACCTAGAACTTAGAGTTGAAGGAAACCTTTGTTCCTCCAAGTTGCCTTTTGTCAGAATATTTTTTTTTCACAGTAATAGAAAGGAAATTAGAACAGGAGGCAAATGGGAATAGATAATGACTTTAGGGTTGGGTACCATGGGGGCATCTATGGTTTTATAAGAATGAGACCTGAGAGAGCAGATTTCTGCTATGTCACTGTGATGCATTCTGTCATAGCACAATGCAGAAGGGGGTCCTTTCAGATGCTGATTAGACATTTTAACCGTATTCTGTGTGACCCCCTTAGCTCTTAGAATCATGGGCTAAATAGAGCTAAATAAAGTCTCACCAATTTACCCAATCTTGGGTATTTCTCGTAGAACATAAAAAGATTGTCAGTAGTGATTAGATAGCTTGTCAAGAGGGCTATGGAAAAACTGTAAGCCCCTGGGATAGACATTGCTGTGCTATACAGTCAGTCATTAAAGTGAACTCTTGGATAGAGGTTATCAATTAGAAGTTCAGGATGTAATCACAATTTGGAAAAGGGTGATAGTATCTAGTGAAAAAATTGATAGATATATTATGTGTATGTGGATTATATTTTAATTCTTTCCATTTGATATCCTGTTTCTATGTCTCTCTCTCTCTCTCTCTCTCTCTCTCTCTCTCTCTCTCTCTCTCTGTGTGTGTGTGTGTGTGTGTGTGTGTGTGTCTGTGTGTGTGTGTGTGTATGTGTGTGTGTGTGCAACATTTGAAGGGGAAATGGAGAAGGGAGAAAGATCTAGAGAACGTGTATGATAAATAGGTATTTATTAAACTTAAGGCCATGAAATGTGCAGAAGGAGAGGGGTGAGACTCGATGGCCAGAAAATGCATTCAGTCTCCCATTTACAGCAGCTTCATTTACTGTGTTTTAACTTACAAATTTTCAACCTTATGCAATCTGCATCCAGTAGATATCACATTTCAGATTTTGAATTGGCAATGTATATTCAATGCTCACTTGTACTACTGTGCAGTGAACAACTGATGTTCTAGTATCCTTGCTGCCCTGTTTTTGATGCTACAGTCTATGTTTCTGCATCTCTTCATGTCTACTAAACACTCAGCTGTGTGTGTGTGAGACAGGCATCGGATTAGTACAAAGTAGGGTTTGTGTTAGAAGGTCTTGCTCAAATGTAGGGGAATAGAATGTGTTCTGGATACCTATAAGTTGGGCTTGGCTAAGATAGGAAGTTGGATATAATATAATATGTTCACAGTGGCCACAGGATGGTACTACTGTTATGTAAGCATGTGCATATACAGAATGTGATGGACATGATGCAGAATAGAGAAAAGACAAATGGCCTGATTCTGAGATAATCAATTAAAATCTACCATCAAGCAACTCTTATTTCTTTGGATGCTGCTAGTTACAGTTACTAGAGATAACTGCCAAGACTTTTGCCTGAAGCAATTTCTGCATTTAAAATATCTTTTATTTTATTTATTCTCATCATAAAATCAAGGATTGATAGTATTAATAGTATAAATAATGACTCCTTCTAGAGCAGAACTGAAGGAGATTTGAGGAGATGAAAGGTGGATTCACAGAGGTTATATGAGTTTGTGAGGACTGGAATGAGGGTTTGTGAGACAGCAAGAAGCCATGCAAACAAAATCCAGGGAGAATAGCCTGGGGAACTTACATGGAACTGGAGAATAGGAGTTCCTAAAACTGCACAAATGTCGCAAAGCTGGGTTATAGCAAATTTAGTGTGTCACGATCTTGCATGGTTAGCATTATTTCTAGAATTCACAAGGATTTTGTTAAGAAAAAAATTATAGTGTCCACTTTACAGATGAGGAACAGGAGCCTGGAGGTTAAGAAACACCTAAAAGCAGCTTGACAGTACACCTGAATGCTCTAGAATGAAAAGAAGCAAATACCCCCAAGAGGAGTAGATTACAAGAAACTCAGGGCTAAAATCAACCAAGTAGAAACAAAAAGAGCTATACAGAGAATCAGCAAAAGCAGGGACTGGTCCTTCAAGAAAATCAATGCGATAGATAAACCATTAGCCAAACTAACCAGAGGACACAGAGACAAAATCCAAATTAATAAAATCAGAAATGAAAAAGGACACATAACACCAGAAACTGAGGAAATTCAAAAATTCATCAGATCATACTACAAAAGTCTATACTCCACCCTGAAAAATCTGGATGAAATGGACAATTTTCTAGACAGATATCAGGTACCAAAGTAAATCAGGATCAGAAAAACCATCTAAAGAGTCCCATAACCCATACAGAAATAGAAGCAGTCATTGAAAGTCTCCCAACCACAAAAAGCCCAGGACCAGATGTTTTTGTGCTGAATTCTATCAGATCTATTTAGAAGACCTAATACCAATACTCTCCAAAGTATTCCACAAAATAGAAACAGAAGGAACACTACCCAATTCATTCTTTGAAGCCAAAATTATGCTTATACCTAAACCACAGAAAGACCCAACAAAGAGAGACAACTTCAGACCAATTTCCCATATCAAATCAATGCCAAAATGTTCAATAAGATTCTTGGAAACAAAATCCAAGAACCCATGAAAATGATCATCCATCATGAACAAGTAAGTTTTATCACAGGGATGCAGGGATGGTTCAACTTATGGAAATCCATCAACGTAATCCACTATGTAAACAAACTCAAAAAAAAAAAGTAAAAAACATGATCATCTCATTAAATGCTGAGAAAACATTTGACAAAATCAACACCCCTTCATGATAAAAGTCTTGGAAAGATCAGGAATTAAAAGGCCCATTTGTAAACATAGTAAAAGCATTATACTACCTATTCAATATATTATTTGAAGTCTAGCCAGGGCAATTAGACAACAAAAAGAGGTCAAAGGGTACAAATTGGAAAGGAAGAAGTTGAAATATCACTATTTGCAGATGATAAGATATTATACTTAACCGACCCCAAAAATTCTACCACAGAACAAATAAACCTGATAAACAAGTTCAGCAAAGTGACTGGATATAAAATTAACTCAAACAACTCAGCTGCCATCCTGTACTCAAAGGATAAACGGGTTGAGAAAGAAATTAGGGAAATGATACCCTTCACAATAGTCTCAAACAATATAAAATACCTTGGTGTGACTATAATCAAGCAAGTGAAAAATCTTTATGACAAGAACTTCAAGCCTCTGAGGAAAGAAATTGAAGAAGATTGCAGAAGATGGAAAGATCTCCCATGCTCATGGATTGGCAGGATTGACATAGTAAAAAATAGCCATTTTGCCAAAAGAAATCTACAGGTTCAATTCCAAGTCAATCTTCACAAAATTAGAAAGAGGAATTTGAACATTCATTTGGAATAGCAAAAAACCCCGGATAGGAAAAACTATTCTCAATAAAAATCCTTCTGGGGAAATCACCATGCCTAACCTCTAGCTCTATTACAGAGCAATAGTTATAAAAACTGTATGACATTAATACAGAGATAGGCACGAGGATCAATGGAATAGAATTGATGACCCGGAAATGAACCCACACATCTATGGTAACTTGATCTTTGACAAAGGAGCTAAAAACTATCCAGTGGAAAAAATAACAGCATTTTGTATAAATGGTGCTGGTTCAACTGGTGGTCAGCATGTAGACGAGTGCAAATCGATCCATTTTTATCACCTTTTACAAAGCTCAATTCCAAATGAATCAAGGACCTCCACATAAAACCATATACACTGAAACTAGTAGAAGAAAAAAATGGGTAAAAACCTTGAACTCATGGGCACTGGAAAAAATTTTCCTGAACAAAACACCAATGGCTTATGCTCTAAGATCAAGAATCGAGAAATGGGACCTCATAAAATTGAAAAGCTTCTGTAAGGCAAAGGACACTGTCATTAGGACAAAACGGCAACCAACAGATTGGGAAAAGATCTTTACCAATCCTACATCTGACAGAGGGCTAATATCCAAAATATACAAAGAACTCAAGAAGTTAGACTCCAGAGAATCAAATAACCTTATTAAAAATGGGGTACAGAGCTAAACAAAGAATTTTCAGCTAAGGAATATTGAATGGCTGAGAAGCACCTAAAGAAATGGTCAACATCCTTAGTCATCAGGGAAATGCAAATCAAAACAACCCTGAGATTCCACCTCACACTAGTCAGAATGGCTAAGATCAAAAACTCAGGTGACAGCACATGCTGGAGAGGATGTGGAGAAAGAGAAACACTTCTCCACTGTTTGTGGGATTGCAAGCTAGTACGACCACTCTGGAAACCAGTCTGGAGGTTCCTCAGAAAATTAAACATAGTACTACCTGAGGACCCAGCTATACCACTCCTTGGCATATACCCAAAAGATGCTCCAACATAAAACAAGGACACATGCTCCACTATGTTCATAGCAGCCTTATTTATAATAGCCAGAAGCTGGAAAGAACCCAGATATCCTTCAACAGAGGAATGGACACAGAAAATGAGGTACATCTACACAATGGAATATTACTCAGCTATTAAAAACAATGACTTCATGAAATTCAAAGGCAAATGGACGGACTAGAAAATATCCTGAGTGAGGTAGCCCAATCACAAAAGAACACACATTGTATACACTAACTGATAAGTGGATATTAGGACAAAAGCTCACAATACCTAATACACAATTCACAAACCACAATGAAGCTCAAGAAGAAGAAAGACCAAAGTTCAAATGCTTCACACCTTCTTAGAAGGGAGGACAAAAATATTAATAGGAGGAGATATGGAGACAAAGTTTGGAGCAGAGACTGAAGGAAAGGCCATCCAGAGACTGTCCCATATGGAGATCCATCCCATGTACAGACACCAAACCCAGACATTTCTGATGCCAAGTAGATGCTGACATAAGCCTGATACAGTTGTCTCCTGAGAGGCTCAGCTAGAGTATGACAAATACAGAGGTCAATGCTCACAGCCAACCCCTGAACTGAGAATGGGGTCCCCAGTGGAGGAGTTAGAGAAAGGACTGAGGGAGCTGAAGAGGTTTGCAACCCCATAAGATGAACAACAATATCAACCAACCAGATCCCCCAGAGCTCCCAGAGTCTAAGTCACCATCCCAAGAGTGCACAGGGCTGGATCTATAGCTTCATCTGCATATGTAGCAAAGGATGGCCTTTTTGGGCTTCAATGGGAAGAAAGGCCTTTGGTCCTGTCAAGGTTTGATGCCTCAGTGTAGGGAATGTCAGGGTGGGGAGGTGGGAAGGAGTGGGTAGGTGAGTGAGGGAGCACCTTCAGAGAAGCAGAGAGAGGCGAGATGGGGAAACCTGGAAAGAGGATAACATTTAAAATGTAAATTTAAAAATTCCAATAAATGAAAACAAAAAAGAAATACCCAAATATGAGTTAAATTTAACTCGTCTGGTGGAAAAAGCACACATTGGGGGCTTCTAACTATTACCACTGCAACATGCTGACATACACATGCTGACATACACATGCTGACATACACATGCTGACATACATATGCTGACATACACATGCTGACATACGCATGCTGACATACACATGCTGACATACGCATGCTGACATACACATGCTGACATACACATGCTGACATACGCATGCTGACATACACATGCTGACATACACATGCTGACTTACATATGCTGACATACACATGCTGACTTACATATGCTGACATACACATGCTGACTTACAGATGCTGACATACACATGCTGACATACGCATGCTGACATATGCATGCTGACATGCACATGCTGACATACGCATGCTGACATACCCATGCTGACATACATATGCTGACATACACATGCTGACATACATATGCTGACATACACATGCTGACATACATATGCTGACATACACATGCTGACTTACATATGCTGACTTACATATGCTGACATACACATGCTGACTTACATATGCTGACATACACATGCTGACATACACATGCTGACATGCACATGCTGACATATGCATGCTGACATACCCATGCTGACATACGCATGCTGACATGCACATGCTGACATGCACATGTTGACATGCACATGCTGACATGCACATGTTGACATGCACATGCTGACATACATATGCTGACATACACATGCTGACATGCACATGCTGACATACATATGCTGACATACACATGCTGATATACATATGCTGACATACACATGCTGACATACATATGCTGACATACACATGCACACACCAGGCACGGTCACAAGTTGACTACCAAACTCCTACATTTTGTGTTTGAAAGGATGTAGTCTCTTCTCTGACAAAACACCCACTCTTTGGACATGTTATTGCTTGTGCAAGTTTGCATTATCAAAATTTTAAATGGGTAAAGATTATAACCTGTAATTGTTGTAAATCCCGTGTGTGGGGGGGAGTGTGTGTGGGGGCGGGGGTATCCCGGAATTCATGATCACTGAGACGGGGAAACCTTCATTGAAGCATTTTGACTGCCATCCCATTGTGTTGTTTGCCGCCAGCCATGCTCTCTGCCTCATATTAGCCCAGATGTCCTCCAATTTCCAAGGACTCTTACAGTGTACACAAGCACTGAATATTATGCCCATGTTAATATGTGCTGCACAGATGGACCCAGCACAGAATGGTGGAGAAACGAGAGGCCTGAGACTAGACTGCTAAACCAGAATATGCCCAGAGCAAATCTGCTGTTTCTTTGGATGATGCCAATTACAGCGGCCAGAGGTGATATGAAAACACATTGGCTGGAGGTAATTTCTGACATTAACATACTTCGCTCATGTTTATAAATTAGTTAGCTGTAATAAATAATTATTGTTGGTGCCCATCTTCTAAAAAGCCAGAATCTACATGGGCGCGTTGCCAACTCTGTGCTCCCTCTCTCCCTAAAGGTGTGCCACTACCTCCACCTAGTGGTCACTATTAGTAATGCACACTGGGCCCCAAGACTGAGCTGCTGGGAAGCTATTAGGAAGAAAGGGGGGAGGGATTAGAGTAAATGCACATTTCCAATGCTAGGGGATCAAAAGAAGAGGAAGTGAGAACATTGGGGGCACGAATTTTGAAAATTAAAAAGAAATTTCTGAAGCGATTTGAATTTCAAAAACTTGTTTCAGAAAGGTTCATGAACATAGGTATCTTTTTTTTACATATAATTAATTAATTGGTATGGGGGTGTTTAGGCATGCAATGACACACATATGAAGGTCAGAGGACAATTTTTCAGGAATTGTTTTTCTCCTACCATGTAAGTCCCAAGTCAAGCACAGGTCTTCAGCCAGTAAGCCATCATTGAGGCTATATATACCACTTCCCGAGAATAATAACCATTATCTGTTGAGCCAAAAAACATGAATAATTTTTTATTGAATACTGTTTTGAGCTCCAGTCTGGAGAAAGATGAGTAGCAGAAGGCGTGTCGTTGGTTCTTGTGGTGGCATAACCGTTTTCTTTGCAGCAGAAAGCATGCAGATGTATCTTGTGATCTTTACCACGACCACCTAAGTTAACCACCACCAATGGTCCAAAGCCATGGGTTCTGCAAACATGAATTCCACCGGGCACTGATGCAATCCCCCCTCCCCACAGTTGTATCTGTTCTGAATGCATGATGGCTTCCTCTCATCGCTGTTCCTTCAGAACTACACATAACAGCAAGCGTGGGCATTTCCCTCATCATTCATGTTAACTCGTGATGATTTAAAGGAACATGAAAATACAAATGTACACAGGCAGACGTGCATATGCCATGTGCAAACACTACGCCGTTTCATATCAGAGACTTGAGTACTCGTGGTTCTGCATCTGTGGAGGACTTGGAACCAATGTGCCAGAGCTCAGTAATGTCCTGTCACACGTTAAGAATAAAGAAAATAGGACCGACTTGGGTAAAATCCCAAATTCAAGCCCATTGATGAAGTAGAGGGCCAAGATGGGCTTCAAACTCAGGCAGACAACTCCTGAAAGCACTTCATTCATATTTGATTGCTTTTTGTTGATTCTCATGTATTTAAGGGTTTGTTTCAAGGATTATTTCATGTGTTTTTGTTGAATTATTAATAACTTTAAATGGTTTCCAAACAGTGGAGAAGTAGATGGAAAGCAGCTGCTCTCCTGTCTGCTAACCCCAATGGAACCCCCCTTTCCTTGAGACTGTATTCGTCATTCATGACTATGATCAAGAGAGGTCAGCACAATGTCTCGCACCTGCAATCCCAACACTTGGGAGGCTGAGGCAGGAAGATGATGACTTTGAGGCATTTGGGACTGTATCTGGAGACCCTGGCTACCAAACAAATACACAAACAAAAATGACTGCCTTTCCAATATTTTAAGAATTACAATTTTATTTATAATAAAGTTACAGTGTGGGTAAAGTAGATTAAGCATCAAAATGAAAACTATTATGCTTACCCAGACAAAATTTTAAATTCAATCAGAATGGTTTTTAAAATAGACCATGATAATTCACCACTCAGTTGCTTGAAAGGTTTGGAGTCGCCACTAATGTAAGGCTTTAAAATGATTGCTTCAATTTTCTCTGCAGCTCATTACATTCTCCAAACATCATTGCAAAGCTTCAAAAGCATTCAAAGCCCACCTCCCTTTACTTCCTTTTATTAAGGATGCCCTTCTTATTCCCAGTTCCTTCCTTGGTTATTAGATTGACTTGTAGCCAATCAAGTAAATTCAGCTAGAGACACATCACCCAAAGGGCCTCATCCCAATTCTCCAGTCCAGCATTCATTTCCAGCGATACCAGAGGCAAGCAAGATGGCCATATCCTCAACAAAATGCACTTCAGTTTTAAAAATATGCCTAAGCTCTTTTCCACACGTTGTTCTGTGAGTACGAGTCCAGTTTTCACATGGACTGAATGTGAAACAGCTCTGTGGAACTCAATTTTAAGAGCATTTTGCAAGAGGTCCCATTTTTAGCCAAGTCACAGCTGAGCTTTCCTGTCAGCTAATTAGTACTTGTTCTTAAATTGGGCAGCTCCAATCCAAGCTAGATGAGATGCAATTTATTTTCTCTCTACTCTTAAAACCATCTAAGCTGTAAAATTTATGTTACTCTGCTTTTCCCTTTGTCTACCAGGGGGTTAGTTTGGTTTCATTCTGAACCAGTCAATAGAACCCCTTAGTTGCCAAGCAACCACTAAGTTTAGTTGTAGTTAACCAGTCTTTAAAAAACTAAGAGAGTTAACCGTAACTCTTGATTATTCACAGTATTGACCAGGCCAAAACGAAAAGTGTGGTAGAGAAAAATAAGAACAAGCACATGCTTGTCTTGAGATAACAAGGCAAAGTCTCTACTTCCTGATTTAAAGAGACATAGTCCCTAGTTCGTGGAGTAGAGGGATCCATGGAGCTATATGATTTTGATGTTCAGCGAGTGCTTGATTCACCAAGCACTGAAAGCTGCTTATCTCCAAAGATCGCCATGACAGACTCAGCAGGGAAGAGCACTTGTTGCTTATGCAGCAGACCCAGGTTTTGTTTCCAAAAACCTACCTTGTGGTTCTCAACTGTGTGCAGCACCAGCTCCATGGAAACTGACACCCTCTTCTGGTCCCTAGAGGCACCAGGCACACGAGTGCAGAGACATAGCTACGGGCAAATCGTCACCTGTAAATAGTTTAAAAACTAAAAATAATAATAATTAAAAATAAATGATTGACATAACAAGACATAGTATTTTCTTAAAATATCTATCGATTTTGTTAGATGAGTCCATTGCAGTGTACTTTTTCTTGTAGGAACATTCAAAATCTAAAAAGTTGATTTGCAACTGATTTATTAAGTGAGCTAAACATAATAGGATTACAAATAGAAAAGGTTCTCTTTTCCTTCAACCAGTGCCCTCAATATGCATCATCAAATGTCGCTTTTCTTTCCTGGTGTGGCATTTAAGACACATTCCATCTGTATTGTACCTAATTCAGAGAATATGTTCTCCTTTGACCACTAGTGCCGTTAATGTAGACACTGAAGGTGAACAAAAGTAGCGTGTTCTTTTCTCACTCATTATTATACTGTGATCCTCCATCTGTATCCTGAATCTCATGACGTGTCAGAGAAAAGGAGATGATGGGGAAAGAGCTAGTGCTCTTTTTCTTACCTGGAATCCATTGTCTTTTCCTTAGCTGATGATGCCTTTATGGGACAGACATTCAAATGCTATTCTCCCAGCCCAAGTTCATCTACATTTTACACTGCTTATGATTACCTTCAACTCCTTCACTAGCCGTTCAAATGAAAGCTTTGCAACACTGGAGGCTCCTTATCTCAGTAGAGTAGCATGCCTCGTGTGTGTGTGTGTGTGTGTGTGTGTGTGTGTGTGTGTGTGTGTGCGCGCGCACGCGCGCTATGTGTGTGCAGGTATGTGTCAGGGGACAATGGAAGTCATCTGCCTTCCTACTGCTGGGATTATAGCACATGCTACCACATCCAATATTTTACATGAGTTTTAGGAATCAAGCTTACAACAGGCGAGCATTTTGCTGACTGATCATCCTAGTCCCAGTGAGTCGTAGGGTGACCCATTTGGATGAAGACACTTCAAGATGAATCACCACAGTATTTGCATAATCCTTATTTCTGCATCAGCACAGAGAAAGCTCCCCATCATCATCCCTGGGAGAAGACAAGAGCCTTCTGCTTTTTCAAACTAAGGATAGGTGTCCATTATTTTCTGGGACTTTCTTCACATTGCTCTTCTGGGACCACCAGGGTGGATGTATAGAGTGTGAGAGATTAGAGAGCCAATCTATATGAAATAGCAGCACATATGAACCTTGTAAAAAAGCCTTTTTCATGTCAACTCCTGTGAATTTCCTCTCTCCAGTAAACATACTTCTCAGCTCTTTGGCCTGCATGGGTGGAGAAATGAAGGTTGGTAAACTATCCTGTTATCTTGTCTCTGGAACTTTCCCTTCAGCCTTTATTAGCACAAACATCTGTTTCCTGAGCTTTGACCTTAATGGTGTTCTAACAATGAAAAACGTTCATTTTTAATATGTCCCTATTGTGACCACAAACTAAGTAACATTTCAGTGGCAGAAACCAGGCCAGGATCAAGCTCAGAAGTCTTTGATGCCCTTAGATTGAAAGCTTAATGTGAGGTTCAAAGTTCAGATAGAGCCCAGGGTCCCATTAGGAGAACAAGGAAAAAGGTGTGATCTGGCAACAGGACCTGTGGCTTGCAAACAGAACATTAGGGGATTTGTAAGGGACTGCTACCAGAGAAATGAAGCCCTCTTTGTCAATAGTCATTTGTACCCTGTAAATTTGCTCAAGGCAGGTCCACTCTGAGTCAGGATAGGTTCTCCAAGGAACAGACATTAAGTAAACTCGAGATTCTTAAAGATTCCCTAGGGAAATGTGGCAAGAGAAATGGAAGGAAGCCTAGAGTAGAGAAGGCAGAGACACGTGTCAGATTCTGATGCAAGTGTGAGAGCGTTGTGAAGGGAAAGGTGGACTGATATTGTTGTTTTTCCTACGGGACCAATAAAAAAAATGAGAAAAAAAAAAAAAAAGGATGGACTGGTCCATGGATCTGTATGAGACTCGAGGAAGACCTAACAAAATTCATCAAAGCCACTGAGCTGTTCTTGAGTCTCTGTCACCCTTTGCAGCTGTCTCTGCTACCCATAATGAGCAGTTGGGAACAGCTTGTTGGATGCAAGGTTCAGAGGGAAAAGGTGAAGGAGTTCCCAGCACTGCTAGTCACTCTGATTCCTTATCGTTAGAGGTAGTATCGGATATGACAGGTGCATTTGCATGGTCACTACAGTCTAAACAGTGAGGGAGCGAGTGCACACCCCCTTTTATCTTTGCAGAGCGGTGGCCTTACCTTCCAATCTTATCTTCCCTTCTCCACCAAGCTTCCTGAACTCGGAGTGTAGCTACTGTTCTTCATTTGGCACTCTCTGCACATTTTCTCAATCAGCAAGATGGTTTCTTTTCCTTTTTCCACCCCACCCACCCATTCACACTGCTTGAGCCCAGAAGGAGGTTACTTCTGAGTGATCCTACTTCCAAGAAGTACGTCTGTGTGGAATTTAGACATAAATTCAACCGGAGACCATAGTGCTAGATACAGAACCAAATGTCGAGCACAAAATTCAAGATATGGAAGGAGAAGAAATCTTCATGTGTTTTATAAAGAGGGATGAAAGAAGGCAGAGGTAAAATTCAATGTGAACTTTAAAGATAATTTCTCGAGTATCTCAAGTTTGGTTTTTGTGCATGTATTTGTTTCCTGCGCTATTTGTTTACGGATTAAATTTGTTCTCTGATATGTTTGCATATAGTACATTCTGATTACTCTCACAGGACACTACCTCCTCCCACTACGCCACCCCTCTCCCCACCTTCCCATACATCCCTTTTTCACACTCATGTTCTTTTGTTTGCTTGTGTTCCACTGATTTAAACCAGGGTCATCTGTGTAACAGTGGGTTTGGAACCATTCCTTTAAACCTGCTGGGCTCATATCTCATAAACACTGAAAACAATGTCTGTACCCCAGAATACATCAGTAAGCAACAGCTTGTGAAGGAGGTGTTTAAGATACGCAATCCAGGAAGACTCTGCGAGTCTTGGCATTATGTAAGTTGAAAGGATAAAACAGAAAACTGGCAGCTGTTAGCTGGCTTCAGATCTGTCCCCCAAGAGGTCAAGAAAGGCTTTGAAATCAGCCTTTGCTCTCTCAGCAACAGGCAGTTGGCTAGGCAGGGACTTCAGACTCTTTTCTTAGAGTTCATGCAAGGCTTTGATTACCCACACTACATCATGTTTCTCAGGTTTTCTCCCCAGAGCTCTGCAACTGTCTGTGCTCCCAGAGAGAGGACAAATCAGTCTATAATAAATCATCTCAGGTTATGTGTCTCCTGAAATGACAGAGCTTCAGCATAAATTTATACACTTTTCCCTTAAGGGAATTACTTAAGATTATGACATGTTAGACGTGAGAAAAAATGTAGGTGTAAGACACCGGGAAGCAGAAACTAGTAATATTCTTGGATTCAATATGTATATCTGGAAAACTCAAGAAAAGGAAGGGAGGGAGGAAGGAAGGAAGGAAGGAAGGATGGACGTAAGGAAGATCCTGGTAATATAAATTAGTAAAATGCCCAAATTTATATTCAGAATTAGAAGCTTTTAAATAAACAAATACAGTTAGAACACATAACTCCCCTCCAAAAAATGAATTTATTTACAAAAGTAAAATCAAAAAAAAAAAAAAAAGGCAACAACAGCAACAGTAGGAATAGACTTAGCAAGGAAAGGCTACCATAAGGGAGCTTCTCCTTTAGGAGATGAGAAGACTGAGTCAATGGAAAAGTGAACACTACACAGAGGGAATTCTCTAAACCTACCCACAAAAGTCATACGATCAATTAAAAATTGTAATTTAGAAAAATAAGGAAAAGGTAGCTTCTCTCTTTTTTTTTTCTTTTTTTTTTTTAACTGAAAAAAAAATTCAGGGCTGAGAAGTGGTCTGATGGGGGAATGCTTGAGTCTCATTTGCAAACCCCTGGCATTCACTTTCAGAATTACAAAGTAAAAGAAAACAACGCCCCCAAACAAAGAGACAAAAAATAATCTGACCTATTACAATGCTGCAATGTTAGCAGTATTAATAAAAAGAAGCCCAGCTATATTGGTAAAGCCGATTATATAGCTCTATCAAAAGCACTTAGAATTATCAGGAGTGAAAATGAATTATGCAATAAATGGCCAAAAGAGGTAATCGTCTAGAAAAAAATATCTTAAATCCACTTCTTCCTATATTTCACCAGAATGGATTTGAAATGTGTGAAGCTTTTAAATGTAAAATATTATAAATTTAACATAAGTTTTAGAAGATTCTACTCTTGCGACGTTGTGGTAGCATGCTGGTGACAGGCTGAGTTCAGCTACATCTGAATTCTCCCAGATTGGTGCAGACGCAGTGAGAGAGGCACAGAAGACAGAACTCGGGAGTAAATGCTGAGATTTTTGGCAGCAGTATAAAAGCTGTGAAAGGAAAAAAAAGAGGAATAATCGACAGTGACTCCAGCCTGAAGTCACATTTGCAAGGTGAAGATATGTAGGTGCCTGCTACAACAAGTCAAGTAACTCTCCTCGCAGGAAAAGCAGTGGCAGGCTTCTTTTTAAATCATTAATGACTGAGTTAAAAATATGGCTCAGTCTTTAAAACAAGGAAAACAATTCACATGGGAATGTTTAAGCTATTTCACGTGTTAAAAATAAAGCACAAAAGTAGAACTTAAGAAATTAAACTTTACACCGCCATCCATCGAACTGATCGCAGGAACCGCAATGGGGGAGTTAAAGACTGACAGAGCTGAAGGAGTTTGCAACCCCATAGAAAGAACAAGATCAACCAACCAGACACCCCAGAGCTCCCAGGGACTAAACCACCAACCCAAGAGTACACATGGAGAGACCTGCCTCCAGCTGCAGATGTAGCAGAGGATTGGTTATCTGGTATCAATAGGAGGAGAGGCCCTTGGTCCTGTGGAGGCTCGATGCCCCAACATAGGCTATTGCTAGGGCGGTGAGGTGGAAGTAGATGGTTGGTTGAGGAACATCCTCATAGAATCAGGGAGAGGGGAGATGGAAAGGGGGGTTTGCAAAGAGGAGGGTAACATTTGAAATGTGAATAAAAATAACCAAGAAAAAAAAAGAAAAGAAAACAAGCAAACAAACAAAAAAGAATGTTTCCTATTTTTATGGCTCATACCACCTCATATAAACCAATATACAAAAAAAAATGCGAAGCATATTTACAATATAAATCATAAGCAATTGGTGGGCCTATTGTATAAAGAGGTTTCATAGGTCAATAAGAAAAATATAAACAGGGTTGGGGATTTAGCTCGGTGGTAGAGCGCTTGCCTAGCAAGTGCAAGGCCCTGGGTTTGGTCCCCAGCTCCGAAAAAAAGTAAAAAAAAAAAAAAAAAAAAAAAGAAAGAAAAATATAAACAACCAAATGAAAAATGGGCACAAGGTAAAAGGACAGGAGGACCTTGTCTTCATTACTGGTACAAGGGTTAGGCCTCCACTCTCTCAGAGAAGGGGAGCAGGATGGCGGAAGGGACTATGAAAGGCAGGGACCTGGAGAGTGATGTAAACGGAATAAATAAATAAATAAATAAATAAATAAATAAATAAATAATAAAATAGGGCCTGGGAAGAGGCTCAGCGGTTAAGAGCACTGACTGCTCTTCCAGAGGTCCTGAGTTCGATTCTGAGCAACCACAAGGTGGCTCACAACCATCTGTAATGGGATCTGATGCCCTCTTCTGGTGTGTCTGAAGACACCAACAATGTAATATGTCAAAGAAGGACAAAAATATTTTTAAAAAATAAATAAAATAATAAACAATAGACAAAATTAAAAGATTTTGTTATGAAAACAAAACATCAAAGCTATACTGAGATGTCTCTTTTACTTCTTCCATTGACAAGGCCAACGAGTTCCATTAAACACTGAGGAAAACAGTGTAACTGCGGTAGCCTGAGTGCAGTTATTTCGCTCTATTTGTCTAAGTTACAAATATTCATTCTTTGGTATAATGATCCTTCTAAGAACTGTAACTCGGACACTCACGCACTGGAATGTAATATATGTATTTGATTAGTAGGTACAACATTGAGCATAAAAGCAACAGACCAAAACCAAATACTTAACAGTAAGGTACAGTCACATTAACGAGTGTTCATTCGTATGGAGGAATGCTATGAAACCACTACAATGTGACAACTCCGTTGGTGCAGTGGTGTATACACATGACCCAAGCATGTGGACATCTGAAGTTGAAGGACTGGAGTTCGAGGCCAGCCTGAAAGTAGGAAGCGTTTGCACTGTACTGTCATTCGTTCAAAACAGAAGGGCACTGCGTGAAGCTGATCGTGTATACTTAAACATAATTTTAAAAATACGAGAAATTGAGGAAATAGGTAATATTGGGAAAGGAAGGTCACATAGTTCTAGGAAACTTGGAAAGGGGGTGATTTATAATTTAATTATATAATATACTTGGCTTCTTTAACATTTAAGCTTTGTAATATTTTTCTTATATATTTGGGCAGTTTAAATCATTTATCTGAAGCTAGTAGTATGTGGTTTTCAATGTACTTCCACCATAATTAACAAGTACATATATATATACATATACATCGATTATATATATATACTATATGCATAAATAAAATAAAACTATAATATCTTTCAAGAACATAAAAGCAAAACTTAAAAGTAAACCTGAAAAAAGAGAAAAAAACAAATCACATGGTCTGTTAACTAAGTGAAGTTTAGAGCCTTCATTAATATGATATATGCTGGAATTTCTTCAGTGAATTTAAAGTTTAAACTCTTTGTTTACTTTGAAAATAATTATAATTAATTTGGATGAAAGAATATGCTCATAGATGTTGACAAGAAGGGCAGGACCTTCTGTGACAGGAGATACCACTGAGGAGCAGATTGTGAGAAAAGAACCTCTGCGAAGCTCTCCCCGGATCTGTAGACATTTTGTTCCTTCTATTACTCATCTTGTTATGAAGGAGACAGCCTCATGTTACTCCAAGGGACCAACTAGACATGCAGGAATGTTCAGTAGCATATTAATCCTGAAAAGAAAGCGATGGGGTAGAAGGGAACAGGAAAGGGAAGAGAAAGGAGATGAAAAGATTGCCAAAAGAGATTGTTGATGATTTAGTCTAGTTTTACTTTTTAAAGTCTGGAGCTGTTTAACTGTTATTGCCATGTTAACAAAAGTTGATGTAGCAAAATTTGGAGACCGTGCACACACAAGCCTGCTAAAACTGCTTCGATTTTCTAAAGGTGAGATACTTGTAGAAAGGTCCATGCTTAGAAAGGCTGGTCCCTTCTCCTGATAATAACAATATAAATAAAAAGAAATAGCAGCAACTTTATCGAGAATAAACATACTTTACATTGACCCAGGAGAGAAATATGGAAAGTTAAAATAGAATGTTCAAGGAATCTGTCCAGTGGAAATGAGTCACTGTCTCTAAGTGTACAATGCATGTGAAGTCCCACTTCTGACTGACAGTTGATCCATTGTGACATCGGCAATGCATGCTATCTTCTGAAAACCTCACCCAAAATGCCATAATTTTCCTCTTGAACAGAATGGATTATTAACAGAAAGATTTAACAAATGAAATCATCAATATTAGAAACTGACAGCAGTTATATCAAAACAACCAAACAAAACCCGCAGCAAGAAAAAGATTTTAGCACAAGAAAACAATTTCACAACATACACAAGCTCAGAAACAACTTCTAACTTTGCAATGGAATAGTTCTAGAAATCACAATCAGGAGGTAAAGAAGGAATAATACCTGTTATCGAAGACATGAGAGTAATTACAGTAGCCATTAATCCTAGACATGCTAGAATCAAAGAGATGGCAACGTAATCATTAACCATAGTGATGCAATTAAGGATATTGTTGGCATACTCTTTGACCCAGCTATCCATTTCTAGGAATTGTTCATCCAGATATGATCACATAAGAACACAGAGGTACATATACAAAGACATGTCTGTCCTTGTGGGAAACACACATATCCTGAGCTTTGAAATAATGAAACTAGAAGCAACTTACATGTGCAGTGAAAGAAGATGAATGAAACAATCTCCATTGTACTCCCACAGTGGAGTGCTGCATAATTATTAAGTAAGATGGGGAAATACTATGAATATACTGAGATATAAAATAGACTTCAACAAAGAAAGGGTAAAGCAGAATATCATTCAAAGAGTCACAAGAACTGTGTGTGTGTTTGATATGGCTAGAAAGAATTAGAAAGCTCTGAAACAAGCAGTTGACTGAGGATTTGGAGAAATAGACATGAGACCATACACTTTCATGTTAATTTATACTGTACACAGTAATAACATTTGCTTTTAAAATACATATATTTATTTTAATATTGGAAAATAATGTTATTCACTTTAACTCTCACTAGCTTCCCTTCTACCTGGGTCTTACATGGGCCTGCACACAGCCCTATTTTTATGACCAGTATTCATACTCACATCCACATATATACATATGTATAAATATTTAAACCTAGGGTCCACATATAAGACAATATTGGACATTTGCCATTCTGAAACTGGGAAAGCACAGTTAACATAATAATTTCCAGGTCTATACATTTTCCTGAAATGTTACTTTTCTTTATAGTGATTGGGAAAGAGAGGGGAAGAGGATCAACGAAAGCAAATTGTTTGAAAACACCATGATGAAATGTACTACTTTGGATACTAATTAAAAGATAAATATTATATGACAGGAGAAGTTTCCACAAAGTTTTTAAATATAATAAAGTGTAATTAATGTACAAAAAAGAATAGTATTCATCATGAGAAGTTCATCAGTAGGGCAAACCAAAAATTCAAAGCTGAGCTATAATTGTTTTAAAATTAAGCATTAAAAATGACAGAACCTGAGCACATTTTATATAATAATGTGTCTCAAAGTTAAAAAGAATTCTGGTATTAGTGGTATCAATTGAAAACAGATTATAATGACTAGGGATTGCTCTGGGCAAGGTATTTGCCTTGAGAAGTGCTTTCTTCTCTTGGAAAATATATCTTTCCCTCTATAAACATTCATCTCAGAATACACGACTACCTTTCAAAGACTATACTCCTACCAGACCAGACAAGAGGCTTAATGGCCACTAACCTGGGCCAATCAGCTAAGTACCCTCCTGTTCCCAATAGAAATGATGATGTGGGACTTCAACGCAACACCAATCATAGCTCTTTGTCAGCATTTTTAAAAACTGGACTGGGAGGGTCATTTTTTAATGGTAGGTCTCCCAGATGTATCCTGACAGCTTCCACACATATATAAAGGAAGCAAAATGGCCCAAGATTGCAGAGCCAGTGTTAGAAGCTGTAACGTGAACAGCCCTTCTGTATCTCCGTTCCAATTTTCTCTCTGAGGTTATACGAGAAAATAAGTCTCTTTTTTTTGACTCCAGTCGGGCTGGCCAAGAATCTGTCACAACCAGAAACATGCTGACTAATAGAGAAAACAAGAAGCATGCTAGCACATCTGCTTTTGTCTATCTCCTTTTCAATGGCAAAGTAAAAGTGTGTGAATCTAACTATAACCTGACAGCTTAATCTGAACTCAAAGATTACAGATCAGGAGGACTGCAACTTTTAGAACCTGAATCATAAAATCCTGACATGTAAAATTAAATAAAATAAATCCTGGTATCAGATGTTCTTAAAGAAGGCCTTATTGGGCATGATTAACGTGTACGTATAGCACTAGCACTCAGAAGACTAATGCAGAGAGTTCCATGAGTCCTGGAGACATGTGACGAGATATGGTTTCCAAAGCCTGCACAAAGGAAACAAACAAATCCTATTCTTTAACGCCCCCCCTTTCTGGTTGGATGAATAGTCATTTGAAAAAGGGGTGTCAGTTTTCCGCAGGTTCCTAGACTAACTTTCTGACCTCAAATCTCATTTCTAAATAACACTTAAAGATAATAGCTTAGCAGCTTACAGTGGTAAGAAAATTGTCTTGAAAACATGATGTTGAGAACTCTGGTGGGAACTGGAATGAGATTGTGATCAACATAATGGTGAGTTCAGCACCATATGAGAGACCAGCAAGAAAATGACACGTGGTGGACACATGCAAAATAAATCTGCAATACGAAAAGTGCAAAATTGAATGTGAAGTTCCACAGCATGGGTTCTAAATGCCTATTTAAACTATATAAAAATTCATAGAGTTGTATAGATTTAGGGTCTGGTTTATTTGGGTGTGGGATTTTTTTTTGCTTATTTACAAATAAATTTTATAATAAAATACCAATCTTAAAAATGAAAAGAAATAAAGGAGAGACACATTCAAACACAGAAAATTAGTATAAAATGTCAGAAAATGAAAAGTTTATGATTTTTATTTAATTATAAACAAATGAAAATATTTTCATGACGTACACTGTAGAATTGAAATAAAATTATCTCTGAACATTTTAGGAAAACATGCAATGCAATCTATGCATGAAAAGGCCACTGAAACAGAATGTCTGCAAATGGAAATTAACTAGCTAGAGTATAATTTACCTTTAAATATTATTTCTTTAAAAAAAATCCAAAGTTAGTTACTGATCCTAGTAAACTCTCATTAAAGGCAGATACTCAGGAGGATGAGCTCACATGTTCAAGATTTGCTGGTACATAGTGAGTTCGAGTCCAGCCTAGGTGATTTAGCAAGACCCTATCTCAAAAGTAAAAGAACAAAAAAAAAATCAAAAAATAAATTTAAAAGCCAAAAGCTTTTTCATTTTATATTTAGAACCAAACAAATTAATAAAGGCCTAAATTTAAATGAACAAATAAAGAAGTACAAAGAAAAAAATATGTGAGATTGAAAATAATAGATATCAGTATCTAAATTATTAAGCATGATAGATACTGCCTAATGATGTGATATCATAGTATAATATAAAGACACTTCTCTATATATTCTATCCTTGTAATATCTAGCAGTAACATAAACTTGTTTACAATGAATGCAAAGAGACACCATAAGAAGTCTATTTACAGATTTCCAAGTTCACAGAACTAATCCAGAAGCCTTCCAGCTGGTTTTGGAATCCATCACTGCTGGAAACTAGGCCACACCCATTCAACTTCCAAGGGTCTCAACCCACAAACCATTCTTGGAAAGACAATGGATGACTTAGACAAATTTCAGCTAACTCATTCTTGAAAAGCATCCTAGATCATGTAATATTCTCCATCCCTGAAGAACTTATGCTGTGACGTCAGGACTCTTCCTAGTTTTCTCTCATTCCCTTAATACAGTCCTACACAAGTATTTCCCACAAAAATGCTTACATGGTTAGTCTAATTTTAATACCTGCTCCTCAGAGCTCCTAGACAACTGGAAAGAGAGTAATTAAATACCATAGTTGAAGAGAAAGATCTGAACTGCACAGTGTTTGAGTACATGAAACCCTAGCAAATTCTGCTATCATGTGTCAATGAGCTGAATGTGAAATGTACCTCATAGTCTTCTGCTGGTGGAAACTTGGTCTCCACGTGATGGGATTTTTCTACAAGGTAGTTGAACCATTATGAGATGGAATCTAGAGGATAAAAAATGGCTGCAGGACTGGTACAACCATTCTGGAAATCAGTCTGCAGGTTCTTCAGAAAATTGGACATTGTATTACTTGAGGACCCAGCTGTACCTCTCTTGGGCATATACCCAAGAGATGCCCCAACAAATAACAAAGACACATGCTCCACTGTGTTCATAACAGCCTTATTTATAATAGCCAGAGCTGGAAAGAACCCAGATGCCCTACAACAGAGGAATGGATATAGAAAATGTGGTACATCTACACAATGGAATGCTACACAACTATCAAAAACAATGACTGTATGAAATTCATAGGCAAATGGATGGAACTGGAAAATGTCATCCTGAGTGAGGTAACCCAATCGCAGAAAAACACACATTGTAGGCACTCATTGATAAGTGGCTATTAGCCCAAATACTTGAATTACTCTAGATGCACAGAACACATGAAACTCAAGAAGGATGACCAAAATTCGAACACTTCACACCTTCTTTAAAGGGGGAACAAGAATACCCTTGGCAGGGAATAGGGAGGCAAAGTTTAGAACAGAGGCAGAAGGAACACTCATTCAGAGTCTGCCCCACATGTGGCCCATACATATACAGCCACTAAACTAACTAGATAAGATGGATGAAGCAAAGACGTGCAGGCCGACAGGAACCGGATGTAGATCTCTCCTGAGAGACACAGCCAGAATACAGCAAATACATAGGCGAATGCCAGCAGCAAACCACTGACCTGAGAACGGGACCCCCGTTGAAGGAATCAGAGAAAGGACTGAAAGAGCTTGAAGGGGCTTGAGACCCCATATGAACAACAATGCCAACAACCAGAGCTTCCAGGGACTAAGCCACTACCAAAGACTATACATGGACTGACCCTGGACTCCAACTGCATAGGTAGCAATGAATAGCCTAATAAGAACACCAGTGGAAGGGGAAGCCCTTGGTCCTGCCAAGACTGAACACCCAGTAAACGTAATTGTTGGGGGGAGGGGGTAATGGGGAAAGGATGGGGAGGGGAACACCCATATAGAAGGGGAGAGAGAGGAATTAGGGGGATGTTGGCCCAGAAACTGGAAAAGGGAATAACAGTGGAAATGTATATAAGAAATACCCAAGTTAATAAAGATGGAGAAAAAAAATGGCTGTAGAACTTTGGGTCTTATGAGTATAGTTCAGCCATACTTCTGGCCTCATCCTTTCTGTGGTTTCTAATTGACAACACAATGTAACAAGCAGCTATTAACTACTATAGCCACCAGGAAGTGAGGGATCTGCTGTTGTGTCTTTACTATCATGATGGATTATATGATCTCAAACCATGAGTCAAAATAAATTCTTCCTACTTTGAATTAATTATTATCATTATTTTTGATACAAGGTTTTTTAAGTATCCTTGGTTGGACTTACTCTCTCTGGGTAGATACAGCTGGCCTTCCATTTGTGATCCTCCTGTCTCTACCTCCTGAGAACTGGGACATAACACTGAGAAGAGCAACTAATCCAGAAAATTGGTACTAGAGTAAGCTATTGCTGTGATAAACCTGACCATGTAATCCTTGGTTTTCAGAATTGATTTATGGGATAAATATGGAAGAATGTTAAGTTCTCAAAGAACTCTGAAGTAGAATTAATGGGTAATTCTAGTAGAAATGTGGAAGATCAGAAAGAGATGAAGACTGTAAAAGATGGAATCATGAGGTTTTAGACAGGAAAAAGGACTTTGTCAGAAATCAGACTAATATTCATATATATTGTACTCTATCAAGGAATCTGGCAGTATTCTGCTTATGTTTTAAAAAATGGAGTGAGGCTGATTTTTTTCTCCATCTTTGTTAAATTGGGTATTTCTTATTTACATTTCAATTTTTATTCCCTTTCCAGGTTTCCAGGCCAATATCCCCTTAACCCCTCCTCTCCCCTTCTATATAGGTGTTCCCCTCTCCATCCTCCCCCCATTACCACCCTCTTCCCAACAATCCCATTCAATGGGGGTTCAGTCTTGGCAGGGCCAAGGGCTTCCCCTTCCACTGGTGTCCTTACTAGGCTATTCGTTGCTGCCTGTGCAGTTGGAGCCCAGGGTCAGTCCATGTATAGTCTTTTAATGGAGCAATTCATTGTTAAATTTCAAGACAGTATATCATCATCATGTAGCATGGTTGTTGCTAGCTGTTTTCAGTAAGATGGTAATTCAAGCAAAATTAGTATCAGAAATATTTTAAAAAATGAGGTTCAAAGTGTAGATAATAGTGGTGCAAACAAAATTGTTAGAGTTTGGTGCCATTAAAGAGAAAAACAGTAACTTTGCATCAAGGCAAGAGAAAGATGCCCCATAGGAGAAATTCTACCTGGGAGAGTTCAAAACTATTATGATACAAATTCCATTTGTAAAGACTATTCTTTAAAGGAAAGAGTTCTCCAGTGCTTCCTATAAAACCGGGTAGCTTGAGTACCATTTCTTCAGGTTCAGCCATAAAGATACACAGAGGCTACTACAACTGGCCAAAGAGCCAAGAGTATGTCTTGAGCTGATGGGAGAACCTGGCATCACTCATGTTGTTCTGGTTCCAGAATCATGGAAGCATGTATCAAGGTTCCGGAAAGACACTTGTATCAGGAAATGTGAGGCAAGATCAGATTTGGGACAGTGAGGCCCTGACCCTGAGAGTCCATTGAGAGAAGCTTTAAAAGTAAAACCTAGATTGAAATAAAGACTTCAGAACATTGGAGATTCCAGAAACATTGAATATCCACAAAACAAACAAACAAGCAAAAAAATCTCTGCAGACACCAAGTACAGCTATCTCAAGAGCGGTCACAAGAGGTCACTTATGCTACAGGTGGCACAGCTGGAAGGTCAACAGTGCTCATGCTTATTTAATTACAAATAATGCTGTTATCATATCATATCATATCATAGTCATACACCCTTGAATTTTTGGTATTTTCTCTGCTTTTAGCCATCTTTTCTAAGTCTCCATTCTTTCCTTTATAATGGGAACATTTAATCTATGTCATTGTGTGGTAGAAGTTTGTGTCTTGACTTTTATTTTTTAACAGGGTTCATAGTTAAGAGATTACTTCAGTCTTTAAAGAGACTCTGAGCTTTGGAATTTGTCAAGCAGGTTCCCAATGGAGGAGTTAGAGAAAGGAGCTGAAGGGATTTGCAACCCCATAGGAAGAACAACGATATCAACCTACCAGACACCCCAGAGCTCCCAGGGACTAAACCACCAACCAAAGAGTACTCATGGAGTGACCCATGGCTGCAGCCACATATGTAGCAGAGGAAGGACCTTGTTGGGCAACAATAGGAAGAGAGGTCCTTGGTCCAATGAAGGTTCAATGCCCTAGTGTAGGGGAATGTCAGGGCGGGGAATCAGGAGGGAGCAGGTGAGTGGGTCGGGTAGCAGGGGGTGGAGGGATGGGATAGGGAATTTCCGGAGGGGAAACCAGGAAAGGAGAAAAAATTTGAAATGTAGATTACAAAAATCCAATAAAAGATGGAAAAAAAGAAAAGAAAAAATGTAAGATAACAGGGGTTGGGGATTTAGCTCAGTGGTAGAGCGCTAGCCTAGGAAGCTCAAGGCCCTGGGTTCGGTTCCCAACTCCAGGGGGGAAAAAAAAAGAATGTAAGATAACTAGGATTTTGGCAGATATTCCTGGTTGCTGCCGCCGCAGAGAGCTCGTAGGCAGCACCCCACAAGCAAACTTGAGCCTCGGGACCACAGGTAAGACCAACTTTTCTGCTGCAAGAGACCTGCCTGGTGAACTCAGGACACATACAGGCAAAATTCCTCTAGGACCGGGCACTTCCAGTGTTTACCGGGAGTTCCAAACCCACGGATCCCGGCCCGCAGCAGCTCTCTGCTCCCAAACCCCGTGGGAGAGAGACCTCACCGCCTGGTCAGGTGGGCACTCCTGAGGCTGCAGAGCAGAAGAGACCACCAACACTGCCCACCCCTGCCCACATCCCTGGCCCAAATGGAAACTGTATACGACCTCTGGGTTCCCGTGGGGGAGGGCCCAGGACCGGCAGGACCCCTGCGCCTGAGACACCACCGGAACCTGAAGGGACAGACCAGATAAACAGTTCTCTGAACCCAAATCCCGTGGGAGGGAGAGCTAAACCTACAGAGAGGCAGACACGCCTGGGAAACCAGAAGAGACTGCACTCTGCACACATCTCTGACGACAGAGGAAAACACCAAACGCCATCTGGAACCCTGGTGCACGGAGGCTCCCGGAAAGGGCAGCGCAGATCTTCCTGGTTGCTGCCTCCCCAGAGAGGTCGTAGGCAGCACCCCACGAGAAAACTTGAGCCTCGGGACCACAGGTAAGACCAACATTTTTGCTGCAAGTGACCTGCCTGGTGAACACCAGACACATGCCCACAGGAACAGCTGAAGACCTGTAGAGAGGAAAAAGAACACGCTCGAAAGCAGAACACTCTATCCCCATAACTGGCTGAAAGAAAACAGGAAAACAGGTCTACAGCACTCCTGACACACAGGCTTATAGGACAGTCTAGCCACTGTCAGAAATAGCAGAACAAAGTAACACTAGAGATAATCTGATGGTGAGAGGCAAGCACAGGCACCCAAGCAACAGAAACCAAGACTACATGGCATCATCAGAGCCCAATTCTCCCACCAAAGCAAACACAGAATATCCAAACACACCAGAAAAGCAAGATCTAGTTTCAAAATCATATTTGATCATGATGCTGGAGGACTTCAAGAAAGACGTAAAGAACTCACTTACAGAACAAGTAGAAGCCTACAGAGAGGAATCGCAAAAATCCCTGAAAGAATTCCAGGAAATCATAAATAAAATAGTAGAGGCCCATAGAGAGGAGTCACAAAAATCCCTGAAAGAATTCCAGGAAATCATAGATAAATAAGTAGAAGCCCATAGAGAGGAGTCACAAAAATCCCTGAAAGAATTCCAGGAAAACACAATCAAACAGTTGAAGGAATTAAAAATGGAAATAGAAGCAATCAAGAAAGAACACATGGAAACAACCATGGATATAGACAACCAAAAGAAGAGACAAGGAGCTGTAGATACGAGCATCACCAACAGAATACAAGAGATGGAAGAGAGAATCTCAGGAGCAGAAGATTCCATAGAAATCATTGACTCAACTGTCAAAGATAATGTAAAGAGTAAAAAGCTAGTGGTCCAAAACATACAGGAAATCCAGGACTCAATGAGAAGATCAAACCTAAGGATAATAGGTATAGAAGAGAGTGAAGACTCCCAGCTCAAAGGACCAGTAAATATCTTCAACAAAATCATAGAAGAAAACTTCCCTAACCTAAAGAAAGAGATACCCATAGGCATACAAGAAGCCTACAAAACTCCAAATAGATTAGACCAGAAAAGAAACACCTCCCAACACATAATAGTCAAAACACCAAATGCACAAGATAAAGAAAGAATATTAAAAGCAGTAAGGGAAAAAGGTCAAGTAACACGTAAAGGCAGACCTATCAGAATCACACCAGACTTTTCGCCAGAGACTATGAAAGCCAGAAGATCCTGGACAGATGTCATACAGACCCTAAGAGAACACAAATGTCAGCCCAGGATACTGTAACCTGCAAAACTCTCAATTGACATAGATGGAGAAACCAAGATATTCCATGACAAAACCAAATTTACACAATATCTTTCTACAAATCCAGCACTACAAAGGATAATAAATGGTAAAGCCCAACATAAGGAGGCAAGCTATACCCTAGAAGAAGCAAGAAACTAATCGTCTTGGCAACAAAACAAAGAGAATGAAAGCACACAAACATAACCTCATATCCAAATATGAATATAACAGGAAGCGATAATCACTATTCCTTAATATCTCTCAACATAAATGGCCTCAACTCCGCAATAAAAAGACATAGATTAACAAACTGGATATGCAACGAGGACCCTGAATTCTGCTGCCAACAGGAAACACACCTCAGAGATAAAGACAGACACTACCTCAGAGTAAAAGGCTGGAAAACAATTTAAAGCAAATGGTCGGAAGAAGGAAGCTGGAGTAGCCATTCTAATATCAAATAAAATCAATTTTCAACTAAAAGTCATCAAAAGAGATAAGGAAGGACACTTCATATTCATCAAAGGAAAAATCCACCAAGATGAACTCTCAATCCTAAATATATATGCCCCAAATACAAGGGAACCTACATACGTAAAAGAAACCTTACTAAAGCTCAAAACACACATTGCACCTCACACAATAATAGTAGGAGACTTCAACACCCCACTCTCATCAATGGACAGATCATGGAAACAGAAATTAAACAGAGTCGTAGACAGACTAAGAGAAGTCATGAGCCAAATGGACTTAACAGATATTTATAGAACATTCTATCCTAAAGCAAAAGGATACACATTCTTCTCAGCTCCTCATGGTACTTTCTCCAAAACTGACCATGTAATTGGTCAAAAAACGGGCCTCAACAAGTACAGAAAGATATAAATGATCCCACGCGTGCTATCAGACCACCACGGCCTAAACCTGGTCTTCAATAACAGTAAGGGAAGAACGCCCACATAAATGTGGAAGTTGAACAATGATAACCTGGTCAAGGAAGAAATAAAGAAAGAAATTAAAGACTTCTTAGAAATTAATGAAAATGAAGGTATAACATACCCAAACTTATGGGACACAATGAAAGCTGTGTAAGAGGAAAATTCATAGCTCTGAGTGCCTGCAGAAAGAAACAGGAGAGAGCATATGTTAGCAGCTTGACAGCACACCTAAAAGCTCTAGAACAAAAAGAAGCAAATACACCCAGGAGGAGTAGAAGGCAGGAAATAATCAAACTCAGAGCTGAAATCAACCAAGTAGAAACAAAAAGGACCATAGAAAGAATCAACAGAACCAAAAGTTGGTTCTTTGAGAAAATCAACAAGATAGATAAACCCTTAGCCAGACTAACGAGAGGACACAGAGAGTGTGTCCAAATTAACAAAATCAGAAATGAAAAGGG
This sequence comes from Rattus norvegicus, assembly GCF_021556685.1. NCBI lineage: Eukaryota > Metazoa > Chordata > Mammalia > Rodentia > Muridae > Rattus > Rattus norvegicus. Next base: position 71,372,510 of record NC_141537.1, on the reverse strand, counting down.
AGACATAACTAGATTCAGAGGAAATTCAAAAAATCATCAGATCTTACTATAAAAACCTATATTCAACAAAACTTGAAAATCTTCAGGAAATGGACAATTTCCTAGACAGATACCAGGTACCGAAGATAAATCAGGAACAGATAAACCAGTTAAACAACCCCATAACTCCTAAGGAAATAGAAGCAGTCATTAAAGGTCTCCCAACCAAAAAGAGCCCAGGTCCAGATGGATTTAGTGCAGAATTCTATCAGACCTTCATAGAAGACCTCATACCAATATTATCCAAACTATTCCACAAAATTGAAACAGATGGAGCACTACCGAATTCCTTCTGTGAAGCCACAATTACTCTTATACCTAAACCACACAAAAACCCAACAAAGAAAGAGAACTTCAGACCAATTTCCCTTATGAATATCGATGCAAAAATACTCAATAAAATTCAGGCAAACTGAATCCAAGAGCACATCAAAATAATCATCCACCATGATCAAGTAGGCTTCATCCCAGGCATGCAGGGATGGTTTAATATATGGAAAACCATCAACGTGATCCATTATATAAACAAACTGAAAGAACAGAACCACATGATCATTTCATTAGATGCTGAGAAAGCATTTGACAAAATTCAACACCCCTTCATGATAAAAGTCCTGGAAAGAATAGGAATTCAAGGCCCATACCTAAACATAGTAAAAACCATATACATTAAACCAGTTGCTAACATTAAACTAAATGGAGAGAAACTTGAAGAAATCCCACTAAAATCAGGGACTAGACAAGGCTGCCCACTCTCTCCCTACTTATTCAATATAGTTCTTGAAGTTCTAGCCAGAGCAATCAGACAACAAAAGGAGGTCAAGGGGATACAGATCGGAAAAGAAGAAGTCAAAATATCACTATTTGCAGATGATATGATAGTATATTTAAGTGATCCCAAAAGTTCTACCAGAGAACTACTAAAGCTGATAAACAACTTCAGCAAAGTGGCTGGGTATAAAATTAACTCAAATAAATCAGTAGCCTTTCTCTACACAAAAAGAGAAACAAGCCGAGAAAGAAATTAGGGAAACGACACCCTTCATAATAGACCCAAATAATATAAAGTACCTCGGTGTGACTTTAACCAAGCAAGTAAAAGATTTGTACAATAAGAACTTCAAGACTCTGAAGAAAGAAATTGAAGAAGTCCTCAGAAGATGGAAAGATCTCCCATGCACATGGATTGGCAGGATTAATATAGTAAAAATGGCCATTTTACCAAAAGCAATCTACAGATTCAATGCAATCCCCATCAAAATACCAATCCAATTCTTCAAAGAGTTAGACAGAACAATTTGCAAATTCATCTGGAATAACAAAAAACCCAGGATAGCTAAAACTATCCTCAACAATAAAAGGACTTCAGGGGGAATCACTATCCCTGAACTCAAGCAGTATTACAGAGCAATAGTGATAAAAACTGCGTGGTATTGGTACAGAGACAGACAGATAGACCAATGGAACAGAATTGAAGACCCAGAAATGAACCCACACACCTATGGGCACCTGATTTTTGACAAAGGAGCCAAAACCATCCAATGGAAAAAAGATAGCATTTTTAGCAAATGGTGCTGGTTCAACTGGAGGTCAACATGTAGAAGAATGCAGATCGATCCATGCTTATCACCCTGTACAAAGCTTAAGTCCAAGTGGATCAAGGACCTCCACATCAAACCAGATACACTCAAACTAATAGAAGAAAAATTAGGGAAGCATCTGGAACACATGGGCACTGGAAAAAATTTCCTGAACAAAACACCAATGGCTTATGCTCTAAGATCAAGAATTGACAAATGGGATCTCATAAAGCTACAAAGCTTCTATAAGGCAAAGGACACTGTGGTTAAGACAAAACGGCAACCAACAGATTGGGGAAAGATCTTTACCAATCCTACAACAGATAGAGGCCTTATATCCAAAATATACAAAGAACTCAAGAAGTTAGACCGCAGGGAAACAAATAACCCTATTTAAAAATGGGGTTCAGAGCTAAACAAAGAATTCACAGCTGAGGAATACCGAATGGCCGAGAAACACGTAAAGAAATGTTCAACATCTTTAGTCATAAGGGAAATGCAAATCAAAACAACCCTGAGATTTCACCTCACACCAGTGAGAATGGCTAAGATCAAAAACTCAGGTGACAGCAGATGCTGGCGAGAATGTGGAGAAAGAGGAACCCTCCTCCATTGTTGGTGGGATTGCAGACTGGTACAACCATTCTGGAAATCAGTCTGGAGGTTCCTCAGAAAATTGGACATTGTGTAGATGTATCACATTTTCTATATCCATTCCTCTGTTGAAGGGCATCTGGGTTCTTTCCAGCTTCTGGCTATTATAAATAAGGCTGCAATGAACATAGTGGAGCACGTGTCTTTTTTAATATGTTGGGGCATCTTTTGGGTATATCCCCAAGAGAGGTATAGCTGGATCCTCAGGCAGTTCAATATCCAATTTTCTGAGGATCCTCCAGACTGATTTCCAGAATGGTTGTACCAGTCTGCAATCCCACCAACAATGGAGGAGTGTTCCTCTTTCTCTGCACCCTCGCAGGGCAAGGCTTCTTAACAAGAGCCAGATTCCACAGCTAGAAGTAGGAAGTGATTTCAGTATTAATGGCACTATTGATCATGGTCATTCAATAGATGCCATGAAGTGATTGTGTTGAATAACACTGCACCAACACAAACAGAAAAGCTGATACAATATGAAGATAAGGTAATGGGTCCATAATCAAGTTAAGCAGTCAATTCTGTCAGTATTTAGTGGATCCAAAAAAACTTAGCAAATGAGTTTGAGGAAAACTGAACAATGAAATAAATAAAGCTAATTTGATAGTTAAAAAAATAGATAACTGGGATTTTAAAGTTGAACTGACTTGCCATTCTGAGACTGTCTTGGGCCTGTGAAGGGTAGAGAAGAATGTTTTACTTTAAATGTGAGACGTCTCCCATAAAGTCTTGTTTTGGGGTTATTTTCCCAAGATGAAAGAACTATTTATGGGAGATTACAGAATTTTAGATGGCCCAGTCTAATTGAAGAGTATGGGTCACAGGGCAGTGGGTCTTAGGGACCATAGCTCAGGCTCACATCTAGCCTGACTCTGACCCGGCTCCCTGAAGGATACCACAATGTAACAAAATGTTGCCATGTGCTCCAGCTGCCCTGGAATTGCCTGCTGCCGTGCCTTTGCCAACATGATGGATTATGTCCCATCAAAGCATGAGGCCAGGATAAATAATTCTCCCTTAAATTACTTTTTTGTCAGGTATTTTTGTACAGCAAGGAGAAAAGTAGCTAGTACATCACACACCTCAGAATGTCAATATTTCTTACATCCTGAGTCTGAGAGAGTCAGAATAAAAGCTTAGTAATATAACTCCATTCCCTAGCATCAACTTAAAGTTTTTCTTTCTTTGTATTTTCATTGAACTTAGTGTTTTGAGGAAATCTCCAACAGTAGAGTGAGTGCAGAAAACAAATAACAGGTTGGATGTAGAGAGAAATAATTGCAATGATTCATCTCTTCATCCAGCTGAGTGTCAAAAGATGAGGAAGCAGAATCAGGGCCCCCTCCGGGGATGGAATAGTGAATGTATGATCCATCCTGAGAGAAGTTACAGGAAGCAATGGAAGCAGAACTCCGTGGCATTAGACATCCTGGTAGCATTTAGAAAGGCGTGGTAAGAAAGCAATAATCCTGCAGACTTATCCACCCACCACAGACACTAGCAATAATAGATTTCACCATAAACTCTTCTTACCATAGAGAGAAGGTTCCCGTCATCATTCTTCATGATTACAATTACCTCTAGAGGAATGTAGGTTCTAAAGAGCAAAAGGTTCTAAAGTCAAAGAATAACAATATTAAAATGAAGAAAACGGATCAATGAAAATTCCAAAACTGTAGGCAATGCAACTCAAGAAAATATGACAAAATTTAAAATTAGCCAAGAAATATATAACTATATTTGTACATAGCTGTCACCAAAGAATGTCCTAAATAGGACATAAAATTATGTTTACAATCTCAGCCACTAACCTCCTAGGAAGAGAAATTCTGTCCAACACATGCTTTAACATAATACATTTAAGAAAGATTAATGAAAATATTAACAAATTGCTTAATTTCCTAAGATATTAAAATACTTTTTATAAGTCAAAATTGGCTTATGCAAGAAATTAGGAATGCAATGAAAGTCTATTTTAAAGTAATAACAAACACAGCTCTGAGTATCAAGATGTGATGGGATGTGGCCAAAATAGTGTTTAGAAGAAAATGTACTCATTTAAAGGTCTTTAATAAGAAGGAAAAAAGAACCATTAATGAGAAAGCTAATATACTATAAATTCAGGAACAGAACAAAATATTATTCTAAGGCAAAACTAAAAATAATATGTAAGTGTAAAATGATAACCTGGAAAATAAATGGCATAATCATATATAGAACTAATAGCTGAGTATATGAGAAAAAATTCATAAATCTGTGACAATGTAACAATCTAATTTATAGAGGTACCTGTTATTTGGTAAACTAATTTGTTTTCTTCAATTAAAAACTATCAATATATACTATAAACACACACTTGCACACACAAGATAAATCTTAATGTTCTCAGACTTAATCTCCTTTGCTTCTCTCTGTTCTCTCTCTCTCTCTCTCTCTCTCTCTCTCTCTCTCCCTCCCTCCCTCTCTCCCTCTCCCTCTCCCTTTCCCGCCTCCTTCTCCCTCCTTCCTCTCTCTCTCCCTCCTCCCTCCTCCCTCCTCCTCCTCCTCCTTCTTCTCTCTCTCTCTCTCTCTCTCTCTCTCTCTCTCTCTCTCTCTCTCTCTGTCCTTTGAGTTGAAGAAGCTTATGCTCTGGTCTTATCTCTAATTCTTTGGCTTTAAAGATAGTAGACATAAATTCAGGTATCTATGTTGTTTATTTCTAACCTGGACCTTTCTTGAGTTCTGTAAGCTAGCAAGCAAGAGATACTTTATTTAGACACACAGACACAAACATACACACATTGTAGGTAGTTTGTGAATATTGTCTCATTTATCTAGAAGTGATAACTCATCCTTTTAAATAACTAGTATATAAAATAATGGGTTTTATCAAAGTCATCAGCCCTAAACACAAAAGCATATGATTATCACTAAATAAACTCAGCATTATGGATATGTGTATATGTATGTGTGCACATGTATAAATATTGCGCGCGCGTGCGTGTGTGTGTGTGTGTGTGTGTGTGTGTGTGTGTGTGTTCTGGAGGAGTTGGAGGAAAAAGAAAGAGGAGTGGAAATTCTGTAAATATAGTATTAATGTATGAAACCCTCAAATACTTTAATTAAAAATTAATCAGATTCACTATTATATGTTAACAAATGTATATAATGATAATTTGCTCATTGCCTCCCCAATTCATGGTTTTGTTTTCATTTGTATTTTTAGAATCTTACTGGATATTTCTACTTCAATGTATAGTAAGCAGTCTCAAATTTTTAAATCTAAAAGCCAAGCTTTTTACCAAAAACCCAACTCACAACTCATTCTTCTTTTCTGGAGAAACTGTTGTTGCTATCATCCTGGGCATCAAACACTAGCAGTGTGCTATGTGGCCATCCCCCATTCTCATCTTGCATGAGACCCATCAACTAACATTAATATAATACTCTGATGAGTGTATATGTGTTTATAGATATGTCTATATGTCTACTAAATCTATCTTCTACTTATCTCTCCATTGTCTAGCTCACAATCATTTATCTATCTTTCCAATCAATCCAAGTTCTTTTTTCTTACTTCAACCCAGATCTTCATTATTTCATACTTCTATCTTGTGTTATTTCTAGCAGCCTCCCAAGTAGTGTTCCTGCTTCCATGTTGAGGCCATCTTCATAGAAGTCAGGACAATCTTTAATACACAGTCCAGTGACTTCTCACTACATAAGGAAGTCCATGAAGTCTTTCCACCAACTATCGCACACAGATTCCCACACTTTTGCCAAATCACTTCATTAAAGTGTACATCTTATTATCACCTCCCTCTATCTCTATATCTTCTACATTTCCTTCTTTATTTTTCTTCACAACAGCAATTAATCCCTGAAATGATTTATTGACACAGTTGTCACCTACCTACCTCACACAGTCATGCTACAAAACGACATGTGCTCTTTCTCTGCCTTATCCCATTAGAACTTTTTATGTATTCAAAATTATATAAGGAAGAAGACAGAGTGAAGCACCAATGAAGGTAGTTCATTATCTAAAACTGAGGGAAAGACCCCAGTCATTTAGGTCAGAGGTAAAAGAATACCAAAACACTCTCATATAATAACATATAAGAGAGAGAGAGAGAGAGAGAGAGAGAGAGAACTCAAAGATGAGTACAATAAGTGAAAAGATTTCAGTAACTTCTAGAGATTATTGTTTTATATAGAATTGAGAACAATTAAGAAGCAAGACACAGCTAACATCAAACTAAATGGAGAGAAACTTGAAGCAATCCCACTAAAATCAGGGACTAGACAAGGCTGCCCACTCTCTCCCTACTTATTCACTATAGTACTCAAAGTCCTAGCCAGAGCAATGAGACAACAAAAGGAGGTAAAAGGGATACAAATTGGAAAGGAAGAAGTCAAAATATCACTATTTGCAGATGATATGATGGTATACTTAAATGACCCCTAATGTTCCACTGGAGAACTACTAATGGCCTGATAACTTCTGCAAAGTGGCTGGGTATAAAACTAATCCAAACAAATCAGTAGCTGTCCTCTACTCAAAGCATAAACAGGCTGAGAAAGAATTAGGGAAATGACACCCTTCACAATAGTCATCAATAATATAAAATACCTCAGTGTGATTCTAACCAAGCAAGTGAAAGATCTGTATGACAAGAACTTGAAGTCTCTGAAGAAAGAAATTGAAAAAGATCTCAGAAGATGAAAGATCTCCCATGCTCATGGACTGGCCGGATTAATATACTAAAAATGGCCATTTTGCCAAAAGCGATCTACAGATTCAATGCAATCCCCATCAAAATTTGCTTATTAAAAGTGCTTAGGCATTCCAAGTTCAAGTGACCTAAAATCTTTTAAATATGTCAGCATTTTCAACGACACACTTACATTTTAGCATAGCCTTGGCATCTAAACTCAGGCTGCTGCACTAAAATCAAACTGCATCCGCCAGTTCTATATTTATGAACCTCGGGCTTTAGAAAATTGAGAGGACAATCTGGAAAGCAAAGCACATCTTACTTAAAAATAGGATTTGCTAGGGGAGGCTTCAAGTCTCCCAAAGATAATTATCTGTAAGTAAGTCAGCTATACAAATCTAACGAGAGTAGATTTGTAGGCAATCTAAATATTTGCATATTGTCTACCAATAAAAATGGGCAAACATCCTGCTCATTAAAGACATCTGATACTGCACCTCTGAGAACCTGGTATTAGGGACACTAATGCTGAGATCACGATAGTCTCTGTATTTAGACCGTAACTCCCGAGAACCCATTCTATTTTCTGCATAGCCCTCCAGGAGCTCTGGAACCAAATGCTGTCTTACTATGCCTGGGGATGCTGTGGGAAGAGTGCTGTTCTTCTTAACAGATATAAATATTGAACTTCTTGAAAACTGGACTCTACTCACGAGTCAGTGACAATGACCAGGTGTATGTCAGGCATTGATAGCCTTAGATAGGTGAATTAGTTAATTTTTCTGTTTCAGGAACCAAATTCCATGATTAAGGCAATGTAAAGAATAAAGTTTACATTCGGATTGAAGGGATAAGACTTCATCATGGCAGGGACAGCAGCAAAGCAGGCATGACAACAGAAATAGAATTCTGAAACCTTGCATCCTTAACTACAAGCACTAAACAGAGAAAACACACAGAAAGTGGGGCAAGTTTGTAAACATTTAAAGTCTACACCCAGTGATATAATTCCCCCACCAAAGCTTAACAACCTCACCCAAATAGTGCCACTAACTGGGAATGTCCAACTATCTGAGCCTGTGGGGGACATTCTTCATTCAGCCCATCACCATATGACTCTACCTGAATGAACCACACTGTACAGAGAAACGAAATAACTCTGGCTGCCTTAGGTTAAATAGGGCATAATCCAATAAAAGGTATATAATTAATTACATATAAGTTGCTTGTGCGTATTATAATGACAAGAGATTGGAATGGATATCAGAGTTTGAGGCAGTTAGTGTTGGATCCTATAGTTCAGATGATTTTTCCTAGTATGCTTTTGAGATTTTTAAGTTTGTTCTGAAATTTTGTTTTATAATAGTACATATAAAACTACAATTAAGTAGGGTTTATATAAATGGGAGAGAATGTTAAAACTAATTAAGGAATGCTAGGTACACTTGTACATTATTATAATTGGAAAGATAAATGAAAATGCGTGACTTTCTTTAAAAAAAAGTACAGTATCCACTACACAATGATGAAATAAAGAACACCAAGAACTGCAGGGGAAAATAGATAAATTACAAGGAATCAATCTGCCTTCCTGTATCCACCCTACTAGCCAGGATTCAACATTTAAAATGTCTATAGTTTGTGTTTCGGTATATTATTTTTGCTTATGTGTATATGTGTGGGTACATGGGTACATGTGATCAGAGAGTAGCTTTATGGAGTCTTTTCTCTCCTTCTACCATGGGGCTCATGGATCTAATCCAGATCTCCAGGCCTGAAGACAAGCATGTTAACCTGCTGAGCCCTCTCCTCAGCTTGGCTTTTTGATTTAGATTTCCAAAAAGCAAACATTCTCTTTGTTATGAAGCACAGCTTTCTATCTATACATGACTCCAATGTGTTTGTGACCATCGAAGACCTTCTCAATGTCTCTTTTTGTTTGCAGAACATCTTTTTTCTCTTCTCCAGTCTGAGGGATAAGTCAGACCCTCTTCCCTCAAACACCCTCAGAGTGTGGTGCATACCTGCCCAGGCTCTCTCTCAGGTACATCTAAACCAATGTCCAATTGCAGTGAAAATGGAAGGAGAATAGTTATTTAGTATGGACTTGATCAAATGTGTTTTAGGGCTTCTGTGACTGCTCCCCAGCAACCCAGAAGTGAAACATGATGTCTGGACAATGCCTTGTCTGTAACACAATGAGTTCCTAGCCTATTCTCGGCATAGACTAGATCTTCTATTGGTGTCTTTCCCAGATATCATAAACTTCCAAATACCACTAAATAATTTTTCACTCTAAGCAAACTTTCTAAACTGTATTCTATTCTTTGCAATAAAACTCAAGCCAATGCATTATCTAATTCAATCCATAGAAAAATGTAATAATCTTGCAATTTTAAAATATTTTTTCATTAAGTTCTAAGTGTTGACAATTCTCATGCAGGTGTAAAGAATAATAAAAAGAAATCAGTACACCCTCTATTCAGTTTCCCCCAAATGGTATCATTCTGCAAGCCGGGAGTACAATTCCACAGCCACAATATTGACATTGGTCCTATCAAATAACCAAATTGCTCTACCACCACAAGGATCTCCCAACTTGTCCTGTTCTAGACAAACTTACTTGGCTACAATCTGAAAGACTTCCTCATCTTCTGGGTGCTATAAGTTTGCTATCCAATTCTATAATTGTACATATGAAGCATGTTATGTAAATTGCATGGTATAGCACATCCCTTTTGAGACTGGCTTTTGTCTAATTTCCTTGACATTAATCAAAGCTGTATGCATTGACTTAACTGTTTCCTGTTTTCCAACAATACACCATGGTATAGATCCTCATAATCTGTTTAAGTGTCACTCACTGAAGAAATATAAGCTGTTTTTTTGATTGTCTCTTTGAATAAAGCTGATACAAACATTTATGTGGAGAGTTTGCACAAATACAAATTTGGTATTCCTTACAATAATATATGAATGATTAATTTTCCATTCTTTCTAGCTTATATTTCACATCATTTTAAGACATTTGTGTAGGTATATAGTGATATTTCATTGTACTTAGTTCTTTTTGTACCTAAGTACAAAAGCTTTTTGTAAAAATTGAGACAAGGACTTTCTGTGTAGCCCAGAAAGATCTTGAACTCTAGATACTCTCTCTTCAGCCCCAAAAGTGCTAGAATTACAGAAATATCATACCACATCAAGATTCCCTGGAGTTTTTATTTTATTCCCCTAACAGATAGCATACTTTTGCAAAGATGTTTAATTGGCATCTTTATATCTTTAATAAAATAGCTCTTCATGTCTGTTCCTTGTTTAACTAATTTGATTTTTCTCCTAATATTAAGTTTTGAGAATCTTTTATATTGTCTCCACACCAGTACTTTGTAAAGTATGTAGTTTGCAAATATTTCCTCCCAATTTGCCATCTGTCTTTTAATCTTTTTCATGGTGATTCCAGAGCAAAAAAATAAAATGTTGATTTTGATGAACTCCACTTTATCAAACCTTTTTCTTAGATGTTGCTTTTGGTAATGACTGCTTACAATGTTTTCAGCTAATTGCTACAACAATTTTTTTCTTTTATATTTTGTATGATTTCTCTCTATATATGTTTAAGTTAATTATCTATTTGGGTGTTGAAGATGTGGGGCTTACGGTAAGACTCGTTTCTCTATAGATACCAGATTTTACCTATGTTGCTTTTGATCGGGTTTTCTATCTTCCCGTGAATTGCTTCTGTATTTCATCAAAATGCAGCTGTCGTTGGTCCTGTGATTTGTTTGCCTTATCTTGTTGATCCCTGTCTTATCATACGCATGTAGCTTCTGCTAGCAAGTAAACTGATTCTCCCCCACTGATTTTAGATGTTTCATAAGCTTACTTTCTTATTCTCTCCACACAAATTTTAGAATATCCTTGTCTTAATATAGAAAAATTGTATATATATATAATTACAGCAAATGTGCATGTTCATACATACAGCCACAAACACACAAATACACACAAAAGATTCCCTAATACATGTTTTATTGCATTTACTTTTGGTTTTGCTTTTTAATTTAATTTTTCTTAATTTTATACGCGAATATGACATATTTTGATAAAATTCATATTCTCTCCTTTACCTCTAACTTCTCCTATCATACCCTATCAACTTTTTCTTCCAACTTGAAAACAAACACACAAGTAACATTATACAGACTGAACAAGTGGTACTTATGTGTGAATTTATGAATATAATTATATAGGAGTAACAATAATGGAAAAAGAAGACTATGGATCAGAAACAGAGCAAGGTGAGGTTTATAGGAAGATTTGTAGGAATGAAAGAAAAGAGAAAAATGACATAATTATACTATAATCACAAAAATAAGAGAAATAATATTTTAAAACACACCAAGTTTGCTTAATGCTTCCAGTAATATGTGTGCATATAGAACTACCTAGTGAAGCATGAGTAAGTATCGATTCGTCTACGGTGCATGGACAGCCTATCAGGGAACACATGTGAAAAAAAACCTGCCTCTCTTATTTTCATTTTTGTATTTTTCAAGACAGAATCTCTCCATGCATTTTTTTGTCTTTTATTAGTTGCTTTGTTCTGAATTCTATGTTTTCTCTTTATTAATATTTGTATTATACGCCTTTCCCCAACTTTTCACTTTAGCATTCCTATAGCATTGAATTTCAATATCATATTAGTGAGTGAGGTTTGTAATCTACTCTACGAATCTCTATCTTGGCTTACTATGTTATTTAAGATGTAATTAGTAAAAAATAAATAAAATGTAATTAGTATATTAAAGTGTAATTTTTATTGTAAGTTGTGTGTTTGTCTTTTTGGGTTTTGTTTGTTTGTTTGTTTTGGGTTTTTTGTTGTTGTTGTTGTTGTTGTTGTTGTTGTTTGATTTCTATGAGTTGCAGGAGCATGGTCCAAATCCTATTTTATCTATTTTTTTCATTAAGAATTTTATTTTAATTTATTATTTGAAATTTTATAATTGTAATTTTTGTTCAGATCTCATTGTTCTTTTATCATCCATTATTATACTATATATAAACAGTTAATCATAATCATTCTATTTTATTCCGTATTTTTTATTTATTTGCTTGTTTGTTAGAGTGTGTGTGTGTGGTGTGTGTGTGTGTGGTGTGTGTGTGTGTGTGTGTGTGTGTGCGTGCGCGCGCGCGCGCGTGCATGCACGCACATGCGCTGTGATGCATATGTAGATCTCAGAAGACAGTTTGCAGGAGTTGGGGCTCTTCTTCCATCATATGACCAAAGTCAGGTCATCAGGCTTCACTGCAAACCTCTCTACATGGTGAGCCCCTTTCACCAGCCCTACCTTCTTTATTAATAAAATAATGGTCTTTAAATATTCTCTACCTGCATATAGAATTCAATTAGATATCATATTTTTTTATTTAGCCATCAAATGCTACAACAGAACTTACAAATTATCCCCTTTGCATTTACTAATATTTCTGCACACAGTATTTGTTCATTCTGATGGTCCAATGCTTCTTATCACCTTTGTGTTGAGAACTTTCATTACCAGTATTTTAGGGTTACTTTATTGTCAACACATTCTCTTAGTCTAGCTTCATCTGAGATGTCTTGGCTTACCCTTTACTCTCAATATTTTTTACAGTATATATAATAATGAGTTTCAACTCTTGAAAAATATTCTCCTTGCCTTGCATTATTTCTTAAGAGAAATCCACCATAATTTGAATTTTCACTCCTCTTTTTCTCTACATGATATTTCTCCTGTATTTGCGATATTTCATTGTTTTAAAATGTTCTTGTTTTCAGAAGTTAAATGATGATATGGATATTTAAATTATTTATTTGCTTATTTATTTTGAGTGGGTATTTTGACTGCATACATTTTGAGGATGATGTGCATGCCTAATGCCCATGAAGGTCAGAAGAGGGTGACAGATTAACGCCAACTGCTATACAGATGATGGAAATTGAATTCAGACCCTCTGGAAGAACAAGTGTTTTTAACCACTGAGCCATCCTCCTAGCCCTCCGTGATGTGTTTTACTGTAGATCTTTTTTATTTTATTTCTCTGGGATTTTTTTAAGGTTCTTCAATGTGTAGATATATATCTCTTGCAAAATTATGGGAGTTTTCAGCTAGCATTCACTTGATGCTCTGCTTTTCTCTCCTCAGTCTATTTCTTTGCTTGCTCAGATTGTGGTTTCTTTGTAGCAGTAGATGTAAGTAGAAGCTCAGATTGCCAACTCCATTTGGAGTTCTTCACTATGGATGGATGTCTGGAGGGCACTACTGATACTTGCCCATATGGGAGTATTAGCAATGATTCTTTCATGCTCCCTATCTGGCCTCTATATCTGGAGAGAGAGTTTGCCCTTTCTACTAGATAATGACAGGGAATGTCCTGACTCGACCCTGTCCTCCTCTCACAGGAGGGGTCTCTTTGCCTCATAATGCTGGCAAACTCTACTTGAATCTTCTGATTACATCTACCTGTATGCATATCAGGCAATACTTTGAGTGCCTTATTGTACCCTTTCACAGGAAGTTCAGTCTCTTCACTAACTTTGGGTGGGAAGGCTGGATGTGCTTTCCAGTATGTGTAGCTATTACTATAAAGGATGTTTGTTTGTTTGTTTGTTTGTTTCATCTTGCTAGGATCTTCCTTTTCTGGCTCTCTTATTAAACGAGTAGATATCTTCTTTGAGAGCTTATCTTGTCTGTATCCATTGTGGTTATAATGTCTAAATTGTTTAAACACTTGTCTGAGTTATAAGAGAAAAACAGAAGGAAACCCAGAGAAATCACCAGATTGTACTCCTAGAATCAATTGTCACTGGCTTCTTCTCTCTATCCTTTAAAGTCTTCTGATTACTTTATATACAGTTTACAAGCATTTTAATAGCACATGTGATGTTATAAAAATGAAAATTACTATCCATTTTTAAATAAAAATTCTCATGAAGATCAGATATTGCTTGTTTCATTGCAGCCTGCAAATAAATGTGATGTCTATTGCGCTACAACTCAAATTCCCTGTTCCTTCCCCTCACCATCCTTTCCTGCTTTCCTTAAGTAGATTCTTGTTATCATGAGAAGTATTTGCAAGGATCTTACCATTTTCACTGCTGCTATAGGACATCATGTCTATTTCAGTTATGCTGTGTCCAGATGAAAACATCATTATTAAGAATCTGGGAGGTATGTACAAAGGAATCAAGAGCTTTTAGCTTACCTTTAACCAATTTTTGTAATGGTTTGGGTATGAAGCAGTACTGTACACACCCAAAGACTTAAAATGAATGAGCCATATAATTTCACAAATGCTTTGTGCTTGTCCTTTGCCTGACTGAAATTTCTAACCCTTTCTGTTATAGTGTGTATTACAAGGCAATATGCTCAATTTTTAGTCAGACTTCTATTAGTTTTTTTTAAGTACCTGAAACCATCTGTTTAAATAAGTGGAAAAAAAAGAGAGTTTTCCTGTTTGCCTTCTGAAAAAGATGTAGAATTCTCACGTCTTCCAGTGTTTTGCCTGTCTGGATGCTGCAATGCTTAATGCTATGATGACAATGAACAGAACCTCCAAACCAGTAAGCCAGTCCCAATTAAATATTGTCCTACATAAAAGTAGCCCTGAACTGTGCCCTGTCACAGATCAGGTACTACATCTACCCCTTCACCCACACCCAAAGACAGCTTGATTGCCAAGAGGTCCATCATAACCAGGGTCAAAGTTGAGACATACCCTCCCTCACCATAATACCTGGCCAAACTGGGACACTAATGTGGTCCAGCAAAGGTGAGAACTATCCACCCTGCCAAAGACACATCTTTCTTCCATCTCAAAACTCTGCCCATACCCACTCCCATATTCAGAGAGAGCTTGACTCCTAGAACGTCCTTCATAAACATGCTCACAGGAGATACACGCTCCAGTAGGAAACAGAAAGCCCAGCTAACACCAGAGATAACCAGATGTCAAGAGGTAAGTGCAAGAACATAAGCAATACAAACCAATGGCACTTGGCAACATCAGAACCCAGTTCTCCCACTACAGCAAGCCCTGGACACCCTAAAAGACTTGAAAAGCAAGAATCTGACCTAAAATTCCATCTCATCCAGGAAATTCAGGACACAGTGAAAAGACCAAATCTAAGAATAATAGATATATAACAGAGTGAAGACTCCCAATTCAAAGGGCCAGAAAATATCTTGGTACATAAAAGAATGAAGATTCCCAATTCAAAGAGCCAGAAAATATTTTCAACAAAAACATAGAAGGAAATTTCCCTAACCTAAAGAAAGACATGGTCATAAATGTACAAGAAGCCTAAAGAACACCAAATAGATTCAAACAGAAAAGATAATAATCAAGTGCACAGAACAAAGAAAGAATATTAAATACTGTAACAGGAAAAGGCCAAGTAATATAAGAAGGTAGACCTATCATATTTACACCAGATTTTTTAACAGCAACTGTAAAGGCCAGAAGATTATGGACAGATGTCATTCAGACCCTTAGAGAACACAAATGCCAGCTGAGGATACTATACCCAGCAAACCCCTTAACCATCATAGATAAAGAAACCAAGATATTACACGACAAAACCAAATTTAAACATCTTTCCACTAATTTAGCTACACTACAGAAAACAATACAATACAACTATTTACTACAGACAATAACAGAAGTAAAACTCCAACACAAGGAGGGAAACTACACCCACAGAAAAACAAGAAATTAATCATCTCACAACAAACCAAAAATAAGAGAACCACATATAATACTACTTCTAACAACAAAAATAAAATGAACCAACAATCATTGGCATTTACTATCTCTCAATATCAATGAACTCAATTCCTCAATAAAAAAGACATAGGCTAACAGGCTGGATATGTAAAAAGGACCCTGCATTTTGCTGCATACAGGAAACACACCCCAGTGACAAAGACAAAAACAACCAGAGTAAAAGGCTAGAAAAAAAGGATTTCCAAATAGATGGCCCCATAAAACAAGCTGGAGCAGCCATTTTAATATCAAATAAAATAGACTTTCAACCACAAGCTATCAAAAGAGATGGGGAAGGACACTTAATATGCATCAAAGGAAAAATCCTCCAATATAAACTCTCAATTCTGAATATCTATCCCTCAAATGCAAGGACACACACACACACACACTATATATATATATATATATATATATATATATATATATATATATATATATGTATTCACAATAACATTACTAAAGTTCAAAAGACACATTGAACCTCACACAATAATACTGGGAGACTTCAGAGACTTCAGCACCCCACTCTCACCAATGGACAGATCATGGAAACAGAAACTCAACAGAGACACAGTGAAACTAAAATAAGTCATGAAACAAATGGATTTAACAGATATCTACAAAGCATTTTACCCTGAAACAAAAGAATACAAATTCTTCTCAACACCTCATGGTACCTTCTCCAAAATTGATCATATAATGAAACACAAAACAATCCTCAACAGATAAAAGATGGAAATAATCCCATGCATTCTGTCAGGTAAAACTGATATGAACTAAGGCTAGTCATCAGTAACAGCAAAAACAACAGAAAGCCCACATACTTATGGAAAGTGAATAACTATCTGCTCAATGATAACTTGGTCAGGGAAGAAATAAAGAAAGAAATTAAAGTCTTTCTAGAATTTAATGAAAATGGAGGCACTACATACCCAAACTAATGGAACATAATGAAAGCCACGCTAAGAGGAAAATTCATAGTACTGAGTGCTTTCATGAAGAAATTGTACAGATCCTAAACTAGCAACTTAAAAGCATATCTAAAAGCTTAGAACAAAAAGAAACAAACACACCCAAGAAGAGTAGACAGTAGGAAATAGTCAAAACTCAGAGTTGAAATTAACCAATTAGGAATGAAGAGAACTATGCAAAGAATCACCCAAGTAAGAACTGATTTTTTGAGAAAATCAACAAGATAGATAAGCCCTTGGCCAAGCTAACTAAAGGGCACAGAGACAGAACCCAAATGAACAAATTAGGAAAATGGAGACTTTCAAACAGAAACAGAGGAAATTCAAAAACATCAGATTCTACTACAAAAGTGTATATTTAACAAAAGGAGAAAATCTAGATGAAATGGATGACAGATAGCATGTACCAACATTAAATCAGGACCACACACACACACACCATCTAAACAGTCCAATAACACCTAAGAACAAAGAAACAGTCATTAAAAATTTCCCAACCAAGAAAAGCCCAGGACCAGATGGTTTGATTGCAGAATTCCATCAGACCTTCAAAGAAGGTCTAATACAAAAGCTTCTCAAAGTATTCAATAAAATAGAAACAGAAGGAACACTAACTAATTCATTCTATGAAGCCAGAACTACTCTGATACCCAAACCACACAAGAACCAGCCCCCAAAAAAGGAAAAGAAAACTTCAGACTAATTTCCCCATGAAAATAAATGCAAAAATACTCAATAAAATTCTAGCAAAATGAATCCAAGAATACACCAAAGTCATCAGTCACTACAATTGCATAACCTTCATCCCAGGGATACAGGGGTGGTCCAATATATGGAATTCCATCAATGTAACCCACTATAAAAGCAAACTCAAAGGAAAAAATGAGCTACATGATCTTCTCATTAGATGGTGACAAACTACAACACCCCTTCATGTTGAAAGTCTTGGAAAGATCAGGAATTCAAGGCACATACCTAAACACAATAAAAGCTTTGTACAGCAAACCAACAGCCAACATCAAAATAAATGGAAAGAAACTTGAAGCAATCCTACTCAAATCAGCAGCAAGACAAGGCTGCCCTAAACATAGTACTTGAAGTTCTAGCTAGAACAATTGGACAATAAAAAGAGGTCAAAGGGATACAAATTGGAAAGGAAGAAATCAAGGTATCACTATTTTCAGATGATATGAAAGTATACTTAAGCAACCCCAAAAATTCCACCAACTCCTACACCTGAGAAACAACGTCCCCACAGTGGCTGGATATAAAATTAACTCAAACAAATCAGTAGCCTCCTTCTACACAAAGGATAGATGGACCGAGAAAGAAATGAGGGAAACAACAACCTTCGCAATAGCCACAAATAATATAAAGTATCTTGGTGTAACTCTAACCAAGCAAGTAAAAGATCTGTATCACAAGAACTTCAAGTCTCTGCAGAAAGCAAAGGAGACCTCAGAAGACAGCAAGATCTCCATGCTCATGGATTGGTAGGATTAATACAGTAAAATTGACCATCTTACCAAAAGGAACCTACAGATTCAATGCAATTTGAAATCAAAATTTCAATTCAATTTTTCCCAAAGATAGAAAGAGCATTTTCAACTTCATCTGCAATAACAAAAAAACAAAAAGCAAACAAACAATCAAAAAACCAGGATGCAGAAAACAATTCTATTTTTTTTTTTTGGTCTTTTTTTCGGAGCTGGGGACCGAACCCAGGGCCTTGTGCTTCCTAGGCAAGCGCTCTACCACTGAGCTAAATCCCCAACCCCAGAAAACAATTCTAAACAATAAAAGAACGTCATGGGGAATCATTATCCCTGATCTTAAGCTGTACTACAGAGCAATAATGATAAAAACCACATGTTATTGTTACAGAGACAGACAGGTTGAAAAATGGAATAGAATTGAAGACTCAGAAATAAACACACATACCTATGGTAATGTGATCTTTGACAAAGAAGATAAAACCATCCAGTAGGGGGAAAATAGCATTTTCAACAAATGGTGCTGGTCTAACTGTCAGTCTGCATGTAGAAAAGTGCAAATTGATCCATTTTTATCTCCTTTTATAAAACTCAAGTCCCAGTGGATCAAGGACCTCGACATAAAATCAGATACGCTGAACATAATAAAACAGAAAGTGGGGAAGAGCCTTGAACACATCATCACAGGAGAAAATTTCCTGAACAGAACACTGATGGCTGAGACTCTAAGATCAACTATTAACAAATGGGACCCCATGGAACTGAAAAGCTTCTGTAAGGTAAAGGACACTGTCAATAGGACAAAATGATAATCTACAGATTGGGAAAAGATCTTTACTAACCCTGTAACCAATAAAGGGCTAATATGCAAAATATACAAAGAACTCAAGAAGTTAGACTCCAGAGAACCAAATAACCCTATTAAAAGTGGGGAACAGAGTTAAAGAAGAATTCTCAACTGAGGAATCTCAAATGGCCTAGAAGCACCTAACAAAATGTTCAACATCCCTTAGTCATCAGGGAATGGAAATCATCAACAACCCTGGGATTCCACCTCACAGCCATCACAATGGCTAAGATCAAAAACTCAGGTAAAAGCAGATGCTGGTGAGGATGTGGAGAAAGAGGAACACTCCTCCATTGCTGCTGGGATTGCAAACTAGCACAGCCACTTTTGAAATCAGGCTGTCAGTTCCTAAGAAAATTAAACATAGTACTAACTGAATACCAAGCTTTATTACTACTGGGCATATACACAAAAGATTCTCCAACATATAACAAGAGCACATGCTCCAATATTTTTATAGCAGCCTTATTTATAATAGCCAGAAGGTAGAAACAACCAAGAATTCCCTCAATGGAAGATATAGAAAATGTGGCTCATTTACATAATAGAAAACTACTCAGCTATTAAAAAATGACAATTTCACAGATTTTGTAGGAAAATGGAGAGAAATAGACTATATCATCCTGAGTGAGGTAGCTAGACACAAAATAGCATATGTGGTGTATGCTCACTGATATGTGGATATTAGCTCAACAGCTCAGAATATTCAGAATACAACTCACAAGCCATAATAAGCTTAACAAGAAGGAAGGCCAAAGTTTGGATGTTTTGACCCCACTTACAAGAGTAACAAAATAATCATGGGAGGCAGAGGGGGGAGGGACCTGGATGGGAGAAGAAGGGAAGAGGGAAAAGGAGGACAGGTTCAGGTATGGGAAGAGATAGGAGAGAAGTCCAGAAGGCCAGGAGAGTGAATAAAAATAAGTAGCAGTAGGAGATGGGGAACAAAGGGAACCACTAGGAAGTCCCAGATACTAGGGCCCCAGAGTTCTCAGGACACAGTGGAGATGACTTTAGCCAGAATACTCAAACAAAAGGGAAAGAGAACCTGTAGAGACCATCTCCAGTAGATAGGTACAGCCCCAGTTGCGGGATGGGACCACCCACCCATCTCAAAATTTTTTACTGACAATTGTTCCTGTCCAAATAAAAGACAGAGGCAAAAATGGGGCAGAGACTGAAGGAAAGGCCATCTGGAGACTAGCCCACCTTTGAATCCATCCCATCTGCAGACACCAAACCCCAACACTATTGCTGATGCCAAGAAGATCTTGTAGATAGGAGTTTGGTATAGCTGTCCATTGAGAGGTTCTGCCAGCACCTGACTCAGACAGATGGAGATTCTCACGCCAAGCATTGGACTGAGCCCAGGGACCCCAAAGGAAGAGTTAGGGGAAGGATTAGAGGAACTAAAGGAGATTATAACCCCAGAGGAAGAACAACAATGTCAACTAACATGACTTCACAGAGGTTCCGGGGACTAAACCACTAACTGAAGAATATACATGCATGTGTCCAAGGCTTTCACTACATATGTACCTTATCTGGCATCAATGGGAGAGGAGATGATTGGTCCTATAGAGACTTGTTGCCCCAGTGAAGGGGCATGAGGAACAGGTAAGCTGGGAGTGGGTGGGTGGGTTGGGGAGCAGCCACTTAGGGACCAAGGAGAGAGAAGAATATGGTACAGGGCTTGTGGAGGGGAGACTGGGAAGAGGAAAACATTTGAAATGCAAATAAATAGAATAATTAATTTAAAAAGTAAAAATAAGAGAGAAAAAATTATTTAGAATCAGCTTCAGTCTACTTAATTGATCTTATTGTTTCTGGTATAGTAGTAAAGCATTACAGAGCAAATTATTCATCACAGCAGCTAGGAAGAAAAAAACAAAGGAGGATGAATCAGGGTGGGATACATCTTCAAGGATACTCCCTATTTAACTAAAGACATCCAGTTGGGCCCTATCTTATAAATGTTCCCTCACCTCCCAGAAGATAATATTATATGACTTCCAAGCCTAGACCTGCAAAAATTGCACCATCCACTGCTATTCTCCTAGAATTCAGATGCCATCAATACTACCTCACCTAGCCTGCTGGATGTGATAAGATGTGCTTCAGCCAAAAGTCTCAGTAGTTACATGTGAGAAGGATTGTCTAAGAATGGCCAGCTCTGGGTCAGCCTGTCATATGAAAACAAATACTTCAAAGAACAGAGCTATTCATATCAGGTATAGTCAATGGGACAATACATGGAAGAGACAGCCTATACATGGATGGTTAGTGTCAACGTTGTAGATTATTATTGAAGCTGGAGAGATAAATGTTTCAGAGTTAGAAACACTGTACTTTCAGAGGACCTGGGTCCAATTCTCAGCATTATAATTGAGGATTTTTAAACTCCTGTTCCATGACATCCAAGACCCTCTTCTGGTCTCTACAAGTAGGCAAAATACCCAAACATAAAACTTTTCATATTTATATCAGAAAAGAAGAACTAGTGTACTCACATATTCCCATCAATATTTCTTGTTTTCTTTTAAAGAGTTCACAAATGATGACCATAAAATTTGTCCTCTTGAACCTTACTGATCCGGGCCACACCTCCCTGCTCCCAAACCCTGTGGGAGAGAAAGCAGATCGCCCAGAAGTGTGGGCAATCCTGAGATTGCAGGACAGGAGAGATTGCCACTTCTGCTCACCTTTGCCCACATACTTAGCCCAAGAGGAAACTGTATAGTGTCTCTGGGCACGGGAAGAGTGCAGTAGTCAAGTTACAGGAGCCCTGTAGTCCAGATTGTGCCTGGATCTGAAAGGACCCTGTCAAACAGCTCTGTGCACCCAAATTCCATGGGAGGGAGAGCTAGACTTTCAGAGGGGCAGACACGCCTGGGAAACCAGAGGAGACAACTCTCTGCCCACATTTCTGACTCTAGATTAAAACACCTAGCTCCATCTGGGAACCATGCTGACAGGGACCTAGAAGAAGTAGGGGCAGACCCTTCTGGTTCCTGTCCACAGGAACAGCTGAAAGCCAGTGGACAGGAATGCTACAAGTCTGAGAGCAGAACACTCTGCTCCCATAACTGGCTGAAAGAAAACAGGAAAACAGGTCTACAGCACTCCTGACACACCAGTGGTTGGCCGATAGGAAGGTCCAACCACTGTCAGAAATAGCAAAACAAGTAACACCAGAGACAACCTGATGGTGAGAGGCAAGTACAGGAACCCAAGCAACAGAAACCAAGAGTACATGGCATCATCAGAGTCCAATTCTCCCACCAAAGCAAACACTGAATATCCAAACATACCAGAAAAGCAAGATCTAGATTTAAAATCACATTTGATCATGATGATGGAGGACTTTAAGAAAGACATAAAGAACTCCCTAAGAAAAATGCAGGAAAGCACAAGTAAACAAGTAGAAGCCCATAGAGAGGAAACACAAAAATCCCTAAGAGGATTACAGGAAAACACAATCAAACAGGGGAAGGAATTGAAAATGGAAATAGAAACAATAAAGAAAGCACAAAGGGAGTCAACCCTGGATATAGAAAATCAAAGGAAGAGACAAGGAGCTGTAGATACGAGCATCACCAACAGAATACAAGAGATGGAAGAGAGAATATCAGGTGCAGAAGAGTCCATAGAAATCATCAACACAACTGACAAAGATAATGTAAAACGGAAAAAGCTACTGGCCCAAAACATACAGGAAATCCAGGACACAATGAGAAGATCAAATCTAAAGATAATAGGTATAGAAGAGAGTGAAGACTCCCAGCTCAAAGGACCAGTAAATATTTTCAATAAAATCATAAAGAAAACTTCCCTAACCTAAAGGAAGAGATGCCCATAAACATACGAGAAGTCTACAGAACTCCAAACAGATTGGACCAAAAAAGAAACTCCTCCCATCACATAATAGTCAAAACACCAAATGCACAAAACAAAGAAAGAATATTAAAAGCAGTAAGGGAAAAAGGTCAAGTAACATATAAAGGCAGACCTATCAGAATTACACCAGACTTCTCACCAGAGACTATGAAAGCCAGAAGATCCTGGACAGATGTCATACAGACCCTGAAAGAACACAAACACCAGCCGAGGTTACTGTATCAAGCAAAACTCTAGATTAACATAAATGGAGAAACCAAGATATTCCATGACAAAACCAATTTTACGCAACATCTTTCTATAAATCCGGCCCTACAAAGGATAATAAATGATAAAGCCCAACAAAAGGAGGCAAACTACACCCTACAAAAAGCAAGAAACTAATCGTTTTACAACAAAGCAAAGGGAAGAAAAGCACACAAACAAAATCTCACCTCCAAATACGAAGAAAACAGGAAGCAACAAACACCATTTCTTAATATCTCTCAACATCAGTGGACTCAATTCCCCCTCAAAAAAGACACAGATTAACAAACTGGATATGTAATGAGGACCCAGCATTTTGCTGCATACAGGAAACACACCTCAGAGACAAAGACAGACACTACCTCAGAGTAAAAGGCTGGAAAACAATTTTCCAAGCAAATGGTCTGAAGAAGCAAGCTGGAGTAGCCATTCTAATATCAAATAAAATCGGTTTTCAACCAAAAGTCATCAAAGGACACTCCATATTCATCAAAGGAAAAATCCACCAAGATGAACTCTCAATCCTTAATATCTATATTCCAAATACAAGGGCACCTACATACATAAAAGAAACCTTACTAAAGCTCAAAGCACACATTGCACCTCACACAATAATAGTAGGAGATTTCAACACCTCACTCTCATCAATGGACAGATCATGGAAACAGAAATTAAACAGGGAAATAGACAGACTAACAGAAGTTATGAACCAAATGGACTTAACAGATACTTATAGAACATTCTATCCTAAAACAAAAGGATATACCTTCTTTTCACCACCTCATTATACTTTCTCCAAAATTGGCCATATAATCAGGCAGAAAACAGGCCTCAACAGATACAGAAAGATAGAAATAATCATATGCGTCCCATCAGACCACCATGGCCTAAAGCTGGTTTTCAATAGCAATAAGGAAAGGACACCCAAATATACATGGAAGTTGAACAATGCTTTACTCAGTGATAACCTGGTCAAGGAAGAAATAAAGAAAGAAATTAAAGACTTCTTAGACTTTAATGAAAATTAAGGTACAATATACCCAAACTTATGCAACAAAATGAAAGCTGTGCTAAGAGGGAAAATCATATCTCTGAGTGCCTGCAGAAAGAAACAGGAGAGAGCATATATCAGCAGCTTGACAGCACACCTAAAAGCTCTAGAACAAAAAGAAGCAATACACCCAGGAGAAGAAGGCAGGAAATAATCAAACTCAGAGCTGAAATCAACCAAGTAGAAACAAAAATGACTGTACAAAGAATCAAGAGAACCAAAAGCTGGTTCTTTGAGAAAATCAGCAAGAAAAATAAACCCTTAGCCAGACTAACTGGAGGACATAGAGAGTGTGTCCAAATGAACAAAATCAGAAACGAAAAGGGAGACATAACTACAGAAACAGAGGAAATTCAAAAAATCATCAGATCCTACTACAAAAGCCTATATTCAACAAAATTGAAAATCTTGAGGAAATGGACAATTTCCTAGACAGATACCAGGTACCAAAGTTAAATCAGGAACAGATAAACCATTTAAACAACCCCATAATTCCTAAAGAAATAGAAGCAGTCATTAAAAGTCTCCCAACCAAAAAGAGCCCAGGTCCAGATGGGTTCAGTGCAGAATTCTACAGACCTACAGACCTGCAGAAGACCCCCATACCAATACTATCCAAACTATTCCACAAAATTGAAACAGATGGATCGCTACTAAATTCCTTCCAAGAAGCCACAATTACTCTTATACCTAAACCACACAAAAACCTAACAAAGAAAGAGTACTTCAGACCAATTTCCCTTACGAATATCGATGAAAAAATAGTCAATAAAATTATTGCAAGGAAGCGCAAGGCCCTGGGTTCGGTCCCCAGCTCCGAAAAAAAGAACCAAAAAAAAAAAAAAATTATTGCAAACTGAATCCAAGAAGACATCAAACAATCAGGCCATCATGATCAAGTAGGCTTCATCGCAGCAATGGTTTAATATACAGAAAACCATCGTTGCAATCCACTCTATAAACAAACTGAAAGATAAAAACTAAATGATCATTTCATTAGATGCTGAGAAAGCATTTGACAAAATTCAACACCCCTTCATTATAAAAGCACTGGACAGAATAGGAATTCAAGGCCCATACCTAAACATAGTAAAAGCCATATACAGCAAACCAGTTGCTAACATTAAACTAAATGGAGAGAAACTTGAGGCAATCCCACTAAAATCAGGGACTAGACAAGGCTGCCCACTATCTCCCTACTTATTCAATATAGTTCTTGAAGTCCTAGCCAGAGCAATCAGACAACAAAAGGAAATCAAATGGATACAGATTGGAAAGGAAGAAGTCAAAATATCACTATTTGTAGATGATATGATAGTATATTTAAGTGATCCCAAAAGTTCCACCAGAGAACTACTAAAGCTGATAAACACCTTCAGCAAAGTGGCAGGATATAAAATTAACTCAAAGAAATCAGTAGCCTTCCTCTACACAAAAGAGAAACAAGCCGAGAAAGAAATTAGGGAAACAACACCCTTCATAATAGACCCAAATAATATAAAATACCCCGGTGTGACTTGAACCAAGCAAGTGAAAGATCTGTATGACAAGAACTTCAAGTCTCTGAAGAAAGAAGTTGAAGAAGACCTCAGAAGGTGGAAAGATCTTACATGTTCATGGATTGGCAGGATTAATATATTAAAAATGGCCATTTTACCAAAAACGATCTACAGATTCAATGCAATGCCCATCAAAATTCCAATCCAATTTTTCAGAGAGTTAGACAGAACAATTTGCAAATTCATCTTGAATAACAAAAAACCCAGGATATCTAAAACTATCCTCAACAATAAAAGGATTTCCGGGAGAATCACTATCCCTGAACTCAAGCAGTATTACAGAGCAATAGTGATAAAAAACTGTATGGTATTGGTACAGAGATAGACAGAAAGACCAATGGAACAGAATTGAAGACCCAGCAATGAGCTCACACACCTATGGTCACTTGATTTTTCACAAAGGAGCCAAAACCATCAAATGGAAAAAAGATAGCATTTTCAGCAAATGGTGCTGGTTCAACTGGAGTCAGCATGTAGAAGTCTGCAGATAGATCCGTTCTTATAACCCTGTATAAAGCTTAAGTCCAAGTGGATCAAGGACCTCCACATCAAACCAGATACACTCAAACTAAAAGAAGAAAAAGTGGGGAAGAATCTCAAACACATGGGCACTGGGGAAAATTTCCTGAACAAAACACCAATGGCTTATGCTCTAAGATCAAGAATCAACAAATGGGATCTCATAAAGCTACAAAGCTTCTGTAAGGCATAGGACACTGTCGTTAGGACAAAATGGCAACCAACAGATTGGGAAAAGGTATGTACCAATCCTACAACTGATAGAGGCCTTATATCCAAAATATACAAAGAACTCAGGAAGTTAGACTGAAGGAAGACAAAGAACCTTATTAAAAATGGGTTCAGAGCTAAACAAAGATTTCACAGCTGAGGAATATCGAATTGTCAAGATGCACCTAAAGAAATGTTCAACATCTTTAGTCATAAGGGAAATGCAAATCAAAACAACCCTGAGATTTCACCTCACACAGTGAGAATGGCTAAGATCAAAAACTCAGGTGACAGCAGATGCTGGCGAGGAAGTGGAGAAAGAGGAACACCCCTCCATTTTTGGTGGGATTGCAGACTGGTACAACCATTCTGGAAATCAGTCTGGAGGATCCTCAGAAAATTGGACATTGAACTGCCTGAGGACCCAGCTATACCTCTCATGGGCATATACCCAAAAGATGCCCCAACATATAACAAAGACACGTGCTCCACTATGTTCATAGCAGCCTTATTTATAATAGCCAGAAGCTGGAAAGAACCCAGATGCCCTTCAACAGAGGAATGGATACAGAAAATGTGGTACATCTAACAATGGAAGACTATGCCGATATGAAAAACAATGACTTTATGAAATTCGTAGGCAAATGGTTGGAACTGGAAAGTATCATCCTGGATTAGGTAACCCAATCACAGAAAGACATACATGGTATGCACTCATTGATCAATGGAGATTAGCCCAAATGCTCGAATTACCCAAGATGCTCAGAACATATCAAACTCAAGATGGATGGCCAAAATGCGAATACTTCACTCCTTCTTTAAAAGGGGAACAAGAATACTCTCAGGAGGGGATAGGGAGGCAAAGTTTAGAACGGAGGCTGAAGGAACGCCCATTCACACTCTGCCCCACATGTGGCTCATACATATACAGCCACCAAAGTAGATAAGATGGATGAAGCAGAGGTGCAGGCTGACAGGAACCGGTCATATATCTCTCCTGAGAGACACAGCCAGAATACAGGAAATACATAGGCGAATGCCAGCAGCAAACCACTGAACTGAGAACGGGACCCCCGTTGAAGGAATCAGAGAAAGGACTGAAAGAGCTTGAAGGGGCTTGAGACCCATATGTACAACAATGCCAACCATCCAGAGCTTCCAGGGACTAAGCCACTACCCAAAGACTATACATGGACTGACCCTGGACTCCAACCTCATAGGTAGCAATGAGTAGCCTAGTAGGGGCACCAGTGAAAGGGAAGCCCTTGGCCCTGCAAAGGCTGGACCCCCAGTGAATGGGATTGTTGTGGGGAGGGCAGTAATGGGGGGAGGGTGGGGAAGGGAACACCCACATAGTAGGGGAGGTGGAGGGGTTAGGGTGATGTTGGTCTGGAAACCGGGAAATGGAATAAAATTTAAAATGTAAGTAAGAAATACCCAATTAAATGAAGATGGGGAAAAAAATTTTTCCCTTTGTTTTGTCTTCTGCTCTTCTAAATGGGAAATTTATAATTTTAATACTTTGAACAACACAGAACTTGTACTGAAAATTAAGTAGACCAAGCAGTATTAAATGTTTGATACTTTTACTAATAAGAAAGTTAATCTATGGCTAGCAAAGATGGCGGCCACTGCTGCAAGCCGAGTAGTCGGTGCAAAGCAGGCACTGTGTGAGATTCGCATTCACTTATGCCAGCGTTCCCCAGGCAGCTAGGGTGTGAGGGATTTCATCCAGCAATGGTACGTGGAGCTGAAGAAGGTGCACCCCGACCTGCCCATTCTAATCCGCGAATGTTCAGATGTGCAACCCAAGTTCTGGACCCGCTATGCTTTTGGACCAAAGAAGAATGTGTCTCTGAACGATCTGAGTGCTGCTGAGGTGACCAGAGCCATGGAGAATGTGTTAAGTGGCAAAGCACGAAGTGTCTCCCCTGAGGACTATGAGCAAGCCCACCAGAACCTACTGGACTGAAGACAATGTGGGGAAATGTGTTCTTTTGGTCCTTATAAAGCTTACGGTGTACAGTGTTGATTCAGAAAAAAAAAAGTTAATTTATGCAATGCTTACATATAGTTCTCTTATTTTCTTCTTATGATGAAATAAAGGCATGAAATTCCTTCTCCTTGGTCATGTGGTTAATGGGACTGGTTTAATAATGGGGCTAGATTCAACAGGGTGCTGCCAGAATTGATTTTATTCTTTCATGCAACTGTTCCTGCAGAACCTGCTCTGTCAGCTTGTTCATCTCTCTGGCTGAAATTTCAGGCCAGTCCAGTAGCTTTCCCAGGCAATTGGTATCCTCCAGACTTTCACAAGTAATAAAAACGGCATTTAAATCTACTATCCAAAGTCTAGATTGTTATCTCCCTCAAAATTGCTGGGTTTTTTTTTGTTTGTTTGTTTGTTTTCTGTTCATACTCATCTCACGTGTGGAGACCATAGTGAGAAATGCCAGTCATTCTCAACATCCCCTTTATCGACCTGTTTTTCTAAGTTGGATCAGTTGTTTTGGTTCCAGCTAGAACAGGTCTTACATTAAATCTGATGCAAGAGTTCTCTGAAAGACAGGAAATGTCCAAAAGTCCTCTACATCCTATAGGGTGCTTTCCTTAGTTATTTGGAGTTACTTTCTCTAGGAATCTAGAAATCTATAGTTAAGGACTTCTGACTTGGATCTTATTTTCCTGCATTACTGTTAGTTATACGACCTTAATTTTTTATTTAATGTTGTATTCTAGACCTTTTCTGCCATATTCTTTTGTAGGGAAGCTCTCAAATCATATGTGTGTGTATGTATGTATGTATGTATGTATGTATACATATATATGAATAATGTGCGTAGCCATCTCTTTTCTATAGAACCCACAGAGTACAAAAAGAACAGAAAATATGAATCTGTGCAAGTATAACTTATATCTAATAGGGTATTTGTAAAGTGGCACTTCAAGTAGGTACCCAGCACCATCTAAGCCCTTATGGTTTTCAAGTATCAATCATGTGAACCTTGCCATGTCAAATTCTCTGACCCTTCTCATGTGGCTTAAAGTGAGATGTCAGGATAGTTTATGACAAGGAGAAGGAAAAATCACAGTATCCTCAAATCTCTAAACAGAAGTCCACCATTGCTGCTCTCTTAACTTTCAGTGAGTTCTTATTTTGCATCCTATAGGAAAGCAAATCAAGATTGGACAGGCAAGGTGCACAGTCTCTCATGCTTTTCTGTAAAGGTAGTCTTGCTTTGCTTTTGGAGACTCTGGTACACCAAAAGCAAACACATGTGGGTAAAGATGTCTATCATTTGTTGCCTATAATATTACAAATAATAAAGAAAACCTACATTTCCCCAACTTTATGTCAATTATATTAAAGAAGATATGATTATTGTTTAACAGAGAAATTAAAAGTAGAGAAATGATAGTTTCCCAGGATTTCATGAGTAGTAGCACTGGCTCGTCTGCACTTAAAATTCTTGCTCATTGCATTAAATCCACTGAATATGTTTACAGATTATAAATGTATACTTATGCTCATATAAGTTTATATATTCTCATAAATGAAGAATGAGAGAACTAAAACTAACAAAGAAGTCTAGAAAAGGTTAGATCATGGGGAAGAGATGAACACAGAAGTTGTTCCCTAGTTTACTCTACTGTAGAGATAGATGAGAGGCAGAGGAGAAAAAGAATACCAAAATAATCTCAAAACAATTCCGGGGGGGGGAAGATAAGGAGTTAGAAAGTCATAAGCCAAGGGGCTCATGTTCTCTCTCTCTCTCTCTCTCTCTCTCTCTCTCTCTCTCTCTCTCTCTCTCTATCTATCTATCTATCTCTATCTCTATCTCTCTCTCTCCCCTCCCTCCTTCTCTCCATCCTTCCCTCACTCCGTCCTCATCCCCGCACGTGTGTGTGTGTGTGTGTGTGTGTGTGTGTGTGTGTGTGTGTGTGTGTGTTTACAGGGATCTAACAAACTGAAAATGGAGATGTCGTATCATATCTGTTATCTCAACACGAAGGGTGATAATGAGTTAAAGGCCAAACTGGCAACATACCTGAGACCTTTTCTCAAAAATAAAACACTTCTTCCTATCTCCACCACCCTCCGAAGTATGAAGAGATTAAAGAAAAAGAAGCATAAATATAATAGCTGCTGGAATTGAATATATGACTGCAAGTCTTCAGTTTCTTTAAAAACATTTTAACAGTTTTTAGTTGTAGCTAAATAAACATAACCTAAACAAATGCATCTACCTTTCTGGGCAGCCATCCCCATCATTTGTTTGCAGACATTATTCATTTGTTCAAGTCTAAACTTGCTCCTCATTAAATACTAAATCTTATTCTCTCCTCCCTCTAGACACTGGAAACAATTGTCTGCTTTTTGTTTTTTCAAATGTGTCTGTTTCAAGTATATTGTGTAAGTGGAATCAGAAAGTAGTTCTGCATTTGTGACTGAATTCTATTACTTATAATATTTGTGTATCCATTATGTTTGTATGAAACTGTTCAACTTCATTATTGTTTATGGAGCCATTCCTTTGCCATGGGGCAGTTAGGAGCTTATATTTTAGAGAACCATGAACAACACTGGTCTTCCTAACATTATAATGAAGCCTAAGGAGTATTTGCTGTCGCTTCTTTGACATCAGAAAAACATCTCCTGGTCTGTGCCAACAGTGCGTAGGTAATAAATACTGGCAAGGAAAACAACCTGACCTTAGAAATCAGGTCAGGCACAAGTGTGATTTTTAATTCCCAACAAATCAGACACCGCTTAGAGTTTTCTATACAAACTCTTACTAAGACTGGATGCTTCCTTCCAGAGGTTCATTTTCTGTCAACCACCACCAATTTTATCGCATTTCTATTTTACTTATTTAGAGGCCTTAAAACAAAACAAAACAAAACAAAATCAAGGTCTTATTTTGTGGAGTGGGATGGTCTAGAACTCATTCACTATTTAGTGCAGACTAACCTCAAACTCAAAGTCCCCCTTCCTGTTTCAGCCCTCTAATTGCTGGGGATTATTGACATATGTGACCAAAACCGGCTTCTATTTCTTTTTGTTGAAATAATTCTCACTGATCACTCAGTATTTAATCTCAGGCTAGAGATCCAGTCATTCTCTGATTTTTCTTTCGAGGGTTTGTATCCCTAGCACTCTTTATTCAGAGTTCACTCTGAGCTCTCACCGTCAGGATTAATGAATTATCTGTATGCATGCTTTAGATATGAAAGTCAAAATGCAGGCAACAATTCAACAAGAAGCAAATGGGATAATATCAAAACATGTTATTGTTAAGAATTGTTTTTGCTCTCCTGGGCTTCTGTTTTTCCATATGAAATTGAGAATTGCTCTTTCCTTGTCTTTGAAAAATTGTATTGGAATTTCGATGGGGATTGCATCGAATGTGTAAATTGCTTTTAGTAAGATGGCCATTTTCACTGTAGCATGGGAGATCTCTCCATTTTCTGAGGTCTTCTTTGATTTCTTTCTTAAGGGACTTGAAATTATTGTCATAGAGATCTTTCACTTGTTTGGTTAGAGTTAGCCCCAAGGTATTTTATATTATCTGTGACTATTGTGAAGTGTGTGGCTTCCTTATTTTCCTCTCAGTCCATTTACCATTTGTTTAAAGGACAGCTACTGATTTGTTTCAGTTAACTGTATATCCTCCAACTTTGCTGAAATTATATCAGCTGTAGAAGTTATTTGTTAGAATTCTTGGGGTCCCTTGTGTATACTATCATATCATCTGCAAAAAAGTCATACTTTGACTCCTTCTTTGCCACTCTATATACCCCTAATCTCCTTATGTCTTATTGTTCTAGCTAGAACTCAATGAGTACTATATTGAATAGATAACAGGACGAGTGGGCAGCCTTTTCTTGTCCCAGATTTGAGTGGGATTGCTTCAAGTATCTCTCCATTTAATTTGATACTGGTTGTTGGTTTGCTGTATATTGCTTTTATTATGTTTAGGTATGGGTCTTGAACTCCTAATCTCTCTAATACTTTTAACATGAAGGGGTATTATATTTCATTAAATGCCTTTACAGCGTCTAATAAGAAGATCATGTGATTTTTTTCTTTGAATTTGTTATATAGTAGATTATACTAATAGATTTTCATATATTGAACCAAACTTGCATTCCTGGGATGAAGCATACTTGATTGTGGTGAGTGATGGTTTTGATGTGTTCCTGAACTCAGTTTACAAGAATTTTATGGAGTACTTTTGCATCGATATTTATAAATGAAATTAGTCTGAAGTTCTCTTTCTTTGTTCGGTCCTTGTGTAGTTTAGGTATCAGAGTAATTCTGGCTTCTTAGAATGAATGAGGTAGTGTTCTTTCTCTTTCTATTTTATGAAATAGTTTGAGGAGTGTTGGTATTAGCTCTTCTTTGAAGGTCTGGTAGAATTCTGCACTAAAGTCATCTGGCCCTTGACTTTTGGGAAGATGGGAGGTTTTTAATGACTTCTTCTATCTCCTTAGGATATATGGACCTGTTTAGATAGTTTACCTGCTATTGAGTTAATATTAGTATGTGGTATCTGTTTAGAAAGTGAAAATAGATCCTTATTTGTCAATTTGCACAAAGTTCAAGTTCAAGTGGACCAAGGACCTCAACATAAAACCAGACACACTGAATCTAATAGAAGAGAAAGGGGGAAGCCCCAAACTCATTGGCACCTGGGGAAATTTTCTAAATAAAACTCCAGTGGCTCAGGCTCTAAGATCAAGAATTGATAAATGCGACTTGTGAAACTGAAAAGCTAGTCAAATTGGCAGCCTACAGATTGGGAAAAACTCTTCACTAACCCCACACCTGATAAAGGACTGATATCCAAAATATATAAAGAACTCAAGAAGAAAATCTCTAAAAAAAAAACCAAACAAACAAACAAACAACCCAATCAAAAATGAAGTGTAGAACTAAGCACAGAATTCACAACTGAGGAATCTCGAATAGCCGAGAAGCACCTAAAGAAATGTTCAACATTGTTAGTCATCAGGGAAAGGAAAATCAAAACAACCATGAGATTCTACCTTATACCAATGAGATTGGTTAAGATCAAAACTTACGTGACAACACATGCTGGGGAGAATGCAGAGAAATAGAAACACTCTCCTATTGCTGGTGGGATGGTAAACTGGCACAACCACTCTGGAAATCAGTCTGGAGACTTCTCAGAAAATTGTAACTATATCTACCTGAAGACCCAGCTATACCACTCTTGAGCATATAGCCAAAAGGTGTCCCCCATGCCACAGTG
Organism: Rattus norvegicus; assembly: GCF_021556685.1. Classification (NCBI taxonomy): domain Eukaryota; kingdom Metazoa; phylum Chordata; class Mammalia; order Rodentia; family Muridae; genus Rattus; species Rattus norvegicus. The sequence continues at coordinate 71,338,659 of NC_141537.1, read as the reverse complement.
GCACATGGTGCACTATGGTAATAGCAACCTTATCTGTAATAGCCAGACACTGGAAACAACCCAGATATACCACAATGAAGAATGGATACAAAAAAATGTGGTTCACTTACATAATGGAATAGTATTCAGCTATTAAAAATGAGGACAACCCTGCCAAGGCTGGACCCCCCCCCCCCCAGTGTAGCGGAATGTCAGGTCAAAGAGGCAGGAAGGGATTGGTGGTTGGGTGGAGAACAATCTTATAGAAGAAGGTGGACGGGGATGAGATAAGGGGGTTATGGACCAGAAACAGGGAAATGGGTTAACATTTGAAATGTAAATAAAAAACTATCCAATTATAAAAAGAAGAATGAGGACATCATGAGTTTTGCAAGAAAATGGATAGATCTAGAAAATATCATCCTGAGTGAGGCAACTCAGACTCAAAAGGACATGTATGTTATGTACTCACTAATAAGTGAACATTAGCTCCCAAAAAAGTGCAGAATATCCAGGATATAATCGACAGAACTCAAGAAGGTAACAAGCCAAAGGGCCCAAGTAGAGATGCCCTTGGGAAGGAGAAGAAAGAAATTATGGAGGTGGAGTGGGAGTGGGGGCTTGGGTGGAAGAAAGGACAGAGAGGGGAAAGGGGGAACATGATCAGGTATTGGGGGTAACAGGAGTGAAGCTCTGAGGGCCAATAGAAATAATGGAAACAGGCAATCTTGGGAGGTAGGAAGTAGGGGGACCCTCTAGAAAGTACCAGAGACCTGGGAGGTGAGAGACTTTCAGAGCTCAAAGAAAGGGACCTTAGGTGAAATGCTCAATAGTGAGGAGAGATAACCTGTAGAGTCCACCTTCTGTAGAAAGACAGGGCATCATATATATACAGCCATCCAATTAGACAAGATGGATGAAGCAAAGAAGTGCAGGCCGACAGGAGCCGGATGTAGATCGCTCCTGAGAGACACAGCCAGAATACAGCAAACACAGAGGCGAATGCCAGCAGCAAACCACTGAATTGAGAATAGGACCCCCGTTGAAGGAATCAGAGAAAGAACTGGAAGAGCTTGAAGGGGCTCGAGACCCCATATGTACAACAATGCCAAGCAACCAGAGCTTCCAGGGACTAAGCCACTACCTAAAGACTATACATGGACTGACCCTGGACTCTGACCTCGTAGGTAGCAATGAATATCCTAGTAAGAGCACCAGTGGAAGGGGAAGCCCTGGGTCCTGCTAAGACTGAACCCCCAGTGAACCAGATTGTTGGGGGGAGGGCGGCAATGGGGGGAGGATGGGGAGGGGAACACTCATAAGGAAGGGGAGGGGGAGGGGGGTGTTTGCCCGGAAACCGGGAAAGGGAATAACACTCGAAATGTTTATAAGAAATACTCAAGTTAATAAAAAAAAAAAAGAAAGAAAGAAAGAAAGACAGGGCATCAAGTGGAGGGATGGTGTTGCCATCCCACAGTCAAAAACTCTTACCCAGAATAGTTCCTGTCTAAAGGAACTGCAGGAAGAAAAATGGAGAAACGTATGCATGTGGGAAAGGAGGTCCAGTGACAGGCCCAAATTGGCATCCAGCTCTAGGGGAGACTCCAAGACCTGATACTATTCCTAATGCTATGGTGTGTTTACAGACAGGCACCTAGCATGGCTGCTCTCTGAGAGGCCCAACAAATGGCTGAACAAGTCAGATGCAGATACATAGCCCCAACCAATGAGCAGAAGCCACTACTGGCACATTCCTTGTGTTCCAGTGGATACAACCACATCCATGGACACAAGGATGGCCCTGGTTAAGCCCAATGGACATCTGATATAGACCTCTGACATACATATGCACCTACATACAAATATATGCATATTGATTGGCACACAAACATACATAAATACTGATACACAAAAAGATAAAAGACAAAAATGCTAGTGAGAATGTGCAGAAACACTTGTATATTGTTGGTTAAGATGTAAATCGGTATAACCATTATGAAAAACAGCTTAGATAATCCTCAAAACACCAAAAATAAATGAATAAAAATTAATTAATTAATAAGCAAGCAAGCTTTTAAGCAACCCAGCAATTCCACAATTGACTATGTTTATAGGAACTTATACCAGTGTGTCAAAGAGAGGTCTACACCCCCATGTTCATTGCATACTATGGTCAATAGCTGAGAGATTGAATGAATCCAATACTAGACCTAAAACATGTTGTATTTAATTCCAAGGAGTACTATTAGCTTTGAAAAAGAAAGAAACCCTGTTCCTTAGGAAAATATGGATGAACTTGGAGAATTATGCTAAGTAAAATAACAGAGACAGAGAAGGACAAAGTATCTTTGACTGGGACAAAATAAAGTCACAAAAAAAGAAGAGAATGAAGGGATGAGTGCTAGAGAATGGGATAGATAATAGGGAACTTTGGAAAAGTAGGTATTTTTCCACAGAGTTAAGACTTTTGTGAAATTGAGGAATAAGTGCAACAGTGTGTTGCGGTGTGTACACAGTGACTTTATCTTAGATTTCCAGAAGTGAAGGATCTAAGTGCATGCAAAGGAAAGTGCAATGGAACTCCAAAGGGTTTGTGCTCCATGACAGTGTGTGGCTAAGATATGCCTTAAAGGCTTAAAGAGAGGATAAAGAGTGTCTGAAACAGAGCCAGAAATAAGTAGCACCATCAAAGGTCAATATTAAAATATTGCTGAGTCGATGGCTCAGTGGATAAAAACAATGAGTTATATTGTTAAAGATTGTCAGGAAGATACATTTCAGGCATGCTCACCACAAAACATGATAAATGTATTAGGTATGATTTATGTTAATCTGCAGCATTTAATTACATCAGTGTATGAATATTTCTACACATTTTATTCACAGTAAATGATTACATTGTTAATGGTTGGCAACTCTCAAATCTCATCATAGAAGTTTCTTTTTGCAGTGGATGATGATTAACATGGAGACCCACAAGTGGTTAATGTGCAGATCATAAGAGACTAAGGAGTGCTCAGTGCTGAATGGGAGATCTGTTTCTCATTCCGTCCTCCAAGGACACTGGTACCATTGCAGAAGAGGAGGCTCAGGGGCACAGCATTTTCCAGACAAAACAGAGCAGCTACATATATGAATTCACAATGGTTGTGACCTGTACAAGCTCAAGCCAGATAAAATTCCAGCATGAAGTGTGGAGGTAAGCCAGCCACCGCAGATGTGGATGCTTGGAGCCAACCATCAGACTGAGCCTGGGGACACTGGGGCTAGAGCTGGCAGAAGCCCTGGAGAAGCAGATTCCATCCTATAAGATTGCAACTCCATAGGTAGAACAGTGTTGGCTGGCCAGACTACCCAGTGCTCCCAGGGGCTAGACCACCAACGAAGGAGTGTGCAGGGAAGGATCCATGGCTCAAGATACATTTGTAGCAGAGGATGGCCTTGTCTGACCTCAATGTGGGGGAGGCACTTGGTCCAGTTTAGATTTGATGCCCCATCATAGGGGAATGTGGAAACGGTGGGGTGGGAGAGGGTGGGTAGATGGGAAATCACCCTCACAGAGGCAAAAGGGATGGGGAGAGGGCAAAGGGGGAGTGGGGGTTGTGGAGGGGTAACTAGGAAGTGGGATATCATTTGAGATGTAAGCAAATTGAATGATTAAGAAAAAAAAAGAAAATGTCCAAAACAAAATGTATAAAATTCTCAAAGCATTAAAATATTAAAACAAATAAATAAAACTAAACTGGGCATAGTATCCTATCCTTACAATCTTAACATTCATAAGGCTTGGGCAGGAAGATTGAGCGTTAGAATAGACTGGGCTGCATAGCAAGATCCTGCCTCAGAAATTAATTAACTACTTAATAAAGAAATAATAGACTTGTGAGTATGAAGCGGAGTATAGGACTTTATCTTAGTTTTCCAGAAGTGAAGAATCTAAGTGCATGCAAAGGAAACTGCAATGGAACTCCAAAGTGTTCCTGTTCTGTGTTAGAGTGTGGCTAAGACGTGAGCTAGAGCATAAAAGAGAGGATAGAGACAAGTGTCAGAAGCAGAGCCAGAAGTAAATAGCATCATCAAAGGTCAATATTAAAATATTGCTGAGGAGATGGGGCAGTGGATAAAGGACTTCCCATGCAAGCACGAGGAGTAGAGTTTTGGGTTACAAGACAATGTATCAAGAAGATGGATGTAGTACACATGACCATAACCCCAGTATGCCCACAGTGAAAGGGAAGAGTAGACACTGGACAATCTTCAGAAGCTAGTGGGCTAGCTAGTCTCACGTATGGCCCAGTGAACAAGAGAAACTGTCTCAAATAATGAAGAATCTCCTCTGACCTCTATACACATGCCAAGGCTTACATATGCTAATGCTTACATGCACAAACATGTATACAAACACATCACTCACACATTTATTTAAATTTTTAAAGTAAAAATAATGATGAGAGTCTTAGATAAACTATTCTGTGTGAGGACAGCATTTTGACCATGAGTCGGTCGAATAGTTTAAAGATTTAGTGGTGAGGATGTGCTACTCTCCCATGTACTCTGAGATGTGCTACAGTACTAAAGAACATGAAACAGACTCATCATTTATCAGACTGTGTGTTTTTGCAACATTTCCCTCTGAAGGGATGATCCTGTCTGGTTCTTGCCATTTTATTTCTTTGTAGATTTGATAGTTTTGTATAGAAGTCAATTTTTATGATGTCAAACATGATGACCAAATCCCTCATCCTTGCTAGAGAGTTTTTGAGGTTTTTTTAATCAAAGGAGTATGATGAGACAGATTCAGTAATTAGCAAATATCCTTTCACTTTGCCTTCTTTCTATAATAGACTTCTGGTCTATTGACCTTACATTTGGCCGTGTTAGCTGTCATGATGCAACCGTAGATGTAACATTGTTTACGTGCTTTGTCTTAAGTCTTTATCATGGTGATTCTTTATGGGAAGGTATGACTTACTAATCCTCAGCTCGATATCTCAGAAGCTTAGCCCAGAAAAGAACATGGGAGATAAGCCTGTGTGAGCTGGTGTCCTGAATTTAAACTCCTCAGAATACCACCAGCTGCACAGAACACAACAGAGCTCAGAAAAGCATGAGTTAATACACAGAGCCTTGAGCATGTGAATGAATACTTGTCTTATACCATTGAACAAGAGTGGTTATTTTGAATCATCATCATTGTCAGGGTTAACTAAGACAGGGTTTGGCAAAGTCCTATGCAAATTCTTGTTGAGGGATCATGTTAAATTAACAAAAGTTATTATTAGAATTTCATGTATCCATAGTCTTAGCTATTGGATTGAGAAAGAAAGACTGGTGACATGGATTAAAATATAAAATAGAACAAAGATCTTCCTTTTCACATTAGTCTCTATACATACGTCAGATTTCCAGATTTTGAGAATTACCTTTAATGTTTTGCCATATCAAAGAATAAACTCCTATACTGTCTGTCTGTCTCATACATATATATATATGTAATGTATATATATATGAAAATAGTCTTTAGAAAATAAAATTTAATGTTCATATATTATGTATTATATGTAATGCGTATACATATATCTATTTTCATGCAAATATACATACACATATATACAAACACATATACATATATACACATACATATGCCTGTATGTATATACACATATATGCACATAGATATACACACAAGCATACACATATATATGTGAGGGTGAGTGGAGGTGACAGCAAAGACTCACTAGACGAGGCTGGCCTTTAACTCACAATTTTTCTCTCTTATCTGAGTTCTAGGATTTGAGGCACACATTGCTATCAAATCTGGCTCATTATATTTTAAATGTAATTACACATTTAACTGAATATGGAGAATATGGATGCCTAAATGTAATGTTGCTCTAATAATGTATTTATAAAAGACAATGCTTGTGAAAATTAAAATATTTAAAATTTACCAGTTAAATGATTTCACCAACACTTTGCCAACCAGGCATGATATCAGATCTATATAAGTGAGACACACATACATACATACACACACACACACACACACACACACACACACACACACACAGAGAGAGAGAGAGAGAGAGAGACAGAGAGAGAGAGAGAGAGAGAGAGAGAAACAGACACAGAAAGGCAGAGGAGACAGAGAGATTAGGATAATTAATTTATCTTCTTGAATATTCCGTTTTACCTTCTGAAAACAGTACCTTTCTTATTGACCCATAATCAGTTCTAGTCTATAGTACTCAGGATTTCAAAAGTGAAGGACCATTCTGTACATACTGTGGCACTCATGTGCACATAACAGTGGAGATTCTGGGATCATCTAAATACATTGATCATTGAGAAGCTACTTACAAAATTATAATAGAGCTGATTCTGAATGGGCTGTAATTAGTCCTGATGCCTCTAGCAGTGCTGAGGACTTTGGCAAGACAAGGAGACTCAAGTCCCTTTGAGTAGGTTTAGGACTTTCTGTGTATTCCTCAATGGAGGACATATTTGAAAACTAGGGATCACATTTGAGATTAAAAAACAAAAGATGACTTTCTGCACTAGTATAAAGACCTGAGTCCCAGTCCTCAGCACAGTAGGAGGCTCACTACAACTCCGACACCAGCTAATATTGCTAAATTGGTATTCAGTCTCAATAAATAAAGGGGAGGGCAAGAAAGAAAAATTACATGATATTGACCTATGGATTCTATACATATTTCCACATACGTTCAAATACATGTACATATATGAACATGCACATATACAACACATACAAATAAAAATAAACTGAAGGATATGGCTAGAACATAGATTATTATTGGAAAACTTGCCTAACATACCCTATGCCCTACATTATAACGTGAGCATGGAAAACAAATTTTTAGAAAATAACAGATCACCACTTTCACCCCCCATCAATACATAAAAACAAAACAAAATTTTGATTAAAATACTCACTAAGTCGTGAATGAAGAAGCTCAATTGTTAAGGCTTTGGTTCAACTCTCAGACCTGACTAATTGTTGCTTTTACAACAATGAACAAGCTTATGATACTTCTATATACCTCCACTTTCATCTGAAAAAAATCAAGTTATTAATAGCTCTTATCTCTTCCCATAGATCTGCTGTGAACGTTGGTAGAGCTACATGTATGGATGAATTATTCAGCACACTGTTCATCCATGGCATGTACTTTGTAGATAGTTGGTAGCATTTTTATCATAAGTACTACTACTGTTAATATGTCTCCAGGGAAAAGATCTTGATATTAGAATCAATGGTAAAGAGGAATTAAAGCATTTGGGCAGCACTGTCTGGGAAGAGAAAGAAGACTGTTGCATGAGGTATGTGCTTGGTTCTCTCTCCTCACTGCCCAGCACCTTGAGTGTGTTGGGCATGGCTGTGGTGGTGATGAGTCACCCATAGCAGGTCAGGGCAGATAAGGAGGCCTCACTCCTGAGGCCGCTCCAGGAATAGTGGTTTCTTTACCATCCTGAGCATATTGGTAATGAGGGCTGAACCCAGTTTCTAACATCACCGTTACCATACCATCAAGATTACTGGCTCAGTTTCACCAACAAGGAGAGAACCTAAGCTCAGGCTGTGAAGGCTGTCCTCAGGACTAATGTCACACAGCATACTGCTTCCTCAAGTTACTCTCATGGATCAGGATCATGATGGCACGAAGAGTACTGGAAACTAGCTTATATTCATGTACTCTGAACTGTCCTTATAATCATTTTCCTAGAGAATTGCCAACTAAAGGAGTTGGCTGGCACCAAATGAGGGAGAAAGTGAATACAGTGAAAGTAAGAGTTCTCATGGATAGAGAGCCTTAGACATCTTGAGAAAGGGACATGCCTTGGTGTATGCCAGAGCAGAACAGACTCTTTAATCTATGTGCACAAGTGTGTGTGTGTGTATGTGTGTGTATGTGTGTCTGTGTGTATGTGTGTGTATGTGTGTGTGTATGTGTGTGTATGTGTGTCTGTGTGTATGTGTGTGTATGTGTGTGTGTATGTGTGTGTATGTGTGTATGTGTGTGTGTGTGTGTGTGTGTGTGTGTGTACACATGAATGTACTCCTACATGTGAGTGCTGGTGTCCATGAAAGCTACAAGGGAGTGTCAGATCCCTTGGTGCCAGTGTTATAGGGAGCTGTAAGTCACCCAATAGGGGTGCTTAGAACTGAAGTCAGATCCTCTTCAAGTATGTTCTCTTAACCACTGAACTATTCATCTGGCCCCCAGAGGGCAACCTGCCATGGATTCTGGGAACTAAATTCAGGTTTTTAGGCTTGCACACAAGATGGCACCTAATGGGCTATTTTGCTGGATCCCAGGCTCTGGTCTTGTGATACCATGAAGTATCAATTTTCCCTTAATCTGATCCTCATCCATATCCACTTCAAACCAAAATTCCACTTCTATTTCTGGCCTCACCATTGGATGTCCCCTGCCCATCCAAGACAAAAACAAAGCCTGTCTATGACTCCTTTACACTTTCCTTGCCTTAAAATAAGATTCCATGACTATTTTCTACTGCAGTCTTTTTTACATGTTCCTTTTATTTGCCATCAGCTTGAGCCAGATCTTACTTGATCATAGAACAGTGCCAGGGTAGCTACTAGCTTCTGGTTGTTCTCCTCCTCTTCCTCCTCCTCCTCCTCCTCTTCCTCCTCCTCCTCCTCCTTCCTCTTCTTCTATCCATCAAAGTCACAGCATCACATAGTTTTTTCTAAAATATTATTTTATTTTGCCACGCATTTCCTTAAGGGTCTCCTTGTTCCTAGTATCTCGCTTTCTATTATATGAAGTTTAGACTGTCCTTCATGACTTCCTTCATGACACTTGTCCCAAGTGATAATCTAGCTTTGTCTTGCTTTTCAAATTGCACAACCCTCCACACCCCTTCCAGTGAATCCAAACTGTGATACATGTCATTAGCTTGGCCAATGTTGCCTTTGATGAGGATACAGAGAACAGAAATGTATGTGCTTTGCTGTGACAGCTAATGGGAGCTCAGTGTTATGTGCAAAGCAGAATTTGGGCTTAAAATTCCATCCATTCCTACTAACAATTATGAAGCATACTATACCTACCACAAAGTGTTCTCAACTGAGAAGATGAAGATCCACATTTTCATCATAATATAGAGCAGAGTAAAGAAAGAGTCACATAGGGCTTCATTCTTTCCCAGCAGATATGAGACCCTGTGAGGCAGGCATGGGAAACTATTACCTTCATTTTCCAGATGATAAAACTTGCTTACCTTTCTGAGAATATAAGTGGCTTGTGTATTGTTACAAAGCTAATAATTAGCAGATTAGGGTTTGTTAGTTTGGTGATCTTTTTAATGTGTGGCTCTGACTACAACCAACAGGGCCATGTCTCACAAGGAAAAGCAACGAAGCATGCTTGGGAACTGTGTTTAATGTGACTGTGAGGACTCCCTGGCAAGTGGCATTTGACTCAGGAACCAAAGAATCTGAGAGATTTCAATCAGAAAAGAAAGGAGAGGAGGAAAGAATATGTAAGAAATAAAGAAACATTATGAACAAAGTTACAGAGCCAAACCCAAGAAGCAGACCAAGGGCAAGATTGCTTATTGAGTGAGAGCTCCTCCCTCTTCCCCCTGAGAAACTGAGATAGAGGAAGAGGTGAGGCCTGAGTGTTCCATCACTGATAAGCAGGTTCCACCCGGAGGCCAACTGTACTCATTTGGGGACAGAGAGAGTGGAAGAGCTGCCCCTTCTCCAGGGCCACAGGGAGTAGGGGCAAAAGGAAGGTCATTTTCTCAATGCTTTAGATACAACATCGGGAGCAGAACCAGGGAGGATTCTGGGAGCCAGAGAGAAGCAGAGACAGATGGCAAGTGTCCTTGAGAACCATCCACTTCTGAAGCCAGAGCCTAGTAGGGGGCTAGGGTGGCTGCTACAAATATCCTGTCTCCCCAACAAGCACCAGAGAGAAGGGAACATGAAGCCTCCAGAATAGAAGGGAAAGGAAAGGAGTTGATGAGGGAAGGTGGGGAAATTGGAACATCCAGGAAGTGGTTCATGTGGGGAAATGCCTTGAGATGAAAATATTGGAGAGGGTCAGAGTGGCTTGACGAATCTATCTTTAATATAGCATTCTGAACCAGCTTCTCTCTCCTCCTTTCTCCTCCAGTCACTTCAGGAGGAGAAGGACAAAGAGGGGAAAAGTTGAGGGGACAGAGCAAGAGCAGTAGAATGGGACCTCCCTGGAGCCAGGAGGTAAGTGTCCTCTGCCATCACACATCAGGACTTTCTAAACTCCTGAAAATCCTGTTTAATCCTGTTTTCAGTGAATTGCTATCTCATGGACTAAAAATCTAAGGAAAGCTGGCTTTTAAGCAGAATTACCTCTGTACAAAAAGACAATAGCACTAACTCCTTATCATCTTGCTCTCTCTGCCCTCCCAAACTTCTTTGTCTTGTTTTTCTTTTCCCTCTGTTTGTTCCCTGACTAGAGATCTCCAGAAGAGAGTCTTTCCACTGAATGGAGCAGACAGTCGACAAGAGCCAGATGGGTGCTGCTAGCTGTCCTGCTTTGTGGCCTGCTCATTGGTTCTTCTATGCTTTGGGTTTACATTTTCCGGAACTGTGGTCCTTGTAAGGAAGATCCTGAAACACCCCTGACCCAGGCAGCCCTCCCTCATATGCCTTGACTCCTGGCCATGACATACTTGTCCCTATCCTCATGGTCTCTGAGAATCTAGACTGCTTTTGCTCTGACTCCCACAGCAACCATTTTTCCCCCTAAGGTCTGTCTCTTTTATGAACCTCTCTAGAAGTCCTTTGCTAGCCCCTGGGGGGAGCCCTTGTTCACTTGACTCTTATCTAGCTCCGAGCTTTTGTTTCACAGGGACCTGTGAGTCACCTGTGTGTATGGAGCTCGTGAACCATTACCTGGCTTCTGGAAACAGAAGTGCGGCCCCCTGTACTGACTTTTTCAGCTTTGCTTGTGAAAAAGCCAATGGGACCAGTAACTCTTTCCAGGCACTTGCAGAAGAGAACAAGAGCCGACTGTGGAAACTATTGGGTGAGGACACATATTGGCAGAGTCTCTGAGCAAGTAGACAACTGGGTCTTATATGATCTTGATAGTTCTGAATTCTGCACAAGTATAGACAACCCCCTTCTTGCTCTTGTCTTCCACTCCTGCCCGACATTCTCCTTTATTCACATGATGTTTCTCTTTTATTCTTTTTCTTTTTTCTATCTCTTTTCTTTCTTGTTTCCTTTTCTGTGTTTTCCTTACTGTCTTCATCATCTTTTTGTCTCACTAAATATCTTTGCTCATCTATCATGTTGTCAAGCTGAACTCATAAAAATGGGAGCTCCCCTCATTTATTTGAGCTTGATCCTCTTCTATATCCCTGTGAAAAAGTTTTCTCAACATCCCTATGAGGTTCCCATTTTCTGTTTGTCTCTGTACCAGTATCCACGCATTGAGTTCTTCTGTTTGCTTTCCAGAGGCCCCAGGGTCCTGGCATCTAGAATCTGGAGAGGAGAAAGCCTTCCAATTTTATAACTCCTGCATGGACACAGATGCCATTGAAGCTTCAGGGACTGGTCCACTTGTACAAATTATTAAAGAGGTAAAAAAAATTGGGGTGTCAACTTTCTAAATAATTCATATGAACAATGCATGCTTGAGAGCTGTCATGATTTTATAGAATATAGGGCTCTTTCTTAGAGATTCCAAGGTCTCTGAGGGAGATAGAAATGAAACTACTTGGAAGAATCAAGACTTAGAGAAAGAAGGAAGAGCCTTAGAAATACCAAAGGCTCAAAAAGAAGGATCTTGTGGATGTGAGAAGGGAAAGATAAATTCATTTGAGGATCAATCTCATGGGTCCCTAGGTTCAGGTTTGTCTTTCTTCTTTGAAGCTTGGAGGCTGGAATATTTCTGGCAATTGGACTTTTTTTGACTTCAATCAAAATCTGAGGCTTCTGATGAGTCAGTATGGCCACTTCCCATTCTTCCGAGCCTATCTTCATCCTCATCCAGCCCCTCCACATACGCCAATCATCCAGGTGAGGGATAAACTGGCAAAATCACAGATGCACCTGAGTCTCTAACTCTAGGCTATCATTACTTACAAAAAGAGATTTCAGACTGGAAAATATGATATATATACAACATAGGGAGCAGCCCTCCTTAAGAGAAAATTAGTACTACAATGATTAGGGCTAATAGGTAGGGGGGAAAACTGTAGCAGAGCCCAGCTCTTTGAAGGGTAAAGTAAAAGTTTTCAGCTTTCTTTACTACAAATACAGATTTCTCCTGAACCTCTTCATTAGGTATCCTGTCTCCAGGGTTCTCCTTCTCTTATTTATTCTTCATTTACCCTAAGGCACCTTTCCAAACTTGATAGCTAAAAGCCTGTCACTTTAATGGATCACTCAGTCATCAAAATATGGCCTCTATTACTTCCAAAGAATTTTAAGTTTGTGATCTGACCTCTATCCTTATCTCTTGTTGCATTCTGTCTCTCCCTTATACTCTGTGTTCTGCTGACTCACATGTAGTGTCAAAAATATTCCTCTTCTCTTTGCATATCCTGCTTTCTTGCCTGTAACAATCCTAGAAGACTCCTATCTGTTTGTACTTGACGTCTTTTCAGTAAGTCTTCCCTGACATGTAAGATACAATTTGCATGAAGTCTCTGTCATCCATTAAATTCTCTCAGCATTTAGTAATCTGAAAGCCTGTGCCCTCAGTAGATTAGAGTTCTTCTCAGCAACAAGGGCCCACTACTTTGTGTTCATTGAGTTTATAAATAAATAAATAGTGGAGCAATTCCTCCTGTGATAAACACTGGAGTGTTCTATATTTGTCTCTGAATTCCACAGCTTTGTACAGAGGAATTAATCAAGAAGACATGGCCATCAATATGTGGTATTCTAAGATTTGGCTTTACCATGTGCATTCATAAGTTTACCTTTTATGGTTTGTTAGGATTAACTAAAATCTGAAGTGGTTAAGGACAAATTTAGATAGGAAGACATCAATGGAGTCGTGGGACATGGCTAATTATACAGGTGACAAAATTAAACTAAGACACCATAAAGGGGTTACAGGGAAATTCTGAGCTAAGGAGTCTTAGAATGCTGTGCCTTCTGCACATGGTCAGTAAGAAGCTGGCCTGAACTTTGAGTAGGAAGAAAAGTGAGAAGGAAAATATGAGATTGAGCCTGGTGATTTTTGACCCGGAAAGTCAAGAAGAATTGATAAATATTAACATATAGAAAAAGAAGCGCTCCTGAAGTCTTTCAGATATTACCATAGGTCTATGTAGAGCTAAAGTGGAATCAGCTGTGGAGGCCACATGAAGCAGCTGAGGATTCTAAGTTAATATATTTGAATTTGATGCATGATAGAAAAATGGAAAATAAGAGCTGAGCATGAGAATGTGGTCAGTTCAAACACATTGTCGATGGTCCCAGAGGCTTTCCAAGGTTTCTTTGGTTGAAAGTAAATAAAAGAGACAGAGGAAACACTGAGTCACTTAGTTAGCTCCAGTCTGCCCAGGCTATTAACATAAGCTTAGCTACAGAAAGTGGGATACAGAGGAACCCAGAAGAAGCTAGGCAGGAGGAACAGAAGAGTACAGGAAATCACAGAAAAGGAAGAGAGACCACCATGGGTAGCATCACAAAGAAAAATGGAGGAACTATAGGAGAAAGGAAGTAGAGATTTCAGAGACTCCCTCACAGACAGAGTAGAGAACAGAAAGACACCATTGAAAACCTGCAGCTAGTCACACATACACAAAGAATTGTGTAAGAATGGGCAGAGATTATTATTGGAGCCCAGTGTAATCCAAAGACTTTTTTCAAGATGTAAGAAAAGTATATAAGCCAGTGGGGTTGGGATATTGGAATGGGAGTGGGATATTGAAATCAAAAGAGAAAAGCATAGCTCGAAGACAAAAAATGAAATGTAATTTGGACCATGAGCACTTGCCTGGGGTCCAAAGTTTAACAGATCCTCTATACACAGAATCAATATAAACTATTTAAATATGAATAATTTTAAAAATATACATTAATTCAGAGTCTATGATGAGTGAACTATCAAATTTACATTTATTTGTAAGTCTAAAAATATACTGCTTTCCCAAAATGAAGCAAAACTATTGTGGGTCTCTAAAAACCAATTACAATTTTTAAAATAGAATAAAATACATTGGGAAATTTGGTGGTAGGGATTGAATATAAGACCTCTTCTGTGATAGGCATGCAAAACCATACTACAAGCATGGAGCATTGTAGAATTTATTGTAAAAAATAAAATCATGACAAGCGAAGTTTTGAGGTTTTTATTTTAATGGACTCTTCTGCATTAATTGTTCTTTTAAAAGTATGTATTAAAAATACATTTTGTTACTGAGTTTGAGTATGTTTTAACTAGTATATCTGACATGGGTATCTCACATCATTGACTCTAGATCTATATTGGCACAAAAAAAGAAAAATAGCTCCCTCTAAACAAATCTGTGTTCCTCTGTTGCTGAAAAGCTCAACATTTGCATGTATAGACAGTTCCTGTCTCTTTTTTTGGTATGGTATCCTGTATCTCTCTCATTTCTTTATTCCCATCTTTCCGTCTTCCATGGTACCTCTTCTACCTTCCCATGCCTACCCACTCTACCCCTACGTGCCCACTTCTCTCCAGTCTCTCTTGTGTCCAGATAGACCAGCCGGAGTTTGACATTCTTCTCCAGCAAGATCAGGAACAGAAAGTCTATGCTCAGGTAAGATGCCACACCAGCATGCACCTTGTCACCTTGCCCCCAAATGAAAGGCTTCTAGCTTTTGTGACTAAGATTCCCCTCCTCTAGATCCTACGGGAATATGTGACATACCTGAACCGGTTGGGAACTTTACTTGGGAGTAACCCACAGGAAGCACAACAACATGCCTCCTGGTCCATCGTCTTTACCTCACGGCTGTTCCAGTTTCTGAGGCCACAACAACAGCAGCAGGCACAAGACAAGCTCTTTCACGTGGTTACTATTGATGCCCTTCAGGTGCCTAGAACTGAAGGCCTGAGGACTCTGCTTGATGGCCTCTCAAACTTTCTCTTTTTTATCTTCTTTTTTCTACTACCATTAATTCCTTCACTTAAAAATTGTAATTATTTGTTTATTTATTTACTTTCTTATTTACTTATACATTTATTCTTTCTATGGGACTTTGAGCAAAAACCTGTCTAGGTGTGAAGATAAAAACCAGAGAACAATGTTTGGGAGTTGGACTTTCCTTCTATCATGTAGGCTGGGAGTTGAAGTCAGGTGGTCATGCCTGTCACCACTGAATCTTCTTGTTGTCCCCTTCCTTTCATTTCATTTTGTCCTTAACTCTAGTCTTCTCCAAGCCTTCCTCTAGCACTCCCCATTCCCTCTCCTTCCTGATCCTTTTGTTGTCTCCCTCTTTAGCTTTGTGTCTTTTCTCTAAGGAAATGGCCCCAGCCATCGACTGGTTATCCTGTTTACAAGCAATATTCACACCGATGTCTTTGAGTCCCTCCCAGACCCTCCAAGTCCATGACCTAGACTACTTGAGAAACATGTCACAGCTGGTAGAAGAAGGGCTGCTGAATCACAGGTTTGCCCAGGTGGAGTTGGACAGATATTGGGCATGGGAGGAGAGTGAAGTATCAGAGACACCATGAATGAGAGGCACCTACGAGATGGAGAAACACAGAAAGATAGAGTAGGTGGCACAGAAGGAAACATAAAAATCAAGGATTATGTAAGGCTTTGGGATGTTATGACCGTGTGACACATTAAATGAAGGATATAGGGGTAAGACAGATGAGGTACATATCAGGAATATACCATTATCCTTAACAGAGATCATACACTATACACTATACACTAATAAACATGCAGAAAAGCCCAACTCTGAAGGGCATGAACACAGGCCTTCCCTGTAGCACCCTAGTGGTACCATTGTCTAGAAATCCTTTTCAGGGGAGACAAAGTAGCAATCGTGTGGCTTCAGCAGTTTTATATATGTATGTCCTGAAAGGCAGTTGCCAACAGGACCAAGGCAAGCCACAAGCCCAGGTTTGTTGTACATAAAAATCTATCTTTAGAAGAGCTGAAGTTTCCTCATTGTGGAAACAGATAAATCAAGCCTCTCCTAGTAAGTTCAGGAGACAGCCTCTTTCCTCCATTCCTCTGTCACTCCCAAAGCCAAACCAATAAAGACTGTTTGGTCTTCATGGTTTCGCTTATATGGCAGTTACTCTTTGTAAATATAGAGAGGGGGCTGTGTACTAGTATACCACAGTAGTTTATTGAAGGGATTATTCATGTGAACATGTTTAGGAGATTTAGCTTTGGGTTGGGAATTTTGTATTTACAGTGAGATAATACAGAGCTACATGATCCTTGGGTTGGTGGATACCCTTTCACCAGCACTGGCCACTAAATTCCAGGAGGCACGCAGAGAACTGACTCAGAAACTACGGAAACTGAAAGAACGACCACCCCTGGTGAGGAGAGAAGATGATGTATTTTCTATATTGGGGTAATTATTGAGGGAAAAGGACATAGGAGAAGAGGTCCTACACCATGGAAGTAGGCAAGATGGGGAGTCAGAGTATAGCTTTAGAATCAAGATACTAACTGGTTACTTCTGTGGCCTTTGACTAAAGGTAGAAGTAAAATTAAGAAAGAACCCTTCCTTTACCATTACTCTTAAGCAATGTTCTATTTTCCTGAACTCTATGGTTTGACCTCTATGGTAGGACCTGGCCCTAAAGCTTAAGATTTATTATGAGGAACAATATTTGCCAATATGTAAATGTGCATCATCAAGTTCATCCCTGAGCCTATGAGATTGTTCAGTTACAAATGGACATGGTTGGTCAGATCTTCACATATCTGAGGAGAAGGGACTATAAGAAGAGTGTAGAAGCAATTCGTCAGATGTATTATCTGACAGAGGTCTTCAGTCAGAATTCCTTGATATCCTACATCAGACCCTTCCAAATCCAAGTGGAAACATCTAGAGTGTTGGGCACATCCTTACCTCAGTGAAGGCCTTCCTTTATGGTCTGTCTTGAAAGAAAATAACTTTTAGCCTTGTTAATTTATGGATAATTTCTGTACTTTCTCAATTCTGGGGAGATGGCTTAATAACTAAAGTGTTTGCCAATCAGAGGAGAGCACTTGAGTTTGAGTTCCTAGTTTGAAGCAAACTGCAGTAGTGTTGTCTATATTCCCAGTAGTTCTACTGCCATACAGAATGGACACAGGACATCCCCTGGACACTCACGACCCCAGTAGCCTGATATATACAATGGCAAAACAAAAAACCCAGTCTCAAGCAAAGCTGAATATGAGGCCTGGCACTTGAGGGGGGTCTTCTGAACTCTACATGTGCACTAATTAACTCCTCACTTCTCAAATTTGTAAAAAAAAAATTGTTTTGCTGAGGCTATAATGTAGTCATTGATTACTTATGGTCTACAAAGGCCTAGATAATTTCCTTTATTGATCTGATTCTCAAATTTGTTTGATGTAGCATAATATAATTATACGTTTTTATTTATTTATCTTTTGGGTTTTTTTAGAGACAGAGTCTCACTATGTAGCTGTGGCTGTACTGGAGGTCACTGTGTAGATGATGCTGGCTCAGAACTTACAGAGATCTGCCTGCCTCTGTCTCCCAGGTGCTGAGAATAAAGTGTGCACCACCACATGAAATTCACTGTATGTTTATTGTAGAGATGGGTCAACAAATGTGTGTCTTTAGGAACCTGGCTATAGTAATAAGTTAGAGCAGGGGTCTTCTCTGGCTGTCTGGTTTCAAGGTCAGTGTGGTTTTTCTATTGTATCTTAGATCATTCTCGATTAGGATGGCTACTCGATGTGGGGTAGATTCACAAGATGCTACTATGCAGCCTATCTTTTGATCACAGGCAGCAGAGCATAACCCTAACGGCAAACTTCCTGGCAAAATAAAAAATAGCTTCCTGTAAATGCCAGCACTGTAGCATGAGGTCATGCCTTGGAAGGTATAAACACATCAACATGGAGACTCATGCTTAAAGAATGTGAAAGGCTTACAAAGCCAGTAAACACTATTCTTTCCACGAGAGTATAGAAAGATGAAAATAAAGTATGACCTTGGAGAAACTGCTTCACCTTTCTGAACTAACAAAACGTGACACTGAGCAATAATGTTAATTCATTAACAATGTCTTAAAGTCAGTCAGTCATCCATGTACACCGCTCACTCAAGATGATATTGCTCTAAGGTTTTAGTTCCCATTCCTCAGACTCAGAAACAGGTAGAAGAATGACAACCAGGGTTGGGGATTTAGCTCAGTGGTAGAGCACTTGCCTAGCAAGCGCAAGGCCCTGGGTTCAGTCCCCAGCTCCGAAAAAAAGAAAAAAAAAAAAAAAGAATGACAACCTCTCCTAGGATCTCATTGTTCTTAAGTGAAGAATCAGGATGCAAAATAAATCTGTTTGGCTCATGAACCTATATATTTTTAAATGATTTATTTAATTTTACTTCATGTCCATTGGCATTTTGCCTGCATGTATGGTATGTCTATGTGAGGATGTCAGATCCCCTGGGAGTAGAGTTACAATTATGAACTGCCATGTGGGTGCTAGGATTTGAACGGAGGCACTGTGGAAGAGAGGCAGCAGTACTCTTAACTACTGAGCCATCTCTCTAGCCTCATGAACCTATATCTTAACACACCAGGCCAGATTGAGAAATATGTGAGTGCTACTGCACTGGGTTAGCAAACTCTTTTAGAAAGGACAAGGTAGTTCATTATATTTGCCTTTATATTCCGTATAGTTTATTTTGCTAACACTTGACCGTCTCAGGACGTAAAAGACAAAGCCATGCTACTGAAGAACACAATTTAGACAATAGATACCCTTGATGGCTCCTAAAACAGGGTGATCAGAGAGGGTCAAATATCAGTGGGAACTCTTAGAAACACATAAATCTAAGGCGATAGTTAGAGAAAGAGAGGCATTGCCTGGGCTTATCTCACAGGAACAATGCATGGAAAAGAATTGGTAAAAAATTAGCATAGTGTGTGGGGTTGTCCTTATGACTCTGGCTTAGAAAACATATGGGGCTCTGCCTGTAAGAC
This sequence comes from Rattus norvegicus, assembly GCF_021556685.1. Classification (NCBI taxonomy): domain Eukaryota; kingdom Metazoa; phylum Chordata; class Mammalia; order Rodentia; family Muridae; genus Rattus; species Rattus norvegicus. Next base: position 71,319,517 of record NC_141537.1, on the reverse strand, counting down.
CCAATGCTACTGCTGATGTATACCTTGGGTAGTTGATAACTGAATCAGCAAATAGGATAGCCCTGAAGTAAAAATCAGAGAAAAGAGGCTCTGGCAGGTCATTGTAAGGATACACACTTTCTTTTTAGGAAATAGAAAATTCATAGAATTTGTCTGACTTATATTTTAAACAAACATGTTCCAAGAGCATAAACTATGGAAATTCCTGACTTGTAGCTTAAGAGGTAGCAAGGAGTCAGTGACAATACCAGACTCTGGACTTGATTTTTGGTTCCAGACAATGTTTATTAATTTTAGCCTTCTAATTTCTCTGAGGAATTCTAATGTACATTCTGACTGAAAAATCAAGAAGTGTCAAATCTGACCCTTTTGTTGGTTAACTTTGAGAACATGGTCAATGGAAATGCCTCTTTCTATTATGAAACGTGTGAGTCTGGATTTGGGACAATGGAAGCAAGATTTCACATTTCTCTCCGTGTGATGAGAACTATTCATGTTCAGCCCAACAACACAATTTATTTAGGCAATTTAAAATTTTGTTTAAACAAGTCATTTCAGTGACCTTTCTTCTCAGATCCTGGGTTATCTTCAAATTTACCCAAAAGTTCTTAATCCAAACTACTGTTAATATCTCGATAGGAAAGCATTAGGTCAGGCTTAGAGGATTTAGCTATAGATTCATCTATTCATTTATGTGATATTTTTTATGTTTTTCAATTTTTTTTGAGACATAGTCGCACCATGCTGGCTTAGAACTCCTAATTATTCTTCCTCTGCCTTTCAACTGCTAGGATTACAGGTGTGTGCCATCACTCACTGCATGTGGAGTATGTGACAATATTTGTTGAGTAACAACTATAAAAAATGTTTTTATGACACCCATTATGTACCTGTGCACAAGATACACAAGTATCCCTGGTTTGAGTAGTTATAGTTCAGTAAAAAAAAAAAAAAAGATAATAGACTTTGTGCACTGGGCGGTGTTAGGACACAGGCAAAGGAAGAAAAAGAATGCAAGAAACATATCAGTTACGATTATCAGTAGACAGTGAAGAAAGGTCAAATTAACTGTGAGTCATTCTTGTGACGTTTAGTTATGGTTGAACCAGACTAGAGTCCACTCATAGTGCACCATCATTCCACATCAATTTCTTTATCTCATTTACCAGGATGTGATTTTCGATGTTTCCAGAGGCTTTCCTGATGTTAAGATAATGCCATCAGCGTGGCGATAGAATTTACTGAGTAATGCTAATCGAATTCTAGTTGAATTTAGAATAAATAGAGTGCTTCAAAGGAATTACATCATCTGATCTTCAAATCTGTGAGGAAGGTAGAATAGACATTTTTCTCTTTTATTATTTTTATTTTTTTACATCTTTTCTCTTATTCGATATTTTTTATTTACATTTTAAATGTTATCTCCTTTCCCGGTTTCCCCTCCAGGAAGCAGCTATCCTATCCCACTTCCTTCTGCTTCTGTGAGGGTGTTCGCTCACCCACCCACCCACTCCCTCCCTCTTCCTCACCCTGACATCCTCCTACAATGGAGCATCCACAGGACCCTTTCCTCCCATTGATGCCCAACAAAGCCATCCTCTGCTACATATGCAGCTGGAGCCATAGGTCCATCCCTCTTTTCTTTTGCAATGGTGGATTAGTCTCTGGGAGCTCTGGGGGATTCTAGTTGGATGATATTGTTCTGCTTATGGGGTTGCAAACCCACTCAGTTCCTTCAGTCCTTTCTCTAACTCCTTCTTTGGGGACCCTGTTCTCAGTTCAGTGGTTGGCTACAAGCATCTGCCTCTGTATTTGTTAGGCTCTGGCAGAGCCTCTCAGTGGAGAGCTATATCAGGCTCCTGTCAGCAAGCACTTCTTGGCATCCACAATAGTGTCTGGGTTTGGTGTCTGTATATGGGATGGATCCCCCATGTGTGGCAGTCTCTGGATGGCCTTTCCTTCAGTCTCTGCTCCACACTTTCTCTCTTCTGTTTGTACAGCTGGCCTGCCTAAAGTACATGGGTTTAGGTTAATAGCCCACATGTGTAAATGCTGGATATTATGTGTAAGGGTAGTACTGTGGTAGTCTTTAAGGACAAATTAAGTTTACAGGTAGGTTTCATTGGTGTTTGGAGTAATTTACATTGAAAACTTAGGAGGAAGCATTCTAATAGTTTCCAGTCTGAGAACGTAAATACATGTGTGCATTTCTGTAAGCAAACAGCTTGGACCAGTCTTATTTCAGAACCTGCTCGTTTCTGCTAAGTTCATATTCCAGTTTGCACAGCACTTCTGTGTTTTGTTCTTCTAGTACGGGACTCTGTTTTGTTGCTGAGGGCCCTAATCTGTGTTTATAGCAGGATCTTATCTGTATTTTTAGCTCCCAGTCTGTCTTGTAACCCAGTTTAATGAGCCCTTTAAATAAATACATTTTTATTATTTTGATATATGTGGCCCTCAGTGATCCTACAATAGTCTTTAATAGTTATACATTATTTTCTCTACCTTCAAAAACATTCCTTTAATAAGTCATTATAGAATTTTATCTAGAAATCCTTACATATTCTTGGAGCTGTCTTGATTTCTACAATTTCTTTATAGTCTTCTTATTCCTGGTTTGTAGAAGACGTGTGCAAACATTTTCACTGCCCTAAAATGAAACCATTGAGCTTCACTATTTTGAATTTGATGTATTTCTTCTACCATTTATATTTCAGAGTTTTCTCCCTCCTCTATCTCCACTCTCCCTCTAACATATGTAATGCTTGCCACTTTCCCCTGTCTAGTGGGATTCTAGTTTGAGTGGTGCACTGGTTCCTTAGTAGTTTGCTTTTACCTCTTATAACAGGAAAAATTGCATCACCTTTACTGATCTATAGGGCTCTACCATACAATACACACCCTTTGTGACTGGGCATGAATGCTGTAGAAGAAAAGAGTTCCTCCCATTGGTTTACAATAAGAAATAAAGGTCTGTTAGGAAGGAGAGTATGGTGGAACTCCTGGGCCATTTGATTGGTATGTTGAACACAATCTCAGGATTGGATACTCTTCCTCCCCTTCCCAGGAGGCTTACATTTCTCAGAGGGATGCCTCCTAAGGGCCTTCCTTTTGTACCAATAGGCACCAAGCCTGGGAGCTGAGGGAGAAGGGAAGCCTTTTTCTGCTGAGCAATAGTGTATATTGAGAAAATGATAAAGGAATGTTTCTGGGTGTGTGTGCGTTTGTCCATGTTGTTGTCTACATGTGCAGTGTATGCGTATATATTTCATATATGCACTTGTGTGTGCATTTGGAGACCTCACCAGGTATATTTCTTTTTGTCACTCTCTACCTTTAGTTTTTGAGGCAGTTCTCTCACTAAACCTAAAACTCATTAGTTCAGATAGGCTGGTTAGCAGCCAAACAGCTTCTCCACCCTACCAAAAGGATGAACCTCCAAACCTGACTTTTTATGTTGGTTCTGGGGTCCTGAATTCAGGTTCTTGTATTTGTGCGACAGGCACTTTAATGCCCGGGTTATTTCTCCATTCCTGGGAAATAAAAAATGTTAAAAATTCATCAAAGAAAACATCCTTTTGGATGACTGGCACTGGGATGTGATAAAAACAGAAACCTGGACAGATCTCACTCACTCCAGTATGTTTTTGCAGCCAGCCTACCCTCGGTGGATGAAGTGTGTGGAACAGACGGGATCCTTCTTTGAGCCTACTCTGGCAGCTCTGTTTGTTCATGAAGCCTTTGGTCCAAGCATTCGAAGTGCTGTATGTGAGAGCTTACCCCAGCCTGCAACACTCTACCCTTTCCAACCAGCACGCTTTGCCCTAGCTCTATGAAGTGTGTCCTTCTTTGTGTTGTGCAAAGCATGAATCAGGTAGAAAAGAAAGTCAACTAAGACAGAACCTAGGAGCCTGCTCAGTCCCTTAGGCGAGTGTAATTTAGCCACAGGACACAAAGTATTCCCAACATGAATTAATTTAAACACCTCACTGGACTTTCCTGGTATTGTGTTTCTTCAACCATAAAAAGAAAAAGAAAAAAATCAAACTCCTTGACCTTTAAGGCTATCTCCTTGTTTGTCTAAGAATTTTGAACAACACATGGTATACCATGAGCACGGGATGATGTAATTGCAGAGAACAAACGAGTAACTTCTGAATGAGTAGGGAACGTATAAGCATTTTATGTGTAATATTTTTAATTACGATTATTTTCCTAATTTAATGGAAGAGGGGATTGAACAAAGAGTAGTTAAATGAGTTATTTTACTTCATGGGACCACTTTGAACTCAGTCTGAAGCCAGAGTCATTTCTGATGCTATTACCCAATTCCTTTACCAGGAAAGAATGTTCGTAAGAGAGTGAGTAATTGCAAGTTAAGAAAGTGCAAATTCAGGCTGAATGACTATGGAAACTGCAACTTGCTAGGACGCTAAGGAAATTAGTAGAGAAGAAATATGACTTGATTTAAGTGGGAGCGTATGAAGACAAAAGTCCTAAAAACAGAGATAGAAACAGGAGTTCCCCATGCTCTCTGCTTTCTGGGAGAGTTGCTGGACCTAAATGAAAGTACTCAACAATCTCAGATATTAAAATGGCAAAAGCACTGTTGTGTCCTGTTCTTGGGGCAACTAACGAATTACCTATTCTGAGCTTGACAATGTCCTAGTAACCCCATAAATCTTTATACCTTGGATATTTGTGGTAATCTGGGGAACAAACCCTCTGTGAGCACTTTCATTTTCTCTAGCAGTTCTTGGAGCCCAGTAGGGCAAAGGTCTCTTTACAAACTAGAGAAGGACCAGGGATCAGACTAATCCTTACACTCTTTTCCATTTTCTGCACACATCCCATAGGCCATGGAATTATTTGCTGAGATAAAGGATGCTGTCATCGTACGCCTCAAGAAGCTTTCCTGGATAAGTGAGGAGACTCGGAAAGAGGCCTTGAACAAGGTAATGCCAGAATGATTACAGTTCAGTCTGAAGCCATTTGAGAGATAGTTGATCACTGGATGAAGAAATGGGGATGGAGGAGAGAAAATGGAGTACAGATAACATATCTGAGTCACAGTGTCAATGGCTCACAGGGATTTATAAGGGAATGCTGGCAGCTTACACATTACTGTGTCTCTTTCTAGCTCACCCAACTGCAGGTGGAGATGGGGGCTCCAAAACGGGCCCTGAAGACTGAGATGGCCAAACAAGAATATAGTGATGTAAGTCTTTGTCCTTCTCAGTATCACTTATGCCCTCGGTTTCTTATTCCCCTGATCCAACTGAGTTTGCAAAGCAATCCGTTTTCTGTGGGGAATTTTGAGCCCACCTCTTCTTTACCCCAGTGCTGGATGAGCCTTACAGGCAAAATATTGAAACTGCCTAGGGGCTTCATGTATACATACACAAACAAACACATGCAATCTGTGGCATGTCTATGTTTCTCTACATGATGATACATATGAACTTTATACCAACATGAGGTGATATTACAGGGTATGTATATATCAGGGATTACCTGGTCAGGTGTAAATGTGCCCAGTACCAGCTATCTGTATACATATCTGTGCATCAAATGACCTGCTGCCTTTTCCCCCAGATACAACTTGGTCCCAGTTTCCTTCAATCTTTCCTAAGCTGTGTACGATCCCTCCAGGGCAGAAAGGTTCGGAGTTTCTTGCAGCCTTTTCCCTACCACAGGTATGAGAACAGATACTTCATGCCAGAGATGGGCTAAGAACAGTGATAACAGAAACAAATCCATAGTGATGGTTAGGAAAGATTGCATGTGCCTTGCATAGACAGTAAATGATAGTGCTGTGTTTATGTTTTCTCTTCACACAGATGGCAGAAATCTCCCTGGAGCGTCAGTGCCTACTATTCAGTACCTGACCATGTGGTGGTCTTCCCTGCTGGCCTTCTCCAACCTCCATTCTTCCACCCTGGCTACCCCAGGTATGGACCATTTTCTGAAGGTGAGTCTTTTGGTGGGAGATCTCAAGAGGAATCAACAGGTATTAGGATGGATGAGACTTGGGGTTGGAAAATTGGAGTAAATATTTTTAAATGATTTTGCAAGTAAAACCAGATTTCATCTTTTTTAGAGCCGTGAACTTTGGCGCTGTTGGCAGCATCATGGCCCATAAACTGTTGCATATCTTCTTCCAATTCTGTGAGTAATGAGTCATTGGAAGGTAGGACCAAAGGGATCACCAGGGAGGACAACAAAGGATACCTGGAGGGAAGGGGAAGGCTATTCAAGTGCTACTGGATGAATAGTCTGCAAAATGTTCCATGTTCCTGGTCAGTCTATGATATCCCTCATATTCCACCAACCTTCACCAATTCATTCTCTTGTCCCATCTTTAACAGTACTTCCTGGGGGCTGCCCAGCCTGCGACACACGTGCACTACAAGAAGCACTTCTATGCCTGGAGCATCGCTATGCTGCCTTCCCCTTACCCAGCATGTCCTCTTTCAATGGTTCTCACACACTCCTGGAAAATGCTGCAGACATAGGAGGCGTAGCCATTGCATTTCAGGTGTGCTGAGGTCCCTGTCCTTCCACGTTTCTTCCACTATCCCTCATGGAAATATGGTTGCATAGCTTTCTGCCCTTCACATTCCCATTGAACAGATGGCAACTTGGGACCCCCTTCCTACTCTGTAGATCCCCCACCTTCTAAGACATCTGTAGGTCTTCTGGTGAGTACTCTTTCTTCTTGGCTCAGATCAGAACATCAGTGCAGAGTTGGATAAGAAGGCTTAGGGTATCATGCTATGTAGCTGATATGAGACTTCTAAATGCCTACAGATTTGAAGCCTAAAAGCAATGTTATCCCATACCCATATCTAGGCATATAGAAAGAGGATAACAGAGCGCACTGGAGAGTTGACTCTGCCCAACCAGGAGCTCAGCCCCTATCAACTCTTCTTCCGAAGCTACGCCCAGGTGAACACCTATCATTTCTCTCTATACTTGCTTCACATCAGTTAAGGACCCTATCACTGATGCTAAAACAATGTTTGTCTCCTGCTACACTGTTCCATACTCGCAAGTCCACTACTATGGCTCCCCATTTTTATCATTTCTCGTTTGTTCCTTTGGAACCACCTTTAGGTGTGTACAGGTTGTTTAACCATATCCAGAAACTAGTTCCTCACCCCATCTCCAAGAGAAGAAGATACTACTCTTCCAAGTCTGTCTATAACATAAGCCTGTTTCCTTTTTCTGTTTTTCTTTTTTCCTTATGCTTCAGAAATAGACTGTTTTAAAAGGAACCAATAACAGACTGGGCATATAACCATACTACTTAGAGACCTCAGTCCAGGGAGTTGGTCTCAAACTGGTAACACTTCTTTAAAAACCTTTTGCTCTTTCAGCAGGCATGGTCCACAATTTTTCAATGCATTAGTGGCTCACTAACAGAACTCTACTGCTAACCCTCACTTTTGTCCCTTATAAATGATAATGTTATACAGCCAATTTTTCTCCTACATGGCTAGTGCCATATTGAATGATTTACACATGATATGTTATCCATGTGTCTCCTGAGCTCCCTGCCCTTCATCCTCTTTATTCTACCTAGGATCTCCCAGTCCCTGTATCTAGCCCATCCCTAAGACCCTATGAGACTTTCTTTACTCCTTACCGTTTTTGACCATCTTCTTCCTTAGGTAATGTGTAGGGAGCTGATCTCACAAGACCCTCAGGACACTCACAGTCCTCCAAGGCTTCGAGTCCATGGGCCCCTCAGCAATTCTCCAGATTTTGCCAAACATTTTCTTTGTCCAAGTGGTTCCCTTCTGAATCCCTCTACCCGCTGCAAGCTCTGGTAGCTTGGCTACCAAAGAGACTGAGATATACATGGACTCCTTATGAGCCCATCCTTGAAGTCAAAATAAATGTCTCTCTCCTTTTTGTTCCCAAAATAAAAGTGTGTATTTTCCCTTTGCTATTTCTCTCTCTTTTTTTCATTGTGTGGGTATGTGCACGTGTGTGTGTGTGTGTGTGTGTGTGTGTGTGTGTGTGTGTGTGCAGGTGTGTGTATGTGTGTGTGCTTATGCATGAGCCCACACATGTACATGCCCACGGTAGGCACTGGGCACATGTGTGCTATAGCTTATGTGTGAAGGTCAGGGGACAACTTTGAGTATTTTAGTCCTTGCCATCGACCTTGTTTTGAGACAGGGAAACATACCAGTGTGTAGCACACACTCCAAATCCAACTTCTAGGAACTATCTTATCACCACCTCCTGTCTGTCTGCTTCACTGTAAGAGTGATGATATTTTTCATGTGGACTACTGCATCTGCCTTTAAGTGTATTCTAAGGATTCAAACACAGGTGCTTACACTTCTGAAGTAACTACTTATTCTACATCTCCACAGCCCACTCAGTCATCTTTTGGTGCCTTTTTCTTGGTATGTTCTATTCCTAGAAGTCAGGAAGGATAAGAGGGAAAAGTGCCAAGAAAGCTTTATGAACACTGGCAAAGCTGGTGAGCTGGTGGATCTGAAAGTCAGTCTGTGGGCCAAAGGCCAGGCAATTAAACAGACCAGTTAGAGAATCAAGCAAGATCTTAAGTTGCACAAAGCCACTCACAACTGTTTTTAGAATTTTATTGCAATTTCTACATTATTGTCACTGTCTCCTCCCTGTTTCAGACAAAGCTTAAGAGAGAAGGGTGTAGGTTTGGTGTCTTTGGCCCTGGGACATGAAATTCTGGGTGGGGTGGCAATTAGGTGGTGGCTATAAGAGTTAGGAAAGCTCTGTTGATACACCCTAAGGCCAGATGCTTCTTAGAGACAAGGAGCAGGGTGTGCATTTTGAGAAGGCATTTAGGAGAGGAGGTCAATAAGCAATCAGAAAGGGGAGATAGATGTCTAGGTCCTCATGAAGGATCCAGATTATTGCCTCCAACTCAAAGTCTCTCATAAAAAAAACACAATGCTGGCCAGGTTGAAGCAGAAGGCTAGATCAAAGAGGTGGTCCCGGATAGCTGATGCTTTGGAGTTTGTGTCTTCTTGCTGGGCCATATCTACCACCTGCCACAGCTCACCCACCGATGAAGCCACAAAGTGTTCTTCATACTGCTGCTCACCCTGGTCTAGAACATAAAAGAAAGGCAGAGATGGGCAGCCCCAATCTCAGTTGTAGTCTGTATCAGAAAGGGGAGGAGGTGAAAGGTGGAGAGATAAGTGAGGGCCAACTTCGAGTCATAATGCTGGCCTTGACGTGATGAGAGAACACTTTAAAATCGAGAAGGCTTTTCAGGTCTTGCTTCAACAGTAGCCCCATCTCAAATAGAGGTGACAATCAAGTCTCACTCCAGTTCCCACTTCCAAAGGAGTGAGGGATATTTTCAAGCATGAAGACAAAGAGGCCTTCTCTAGGCACTCTACTTCCTCAGAAGCCTTTGACAATTGTAGATAGCCCCATGCTGTGGCCCAACTAATAATTGTTGTAAAGCCAAACATTTTTACCTATAGCTATTATTTCATACTATGGTGATAGGGAACATGAGTTATCTCCCAAAATCCAAATCCCAGATTGATTCTGACATAATTAGCTGCTGGAACCTGATTTGAACCCAAGAAAACCCTTATGTCCAGCACCCCACCTGTCCAGTACCCCCGCCATCCCATTCCCATCTCTCTCTTCTCTACCCACCTTTAGAAGACATTTTTTCTTTTGGACTCTTGTCACCATCCAGGCTCGCACTGCCCTTCAGAGTCTTCACCCCTTTTACTTGCAGCAGTAGCAGCACAGCTGTCAGGAATGTTGCTCTGTGGAGCTGGGAGCCCAGAGAAGTCATTGGCCTGCTCGCCCATGCTGCCTCTGTCACCAATCCCTAGGTCCCAGCACAACCCCTTCCCTTTCTTAGCTCTTACCCCTTGCCAGCATCGCTTTTCCTCCTTCTCTTCCATAGGACCTCTGACTCTATGTGTCCTATGACATCACTGCCATGTCCGTATGCTACATTCTAGATCTTTATACCATTCCATTGCCAGACAGAAGGTAGGAGATGGTAGAGGCTTCTGACATGGCCATAATGGGTCACCTTATAGACCACAACCTAAAAGAGCTCCTGAATCTGCCAAGTATCATCACATCTATTACACCATTGGTTCTGCATAGCTACCTGTCCTCTAAAGCAACAATATTCTCATAGTCTCTGAGATGAGAAAAACGGGGTCACTGGGAAAACACAGCTCCCACGCAAGATGACAGGCATCAGTATGCATAGCAGTAATCTCCAGTGCTTTTAAGTCTGAATGCGTCACCTGTCTATAATTCCATGGAGCTTTTCTGTATGCAAAGTGGTTGGCACAGATGTTGACAATCACTGTCTACACACCAGCATCCTTAGGTCCATACATGTGCCTGATGCACTGCATGAAACCCAGTCTGTTGAAAACTGGGAAGAAGGGAATAGGGGGAGGGTGAGAAAGCACACAGAGCCCCTAAGGCAGAGAGACAGAGACAGATCTAATGCATGGTGCATAAGGATGAACAGACATGGAGGCTGAGTGCTAGGCTACAGGTATAGCCCTTCCTTCCATTACTCCAGAGGGGAAAGAGCAGAAGGAAATCACAAGTTCAAGGCTTTCCTGTTTTACAGACTGACTTCAGGCCAGTTTGAGAAACTTAGTAAGACCCTGTGATAGAAAAGTACATCTTCAATGGCTGGAGATGTAGTTCAGTGGCAAAATGTCTGGCATGAATGAGAACCTGTGTTCAATGTCCAGTCCAACAAACAAATGAACAAACACAAAATAAAAGAAATAGAGTCCAAAAGATAGTTATTTTCTCTCTGAACAGAGAGTATTCTCTTTTCTTCTTTCCTTTATTTCCCTTCATTTCAGGACTTTGCACTGTTTTACTTGGCTCCTACTGTGTATCTTCTTGCACTGTCTGACACAGACAGAGAAGCTATTTCAAGGGTATCTAACAATGCTTTGCTCAATAGATGGGTGAGAGTCTACAAAGAGTCAAGAGTGTGGCAAGGAGTCAAAGCTTCCAAATAATGCAATTGGAGAGAACTTGCCATCCACAGGTCAAACCTGTTGGCTAGGTGGTAAAGAGGACTCAAGGGTGGTGGGCAGGGAAGATAGCATAAAGGTCCTTGTTGGAAGACAAAAACAGTCCAGGGTCATGAGCAGCAGCTAGGCCCAGGAGCAGGAAAGGTTTGTCACTCTTTCTCACCATGCACACATTGCTAGAAAAATGTATGCAAGTGCAGGGGTAGGCGATGTACACAAACCTATATTTTTCTCCAAGAAAGAATTGCAGAAATGAGGAGATAAGATGAGAGATGTGATGCTTTCCCGGGCTTATCACTCCCTCCATGCTAGCAGGTATGCTCACACGCTCACACACGAAGCCTGCTGCATTCCAGCTCTTACTTCCTTGAGCTCCATACCAGGTGATGGGAGATGGGGGTGATGTAGAAGGACACATGGTGGTGCCACAAAGGTGTAAAAATGCAGTGACCTCGCTTACCCCAACCTTGCACCCATTGACCTGCAGATCCAGAGAATGATGAATGAATGGAAAAAAAAAAACACAAATCTCCTCCTGGCTATTTTGGAGGAATAGCTTCTTGGTTCCTTGGTATGCAGAGAAACTCACAGCTCTGTAGACATGAATGGGAGGGCAGCTGTGGCAGGGATATCTGGAGTGGAAAGAACCAGCGTAGGCTCACCATCAATGACTTCTACCTCTTTACTAGATCACATGACTGACTCTTAGCTTCAGAAGTAAATCATTCAGAATCTAGGAACTTCTTAATTTTTATCTTCTTACAAAGTAGAAAACATATAAAAGTACAAAGAAATAATCAAACAAACAAAAAAACCCTAACATGTTTATTTCCTCCTCCTAGGTACCTGTGAGAAGCTAGGACATCACTGGGACTCAACAATGGGTAACATGCCTACACCTAAGATGCAACTGCCCTGCCAGGGGCACTATTACTAGAAAAGGGGCTATCTGTAAGAGAGGCTACAATGACATTTGGTGCAGAAAGCTACAGGAGCACTGAGTAGAAACAGATGACAAGAAAGAGCAACAGAACTGTGGCCGTACAATAAAAACTATTATCAAAAGGAAGAAATAGCGGAGAGAAAAGCCAGAGGAACAAAGATTCTAAACTGTGTTTCATCAACAGAATAATGGAGATGAGACAAGGGATAACTTGGTTCCCATCCAACTTATCCAGACCTCTCCCATTGAAGAATTTAGTGCAGGCAAGGAGAGCAAGGAAAAAAAAATAAAGTTGAAGACCTATGGATACTTGCTTCCTTTCTTTCTTCAAGGGACCTATGGCCATTGCCCTTAGTGACTGTGTAACTCTGACTGCGCCAGACTCTTCTACCACAACCCCTCTCCACCCCACCCCCACCCCCTCAAGGAGCAGCTTTATGGGCTTAGTGTTTCCTTGGCAAGTGCACTGTTCATGACCTGCTCCCTCTCCACTTATCAGCGCATCTATAACCCCCACCTCAATCTTATCACTCCCTCCATCTCCTTAGACTAGAAGTCCACAGGTTTCAGAGACCAATAGCACTTACACTGCCCCAACCCCCAGTGAGGCATAAAAACTCCACAAGGTGACCCTCCCACTCCTGGGGTAAGAGCACTGTTTTTCCTTGTCTCCTGTTGCTCTTCTCCCTTTCTATATTTCCTTGTGTTTCCATGCTTGCTTTACTCTAGATATTTTGTTCTATGGATCAGAGCTCTCTCACTTACATCAAAAGGAAGGGGCAGTCCCTAAGGTTCTCCAACAGAGGGTCTCAAGCATATCCCATTTAAGTCTCTCATATCTGCATGGCCCCAAAATTCCTAAGAAGTACAAAGACCTGGAGAGGTATGAATTGGAAACCAAGTCACAAGTTGAAAGCCTGCTTCAATGTTGTCTTCAGCCCAGGAAACGAGAGAGCACATTAGCTCTCAGTGTGGTATGTTCTCATTCAAAAGCTTCCCTTGCTTTCTTTCCACTGATCTTACAAGTCCATTGAAGGAATACATTCAACAACAGTAACATGTCTCATTGAAAGCCATAAGGACAATGCAAGATACTATTTGATAAAGGAACATTGCCTTATCAGAACCCGTTCCTCCTGCTGGGTCGAAAGGGTCTCATGATTTCTCTATCTTTAGTCACTCTAAATTTCTGCTGTCTAACATCAGGAGTTACACAGAGTCCCCTAGGAGTCTTCAAGGGTCTATATCCCAAGGCCTGTTTCACCTTCAGAATTATCTTGCCTTGCTCCCTCCCCAAATTCCTTGACCCCACCTCTCAGCCTTTCCCAGTCTCAGCTGCCCTGCCCAAGAATCAAGAAGGTTCTTCCCCTTCCCCCTCCCTACTTCAGGCTGTTTTATGCCCCCAGGCTCAGCTCTGAGAAGATCCCCTCCCCTTCTCCCAGGGGTGTGGCTAGTTCTTCAGTACACAGGCACATATTCACACCTCACAGCAACCCACTGCGTGGGCAACAAGTTACCAGGGGATATATACCTTTCTTCACCCTAGCAGACCTAGACTCCTCAGCTTCTGTCACCCTAGACTGACTCCTTCCATGAGATTCGAATAAGTGGCTGGTATTTGCATGAAGACATGGGGGTGAAAAAACCTTGGATCCAACTTCAGAAACGTCTCAACTGGTGGGTCAGAGAACAAGACTGGAACCAGCATGTGGATCAGCTTCATATGCTACAGCAGAAAAGGTAGGCTCTTCGGGGTGCCCATTCTACTGCGCAGATTCTTTTTTTTTCTTGGATATTTTTATGTATTTACATTTCAAATGTTATCCCCTTCCCCACTCCCATCTTCCCTCCCTCTTCCCTGGCTTCTATTAAGTCCTTTGGAATATAGCCTGTTTCCCTGAGAAAATACTCAAACTCAATGCCAGGCTCTTGCCTGTGTTTACCCCTTCCAGCCTAAGTGGCACACTTCTCCAGCTAGTATGGGTTTGTATACCTGGAGATCTTGAAAATGGATGTAAAAGCCCAAATGACGCTGAGAGTTAAACTTCTCTTCCTGCCTCAAAGAAAGAGGTAGAGAAGGGCTCTAAGGAGACAGATATAAGCTTGGTGCATTGGTGGGGAGGCCAAGCAAAAGAAGGTTGTTGAGGAATAGCTTGTGTGGGGAAGGGACTATATCTTGCAGGTTTTGGAGGGGCTTTTGTTTAGCAGACTTGAGAGAAGGAACATGGAATCCTTATCAGGAAGAATGACAGTTGATTCCCTGGGCAAGGGGAGGAGGGTTTTGTTTATGTGTTTGTTTGTTTGTATAATGCCTGCAGGTGATTAGCTGAAGGCCGTTCAGGTGAGATTGGAGTACTAACTTCAATTCTACATTTTAACTGTGGTGCTTGTCAGTGATCATTAAGATAACTGAACGTCTTTAGTGTAGGGTTGCTGATCCATCTCTAGATAGATCATTTGTGACTGAACTCTGAACCCGAAGTAGGAAAAACTGTCCAGGCAAGGGACCAGAGATCCTCCCTCAGGTGAGCTTCTGCTTCAGAATTTGTAGAGTTTGCTTCACCTTGAGAGCTGGCTAGAACATGGAATGAGGTGATGACAGAATGTCTGCCAGGGCTCAGAAGAGCCTTGTGCTTGGTTCAGTGTTCAGTTTGTTCTGCTTGAAAGTGTTAATAATTGTGAAGGAGGCTTGCATTTACCATTTGTTCTGAGTCCTTTCACTGTTGAGGTACTCTGTTTATTCACAAAGCTCCACCCTAGGTTATGAAATGGGAACTTCAGTTTCTCCACACCTTGCATTAGAGCAGGACTAGGGTAGACTTTGAGTTCATTTGGTCTCAGGACTTTCCTCAGCAAAGGTGCAGTGGGGTCAAGGGTTGTATTGGACAAAAGCTTTATATAGTAGGCTCAACACAAAGGGTAAACTCTGAAATCTAGTCCTAGTTACTCTGAGCTGGTCAGGGCCACAAAGCTCAACTGAGACTAAGAGCTTAGATGAAATAGGACAGGGTCTGAACTCTGGCTCGTTATGTGCCTCCTGGGACCATTATGCAGAATAAAATGTTTCTTTAACTATAAAGTTCCACCACACTCTTTCTTCCAATTGCCTCAAGATGAACTGGAAGAGAAAAATTGGGGACTTAGAGAAATCAAAGAGAAATAACCATAAGCTCTCTTCTCTGCTTTCCCTATGGCAACCAAATTGCTAGACTTCTGTTTGCCTTAGAAGCCCAAATTATGTTTTCTAGGAAAACTGGCTTCAGCTTTATCTCCTATTCCATTTAGATCCAGGCAAAGTCAAAATCAGAGGTTCACCCAGGGGCTTTTGTAAGAGAAACCAGCGGAGAAGCCCAGAGCTCAAGTCTCTTTGGTTGAAAACAAAGTATTTAGCATTTTAGGTTTAAAGATTAAGTCTGGGAAGACTGCATGGCCTATAGGTACCCTAAACACTCTATTCACAGCTGAGAAGTGCATTTCAACAACCCAAAATAGTGGTGAGAACTAGAGTAGGGACAAATGTAAGAGTCCAGGGCTCAGCGTTTAACAGCTATTAAGTCTAGGTCATGAGTTTCACAGAATTGGTAAGGTCTAAAATTAGTTTGAGTCCTTCAAGTGTCTGGTCTCCAAACTCATCTTGGCTACAGAGAACAGGTCTAGCTGGCCTGGGAGCCTGAAGAACTGACAGGAATATCTCCTTCTCCTCCTCTTCCTCCTTTTTATCTCCCTCTACTCCCAATCCTCCTCCAACCACCTCCTGCTCCTTGTCTACCGTTTAGGCTCCTGACACATTTATTTATTTATTTATTTATTTATTTATTTATTTATTTATTTATTTATTTATTTATTTTTGGTTCAAATGAAGTTCACCAGGCTGAGGTCCTTTTTTTAATTTTTCATGAGGATACTCCAAAACCCACTGAAGGCCTTGGGTTCTCCTTCCTCAAGAACTATCCCTTCTGGTTGGTTTCATTAATTAATTAATTTTTAAATTTTGTATGTTTTAGCTAAAATATAATTACATCACCTTTTCTCTCCAGTCCTAACCCCTTCAAACTGATGATCTCTTTTTCTTTGATGGTTTTAAACACACACACACACACACACACACACACACACACACACACACACACACACACACACACACACATATGAATACAACTTTCTAGTCCTCAGCCTCCTGCAATCTTTCTGCCTTCTCTTCTGTGATGTTCCTGAGTAGGAGTATGTCTTAGTCAACGTTTTATTGCTGTGAAGAGACACCATGACCATGGCAACTCTTATAAGAATGACATTTAATTGGGGCTGGCTTACAGGATCAGAGGTTCAGTCCATTAAAATCAAGGTGGAAGCATGGCAACATCCAGGCAGGTATGATGCAGGAGGAGCTGAGAGTTCTACATCTTCATCTGAAGTCAGGTAGCAGAAAACTGGCTTCCAGGCAGCTAGGATAAGCCCACTCCCACAGTTACACACCTACTCCAAAAGGCCACACCTACTCCAACAGGGCCACACCTTCTAATAGTGCCACTTCCTGGGCTGAGCATATACAAATCATGACAGTGTTGAAGATGTATGCAGTGGAGCTTGTAACCCCATCTTCATTGATCTCTGCATGGTGTCCAGTTGTGGATTTCTGTAATAGTCTTAATTTGCTATAAAGAGAAGCTTCTTTAATGATTGAGAGCTATACTTACTTGTGTGTATGGTGCCAAGTATAAGAATATTGTTAAGAATTATACTCATCTAGCAAATTGGTGGAGGTAGGTCTTCTAAGATTCATATCCTCACTAGTCCCATGTACTTGGTTATGTTTTTTATACCAGGCATGAGTTCCTTCCTGTTTATTGGACCTTAAGTTCAATTAGACAGCTGTTGATTACTACAAAGATAGGAATGTCACTATTGTACCTTCAGAGATACCTAGCCATTCTGGTCAGTTTTGTGCTTCACAGATGTCAACAGCTGGATAGGACTATTAGTTGTTTTTGTCCATTGGCAGCTGGTGTAGGACTTTCTGGTACTTTGGAGGATAGACCACACACATGAGGCTTTCAGGTTAAATCCATCTTGAATAATTTGAAACATATATATAAGTTCATTGTCTTCAGACATATGAAGAACTGTCCCATCTACTGATCAATTTATAGCTAAGACTTGGGGTGCACACAAGCCTTATTTTATGGGAGAAATTAATTTGAGAGGGACAACAAGGGAAATCCTAGGAGCCTTAAAATAAGCTCTTGTCCTAGGGTCATATTAACCCTTGAGTCCAACAAATAGCTCAAGAGAGACAAAGTTGATTTGTTATTTTGTACTGTAAACATCATGATCATAATAAAGAATGGTTCTGCCTCCTCTGACCATGGCCTGTCTCTGATGGTCACTACTGGACTTCTTCTCATCTTCCTCCAGTATTTGGGAGTCACCACTGCTTAGAGCAGCCAAGGAAAATGATATGTGCACACTTAAGAGACTTCAACATGACCAGAACTGTGACTTCCGACAAAGAGGTGAGATCAGAATTAGTGAGATAGACTTGTGTTTGCAAATGGCTGCGTGGAGAAACTGCTGAGGTGCTTCTGGAGCTAGGACCCACTTGAAGGAGAATTGCAAGTGTTTGGTATTCTTGGCTTACTCCATTCCAGGAGCTCTGGGGGAGACAGCACTGCATGTAGCAGCCCTCTATGACAACCTGGATGCTGCTATAATGCTGATGGAGACTGCTCCATACTTGGTCACGGAGTCTACACTGTGTGAGCCATTTGTAGGTGAGGAGGCTTCACAATAACTTAAAGCTAAACATGGGTGGGTGATCTACCATTTCTAAAATATATTTGTATAAGGTAGGCTCAGGAAGTGGTGGAGGGTCATCAAGAGTTGAGAAAAGTACAAGACCCCTACACCTTGGGTTTTAGCTCCCATGGCTTGCTTTTCATTTTTCCTATTCCTCTTTAGTCTTCGCAGAGTCCCTTAGACCATTCATTGTTCCAACTGTTTCTCTCTGCCCTTCCCCCCTCTCTCCTCTATATCATTATATGTATAGCAAGCCCTAAATATCATTATATGTATAGCAACCCCTAAATATCATTATATGTATAGCAACCCCTAAATAAAGGAAGTATAGACACATTGTTCCAGGAGTCTGAGGGATTAACTATCCTTAATTCCTGACTATTCTGTCTACAGCAGAAATTTGTCTGAAGAACTGTCAGGGAAGTTCTGTAAGGGGTGCTGGATTGTGATATTCTAGACAGAACTGTTGCTCACAGTTCTCTTTGGGCCAGGTCAGACTGCACTGCACATCGCAATTATGAACCAGAATGTGAACCTGGTCCGTGCCCTGCTAGCCCGAGGAGCCAGTGCCTCCGCCAGGGCTACAGGTTCTGCCTTCCATCGAAGTTCCCACAACCTCATCTACTATGGTGAGAACCAGGGGCAGGCTTAGAGAAAGGGGAGGTGGAAAGCTGGGCTTCGCAATAAATAAATAAATAAATTAATTAATTAATTAATTAATTAATAAGGCTATGAAGGAGCCTTTCCTTGGTTTCATGTTTCAAGAAGTTGGGAGGGGTTAATACTTCTAGGACTTAAGACTTAGAACCAGAGGCCAAGGCCAATCCCTCCACAACACTCCATCACCTTTTTTTCATTGGGTTGTGCTGGGCAACTGATCCCAAACCCCAAGCTGAGATGTGGGAGGAGGAGGCAGTTGTGGTCTGGAGGGTAAAAGTTCCTCTCATCATCTAATCATGTTCTCTACTGCAATGGATTTCTTTGTGTCCACAGGAGAACATCCTTTGTCCTTTGCTGCCTGTGTGGGTAGTGAGGAGATTGTTAGACTGCTCATTGAGCATGGAGCTGACATTCGGGCCCAGGACTCCTTGGGTAAGAGCTGGGATGAGGAGAGGATCCTGGATGGAGAGAGAGAGAGAGAGAGAGAGAGAGAGAGAGAGAGAGAGAGAGAGAGAGAAAGAGAGAGAGAGAGAGAAAGAGAGAGAGAGAGAACAAACCTTAGGTTAGAGGATGAAATCTTCAACTATAGTACTATGGTTACATTGCAGCCTCTGTCTTCCCCAGGAAATACAGTACTACACATACTTGTCCTACAGCCCAACAAAACCTTTGCCTGCCAGATGTACAACCTGCTACTCTCCCATGATGGGGGAGACCACCTGAAGTCCCTGGAACTTGTGCCCAACAACCAAGGACTCACCCCCTTCAAGCTGGCTGGGGTGGAAGGCAACACTGTGGTAAGAACCCGTCCCTAAGGTTTCTCCTTAGTGACCTTTCCCATCACTAGCATGTGTAAATGACTTGGTCCACAGCTGTTCTCCAGATCATCTAACACACTAACCGTTCAAATGCTCTCTTGCTTCACCAGATGTTTCAACACCTGATGCAAAAACGGAAGCACATCCAGTGGTCATTAGGACCCCTAACATCTTCCATTTATGATCTCACAGAAATTGACTCCTGGGGTGAGGACTTGTCCTTTCTGGAGCTTGTGGTTTCCTCCAAGAAGAAAGAGGTATAAATGTCATAACAGGTCCAGAAACTTCATGTGAAGAAAGATATTTTGAGATGTTGCTTTTTCATCTACTGAGACACTTTGATCCCAAGATACTTAAGAGATTTACTATAGATAGAGAACAGTCTTTAGGAGAAAACAGTTCCTATAGGTGCCAATGTCATCCAACATTTATCTTCTGAGACTACTTCCCTTCTGCTTAGCTCTAGTCTCTCTCTTTACGTATCTCATTCTAATTTTTCAGATAAAGAACCTTCTGACTTGGAGTCACTTTCTTCATTCTTTCCTTCGTTCCTTTGTTGCGTCCTTTCTTTCTTCGTTATTTCCGTCACTCAGTATATTGAGAGTATACTTTGTCACAGACAATATACCAAAAACCAAAGAGATAGATAGAGGCCAAAATACATGTCCTTTCAGCCAATTTCTTCAGTTTTTGGATTGATGTTCTCACAAACTGCAATGGAGTTCGGTCTGTACCCCGCTGCCAGTATACACTGTGTACAGGGGCAGGAAAATAGAGGTGGGAACAATTTGGATAGATGTGATAAAATATCTATAGCAAGATACAAAGGGGAGAAGATAATGGCTGAGATGAAGAGACATCTGAAAAAGTAGGAAGAGGCCTATTCAAAATGAGCAGGAAGGATTAGCCATATGAAAAAAATTTCATTTGAGGATGGAGGAAGACTTTGTAGACATGCTTGACAATCCAGGGCAGAAAGGTGAAGGAGCCTTCAGAGAGGAAGTGTACCCCACCCCCACCCCACCTCAGGAGTTGTACATCACTGAGGACAGTAAAAACAAAACATCCACATGACAGAACCCTAAGAGTATCACATAAAATTTTCCAGGGATAGAATACAGTAAAGACAGTTCAGATACAATGAACTGAACGCCATAGGGAATGGAAGAGACTAGAGTGGAGAAAATAGCTCTATCTTTTAGGAACCTATAGATATTGGGAAAACTGAGTTTCTATTGCCTATCTGCTATATAATAATTTCCTAAGCACTCTTATAGAATCACAAAGCATGACTGATTATTATAACTAATAAGCATTAGAAAAACTGAACAGTCATTTATATAATTCTAGAACAATCTTAGAAACACCTAAAGTTTGAGCAGTTTTTCTTAGGAGTGCAAACTCCCTCCCTATTATGTAGATTCAGCCACCACATTCCTCACTTTTTCTTTCTTCCTTTCTTCTTTCTTTTTTCTTTCTTTCTTTTCTCTATTTCTTCCTTCCTTTCTTTTGTTTTTCTTTCTTTCCTTTTACATCTAAGGCTTAGAGTTTATTTCTTTTTTTCCCATTTATTTATCTCTCAATCTCTCCCTTGCTCGTTCACATCAGGTATTAATTATTTGCATTCTCTTGTGGTTTTATACAACCTGTAATAAGTAATTTTCCTTCACACCTCCTATCTTGCTTTCATTTATAATTCTAGCAACTGATACTCTTAGTACCATCTTAAGAATAAGATTTTTCTGTTTTATGGCAAAACTCGATTCTCTAATTGGGGTCTCCTTCAACACTCTGCCCTGGATTGTTGAGCATATCTGCAAGCTGTCTTCCTCCTTCCAGCCTCGAGGGAATTTTTTTCCTACCTAATCCTGTCTGCCTTACTTTGAATTTACTTCTTTTCAGATGCTTTGTGTCATCCATTATCTTTTGTTCTTTGCATCTTGCTATTTACTTCTTCTCTCAGAGCACCATCCAATTCTGCCATCTACTATATTGTTTTTCACCCGTCTAACCATACTTCCAATGCAAATTGGACTATCTCTTGCTAGGAGTTCTCAATTGCTTTCTACTGCATTCAGAAAAAGAACTAAACACCCTACAATGACATCTACAGTGCATCTGCACAGTGATCTTTGTTATTGTTTATTTCTCCCATGTAATATCTGTCCACTAATCTCAGCTGATTCTCCCACAGTCCTAAACACATCTTACGTGCAAGTGAGCAACGGCTTCTCACACCTTCCTATCATAGTTCAGTCACCTATGACTCATCGATTATGGCCTCAATGTTGTTGTATGCACTGTGTTTACTTCTGTAATACTTCTGCAGCTCTAGCACAAAACCTAATATACAATAGAAATTACTAAGTGTCTATCAATGAAGTGAGTGACTGGATGATGCTGATGATAGTTGCTGCCCTGGAATGCAGTTCAAAACTCAGCACTGCTCATCATGTCGATCATTCTATATTGTGCTTTTTTTTTGACAGGCTCGTCAGATTCTAGAACAAACCCCTGTGAAGGAGCTGGTGAGCCTGAAGTGGAAGAAATATGGACAACCCTATTTCTGCCTCCTGGGTATGCTGTACATCTTCTACATGATCTGCTTCACCACATGCTGTGTTTACCGCCCCCTCAAGTTCCGTGATGCCAACCGTACACATGTTAGAGATAACACCGTCCTGGAACAGAAACCACTACAGGTAATTTTTCTTCAAAGGGATGAAAAGCATGAAATGATGATGTTTTCTACAGACCTTATTGATGCTCTCCTGGAAAGACGCTGTTCATAGGCCCAGGAAGTTGCCAACACCTTATCAGTAATGTAGGAATTAAACAGGAGATAAGGGGCCATAGATAGAGCCTCATCTCTAAAACATCAGTAAAAGTGTTTGTGTAGGAAGTTACAGATTTTCTCACAAAAACTTGTTTAAAGGTTGGTATTATCAAATTTGTTAATTTGTAAAAAAGAGTTCCTCTTTACTGTTGGTTATCTATGTCTCTGTTGGATACTCTACAGAAAGATGCTCAAAATGGGCAGCGGCTGAGTATGAATCACCTGCAGGTGTAGGACCTGCTATTTTATAATGTCCTGCAGAGATCTGGGGTGGTTAAAAATGGACAGATAAAGGGGTAGAATAGATTAAAATTGATGTCAAAAAGAGCAAATTCCCATTTTGTTGTAACAAAGACAACAGATTCTGATGAGTAGCTTTAACCATATGTAGTCAACCAGTAGAACATCTGAGGGTTTTATTAATGAAGCGCTATGTGCTTACAAATATTCATCAAAAGAATAAAGAGATATAGATAAAAGTAAAAAATAAAAGAGAAAAATTGTGCAAGCTGAGAGCTGAATCCTGGAGATTTATGGTCCATACGGAAACTAGCCATAGGAAGAACTCAGCATGGGTAAGCTAAGGTGTGGTTTTCTCTAAGGAGAAGATAAATTTTCTGCAATCAAGAATCAAAGCCCTGAATTTGTTGGATTAGATAAAAGTAGTAAACAGAGACAAGAACCCCAAACTACATGAAGATATTCCACCTTCCTTGGTTCTCTTCTTTTTTTATATTTTCATCTACTTTTTTTTACCTACTTATCTCTTTTTTACACACACACACACTTAAACGTGTATGTATACAGAGCATACATATAAAATAAATGAATTATATTTATGGTTTTACTATGTATATACATATATATATGTATATATATATATGATACACATATATTTAACATGGCTTCAGTATGGCTTATTATTCAACTGGAAAATTATTCTGAGAAAGAAGAGAAGAGGGGATGAAGGGAGTGAGAGACAGACAGAGAGACAGACAGAGAGGCATGGAAGAGAAGAATGAGCGGGGGGACGGAGAGAGATTATTTTATCAGTAATATATACATAAAGGATGACATCACCAGCAGGTCACGAGTAGACACAGGTGCTTAGAGGAATTTTCTTCCTGTAGCTCCATCTGGGCATGAATGTTCAGACCAAGTATAGGCAAAGGGACAGCTAGGAAAGAAGAGTGACAGTAATGGTAATTAGGTGGTTGAAGGAAATGACTGGTAATAGAGAAAAAATATAGCCAAGAACAAGCTGGGAGTAGATGGGCTTTTCCATTGTCTTTGGCCCTGAGTCCTCCCACATGGTCTTTCCCTACTTTTGTCTCACACTTACACAGAGAGTAAACAGGCAATGCAGATGAGGGTCCACCCTAACTGCACCTTGGAGATGATGAGCAATTAAGTAAGAGTAGGTCGCACATGTGTTTTTCTCATTGGGGCAAGATGAATTATGCATAAACATATTTCTTTAACCCAGATAGTCTAAGTTATGTTTAAAAGATCCTTTTTTCTTTGCCTCAAGACTAAATATAGCATAATAATGGCTAAATACCCCAGCCATTCTTCTTTCTTTCTCCTTAACATCTTTAGTCCCTTCATTTTTGGTTCAGTCAGTTATCCTGCACAAAATAGAGGACTCTTATTAAATATTCTTTCCTTTGCATCAGAGCAAGGAGTAGGAAGGTCAAAGATACAGTAATAAGAGATGTAGATAGCAAAGAACATCAATTAATAGTCCCTATTTTTTGGTTAATCTTTAAGCATTAGCCCTGAGTTTCTAGAATGTAGTGGTTCTAAGTCAATTTGGATTACATGAGGAGCTCCTGGACTTTTCAACATAATTTGGAATATTCTGCTGTCACTTTATACCAAATTACTTGAATAATAGGAAATTCTCCTTTTTTTCTACTTCTTTATTATTTGAAAGTCTCAAAAATATAAAGGTATAAAAATATACCTAGACTTGAATTCAATTGTTAACCAATTAGTTAACCCAGGGAGCTTTTGATTAAATAAATGAATTTAAATTTGCTTAAATAAATGACTTTAACAATCAGTGATACTAATAGCATTGGAACCCAGCATTTTGGGGCAATCTGGGACTGCTTTTGTGAATATTTTATGGCCTGTGGAAACTATTGGGATTCTGAACCTTAAAGAAATATTCTAGCTTCGTGTGTGGGATTTTATGAGAATACTCCAGCAACTCCCTGCTAGACATTTGGAAGGAATGGGGGAAAATCTTCTCTCTGCAAGAGGCAGCACAAAGAACATAAAAACTTAGCCATATAAAGGTCAACTTAATTTACCTTTGCTCAGATTTAGAGGTGTCAGAATGAGTATGTGCTTTATTGGTCAGCCATAGTTTTCAAGTAATTGAGAAGTTCAAGGCCTGGGAGTCGGATTCCTTGGATTTTAATACTAACTCTGAAATTAAATAGTTGTGTGACCAGTAGTAGAATGACAAGCAAAGAGATTGGACTTTGCCCTTACAAAGGGCAAAGGAAAGTGATACCTGCCAGCACTGGCCAGGGTAAATTAAGATTGAGAGTTTCTGGTCAGCCTGAGCTACATAGTAAGATGCTCACTGCACCATGTCAAACAAAGCACACCAGAACAAAGGAAACGAAAATAAGAAGGGGGTACAGCCACACAAGAACAACTCACAAAGGAGTGGCCACTCTTACTTCATGACTTCTTGAAAGAGAGAAAAAAAATCTCAATCAATTTTTCTGAGAAAAGTATTCCCACTTACTAGTTTATTTCCCTCTTCCATCTACAACTTCCAAGGGAACTGCTTCTCTGTAGTCCCCCAGTTCTAGCCCCCCACACACACACACGTAAATTCTGGATCATAAACTCTGAGAAGGAAATATTTCCTGGGAATAGAATCCTACTCTCCCATGGCCAGCAGTCCTTACCTCGGGATACCTACCATCAAAACCTTTATAGATTCCTTGAAGAAAAGTAATAGTTGACATAAACTATCCCAAGATCCTGCTACCCATTTGTGTTGTGTTAAACACTTACCATTTAACTCTTGTGGACAGTACTGGTTAGGAAACTCTGTTCAATTTATAGAATCATAGAAATCCTTTCACTGGCAACAAGGCTCTTTGTAAGTCTGTGGTTTGGGGAACAAAATCCAAAGTCTGAACTGGACTTTTTCAACTTGTTTGTATGCTCTAGAGTGGTTGGTATCCCCAGCCTTTTTCTAGAGAATGTATACCTAGCTCTTCAAGCTCATGGGTGTCTCAGGCTCTACTCTGCACTCTCCTGAGCATTCAATGCAGAACAGTTACCTCACAGAGAACAGTTCAGTGAAGTATGAATGACTAGTCCCTGCAAGAAATCTGGTTACTGGAAACAATTAAATTCTAGGTTATCACTACTCCTAAAATTTCAGGCTGTTAATAATTCCCAAAATTCTTAGCCATGTGGCAATGCTGAAAATTCTGGTTATTTGCAGGAAGTGCTTAGAGGAGTAAAGTAGAATGGGGTGTTTTTGACATTTCAGGTGACCTTGAGCAAGGACTCTGGTAGTTTTAGAAGAACTCAGGCAACGGCCATCTTTTGCATTGGTTTCCTTCCAATACGTTTCTCCACTTCTACTTTCTGGTTTATTTCCCTCATTCATCTGCATCTTCTAGGGAAGGCTGCTTCTCTGCAGCTTCCACGGCCCTCTTCCTTCTTTGCTTCTTGACTAAATGAATAATTTCTCGCAGTGTTGTAAACTGTGTATAAAAAAAAAGGTAAGAGTCAGATGCTAATGTCCTCCGCTAATATTCTTGACGAAAAAGTATATCCTGCTTTAAGGGCTGGTTAACACAACTCCATTGCTTAATGTGTGTGCATAGAGCATAAACACTCAAGGCAGAGAGATGTCAAAGTCATGAGTTTTGTAATGAGAGCTAATCTGGGCTTTACATTTGATCCTTATCTTACAACGAACACTTCTAATTAAAAGAACACATACACATAGATGTTAAAAATCAAACAAAAGTATTCATCAGGAGACACCATTGCTGTATGTGATGACACACACCTAGAATTCTAGCATGCAGGAGATAGAGACAGAAGGGTCACCCAGGAATTTGAGACCAACCTGTTCTATACAATGTGTTCCAGGCCAGCCATGGGATAATGGTAAGACCTTGTCTCAAAAAACAAACAAGCAAACAAACCAAGCAAACAAACAAACAAAAAAGTCAATAATAAATACATAGATAGATAGACAGATACCAAAACAGAACTAGAACCAAATAAAACAAAATAGCAATTATATCCTGGCCTACCACTCTTCTTTCTCCAGGCATTTTTCATTCCAGTTTGCTCAGTCAGGTTTTACCTTTTTTTTCTTCAGAGGAGACCACGCCTCTATCTCCATTTGTTAAGTGTGTTCAGGCAGTATCTAGTGACTTTCTCCTCCGAAAAGTATTTAAGGAACACCGTCTAATACGATCTGTGGTTTTATCCTGAAGGTAGTGGACAGCTAGGAAAGAAATAAAACAGAAGTCATGTGATAATGTTCACATTTCCAAAAGATTAGTCTTGGGACTTGGAGGGAAGTAGACTGTGGGGATAAAGAGTAATCAGGATGATAGACAGCCTTGCCTTTGTCTGAAGGCATTGAGTCCAGCTGAATGAAAGAAAGAGACATGGCCATGGCCAGAGCTGAATGGCTGGACAGACAGGCGTTGAGGCTGTGTGGCTGTGGTAACTTAAACAGTTTGCCAAACACAACCTTGATCCCCAAACCTTATTTGAAGAACCACGGATGTAAAGAGCCATGAGTTAGATGTTTAATTTAGACAGAACATCTTGATTACAACCCCTAAAGAGTAAACTTTTAAAACTTCAAAAGGCAAATTTCTTATTTATTTGGGCTTAATTCTGGGGAAGCTTAGGGTATTAGTTAAAGGGGAATTGTTATCACTTCCTAAATCATCAGACATTTATCATTGAAGTTCAAGTCTCTCTTGTTTTTAAAGCAGTACCATTGTCTTTACATTGTAGATACTCATTCTAGATGAAAAAGAGTTTTATGTCAGTAATAAAACAATACAATCAAGGCCAATGATTTAAGTTCCTAGCACAATTATTATGACATATTTCACACAAACACACACATACACACACACACACACACACACAGAGAGAGAGAGAGAGAGAGAGAGAGAGAGAGAGAGAGAGAGAGAGAGAGAGAGAGAGAGAATTTTTTAGAAGGGCAAAAAGCAAAGCCCTTTATTTTGTTTAGTAGGCTCACAGAAGACACCATATTCTGCAGCCAGGTTTGAGACAGGACCCTTGGAGAAAGGGCAGCTGGAAGTTCAAGCAAAGTCTTGCAGTCCTTGGATGCCTAGCTGACTGCTGAATTTGTGGAAGGGAATGCCTCCATATTAAAAAATATCTGCTGAATAAGAAAATAGAGGGGTTGCTGGGGTGTGTTGGGGAGACCCAGAGAGATTGGATCCCTTTTTCTGTAAATGGTGTCATTGCTACACTGGCCTCTAGGGGCACTCTTGTCTTCAGAGCTCATTGACTTCTTTTGTCTTCTAAACCTAGTTTACAATCTCCCACCTTCTATCTTTCAAAACAAGGTCTCAAATTAACCAGGAAGGACTCAGATTTGTTACACAGTCAAACAATCGGTTTAAACTCCCAACCCTTTCAACTCCACCTGTTGGTTGCTGGGATTTAGCCTTGACTCCACAATCCTTCTGCCTAGGTCTCAATGTTTCTGGGATTACAAACTTTTACTATCAATCTTGTCTTTGTCTCTGGAGGGAAAGAAGAGAGAAAAAGTTGATCATGTAGTCTAGATCAGAGGTTCTCAAGTATGGGTCACAACCCCTTGGAGTTGCATAGCAGAGATCCTACATAACACATATTTACATTGCAATTCATAGCAATAGCAAAAGGAGTTATGAAACAGCTAGAGAAATAATTTTATGGTTGGGGGGTCACAACAACACAATATTGAAGGGTTGCAACATTAGGAAGGTTGAGAACCACTGGTCTAGACCTATTGATCAAGATACGAAGTTTTGAAAAGAATTTGAAATATTTGTGCAGGAAAAGATTCACTTGTCTAGTTTCTGGTATTTAAAGTCATTTCTCAGTTAATGTGTTTACTATTTATTCCTCTACTTATCTAGGGTCTTAAAGTGAATTAGCATGGTTTGCAGTAAGAGATAGATGCTATAGGAGCAATAAATAAATAAAAGGGCCTCTTCTGTGAACTGAATTTCAGTAGAGAAGAAAGTGAGTTCATATAGTTGCCAGGACTAAGGACAACATAAGCAAAGAAATCACACAACTAGCAAACAAGAAACCCTGGAGCAGCCCCAAAGCTACTTTAATTTCCCAGGGTTAGACATATAATTCCATGTTGAAATTGTACATAATTTTTTTCCAGAAAGCTTTCTTGTATTCTTAAGTGAGGCCAAGACTTCTAACTAGGTAAGAATCACAAACAAAGAATTCTATCACCACTTCTGCATGATGTCTTCATGTGACCTTGACTCCAGAACTGTCTTGATGTCTCAGAATAATCAGAGCCCTTCAAGAAAACTAAAGCCCATTCTACCCTAATCTGTATTTTTGTTTAAAGTATACCCAACTGTACCACCTACTGTAATCTTCACACCATCCCCAAGAGGTGAGCATTAGAGTTTTCATCTTACAAATGAGAACCCTTAAATTAGAGGTCTTAAATGTTTCAAGGTCTCATCAGAGCTAGTAAGTTTAAAGTCTATGGTGACCCCTGAATTCTCAGATATGTTTATTATGTCTTAAAAAAGGTGAGGGAGCCACAATGAGATTTGAACAGTTGAATTCTTTCCATGGCAGAAACCATCATCACCCTCTCCTATACTTTCTTATTCACTTGGCATGCTTTGTTGTTTCATTTTATTTTGCTACCTCATCATACAAGACCAAACTGGTCTACACTCTATCTGGCCTTTGTGCTCTATCATTCTTTTTTTTCTTTTTTCTCCTTTTTATAATTGGATATTTTATGTTTTTATATTTCAAACATTATCCCCTTTCTCAGATCCCCCCTCTCCTATCCCTCTTTCCTCTACTTCTATGAAGATGCTCCCCCTCCCACCCACCCACTCCCACCTCCCTGTCCTGGCATTCCCCTACACTAGAGAATTGAGCCTTCACAGGACCAAGGGCTTCTTCTCCTATTTATGCCAGACAATGCCGTCCTCAGCTACATATGCAGCTGGAGCCATCGGTCCCTCCATGTGTATTCTTTGGTTGGTGATTTAGTAGGAGCTCTGGTGAGTCTGGTCAGTTGATATCTTTGTTTTTCCTATGGGGTTGCAAACCTCTTCAGCTCATTCAGTCCTTCTCTAACTCCTCCATTTGGGTCCTGTACTCAGTCAGATGGTTAGCTATAAACCATCAAAAAAATCAAAAAATCAGTTTGGTAATCAGTCTGGTAGTCCCTCAGAAAATTGGACATAGTTCTACTTGAGGACCCAGTTATACCACTCCTGGACATTTATTCATTTCCTTTGTATTTATCACATATATATCAATTTCCAGATATAGAAGCAAGCAAACATGCTCCCCAGTTTTACAATAAATAATAGACAACCACACCAAATGGGTCCTAATGGACCAAACATAATATCTCTAATTTTTTATGTGAAAACTTTACAATCTAGTGTGTTTTAGTCTATACGTCATGTTAAAAGCAAGCATCCTCATCTGTATTGCTAAGGCTCTGGCAGAGCCTCTCAGGAGACATCCATATCAAGCTCCTGTTGTGCTCTATTGTTCTAGCTCATTCTCTTGAATACTAGAATTGCAGGCAAATACAACCATGCCCAGTAGTTTGGTTATTTTTGTGCTATGAAATGTGATCTCAGTTGCTCAATATATAGAGAAAGTATTACTCACAGCATATATGAATGAGGCAACACAAGAAAACCTTGAACACCTACCTCATGTCCTGGTCACAGAGTTAATCAGCATGAAAATTGTGATAGGGTGAAAGATCTTCTCCTTGCCTTACACACATCTTGACAGCTTTAGACTGTAGGCACTAATAGCAAGGCCTGCTTAGACTAAACTGTGGAATCTTGTCTGATGAAGTAGCAAAATAAAATGAAACAACAAAGCATGCCGAGTGAATAAGAGAGTTTAGAAGATGACAATGATGATTTCTGCCATGGAAAGAATCCAACTGTTCTAATCGCATTATGTACAAGTCTTCACATTAGGAAATAGTTCTTGTCCTGATTTCTTTCCATAGGAAGCGTATGTGACTTACCAGGATAAGGTCCGGCTGGTGGGAGAACTCGTGACAGTCATTGGGGCTGTGGTTATTCTACTCATAGAGGTGAGGAGCAGGGGCTGGGGGGTTCTGGGATAAAGCAATCCATCTACTGGTAGGTCCTATACTGAATTGCAGTCTATATTATATTTTGCTTTATCATCTTTCCCTAGATCCCAGACATCTTCAGAGTTGGTGCCTCTCGCTACTTTGGACACACAGTTCTTGGGGGTCCATTCCATGTCATTATGTGAGTGTCTTTTTCTCATAGACTCTGATTTCATCTACTAAAATATTATAAGTCTCCAGTTTACTCTCTGAGACTCAAATATGGGGTGACAGTCCAGGGATTTCTGGCGAGTGGATTTGTACCTTTAGAAGTGTGTTTTAGCTGTTAAGACTTGGCCTGAATGTGTGGTTATCAGCCAACTCATCATGATACAGTAGAACCAGAATATTAACAGCCCATACCTCACTTTCTGCTTTCTGCCTTCACTCTAGCATCACATATGCCTCCCTTGTGCTACTGATTATGGTGATGAGGCTTACCAGTATGAATGGGGAGGTGGTCCCCATATCCATGGCCTTGGTACTGGGCTGGTGTAGTGTCATGTACTTCTCCCGAGGATTCCAGATGCTGGGCCCCTTCACAATCATGATTCAGAAGGTCAGTGCTTTCCTAAATGTCTTTCTGATTTCAAATGCAGAACCTTTATGGATGGAAGGGTAGCAATAGCTTAAAGAGAAAGTGTTGCTCAGAGCAGAGCTGGGGACATCATGGGGACATTTAGATCTGTTAGCAACAACTGCACAGAGACATTCATCTTTCTTCCTCTTCTTTGTTTCTGGTAGATGATTTTTGGAGACCTACTGCGCTTCTGCTGGCTAATGGCTATGGTCATCCTCGGATTTGCCTCTGGTAATATCACTACTTCTAGACTGTTAGATGCAGCTCTTCAGAAAAATTGATTCTTTTCTCACATTCACTTGATTTTATTATTGTCATTTACTATGTCAATAAAACATACCACTATCCAAAGAAAAGGACCACCCAGGTTGGCCTGGAATGCAGAATTTGTGAGTTCTGAGCTGTTAAGATTCACGTCAGCTAACTGTGCTGCAAGTCCCTTAAAGAAATATTGCAGAAAGAGAAGCATGAAGCACTGAACATTTGTAGATCTTTTACATGCTAAGTCAATAGGAACGATGCCATGTTATTATACTCTGCTATATTTGCAGTTTAAAAAGATGAGGAAAATACATGCAATAAGACAGAAAGTGCCCTATTTCTGTATGTAGTCACTTAAAGTATTGATAAAAGAAAGGATTGTAAAAAGGAGGTTCAGAATGAGAGTTTGGAGAACTTGGGACATGGCAGAGAGTCCAGACAATGAAAGACTGAAAGAAGGGAGACAAATAGATACAGTAGGGAGTGACAAGTACTATAGGTGACAAGTCCAGCATAGGAAGGAAAAGCCAACAGAGGCACAGAGGAAGCATAAGTGGTTAAAAGAGAATTCATATAGGTGGGAGGAAGGTCCAGGTCCAATTCATGAAAAACCTGCAATTCTAACTAAGCCTTCCATGTCTAAAACTAGTCATCCATTAGTGAAGAGGGTGCAAAATAAAAGTGACCTCTGAAGAACTCTGTCTCCCATCATTACAGAACTTTATTAATACCTCTAGAAATTTCTCTGTTCAGTGAGGTTGCCCATAGAACAGTAGATAAAAAATTAAAAAAAAAAAAAACTAAGATCTTAAGTGTGAAAGAATCAAACTGGCAGTCTATCTGGAATAGTCTATCCTGTGAGGCCTGATTCTATCCCTTTCTCTACCCAAAATCTCTTTACTCAGCCATATGCAGACTATTAGGAGAACCAGGAACAGGATTGTTTCTGAAAGATTATACTGATGATTTCCTAAATGGTCACTGCTTGTGTACTCATTGTGCTTGTGATTTTACTTAAGGAAATCTGTAGTTCATACAGACTCTGTATTTGGTCTTGGGATCACCTTGCCATAGGTTTCCATATCCCATACAGAGAGAAATCAAAGGTCTAGTGTCATAAGGATCCAATATAACCTGCCATGTGGTAGGCGATACACGAGTCAGAGATAACTTTTCTGTGATGTTCAAAGTTAGGCTAGCAAGTTTCAGAGTAATGGATAGTTATCTAGATGCCATGAAAATTAAGACTCTTCCTTTAGCCTTGTCATGTGTGCTGCTCTTTGAAATCATTCTAGATGCAGTACATTCTTTTAATAACTTATCTTTCAAATATTTGGTTCTCCTAAAGGCAATAATCTGTTAGATAACTTACTATACATATATGTACATCTATAATTCTTTTTGATGTAATTCTTTTTGCATGTTATCATTACTCAGAACAGTGGATGTAGTAAGGATTCTTAGGATTAGCCAGTTCCAGTATTACAATTACATTGTTGATGTATAGTAGTGTGTACATCTGTGTAAACTGATGGATGTGTATAGATGAGAAGTAGAACTAATGACCACCAAAACCTTACTTACTATGAAAATTTAATTCCCCAACTATATCTTCCCGGACGGAGCAGCCTTCTATATCATCTTCCAGACAGAGGATCCAGAGAGTCTGGGAGAATTCTCCGACTACCCTACAGCAATGTTCAGCACCTTTGAGCTCTTCCTTACCATCATTGACGGTCCGGCCAATTACAGTGTGGATCTACCCTTCATGTACCACCTAACCTATTTTGCTTTTGCCATCATCGCCACACTACTCATGCTCAATTTGTTCATTGCCATGATGGGTGACACTCACTGGCGAGTGGCCCAGGAGAGGGACGAACTCTGGAGAGCACAGGTATGTTATTAGTGTTGGTCCTTCAGAGGGGCAGAAACTGGAGGGAAACATTGCAGTAGGGTGTGTTTATTGTGAGCCACTCTTAAGAGAGTCACAGAAGAGCCCCAAGAGGCTATCATTTCAGTTACATTTATATACACCTGAAGTATGTGTGAATTGGTGGAGGGACAAAAGCATAATACAGTGGAGGATCTAAGCACAGAGTCTGGCCATTTATTACAGGTAAAAAGCAGATCTAGGAGCCTTTAAATCCACAGGGAACAGGAATATTTTGTTCTTCTATAACATGGCTCTTAAGTTTAGACTTTCTCTTCTATTAGAGCGTATAAATCCCTAAATCCCTATTATATCTTTTCTTTGTATCACAATAAGCTAATCAAATACTAGAGTTAGGAGCTTCATTCCAAATACTGCTAAGAAATAATTGAGCTGTTTCTCGGCATAATTATGTATTGGTGTGAGAGTCATTCAGCATATTCTTTAGTCTAATTATGACCTTATTATCTTGTATATTTGAGTAAGGTTTCAGAGAATAGGAATTTTCTATATTGTGAAACGTTCATTATTAGAAGCATCATGTTGAAGTGAACTAAAACCAATCTTGCTGTAATTTGATTCTTAAGGCTCGGACTTTTTCCTTCTATGTACCAGAAAGCACATATCCATCCACATAAGTACTATATAAATATTTGAATATAACCATTGTTTACCCTTCAGAAAACTATATAGTGGGTATGTAAGCAATGATCCTCAAAAGCCTATTTTATGTCTAGGATCTGGGGCACAAACACAACCATCAAAGACATACTCTGTGCTCCAGTTGAAGTGCCAAGCTACATAAATTATGGACACCTAGTAAATCACTTCACAGGAAGCTGAACACTCATAGAAGTAAAACTGATACAGAGATATACGTTGTGCTAAGAAGAGATGAAACTGAGGGATTTAAGTAGAAAGTTGGAAAATTCCCTTATCAAAGGAGGAATTTTTATGGCAGATGGTAAAGATGGGTAAGACTAGCTAGCTGAACTAGGATTAGATACAAGTTAGGTTTATATTAATGAAGGTGAATGACCACTAAAAGAAATAAATCAATCCTAAACAGGTTTTTGTAACAAGTTGAGGATGGATGTGCTAATCCTCATAAGTGGGAAGTTTAGAAAATCAAACTAGATTTACATATCTGTTTATATAATTCAGTCTCTACCTTACACATTCTACCAGATCCTATGTTCTGCCTGTTCAAGCCTACTCCCTCTTCTAAGGTAACCATCCCCATTATATTGACAAGCAACCTAAGATGCTCAGGCCTTCTAAGAGAATGGGGGCGGAGCATACTGTTTTGCACAATTCTAATGGTCCCATTCAAGTTGCACTGCAGACTCAAGTTCCATTCAAGACTCTTCTGACATTGCATAACCAGGTTGCTTGATAAAAAACAACTTTAGGCCAGAGATATGGCTTGCTTGCCTAGCATGTCCAAGGCTGGAAGTTGAGTTCCCAACACCTCAAAAAAAAATAAATAAAATTAAAAGCATATTTGACCCAACACAAATCATTCTAATTTCCATGGGATTTTAACAAAGCTTAGGTGAAAGGTTTTTTATTTTTTAAAGACAAAGTCCAGGGCTGGATAGTGGAGGCAGTAGCAGCAATAAGGAGATGAGGTCCCCACATCTCCAGTCTTTTAGGAAGAAGGACTAACTCTGAACTGAAACCCATTGACTCTAAGTGATAATCTAGATGAAAAACAGGCTCCTCTGGTGGAACAAAAGGGTCAAGGGAAGACTACGTGAAGAAGAACCATGGGTATTCATTTCAGAAAAAAGAACAGTTACTGAGGAGGAAGAGAACAACATGAGTTGAAGTCCTGAGATGGAAGAGAAGCTGTTACAACCAAGGGACTAAATGAAGGGAAGACAATGAGGGAGAGAAGACACATAAGGGTGTACCAAGACGGACTGGCTATTTTGGGGATTGACAGCTCCTTCCATCAATAGTCTTCTCTCCCCTAGTCATCTTGACTGCACAGTCGGTTCCTGATTCTTTTGCTGCCAGGATAGTTTCTGATATGGAGGGAGCAGTCAGGTGCTAGAAGAGGCTTTTTCTTACAGAAGACATACTACTTACTGTCAATCACACGTAAGATGGAGTCAGTTTTTCAAATAGGTGTACAACTGTCTCACTCTTAAGTGCACAGTCAACTGTAACCCTCAGATTTGTCCCAGGAATGAGCTAACCTCCTTAAGTATAAGGGTAGGACTTCACATTTTGTTCTAAGTTTGTGTTGCTGGCTTCAGAGTAGCATTCCATTTTGGTGAGATCATTTTATATTGATTTTGTCACCCCACAGATTAAGTATCCCTCCCAGCTTTGTGTCACAGGCAAATTTGATAAGCTTGATGTCTGTTTCATCTAGCCAACTAATGAGGACGGGACAAAGGACAGAACATGAGACATGCTACTAGAAATTTCCTTGCTGAGTAGATAGACGTTAATCAAACCTTTTCTTTCTTAAGATATGGACTTTTAATTTGTTAGGAAAGCCCCAAACTGGAACTGCCTCACTTCATTCCTGATATCATACAGATTCTATATAATAATTGTATTTAAGTCAATGTCATTGGTCTGTGGTTTTCCTATGGTGGGGGAGGGGGAATCACATTAGTTGGAATGAGTCACTTTCTGTGAATATGAATAATAATGTAGAACTAATTGTTCTATTAAAAGCAAAAATATCATCTGTCCTGTTTTAAGGAGATAGCCAGATTAGTATGGTTGTAGAACAAGCATAGATATAGATGAACAGCGCCCCTTACAACTGGTCTCCAGGGTCTTCTTTGAACAGGTGGATTTTTGTTTCCTTTTTTGGTATTCTTGGTGTCACTCTGCTCCACATGGCTCTTTCTGAGATCTTTTGCTACATGATCTCCTTCCAGGTTGTAGCCACCACAGTGATGCTGGAGAGGAAAATGCCCCGTTTCCTGTGGCCTCGCTCTGGTATCTGTGGTTGCGAATATGGCCTGGGAGACCGCTGGTTCTTACGGTGAGTGACAGTATGTGTGTGAAACCTGCAGATGGAGTTTCTGAGAGTAAGAGAAACCAGGAAATATTAAGGGATTGCATTAGTCTGGTATTGAGAGAGGGAGAGAGCTTACATGTTGTTGGGGGTGGGGGGGTTAGAAAACATTAGCAAGCTGTGTTTCCGACAGGGCAGTGGTGTGTGAAAAGGTATGCGTGCCGACATATAAGTGCTCAGGTGTGCTATGGCTTGTTCCATTTGTTTTACTCATGTTTACTTATGTTACTTCCTTATCCTCATTTCCAATATGGTTTGCCCTTGCTTCTAACTTCTTTGTTCATAGACAATTATTATATCCTGACCTGGCTCTCCTCACCCCTCATTGGTACTCCTTAAATTGGATACTGTAGAATTCATGACACTCTCATCTCTCTCTCTCTCTCTCTCTCTCTCTCTCTCTCTCTCTCTCTCTCTCTCTCTCTCCCCCCCCCCCTTAATGTTGCTACATATAGCACATCATGCATGCATTTCATTACTCTCCAGAGCTGACTTCCTTAGTTCTATTACCTCATTCTCAGGTTAACTTTCAGTTCATTTTCTTTCATTCTAGATGTTCTTCTTGCTTCAGTTCTGTCCCTTTGTTTATTTATGAATATCTCATTTCCTCCATGCTCACCTCTGCGTCTCTCTATGGCCTACATTCCCCATCCTCTAATGAGTCATTCTGTTTCCTCCTAGGGTTGAACACCACCAGGAGCAGAATCCGTATCGAGTACTTCGCTATGTGGAAGCTTTCAAATCTTCAGACAAGGAGGAAGTACAAGAACAACTATCTGAGAAGCAGCCTTCCGGGACTGAGACTGGGACTTTAGCTAGAGGCTCTGTGGTTCTGCAAACGCCTCCTTTGTCCAGGACTACATCCCTAAGCAGCAATAGCCACCGTGGATGGGAAATTCTCCGTCGAAACACCCTGGGACATTTGAATCTTGGACAAGACCTTGGTGAGGGAGACGGAGAGGAGATCTACCATTTCTGAAGAGAATTCTGTTTCTCTAGACCTAGCCCCAGGTGGGCCAGGGTGTAGAAGAGAAAGGGGTAGTTAGGGGTGGGCAGGGAGAAGGAGAGAGCTGATTTGCAAGAATCTGAATTCTATGGTTATGAATAGTTGGAGGGTATGGGCAGTGGCCATCTTGTGTTGTATGTACCTTATAAGTTCCTCTAAAGCTCATTTCCTGAGAACCAGGCATCTGAGCATATGAAATGGAGGCTAATTGTCATCTTGGGTTGACATCTAGACCATCTATTTTGTGCCTTGAATAGAACCAGAAAGCAGTAAGTCAGGAAACTTGCCCGATTCTATAACGTATAATGTGGAAAGAACCATCATACCATGAACATCCTTCCCATCTCTTTAGACTTCCTAGGACTCTCTTCCCAGCTAGCAAATCCCAATGTAGAAAACTACAGGAAAAAAATATTTCCTTATCCTGTTTTAATTTTTCTCTTATGTCAAAAAAATATACATTACATAAAACTTATCATTTTTACTATTTTCAGTATAAAGTACATTCAGATTATTGTATAAATATCACTAGTATTCATCTACAAAAGGTTTTCATCTCAGACACCAAAACTCCTGTCCACTGAACAATAACTCTCTACTATTCCTTCTCGTTAGTCCTCAATAACCATTATTTTACTTCCTGACTATGAATTGATTGTAGGTGCTTTATTTAAAAACCGACTGGAAAAGACATGATCCGTTGCACTTGCCTTGTTTTGTTTAATATAGTAGTTTCAAGGTTTCTTCTATTCTCTAGAGGTATCAGAATTTCATTTCTCTTTAAGTCTGAATATCTACACCTTACTTCATTCATCCATCTATCAATGAGTTTTCTTATCTTCTGTTTACTGTGAACATTGCTGCTATGAAAATAAAGTGTGCATGTCTATAGAGGCCCTTGTCTCTAATTCTTTGCTGTTGTAGAAGAATCATATGCCTAGAAATTGAACTGATGTATTGCATGACAGCCCCATGTTTAATACTTTAGATAAACTACCATAATGTTTCCATAGTAGCCTTCAGCATTTTATAGCTTCTGCTAGTGGGTATGAAATGCTATCTCATTGTAGTTTTGATTTGCCTTTCCCTAAAGACTAAGGATATTGAGTCTCTTTTCATGCTATTATTTATGGACTAATTTTTATCACTGCACTGCCTTCTGGTTTTCAGAGGCTGAGTCTGAGGTGCTAGTATCTCCTTTGAATCCTAATGTACTTTATAATTGGTGAGGCATATTTTTCTTTGTTTAAATGGCTCGATCATTTTTTTCTATAGGACCGTCTATTCTTTAGGTTCTACTTTGCAAGTTATCCTCTTTGATGCTGAAAGCATAGGTTCCTGTTTTTATCTTGAGACTGCCATACTCCACACCCTTCTCTCATCACCTCAGTCAGAGAGTCAAACATGCTGTTGCTGTTGGCAAAGCAAAGAAATAAGTAAGGTCTGGGAAGTTTTAGACAGGTGCATTCCAATACAAATATTCAAAGCTGTATGCCAATAGTAAACTATCACAAAAATGTTCCCAGACCTCTGGTGGTATGAAACTTAACAGGGCTGAGTTACGATTAGGTTTTATTTTCTTTCATAGTGGAAGCCCTTCCATCTTATGTATAGTTAAACTTCATCTGTGTTTTAGACTGTCCAAGATCTAGTTCCTTCTGCATTTTCAGATGCCAGGGATGTACCTATCTCTGCTTCTTCTGACCTTTCTCATTTGTGACATCTCTAACCTCTCTTTCTCCATCACCTTCGACAGCAAGGACGTTGTATTATTTAAACACCCTCCTTCAAATCCAACTCCCTCCAACAGTTGCTGAACGCCCATCACTTTTATTCCCTCTTCAAAACGAAATGTCTTAGGAGTCGATTCCACTATCTACTGGCTTCCCCTGATTTCTCAGCCCTTTGTGATTTGATCTAGTTTTCTGTATGCTACAGATTCCACTCTTGTTATCTCCCTAAAGATAAACCTACTCATTCATCTCAGTTTTTGCTGATCTCTATAGATTACAAAAGACTATTCAACACTCTTCACTTTCCTACCAGTCCGGCTGATTTTGCTTTACCACAACTTATAAAAATTTTGGTCTACAGGGCTTTTTCTTTCTTATTACCTTACTTACTGCCATAGATCCCACACACGCGCTCATGGTTTTGAAGGGTTTATTTTCATCTCACATCTGTCTTCTGAGCTCCAGGCATGAACAACTTAGATGTCCCACTGTTAGACTTGTTCTACTGTGATGTTTTATAGACACCTAGAGCTCAGGTTTTACTCATCATCAAACTTGCATCTCTATCCATATCCTCAACCATGTTAAATGTCAGAGTAACAGGCAAGATTTCCTAAACCACAGTTCTGGGAATCATCCTTAATACTCGGTCTCAACCCTCATATCAAGGACGTTCAAGACCAATGGATAGACAGCCCATTACTTATCGTTAAAGTAAACTAATTCTGATTAAGCACACAAAAAATGACTTTTTCTACCAGTACTTTGGTTCCTTATCTATTTGCTGTAGTACTATTACTATTAAAAATGTATGCGTGTTGGGGTTGGGGATTTAGCTCAGTGGTAGAGCACTTGCCTAGCAAGCGCGAGGCCCTGGGTTCGGTCCCCAGCTCCGAAAAAAAAAAAAAAAAAAAGGGAAAAAATGTATGCATGCTTCCAGAGATACTGTCAATGTGACAAAGAACTTGTATCTATATGTTTCGCTTGGAATATCAAAGTATAGCATATTAGAAAAGCAATTCTTTCTTTTTATCATAGATATGTTATAAATACTACTTCATATGGTTGAAACATTAGAAAATATCCTTCCAAAGTCAAGTGTAATAGTATACACCTATAGTCCCCAAACTCAGAAGACAATGGCAGAGACACCAGAAAATATATCCAAAGTTAGCCTGGGCTACATACTGAGACCCTGTTTCAAAACTCAAAACTCAAAAGAACCAAACCAAAACAAACAAAACAAAACAAACAAAAAACAATGAAAATTTGTTTTCAATTCTTCAAACTGTTGCCATTCCTAAAACAGGCTACCAACATCTTAACTTCTCCATGACAGGATTATATTCTTGACTGCTCTGTTTGCGTGAGTTCTTGGTCCTATCAGGTCCCTGGTCTACACTATATCTAAAATTTGTTTGTGAAATATAACTGCTGTCACAAATAATTGTCTTTGGAAAAGCAGTTCCTTGCTTAAACTTTTGCAGTTTCTATGGGCATCTCTCCTTTCTAATGTAATTCATCAAATGAGTTATTTTTATTTCCTGGATACTACTTCTCCCTCTTGACAGGACTTTACAGATCTTCTTACTCTTGGCATCCATTCTCCTTCAAACTTTAAAAATCAGGCATGTGTCTGTCTGTGTGTGTGTGTGTGTGTGTGTGTGTCTATGTGTGTTTGTGTGTGTATGTGTGTGTGTCTATGTGTCTTGTGTCTGTGTGTCTAATTCCTTACCCCAAGGGAAATTAGAACACATCCATTTTGTTTCCAGATAACTTATATTTTTCTCTTACACTTTATTACACTTATTTAATATCTATTTTTCTTATTAGACTATAAGTGACACAGAGGCAAAATTCATTTTATTCACTCTTGTGTTCTCAGGACCTTGTACAATTTCTGGTACCATGCATTATGAAATAAATATTCATTAACTGAATATATAAATGATGACTTCTTTTAAGTTTTCCTCCCCCAATACATGAACTAGTTTTGTTTTGTTTTGTTTTGTTTTGTTTTGTTTTCTTATCTCTTGCCTTTGGGTGAAGTTATAATAAAGATATGCATAACAAGAGTGGAATATCCTGAATGGATTTTTTTTTTGTTTTTTTTTTTTTTTGTTTTTTTTTTTTTGGTTCTTTTTTTCGGAGCTGGGGACCGAACCCAGGGCCTTGCGCTTCCTAGGTAAGCGCTCTACCACTGAGCTAAATCCCCAGCCCCCTGAATGGATTTTTTTAAAATGATGAACTTACTACT
The DNA here is from genome assembly GCF_021556685.1 of Rattus norvegicus. Classification (NCBI taxonomy): domain Eukaryota; kingdom Metazoa; phylum Chordata; class Mammalia; order Rodentia; family Muridae; genus Rattus; species Rattus norvegicus. The sequence continues at coordinate 71,278,202 of NC_141537.1, read as the reverse complement.
GTTTATTTTGTTGTTCCCTTAAATATACTTCTCTGTGCATGTCTACACATGTTTAAGAGAGAAAAAAAGAGGAAAAAGAGAGAAAGAACTGCAGAAATAAAGGATTTAAAGGAGTGGAGAAAGGAAAAAGAAGAAAGGTGAGAGATATTGGTCAGAAGTGTCCTACAGCAGGTCTTGACATAACTTTTGGAACCTACCCATGTGTGATGCTCTCTGTGAGGCACATTTGGGCAAGCTACTAATTTCCAAGTGAGGATTCAAGGGCACAAAAGGAGGAGAGCAAATACAAAGGGACATCTGGTAAGGCTCTACAGATGTAACAAGTGTCCTGAAGGGTTAAAGCAAGGAAAGATGTTCTTGTACAGCCTGCTTTATGGGCTCCCTAGACAGCAGTGGAGGCAGATGAGATGCAAGGTGGAATAAAACATACCCTGCTGTGCTTGCCTAAGGAACTGTCCCAGTATGGCTGAAAGTGACTCCCATTTTCCCGTCCTGCCTTGCCCCCTTCCTGGTTCCTTCGGAGAGAATGCAGGAAGTGCTTGCTCCTGCATGTCCTGCAGGCCAGAGGCAGGGGAGGAATTAGAATGTTTCTGTTTCGTTCCTACAGGTGTCGATCAACTTAAGATGATGTTCCCTCTCAGATGCTTGCAAAGTATGTTATTGATTTGACAAGACTCTGGTGAGAAGTGCAAGCTGTCCCTAAAGAATGACTCTGTCTTCAGTCTTTGGAGAAGAGGCCAGGGATCAGAGTACCACCAGTGGGCTTGGCATAGTTAGAGAAATGCAAGATAAAATATGACACACTAGAATTGAAAGATATGAAGAAACAATGAGGGAGAAATACAGAAGGGGGAGCTGGTTTAATAAGAACCAGAGTAGAGTGGGTTAGTCCTAGACCATGGGCAGAAAAGGAGCTGGAGAGAAAAGCCAAGCATTGGCTCTTTAGCCCTATCAGGAACACTTTGAAAAGCTGAGATAACACTATGACGTAGGGGGTCACAAATTATTTACCTCTTTGTTACAGGGATGATTGTTTCTTAAGAGGTAATGAAGAAAGGGCGAAAACCAGTCCAAGAAAAGAAACACTTTGACCAGGTGATAAGTAGTCACCCTGGTGGGAGAGGTTCAGGCCTTGTGGCCCATTCTCTCTGCTTGGCATAGCAGCCAGACAGGAGCCACCTGGGGAAGGGCTAGTCACACCTTCTTTACTCTGCTTGTAGGTCTTCTTTGTCATCCCAAGATTGAGGAGGTGGCAATTAGAGCCAATTGGGCCTGAGGGTGCGGAGGCTTATGCAAGGCTGAGCTGCAGCTGGAAATAGAATGTGAGTCTGCTTCTATCCAAGCAGTGCCAGGTAGAAGGCTTCTGCTTAAGACTCTTACGGACCTATCTTATTCAATCAAACTGCCTTCGTTCTCTGCCTTCTGGAACCAAAGTCCTGACACCTTCCTCACTCAGCTACTATGGAAGTCTACTATGAGGCTGAGATGATATTTTCACTACAGCATCATGACTCCACCTCCTTGTCCCACTGTGGATTTCTCTGGCCAGTGACCACTGTAGGTCTTTGACATATCTAAGGTGATCTCAAGAAGCAATTGCTTCCTTCCTTGTTCCTATAAATTGAGTCCTCTGTAGACCTGAGTCCTTTAGGAATCATATACTCAAGACTAGACTTAATTCTAACCCTGAGTTCTGCTAATGGGATTAGCCAAGGGAACTTGGACAGAAGTCAGTGATCATCTTGATTTCTGACTTGTCAACCCAGCACAGTTGTGATGACAAAACAGCAGCGTGCATGTGAAAGCGTGCAGGGTAAGGTTGTATGATGCAAGGTAGCACTGTAACGTCTTGGCCTGTGCAGGCCCTGTCTGTTCTCATTCCCTCTGTTCTTCCTTAGCTCCCAGTTGCCTCCTAATTCAGGGTTACAAAGGATAAGAATAATGCAGTATCAAAGAAATATCAGGGAAATGAACATGGTTGTGTCCTTCAAAGCCTTTCTTGAGACCTAGGATCAAAAACTATAACCCCCCAGTGGATGATCAGCTTCTCTTCCTTAGGCACTCCTTAGACTCCAGCCCGCTCCTAGGCTTTCATTTTCCCTCCTCTCTGCCCATATAAAGCAATTTCAGAGAAGGTCATTGTAAAGGAGTGCTATTCTGTACTTCTTTTTTCATCTTTATTAACTTGGGTATTTCTTATTTACATTTCGTTTGTTATTCCCTTTCCCAGTTTCCGGGCCAACATCCCCGTAGCCCCTCCCTCTCCCCTTCTCTATGGGTGTTCCCCTCCCCATATTCTGTACTTCATTTCCTTTGGTGGAACTCTCAATATTCCCTTCTGCCTCTGTGGAAAAAACTGAGTCCTTGAATCATAGCCCCATAAGTCAAGCTTTACTTCTTACCACCATGTCATGGGTCTGTAGGGGCACATGTGACGAGGTGGCTCACATCAGAAAAGATGGAAGTATCTGGAGACACAGGTGGCTTTACTGCCCGTGCCCCGCCCTCTCCATCCCACCTGCTGCACCCTGCTCACCTCAAGACAATAAATCTTTCAGGAACAGATGGCCAGACACTTCTTTGTATGTGGGCTGTGGATTGACCAACACTCCCAATTCTCATGGTCACTTCTCCCCATTAGTTTTGCCACATTCTGGTCTCTTTCTTCCACACTGGCCTCACTTTACCCTGGAAAGTAAATACACATATTAAATGATTTGTAAGCCCCGGGACACAGTTTGTTTTTCACAAACCAGAGTTCAACGTTATACCAAAGGCACTAATGGAGAGAAATAAGAATACAGTGTGGTTTGGCTCTTCCTCAGAGGACCTTAAAGTGGAAGAAACAGGTAAAGGAAGGAAGGCCATTCGTGCTGTAATTTGCTGTACACTATGAGAAGAAGAGAGATGAGCACACACAATCACCAATGAGTCTAGACTGATGGAACTGACTGCAAAGTGTGGAAAGGAAATAATGCAGCACTTGGGCCACACTTCAGTAAATGACCGGTGCTTAAGGAGTAGACTACTTGGGGGCAGCAGTTCTCAATCTGTGGGTCACTATCACTTTGGAGGGAATGAATAACCTTTCACAGAGCCTCAAAAACAGAGATGTTTACAATTTATCACAGTAGCAAAGTTACAGCTGTGAAGTAGAGACGAAAATAATTTTATGGCTGAGGGTCACCACAACATGAAACACTATATTAAGTGGTTCCAGCATTAGGAAGGTTGAGAACCGTTGACTTTGGATATCCTCTTGAGCTTGGATAGGGTTGATCTGGTTGAAGAACCTATCAGGGAAATATATCTAATTAAGCTGAGAGTTTCTCCTCTACCTATGATCATATGTAAACATCCTCCTTAGGATAGATGAGGTAAGACATATACAGTGAGTATTAGAGAAAGTTACCTGTGTAGGTGATGACAATCAAAGTTTGGATCTGTTCACCTCTGAAATGGAATGGGACTTCCATTTCATGGGATTTAACCTGGTCTCTGAAAGGGCTCTCGGAGAGAAGAGAGTCTCCAAAGACTAAGGGATCAAAACAGGTTATGTATTAGTGTACATTTAACAGGGGCCAGGTGCCCTGTACACCTGTCATGCCTAATTCCCACAAGCATATAAGTTAACTGCCATTATGCACTATTATACACATTCACAAACAGACAATGAAAGGCCAAAGAAAGGTGAGTTTCTTGCCAAAGGTGAAGTAACTATTACTGTGCTCAGTTTGTGGACAAGGAAGTTGGGTTTCAGACAGGTGGACTATTTGCCCAAGATCACCCGAGCAGAAATCTACCAAATCTGACTTTACAACTCACATGTTTTTGGCCTCAAAGCTAGTGCTTCCATTGTAAGGTATGCAGCTTGAGATGAGACAGCTCTATCGCCTTTCAGAAAGCTAACTCTTAAGACTCTTGAGTTTCAAATGCTCCCATCTAAACAACGTTGATCACGCAAGTGCCTTGCATTCCTACCTTACTTTATAGTGTATAAAATCTTTTCATGTCCATTATCACCTTTAATCCTAACAACAGCCCTATAAAGTTAACAGGGCAGGATGAATGTTCCACTTTACAGACAAGGAAGTTAATTCTCAAGCTGTCCAGTTGAGGTCATAGGCCCGAGTAGTTCAGAGCAGGAAGATAATCCAGGGCTTATGGACTCCTGGAAAGACTAACCTGACTTGCCTATATGGACAGGTGGACAACTAACCCACCCAACAGTACCTTCTTGACAAATTCTGAAACCCAGTGACACTTTGAAGTGATGCCAAGCTCAGGGCTACTTGTGTCCTCTCAATATGCTTTAGTAGAACCCTCTCCACAGTGGACAGATGGTCTTGGTCACAAACTCAAAGAGTGGTGATTTCAATATTAACTCTCACTGGTAGTCCTATGTTAGGGTGGTTCCCTTGTACACTCTGATCTGTGTGCAAGGACTTATGGCTCAGTCTAGACAACAAAATGATTCCTGGACCTTGTGGCACCTTGGAGACAGAAGAAGGGAAGGAAGAGAAGGAAGGCAAATGAGAGCCATCTGTGGGAATTGTCTCCCAGTGACAGCATGAGGCTCTGTATGAGTAGAACTCTATGAAAAGGCAATTAGATCCTTCATTCAGCTCACATCCATTCACCACATACTCTGTTCCTATTCCCCAGAGCTTCATGCATATTCTAGTACACCTATGCTGAATAAGCACAGGTGATATGTTCAGACATCCCCATCTGAGTGTATATGGAGATCTACATATGGGACAGTCCCTTGTTCCTTGTCCTGGAATTGTGCCAAGTGGCAGGAAGGGGACAGATGGTCAGGAGTTGCAGAATAACTAAAATCTCCCCCCCTACACCCCACCTTCTCTCTATTTCCTGTTATTTTAGTGACTGATGAGGGACCTCACATTCTCTGCCTAGGTAGACCCAGAATTGCCCAACAGTGACCTAGAGAATGTGATGTTTGGCTTCAGTCCCTGCCTTGTCCCTAGCTGGGTCGCCTTTTCTTGGCCCCCTTGGCTGCTGCCTCTTCAATTTCCTCTCAGTCTCCCACCACACCCTGCTCAGGTATCTACCACAGAATCTCTCCAGGCCCTTATGCCCAATCTTGGTGCTCCTTTGTGACGTGGAACATCCTGCCAGTGGACCCCAGGTCCCCTTATATCACAGGTTAAGCCGTAATCCCCCACATGTGAGAAATGAGGACTTGTATCTTGATTCCAGGGTTAGAATCTTCCCCCAACCTCAGGTAGGCCTCCAGTCCCTAGCACATTTCCTCTCGCTCTGTGATGTCTGTTCCCCATCCCTCCATGTGTTTAGCTCAGACCACTTAGATCTGTATCACTGAGAAGTCACTTCTGCCCACAGTTTTACTCATGTCTATACACATTAAACAATCATCCTCACTCTTTAACAAGTCTTAGTTTTATGACGGAGGTGATGGGGTGTTTCAGTGAGTGCTTGTGTTGAATAAATAAAATTTGAAAGAGTTCTTATCACCGGCTGCCCTTTCACTGAGTTTCTTGGGGTGGAGAGAGAAAAAGAATAAGTGCAGGTGGGAACAAATCCGGGGGAAAGATCAGTGATAAAATGTGCTTCTGAAAGGCTCTTGCTAGAATCAAATAATACTCTTTCCAAAGGGGAGTTCGAACAACCACAATGAAATTCAGGACCATTGCCTGAGCCCTAAACAATACTATTTCTTCTAGTCTCTCAGTAGCTCATCCACCTCTCCAAATCTTTGGCTGAATAAACAGATAATTCATGAAGAATAGAAACAGATGGTGGATGTGAACCTAGAATTCAGAGATGTTACCCTGGAATAGTAAGCCTGCTTACTCTTGTTTGACCAGGGGTGCTACACACCCACTTTCCTTCCTGTTTTGCTTTATGAATTCTAGAAACAGCCAAGATTGGAAATCATCACCATTTCTCTACCCAGAGCTAGAAGGTGATCAGAAGCTTGTTTGCCCTAATTTACCTGTTGCTTTCTCTTTTGTCTCCTAGTGGAGCACTTGCAGGTGTTATTTATGTATGGAAGTGTTGACTTGACCAGAGAAGGTAAGAACCATTTCTAAGAAGCTCCTCCAGGTGAAAATGCCTTCATTCCAGCTCAGGGAAGTTGAGGGGAGTGGCCTGAAATGACTGAGAAAGGAATGGGGAACAAGGGTCCTTAAGACACTGAGTTTTTAGTTTTACAAATCAGGAACTCTAATGATCAGTGACTAGTCAAGGTCAGGTTTCTGACAGCATCGAAGCTGGAATACAGCTGCACGACTGAAAATAAAAAATAGAAAATAAATTGCTCTCTCTGCTTTTCTCTTCTAGGAAGTCAACCCACCTTAGCAAACTCTGCATGGCATGCCAAAGTTCATTGGCTTGGAGTACTGTGTGTACTTCTTCAGTCTTCCTCCTCCTTGGTTCTGCAGACAAGAAGATGCAGGAACAGTGAGTGAGATGAAGAAGATTGAGGTCCTGCTTTGGGAGGAAGATGACCGCCTGGCTGGTGGGGAAGAGAACTGAAGAAGGAAGCAACAGAACAAAAACAGATCTGGGGAAAACAAGGCCTGTAGGACTGCGGCTCACCCAGGGGCAGGCTGTGGACTTTGATACCTTGTTTTACACATCATATCTCCAGGGGGCCCCTGCTGGGGCCTAAGTGACATCTAACCTGGTGCTGAGTGAGTGATGTCAGAGGTTGAAGGGTCCCTAGGATTCATGCGAGCTTCCTCTAAAGTTTTCTCACAAAACCATGATAGCTATCACCAAGTTCCTCAAAAAAATAAATAAATAAATAAATAAAGCCACAAAGGTCAGACCCTCCCCAGATATCTTCTGAGTTGGGTACTGAGGAACAAGTGCCTGACTCATTGACTGGGTTAGGCAGGTGCCACCATCAGTATGAGCATTCCCAAGGTGGAACTCAGAATGAATGTACCCAGTCTCATCAGGGTGGAGCCAAACAGTCTCCCACTAGTAATGTGTCTAGGAAGGTGGCAGAGTTAGATCAAGGAAGTAAGTGGAGGAAAGAGGACAATAGGAGGGTAGATGCTCCCGTCCATATACCCATATATGACCTAGGTGAAGCCTGCAAAGCAGAGGGCAGTGTAGATTTTAAAATGCACAAACTAGTCATAGGACACCAGAAAACAGAAATGCTCACACTTACACAGTGCCCCATGCCAAAAAAACAAAACAACAAACAAACAAAAAACCTGAAAAACTGAAGAACAAAACAAAACAAAACCAACCCACAACAAAAAACATTGCTCCAACACAGTGATACATTTTCAAATGAAATATGCATTAATTACTGTCAAAAATGTGCACACATGCATCTCAGAAAATAGAAACGGCTTCCTGGTACTGCTCAGCATGGCCTTGGCCTCCCTAGGGGCCAGTGGTTAGCACCTTGGCCTTTCAGCCATCCTATTTAGTCCCTTCTCTAGAACTTTCAAAAGAAACAGAGAGTGGGAAACTCCAGAGTGCTTCTCATGTTGTAAAGCTCAGTGGGGCCTGCGCAGGAGGCAGCAGGAAATGATCACAGCATTAATTTACTATGGGGCAAATTAATGGAGCTACAACAGCAGTTGACAGGAGGAAGAGAAGGGGAACAAAGGCACATTTGGGGGAAAGGTATACAAAAGTTCTGCAAGAAATTAGACCTCCTGACCTGTGAAAACTGAAGTGTCTTTATGTACACATGAATCTGCACCTGACTCCTATTTCTTCAGAATCACAGGATGTTTGAGTTGAAAAGGACCTTGAAGGGTTTCGGCACAAACTGTCTTTCATTCACAGATGCAACAGAGCTAGCACGAGAGCCCAGTCTGCCAGCCTCCCAATCAGATATGGCAGCCCCTGGGTGGTGCTGTGTGTGTGTGTGTGTGTGTGTGTGTGTGTGTGTGTGTGTGTGTGTGTGTGCGCGTGCGTGCGTGTGTGTGTGTGTGTGTCTGTGGTATGTGCCCGTTCACCTGCTAACCTGTCCAGCTCGTCCACTGGCTTTATGAGTTGGCACTCAAGGCTTTTGAACCCAGTGACTGGAACAAACTCCACTCTCAGCGAGCACTGGTTTTGATCTCTCTGTCCTCCCTGGCCTGCCCTAGCTTCATCCCTGAAGACCCCACTGCCTGCCAGCAAATCTTCTGCTGACCAAACCACCTACAGACATTTTCCTGGAGGGACCAGAATAAGAAGCATGGGCAGAAAGAGTCACTAGAACAAGAGAGGAAGAGCTGGAAAGGATAATGAACCCAGAAATCCAGAGCTCCACAGTGACTACAAAGAGCTTTAGACATGGATACACGTGCCCACACACCATAAATGTGCAACTCACATATATGAACAAGCTATCTGCTACATATGCATATAACAACACAACACATACATATTCAACAAGCAGCACATATGCGTATATGCATATAAGGCACACTTGCATACAAACCACTCATCACACAACAGTAAAAGTAATATATGTATGCCAACTGTACCACATACATATGTATATACTACATATATGTAGTACATATTCTGCATACTGCCCATACCACATCCCAAACATACTATGCACCACCGACATATATACTTCATTCAACTTACAGGTTTACTTCATACACTATGACATACATAACACATATACACATAACACATAGCACACATTGTACACTACATATATATCATATTAAATATACAAAGCAATTTTGGCCTATTCACTATCCAAGTATAAAACACACACACACACACACACACACACACACACACACACACACACACACACTATACTCTATCAGCGGCTCTCAATGAAAGTTGATTTTGCCCCTTGAAGATGTTGGCAGGGGAGACTATTGTCACTTAGGGACTAGAGGTTCAGAAGTTGCTAAGCATTGGAAGATGTATGCATCAGGTCCTACAGGAAAACAAAGTACTTCAGTATGCCTGGTACCCAGGTTCAGCAACTGTGCCAAATGCAGAAACTGGCATCTCAGGCCCATTCTCAGACATAAGTCCAGATAGACCCATGTAATCTCATCAACATCTCAAGCCCCACTGCATATGACCCCTAGAGGGGGCCACTAATATTTTGATGTCCCCCTCCCATTGCCTCAGCTTATAATGGGAGATTAAGCCCAAAGCAAGAAGAAACAGAATGAAGTATTCCTGTGCAGCCCCTTGGCCTGTTCTAGACTCATTGTCTGCTGACCATCATAAAGGAAGCTAAATTGCAGATCCCATGTCACAGGTCTCCTCAGGGTTGTCATCAGGAAAATAGATTTAGAAATAGTGAGATGAGAAGTCTCTCAACTTGAGGCCAATCCCTGTGACAGCCTGTGATCATCCCTCACTCCAACACAGACAGTATGCAACATGAGAACCCTTGGCTCTAGGCTGCCAAAACAACTCTTCTCTCAGTGGTGGCATGAAGACAAAGCTATATGATCTTCAGCCTGCTTCCTGTCCCCTCAGAACCAGCAGGAGGTATAAGGGGACATACCTGTCAATTGCAGGACTGGAGTGCATGATGGGGATGCCATTATCAGACCTTGGATAAAGACTTAAGTCTACAGCCTCACCCTGTCCTAAGAACATGATGTGGGGTACAAAGAGATAGAATGTTGATGTCCAAATTGGTGAGTGCCAAGCCACCCCAACTGAACCTCTATGCGTTTTGATACTATTATCCATGTTCCATCTGTAGCACTATGCGTTCCACAACGAGGCCGAGAGAAGGAAGCCAAGAGGAAAGGGAAAAAACAGTAGAAAATTATTTCTTCCTTCTAACTTTCTATTATCTCACTCCACAGCATGATACAAGCCTGGCTGTGTTATCCTCTCTCCGACTAGTGACTAAACTGGGGTCCTTTCCTGGAGCTGGAGAGGACAGAGAAGGTGGAGTTGGTCAGCGTCAGACTAACACTTGGCTTAATGGGCACAAAGGTCCTGGGTTCAAGGTTTGGATTCTAGCCTTCCCCCCACCCAGCTCAAACTCACTGACCCTTAGGTGGGTGTGGAAGGCAGCTAATCGAAGTGCATTGTTTGCTCAGGGCTGTATGGCCTGGCCTTAGGCCCAAGAGCAGGAAAACACAAGCAGCTTTCCATTTGAAGGTGGCCATTCCATACCCCACCCACAGAAACACCTCAGTTTTGTTTCCAAGAACCTCTCCCCACACATGCTTGAGCGCGGACATACAAACTTACCCACACACAACACATATGGCCCACCCCACCGAGAAAACACATACTACAGCAACAATACTACACCTAGATACTAGATGCATACCACATACCATTTTTACATGCATATGAATCATAAAACAGACACATGTACTCCCTGCCCCATGCACGTTCCATGGAAAGCACATATTTCATGTATATATCATTCATTAAACATGCAATACATACAATGCCAACAAATACAATGTATATAATACATATCCCACATACACATATGCAAGACCCCTATACATCTCATACAGTATCAGAGTCAACTCAAAGCTTGCACACAAAAAGCACCACAGACATATCAAAGGCACATATATAATGTACATGCCATATGTCAAACACATGGTGCATACATAATACAGCACCCAGAGCACAGGCATACTACACACACATGCAAACATAGCGCTTACACATAAGACATTAACCATAATACAACACACACACACACACACACACACACACACACACACACACACACACACTGAACCTGGAGAATGACATACAGACACTTGTGACTTCTGACAGCCAACTGCCATCCCAGATCACTGAGCCCCTGGAAGGCAGCAGAATTTTGAATAAGGCAGAGCTTCTCTGGCTTCTTCCACAAAGGGGAAATAAGCCAGATTTATCTGCAGGTAGGCCTCTGTTGCAGTCCAATGCTGCTGCTGCTGCCCAAGGTACCTGTGACTATGTCTGTGGAAGTCTTAACTCTGCAGCAATCTCTTTGCCAATTAGAGTGAGTACATTGCCCAGTACTGGGTGAGCTTGGGCTTCCCTGTCACTTCTGTGACCTTGGGGATTCACTTTAGCACTTGGAACCTCTGTTATCTCCATGGGCAAAATATGAATAATAACTGCCTTCTAGGCTCTCTGTGAGTTTGTGTAGACACACTCAATTGTAGCACACGGTGCCAGTGGCAGTGACCCAATGTCTTTATGGAAGAGTTGCTAGATAAAATACTCTAGAGCATCTAAAATATTTATATTTGTTGAAAAATACATTTTTTCTAGGCATTCTTGTAGCTTTGATTTCCAGACAAAGTCTCACTGTGTAGCACAGGCTGCCCTCTAACTTCCCATTTTCTGCCTCTGTGTGTACAGGGCTGGGATTGGGACCAACCTGTGTCTTACTACGTAACCCACCTACCACTAGAAGCTGGGTCTTCCACCACTAGATTTTATACCCTGACTCACCAGCCTGGGGATGGATATATTACATCTTTAAGTGGTGGTAATGGAGACAACCCAAGCCAAAGACAAAAAGTGTTTCTCAGAGACTATACTAGGCTTATAATGCTTATGTGTACTGTCTGGTTCTTTACAGAAACCAGTGCCATCTCAAAGTTGGTGAGAACTCAGAATCTTTGCTATTTATACGTGTACTCAGGGCCAGGTGGGACATTTAACCCTGAGAGAACTTAAATCCTCAGAACTTCAGTAAAAACAGACAGAAGCCCCTCCATCCTGCAAAAGGCCCTTTCTTGCTTTCCTTCTCCTCAGTGCCAAGAGTCTTTCAAGTGAGACTGACTTGTCCAGGCCTTCCTAGAAAAGGTCACTAGATATCCCAAAGTCCAGGAACCAGCTCTTTAATCTCTTTGAAGACCTAAGAACAGGGGAAGAGTTCCAGGGTGGAGAGAGTTGCAGCTGACGCATGGCCTTGGTAGGCAGGACTTTGGGTTCTGTCTCTTTAAATCTCAGGTAATTTGGGAGGAGGGAGGGAGTGCCCACACAGCTCCTGCTCACTCCCAACAGGAGCTCCGATATACAAGCCCAGCAGATTTCCAGCTCTGCCAAGTGGAACAAAGCAGGAGCCCTCTTCGGACTCCTAAGAGCAGCCACGGGAAGCCTCACCAGCTCCACAGGTGAAGTAGGAGGCAGAACACAGGAGACGGGACCTCTACAGAGAGAGGGCAGGCCGGCTCTTGGGGATGCCAATGTGGCCCCAGGGTCGAGCCCAGGTGGGGTCTGGCATCAGCCTCAGCCCCCCAAGGACTCAGCCTTCCACCCCATGGGGTGGTCACTGCCCAAGGAGAAGGGGTTAATACTCTGCCTATGGAACAAGTTCTGCAGATGGTTCCACAGACGAGAGTCCTGGGCTCAGAGCCGAGATGAGCAGAACCTGCTGCAGCAGAAGAGGTAAGTTTGCCATCTGCTTCTGTGTCTTCTACTTCTGCAGCAGCAGGGCGTACCCCCCACCTCCTCCCAGCTTGAGTATTCTCTTTGCACCCTGTCTGGACAGTCTGTGCCCCTTGTTAGCACCTTCTCCTGAGTCTTGGCCCATGAGGCTAGCTGGCCAGGATGTCAGGTGGGAGGTTGCCTGGGCACAGTTGTTAGTTTCTTTTAAGGTCCCATTCATTTCTGCAGGTTTCTTGTGAGTCCATTCCCAGGAGTCAGGAACCTCACTGCCCCTTTTGAAGCCTCTACCCAACAGGTGACGGTGGTGGCAGTGTAATGTCTGATGTATCTTACTCCATGCCCCCACGACAAACTATGACAGAAATACACTTTATACATAAGCATGCATGTAGAAATGAATGTGTGTGATCGAACAAATAAAACAATAATAAAATATGGCAAAAAATGTGAAAATACATATCATTCCTGTGCATTTGTCTCCGTTACTTGGAGGAGTTTAAAGACCCAGCAACACTGAGTTGCAGCCTGGAGTGCCTTCCTCTCTATTCATGGGTTGGTATGGACTCCCGGACTCAATGCCATAGATGTTCACTATGGTCTCTTTCATAGTAAGCATAGGCTAGGGGGTCTGAGAGAGTCTGGAGTTTAAGCCCTTAGAAAATCTCATATTTTGATTCTATCTGTTAAAAATAGACTTCCCTCTATTCACTGGATACCTGTTTCTGATTCATGGTATCTTAGAGTTGGCTCTGATAGCAGGAAAATGGGTGATCCACTGGATCTTGGGCGGAACCTGTGAGTAGTCTTCTCTCTGACATTGCCAGTGGGGTTCCCTCACCCATTTGGTGACATGTTTAAAGGAAGTCCTGCTTTTGTGGCCTCCCTCCAAGGCAATTCTGTGACAGGTAGCATGTATGTATATTCACAGAGGAAAGGCTGAAGTTCTTGTCTTCAGGTTTTCCTCCATCTTTGAATGCAGGGCTTGTCTTAGCCTGGCCTCAAGGCTACCTGGGATTTCCTATTCTTTTGATTAACATTCCGTGGTGGGATATGCACCTTCTTGGAGCTGCGGCTTTCCTGTCTCTCACAGCAGCCACCCACCTCTCTCCCCCAGGCCTGGGAAAGTGGGGGGTAGGGCACATGTCTGGCTGATGACATCTGAGGACAATAGAATGGCATTGTTGTTAGAGAATAATTCCTCATTGGTTTCACTTCTTCTCTTCCCACTCTCAGGACCCTGTTGCTGAGGGCATCAGGCAGACTGCAGAAAGGTCATGGGCTTTGAAAGAGGCAGGTGAGGTTCCTACATCTCATATACAGGAAGAGCAAAGTAAAGGAGTTGGGTCCGAGCAGGCAGTCTGGCTAAGCATATGTTACTTGCCCTCATCTAATCTGCATCCATTTCTTCCTACCTTCTGATGGGCCTCGTTGTCTGCAGTGTTAGGCTAGGAAGGTCTATTGCAACCAGTAAGAGGATTCTCCTCCCCATTTTTCAGATCACCACATCTGGTTCCAGAGTTCCTTAACCCTCTTCTTCCCAGAAAATTGGTGTCCATGGTAGTGGCCTTCTTTGGATGGTCCTTCCCAGAAGGAACTGAAATTTCCTAGGAGTTTCTTGGCCTGAGAGGTCAGCTATACACAAGGAAGACATGACAGCAATTAAGACAAGCTGGGGTGAGCACTTCAATTAGCACTGTGAACTGTGAAAGAATCTCGTCGTCTATAATGAGTACCATCACTGGTTTATCTGATATGAAGTCAGGCTTTGGAGGGAAGGAGATTCTGTTATCCCCGTAAAGGCAAGTTAGAGCTCAAGAGAGGAAGCCCAAAATGGAATTCTAGGAATCGGACCTGGTAGGATTTCACTGTGAATGGTCTCACCAGAAGGCAAAGCTTTTTAAGAACCCTGTAAGATGAGCAGAGGGAAGTCAGCCTTTTTCTGTGTGATATACTTTTCTTGGGTCTTAATCACGCAGCTCCCCAGTTTAAACTCATGTTAACTGAATTCTCAACTCTTTCTCGTTTCTTCTAAACTATTTTTTTCTGGCCTGAAGTCTCATTTCTGTATATCCAATGCATTAAACATCGATTGAGCATAACTCATACTCCATTAGGTTTCTGGGAAATTATCATAGTTTTTGTTTCTCAAGGAACTTGTGTTCTGATGAGCAACGTGTACCAAAGTGCATGCTGTCCCTACATATCTTCAGATTAAATCAAGCTCAGAGAGGAAATACTAAGACAACAAAGTTATTTTGTTGCTTATATGTGCTATGTAAACAGGTTCACGGTAGTTACATCAATACTTATCAGGTATTTTTCTCTGTCATCATTCCTAAACAATATTGTACAATAGCCATTTATAGAGCATTTATATCCCATTAGGCATTATTGGTTACCTAGAGATCATTTAAAGTACACAGGTGGAAGTTAGAGAAGTGATGCATACCTGTATACTCAGTACTTGGAATACTGAAACGGGACTCATAATCCTAGATAACACAGTGAAAATTTGTCTCCTAAAATACAAAAGTTAATACATAAGATGAATATTACGGCTTTTACTTGTAACCCAAGGACTTGGGAGACTGAAGCAGGAGTGTTGCCACAAGTTTACCACGGAGTACATACACAAGCCTGGGCCACAGAGTATAGTCATAATCTTAAAAGTGCACTATGAATATATAAACTATATGCAGATATTATATCACTGTATGGAGGGGACTTGAGTTTGTATGAAGTTTGGTACAGAGTGGGATCTTCTAGAACACTGTCCATCCTACAGATTCTGGAAGAATAACCATACATATGTTAAAAGGGTGAAGGTCACGCAAAGGTTTGAACAAGTGTTGAGGGAGTACAGAAAGAAATTGTTCTATCTGGTATCTGATTTCTGCTAGTGTGGGGTGTGCTGAGAACTTCACGGAGGCTGCCCAACCTGACTTCCCACCTCTACTGTGCTGGCATTTTCAGTTCCTGGGAGGACAGGGAGTCGTGCTGGATGTTTGAGTTGGGTTACATAGATACCTGTATAAATAATATATATGAGGTGAAGTGTCTGTGCAGGCTAAGCTCTGACATTTTTCTGTAGTTCTTGCCTTGATAAACACACACACAGGTACATGTTCACTTGCCCAAGAAAAGGAGTTTTGGCAGGTAAGAAACAGCTTGGTTCCAAATCTTGAAAGAGCCATGTTCTCCAGATTTTGACTTCCTCATCTTATCTCAGCTGGAGGGAGGCGGCTCATGAGTGCCCAGTGTATGCCATGTTACCACACATGACTGATCTTTCTCATCTGTGGTCATTGCTCTGGGCCTGACCCCCACCTCCCAAGAAAAATCAGGAAGAGCCATAAAAACTAGAAGAACCACATCGTTTAGTGGAAAGTGCCTAGAGCTATGTTCTTGGTAATCAGGTCTGCTTTTTAACCCTGTGAGATCTTCTGGCAACTATTTAACCTTGCTGCCTCAGTTTCCTTTTCATTAAAAACAAATGAGAGAATTACTCAGCTGGTGTTGTATGGCTATAGAAAGCAAATACGGCATTAAGTGATGTTGCTTTGGAAACTGAAAGGCAAATTGAACAAATGGGATCATGGCAAAAAAAAATATATTATTTAAAAGGCAGCTACTGAGGATGATGGCAATCAGTGGGGCTATGAGTGATCTCCTCCCAACGGAAATAAATCTAGTCAGAACTAAAAAAATGCATGTTCCTGGCAATCACATAGTATTATCCCTCACCATCTACTGGTGCCTACAGTCATCTCTAATGGTATTTGTAGAGAAACTCATGTATATCCTCAGAGACCCCCACTTCTGGACCTAATTAACACAAAGAAGAAGGACAGAGAAATGGCTAACAAGGTACTCTCGTCTCAGCTCAGAGTCTGACCTGCTTGGACGAAGCACTTCAGAGCACTCACCCTGAGGCTCCATCTGTTACTTGAACAGATTAGATTGCATTTCTGAAAATTGGTGCTCTTCTGATTTGAACATTTCTTAAAACTCAGTGGATCCTTCCTTGTTTCCCAGAATAAACAACAGAACATGACTCATATACATGGCACACATAGACTTATATGTTCATAAAAACCAGAAGCAGAAGGTCTGGGAAGCCGAAGTCATAGAGAAGCCAATGACTCTTATTTTGGAAGCACAGTGCTGGGTTTGAACAAGAGAATACTAACTTATGTCCCCAACAAAAACAATATGCTAGATTTTGTGTCAAGAACTCCATTAACTGAGTTTTCCCCAAGCCATCACAGAACTGTTCAATTTTATACTCAATTGCCAAGTAAAACAAAATGTTGAAGAATCTTGAAATATCCTTCATGTTTTTAATAGCTTCCATTTCTCTTTGTTACTCTGTCACTACAGTTTACATGATTCCACAGTTTTGTTTTTTCTTACTTATTTTAATTATTAAAAATATTTTGTATGTTACTAGGAAATATCCATGGAAGTTTAATTGCTCTTCATATAAAGAATTTTTATCTTAATAAGTTATGAATAATTGTATCTGTACATCAGAGTTTCTCTATCCTGGCACAGTTATCACTTTAGGCAGAATAATTCTTTGTAGATGGTCCTGTGTGGCATGTTCAGCATTGTGTCTTCCTCTTATTCCCTGCCCCTTAATTGTCCTCTAACCTCCTATGTTAGGTTGCTGTTAGAGGATCTATAGCATTCTTTGGTATACCCTGAACCTCTTTTTGGAGCCCAGAAATTGTGAGGCAAAACTACCTTAGGAATTTAGGGCTTTCTCTGCTATCACCTTGTGGTCCTATGTAGTTACTACAAGTAATAGTCTGGGATGTGCTCCCTGACCATTCCTCCTTCATTTTCCTGAATTCTGGAGTTTGCAACCATTTCTTATAAACCAATTGGGCTGGATTATAAGCTGCTTCTTTACTTGGGTGTGGTTTGACTACGTTGCCAGATAAGGTACGGAGCACTTCTTTCTGTTTGATTTTCTGATGAAGAATGGATAAGTTGTTACTATAGGGATATCGCAAAATATTTCATAGGATATATTTATAGAATCGGAGGGAGGTAGTAGTGAATGGGTATGGTCAAAATGCACTGGGTAAATGCATTATATTTTCAAAGAATACACATAAAGTGATACTGAAATAGTTATATAACTAAGGTTCAATCTTAAATAAGCATCATATAATTCTTCTCAGTGTATGTAGCAGGCTTTGGTCTTTCCCAGGACTACTAGAATAGCAACAGACAAAAGGAAGGATTACATAGGGACATGTGGGGACAGTTGCCAGCTTCGGAGATGTGTCATGAACAAAAGGAAACTCTGTGATTTCCAAGTGTAGAGGAAGAAACATTTTATTTACAACACAAAGATTAATATGTTACAGCAAAAATGAAACCATTGGAAAGAGTAAAAATGTTTGAGGGGTATGGTGGTGGTGCTGTGCGCGAGTGTGTGTGTGTATGTGTGTGTGTGTGTGTGTGTGTGTGTGTTGGATGAAGCCTTGTGCTGACTCTAAAATAGGTATGTAAGAGAGCTTTTCAAGAATGGCTGGAGTCATGGTTAATGGTGAAGAGTATAGAAAACTTCCAAGTGTTTCCAAGTCAAACCCTGTTTCACATTTAGATTCTATGTTTATTTAAGGTTGACTTAGAGGGTGGTAGATAAAGTCAACAAGGAGGGGGAGTAAAGCCACCTTGGCACGACCGCTGATTCATCCATTTGACAAGGATCATAGTGAGCATCCACAGCACCCTAGGTGATTTTGCTGGGCACAGGAGTGCAGAATGCACAATGGACAATCACTGGGTTAGGGGAGTGGATTCAGGAAGAAGCAGTCTTGTGGGCACAGGCCCAGCGAGAACGGTGTGCTCTGTGGGGCTGAGGCCTGTGGTGAGATTGAAATGCCAGGTGTAAGGAGTGAGGGGGAGGATCACAGAATGGAAAAATAGTTGCACAAAGACCGTGAAGGGCCTCTGTGTTCCTTATCCTTGGGCATTGAAAGACCTGTCGGCTTTTTGTGAGCTGTGACTGCACCACCATTTAGAAAGACTATCCTGACAGCAGAAAAAAAGATGGACTAGGGGTAAGTAGGGCACAGGAAAACCAACTGAATGTCTTGTTAATCCTGCTCCAGAGAATAAAGATGTGGATTAATGAGCTTTAGTAGCAACAAAAGAGAAAGAACTATATGGAGACAGAATCTAAAATGATTGACTGGAACGGGTTGTTGCCCCTGGGCCTATGGATGGAGGAAATAAAAGTCACTTTCTACTCTTTATTACTTTTCTGCCCCCAAGTTTACAGTAAGATTCTTGCTACTGCCAACACTTTAGGATGTGAGCTCTTTTACAGATCCTTTTGTATGCCGTGTAATCGGCTATCTATGGATAAATATAATAATTGCTTTTACCCTCATGGAAAGATTAAATTGCTCCAAGCTGAAAAAAAAAATCAGTAAAATCGGAGCCACGTGTTTTACTTGGGGTAAGATGACAGAGGTGATTTGCAGAGCCAAAGGACATACTTTTTTGCCTCAAACACATAAAAGTAAGAGAATAAGTAAGGAAATCTCGGGGGCTGGGAGTTGAGGGAGGATCTGAATTCATTATTGGATGCACTCAGGAAGGAATGGAAGGGGAAAATGAGAACATTCACATCCACATGAAATTCATGACAAGAGTTCTCTAAAACAGATTCTTTAGAATCCCCCTCATCTGCCATTGTTGGTCACCATTTATATCTTCACAGGTACAAATGGTAGAGCTGTAGTAGCACCTAAGACCCTATAGACAGGGTCTGAGAATGACAAAGGACTTGACTGCCTCAGGTTTAAAGTGTGCTCTTTAGAGGCTGGGTTTCCTTGGATTTATTACTTCAACAATTTCACATGCATGAACCACACTCAATAACTTTTGACTTAAGAAAGATTTCCTGAACTTTCATTATCCCAAGAATCCATTGGGACTCTTCCTAAACTGCAGACCTGGACATATTCAGGCCAAAGGGTAAACTGAAAGTTGGAATCTCATATTAATTTGCATAAGATAGCGGTCTCCCATAGAATTCCTGATTTACAAAAGAAAAATTGTAGACATTAAGATGTGAGAGGAGAGAGTGGGAGATATGAATGACCACTGCCTGGAGCCAAGATTTCTCAAAAGTCATTGTTGTTTTTAGATTGAGTCCTAAGGATACTGCCAGAGAACAGGGTAAAGTGGAGGGAATGAAATGTCCCACACTGAAGGTCAAATAGCAAGGCACCTTGTAACAGATGAAAACCCACCACTCTCTGCATGTGGACTTCCTCCACAAATATGACGGAGGACTCCTTATACCTCTAGTACATAGAAAACAGTGCTTATCGTGCAGGGCAACCTTAGGGCACTTCTGAGTTGAGAATAAGATCATTCCAGGCATGATGAGGTCATGGGGTGAATGTATACCTGAACAAAACTCCTTTCTTTTGGTTCCATGTGCATATATATATATATATATATATATATATATATATCCATACACATATATTTATATATTTATGAAATATGCATACTTTACAATTATATAACATAAACTATACATTGCTATATAATAAATGTATTACACATAATATATCATATGTTGTGTTATAATATATATTATATAGTAATATATCATATATTTTCTTATTTAGTACTATGGGATAGAAAACTAATTAGGGAACTCGCTTACACAAGCTAAATGGGCAAAGTCAGTTTAGGTGAACTGAATAATTGGGAGAAGATAGTTGGTGACCCTTACCCTGTAATGGACCCACCTGCCTGGGTCAGGAACCTAGGTACTCCATTGTTGTTGTTAAGACACACACCTCTGAGTGAAGCCTTTATAACATGGCCTGCAACTGGGTGTGTTCACTGTTATTACCTTTCTTGTCCTCTTTCCTGGTAGGATCTGGGAGTCGCCTCTTCTTCTAGCTGCCAAAGAAAACAATGTCCAGGCTCTGATCAAACTGCTCAAGTTTGAAGGATGTGAGGTGCACCAGAAAGGTATGCAGTAGAGTTCTAGCATTGGTGTGTAGTTTAGTACCCCATCCTACACACTACCTTAAGAGAGTCCAAGACCTAGAGTCTGTTTTTTCTCCATTGACTGCCCTAAAGACATTATATGTTCTTTCCCCATCTCTAATGCTAGGAGCCATGGGGGAAACTGCACTTCACATAGCTGCCCTCTATGATAACCTGGAGGCTGCCATGGTGCTAATGGAGGCTGCCCCAGAACTGGTTTTTGAGCCCATGACTTCAGAGCTATATGAAGGTGAGGCCTGGGGAAGGATGGTAAGCTGTTATTCAATTTCAAGTCGATAATTTGGGGGAACCTGAGAAGTCTTCTGAAGATCCCTAATCTTTATTATAAGTCACCAAGTTGTCCTTTTGCTAAGTCCTGATGACAAGTCATTATATCTGGTCCCCAACCTTTCAGAGGCCCAGAGAAGGAGAAGAATTGGATAGAGGGAACAAAAAGGATCTCCTGGGAACCCACAGGGTCTCTCTTATCCATCCCAGATGGTGACACAAGGAAACTATGGGAACACATGGAAGGGATTTCTTCAGAGTCTTGGGAACAGATATACAACTCATAATTCTCTCTTGGCCAGGTCAGACTGCACTGCACATTGCAGTAATAAACCAGAATGTGAACTTGGTCCGTGCTCTGCTTGCCCGAGGGGCCAGTGTCTCCGCCAGAGCTACGGGCTCTGTCTTCCACTACAGGCCTCACAATCTCATTTACTATGGTAAGAGCCAGGAGCAGGCTCAGAGGTGGAGAGCAGGGCAGTGGTGAGGAGGGAAGGCCTTTTGCTTGGTTGTATCTTCTGGGAGGCTGGGAGTGTAGTGTTTGTAAAACTTTAGGTCAGAGACCAGTTTCCCTTAAAACCCTCTGTATTGTTCTTTCCTGAGGTTTTTGTTAGTCAAATGATCCCAAGCCACAGGCTGAGATATGGGAGCCTAGAAGGCTATTGTGGGCCTAGAGGCCCACATCTCTACTGGCTGTCTCCTACCATGGATTTCTTTGTGTCCACAGGAGAACATCCTTTGTCCTTTGCTGCCTGTGTGGGTAGTGAGGAGATTGTTAGACTGCTCATCGAGCATGGGGCTGACATTCGGGCCCAGGACTCCTTGGGTAAGAGCGGGGATGAGGAGAAAGTGCTGTATTCTCTCTGTGTGTCTGTCTCTCTCTGTGTGTCTCTGTCTCTCTGTGTCTCTGTCTCTGTCTCTCTCTCTGTCCCTCTGTCTCTCTCTCTCTCTCTCTCTCTCTGTCTCTCTCTGTCTCTCTCTCTCTCTCTCTCTCTCTCTCTCTCTCTCTCTTTCTCTCTCTCTCTCTCTGTGTGTGTGTGTGTGTGTGTGTGTGTGTGTGTGTGTGTGTGTGTGTGTGTGTGTGTGCACTCGAGTGTGTGTGATGTCAGGGGGAAGAGAAATACTCAGATGGAGAATGAGTCATCAGGGAACCTGATAGCAGCCTCTGTCTTCCCCAGGAAATACAGTACTACACATACTCATCTTGCAGCCCAACAAAACCTTTGCCTGCCAGATGTACAACCTGCTACTGTCCTATGATGGGGGAGACCACCTGAAGTCCCTTGAACTTGTGCCCAATAACCAAGGACTCACCCCTTTCAAGTTGGCTGGGGTGGAAGGCAACATTGTGGTGAGACCATATCCTAAGATGTCTTTAATGCCCCTCTTTTTACATGACTGGGACAGAAGAGAACTGAGAACACACCTTAGTTCCCATTCTCAGCTTTAACTAGGATCTGTTTCAACCTATGCCTTTCATGTTTCCTGGTATTTTTTTTCTGCCTATTTACTCTAACTAAAGTACTGAAAATTTGTGTTGTCTAGACGTCATGCTGAGATTTTCTGGAATGCCCAAGCCAATTTGTCCTTTCCAGAACAGAGAAAATCCTCTCTTACCTCCAGGCTCTGGAATGACTCCTGGGGCAAGATAAATCTAGGATTCTGTGTGACATGAGTTCTTTGGTCTTCCAAAGGCTGGTCTTTAAGAGAAGGCCAACATCTTCTCTAGTCCTTTCCTTCTTGGCTGTGCTATTCCATTCAGCTGTGAGGCCTGACCACCTCAACTCTCTTTCAGATGTTCCAACACCTGATGCAGAAGCGGAAACACATCCAGTGGACTTATGGGCCATTGACTTCCACACTTTATGACCTCACTGAGATTGACTCCTCAGGGGATGATCAATCTCTACTGGAACTTATTGTTACCACCAAGAAGCGGGAGGTACCAAGAAGTGGGAGCACAGGCCTTGGTGAGGGGTGATAGGGTTGTGGAGATACTTTTCTATTCTTTCTGTTGCAGGCTCGCCAGATCCTGGACCAGACACCTGTGAAGGAACTGGTGAGCCTCAAGTGGAAGAGGTATGGGCGGCCCTACTTCTGTGTGCTGGGTGCCATCTACGTGCTCTACATCATCTGCTTTACCATGTGCTGTGTCTACCGCCCACTCAAGCCCAGGATCACTAACCGCACCAACCCCAGGGACAATACCCTCCTGCAGCAGAAGCTCCTTCAGGTGACACCCTGGTAGTGACAGACAGTATACTAGGCATCTGCTTTTCATAGCGCTATCCCACTTTCTTGACTCCGTACCAGCATTTCCCTATCACTTAGATCTCTCCTAAGAGGACAAAGAGTCCACACACCCACACAGAGACACACATACATTCTTACTCTGGGAGCAGAGTTTGAGACTAGCTGAATCTGATGGGCTAGAAAGAATCTGAAACAGCCAAAGACCTTGAAAACAGACAGATACAGGTGATTTACCAAATATTTCCCCCCTAGGAGG
The DNA here is from genome assembly GCF_021556685.1 of Rattus norvegicus. Taxonomy (NCBI): domain Eukaryota; kingdom Metazoa; phylum Chordata; class Mammalia; order Rodentia; family Muridae; genus Rattus; species Rattus norvegicus. The sequence goes on along the minus strand of NC_141537.1, from coordinate 71,255,017 downwards.
CCTATGTGACCCCCAAGGATGATCTCCGGCTGGTGGGGGAGCTGGTGAGCATCGTTGGGGCTGTGATCATCCTGCTGGTGGAGGTGAGGTGTGGGTAGAATCCTGGTGGAGGCTATCTGCCCCAGGGGCCCAGTCTGCATTCTGGTCTACAAGTGCCTTTGTATCTCTATGACTTCTTTCCAGATTCCAGACATCTTCAGGTTGGGGGTCACTCGATTTTTTGGGCAGACCATTCTTGGGGGGCCATTCCATGTCATCATGTGAGTGTCTCCATCTCATTTCCAGCCTTCATCTCATTAGAGCATTTCCCACCTTCCCTCATCTCTGAGTTCTCTCTGCGATGTGTAACCCCAGTGTGGTGAATGTGAGAAGGCTGTCTGACAGTATAAGTGGTTTTAGCTGCACTCTTGTTATTAGGTTCCCAGGATGAGTCTGGCTTCTTTCTCTCTCTCTCTCTCTCTTTTTTTTTTTTTTTTTCCGGAGCTGGGGACCGAACCCAGAGCCTTGCGCTTGCTAGGCAAGTGCTCTACCACTGAGCTAAATCCCCAACCTCTTTCTCATTACACCTACCTTCCTTCCCCCCAGTGTCACTTATGCCTTCATGGTGCTGGTGACCATGGTGATGCGGCTCACCAACTCAGATGGAGAGGTGGTGCCCATGTCGTTTGCTCTGGTGTTGGGCTGGTGCAATGTCATGTACTTTGCCAGAGGATTCCAAATGCTGGGTCCCTTCACCATCATGATCCAGAAGGTTAGTTCCTCCCCCATGCTTCCTAATAAAAAGCCTCAGACCAAGGTCAAGCAAAGACTTTTCCAGAGGGCTGGGCAGGACATGTTTCAGGTCCTGTGACCCTAACATAGTTCTTTTTATATGTTTTTCTTAGTGTCTTTCTTTGAAAAAGTTTAAAATCCTCTTACAAGCTTTTAAATCATCCTTAGTTTAAGAACCTCACCAAGACGGGGCCAGGCAGACTTAGCCAGCAGGCTCAGTTTGCCCACCCATCCTGGTATATGGAGCCAGCAAATGTGTGGGGTAAGAATTGCTGGTGTCAGGTAGGTAAATGCCCTGAAGGGAATGTCCTCTGCCTCCTCCTTTTTGTAGATGATTTTTGGTGACTTGATGCGATTCTGCTGGCTGATGGCTGTGGTAATCTTGGGATTTGCTTCAGGTAAGTTACCAGGAGGGAATCTGTGGGAGGAAAGGGCTTCGAGGAGCTTAGAGGATACGGAAATCTTCACACTGAACTTGGAGGGAGGCCAGGAAATGTCTAGTGATGGACGAATGCTGCTCAGAAGGGAAGGGCAGGTGTGTCAGGGACAGAAGATTAGGAACACGAGTCTTGTAGAAAATAGTGGAGCGTAATGATTTAAAATTTATCAGTTTTGTGCTGATCAGGAACAACTTCAATAAACCTGCTAATGTGGAGAGGGGAAGAGCAGGGGCCTCAACCCTACACAAAGAACCACACTATGGGCAACTAAGGAATGCTGGGAGAAGAAATATTCTTCCCCAGGAAAGAGTATACCAACTTGTTAGCCTATACCAAAGGGTCAGCCCTGATAACATACCTACAAGTAACATTGTAAAACTGAACCAGCCATATTTATGTATTTATGAAAAAAAATATGAAATATATCAACAATTAATGAAAAGAGGCCATGAGTTTGTTAAGAAAGGCTATATGGGAGGGTTTGGAAGGAGGAAAGTAAAGGGTGGGGATAAAGTAATTTTATTGTCATCTGGGAAAATCAAAGAATTTAAAATGTATTATTTAGAGTTGAAACCACAATATGAAAGGAATAGAATGTAAATGGACAAGTGGTGGGCTCTTCATGATACAGTTGCCATGGTAACTCTCACCCCTTGGGTGGAGCAGCCTTCTATATCATCTTCCAGACAGAGGACCCCGATGAGCTGGGCCATTTCTATGACTACCCCATGGCACTGTTCAGCACCTTTGAACTCTTCCTCACCATCATCGATGGCCCTGCCAACTATGACGTGGATCTGCCCTTCATGTACAGCATCACCTACGCTGCCTTTGCCATCATCGCCACACTGCTCATGCTCAACCTCCTAATTGCCATGATGGGTGACACTCACTGGAGAGTTGCCCATGAGCGGGATGAGCTCTGGAGAGCACAGGTGAGCCCTCTAGTGGTTAGGAGGGTTACTGCATCTACCTCCTTCCCTCTCAAGAAACTGGCCATGCTAGAATAAAAGGAGCCATTTGTACTCCATGTGTGGTTAGATAGGTTTTTGCATAAGTTACAAAATAATGAAACATGTCCACGGGGATTTAATTAGCAACAAAGAGCACTTCTGGAAACGTTGGGAAGGATTTGGTATAGTTTTCTCAACAATTAAATCTTCGGTCTTTTCTAGAAATAAAATGAACAAATGGCTAAAGCTATATTTGGTCAATTTCGTCCCTAAGTAAGAATGGAACTATCTAGTCTTCTTCAACATACTGAAGCCTGCAAAATTTGACCCAGAAAAATTGAAAGTGTTATAAATAATGACATTAAAAAAACCCCTCTCTTTAGCAGCAGAAGCTATCTTCAGTCAGATCATTATGATGGGCATACATAAAAGACAATGAGATGAATCGAGTCCCCATTTAAAAATATACCTGGAAAAGAATTCATCTCACCAAAAATAATTTGAGCAAAATAAAAATGAAACTATAAAACCCTGGAAAGCATTTAACTGTGATGTGTGGAAATTGAGTAGAATCGTAAGCTGGCTAAGAAGAGTTTGCTGGAAGAAATCTTTTAAAATATGTGCATATTAGGTTTCCAAGTGGGATGTTGATATTTTCAGATCACTTTATGCATGCAGGGTCAAAACATTTGAAACCTGCGAAACTCCTTTTTGCTTCCCATGTTCTTGCCTGTACCTGGGATCAAGGTCTCTCCTGAGAACCTTACATGCCACCTGTACCTCACCTGGCTTTATCATGGCTTTCAAGTCAGAGGATAAAGAATTGTGGGGTCCAAGTCCCATTTATTCTCTTCCACAGAAGAGACTCTATTAAGGTCATACTGCCATCTTGGTTTGGGGGCTTGCTTCCATTTCTAGAAAGCCACAAGTACCTGAGTTTTTCTATTACTAAATTGTCTTCCCTCTGCCTGGCCCCTGCTCCTCTCCCTGACCTCCTCAGTCAGCACCTGACCTCCTCTCTGACTTCCCTTTCTATACCTAAATAAAGGTTGTGGCTACTACCGTGATGCTAGAACGGAAGCTGCCTCGCTGCCTGTGGCCTCGATCTGGGATATGTGGGCGAGAGTATGGTCTTGGGGACCGCTGGTTCTTGAGGTAAGCGATGTGGTATTCCCTAAGCAGTCACTTTAGATGATTTCTTGTTTCTAGATGATCTATGGAAGTCTGCATGCTTCCTAGACCTCATGTTCATTGTCTAAAGTGTGGCTACTGAGGACAAGATTCTATTTTGAGGTTGGGCCCCTAAGCTTCATCAGAGCGGAGCCTGCAGCTCTCTGAGGCCTGGCCTCTGAGGGGTTGCTGTTCTGTGTCCCCACACTGGCTACACAAAAACGTCAACACTGGTGGGGCTGGATGACAAGTGTTGAACTTGGATCTTCTTTTCAGTAATCCCTCCTTCCACTCTTTCTAGGGTGGAAGATAGACAAGATCTCAACAGACAACGCATCCGCCGCTATGCACAGGCCTTCCAGCAACAAGATGACCTCTACTCTGAGGACTTGGAAAAAGACTCAGGAGAAAAACTGGAGATGGCACGACCCTTTGGTGCCTATCTGTCCTTTCCTACACCCTCAGTGTCTCGAAGTACCTCCCGAAGCAGCACCAATTGGGAAAGGCTTCGACAAGGGGCCCTAAGGAAGGACCTTCAAGGGATAATCAACCGGGGCCTGGAAGATGGGGAGGGCTGGGAGTACCAGATCTAAATGTTGGCTCTCACCAAACATCAAAACAGAATGAAAGAAAACCAGTTCAAAACTAGAAGTCATCCTGCAAGTCCAAGGAGAAGGGGGAGGAACATGCTAAGGAATGTACAATAAATCCTTCAGAGCTCCACAACTCCACCTTGGGGCAGAAAGAAGAAGATTCTGTGGTCCTTGCCTCAACCAAGCATTCCTTGTTCTCTTATGGAAGCTCCCCTGCACACCAGAGCACTTTAAAGACAGGCTTCCCGTCACAGGCACCTGTCTCCACCCAGGTCTAATAAGTGGGAGGGCACAGAACTCTACCCAGAGTGCTTCAGAGGACCGGTGGAGAACACTCAGATTGTGGGAAAGCGTGTGATGGAGAGATACAGGCACCAGTCTAGGGGTGGGGAAACTAGGCTGAGCCTTGCCACCTTCCAGTAAAGTCATTTCCTGATCCCCACCCAGCTCCCTTTATGTTTCAGTGAACTTAAGCACTGGCCCACCCTGTCCTGCAGCTCTGCTCCTCCTCCAAGGCCTCCCGAACCCTTCTTTGCAGACTGAGGCATGGACACACCTCAACTTATAAATTCCCTTCTTTCCCTTTAATATGGGGGAGGCTGTTGGAAGAGCAGGATTTGGGGGTGCAATGTCCAGAGGGCTGGGTTTAATGTGGCAGGCATGGAGGCTGGAATAGAGTCTGGCTCAGTCTCACACGCCCCTCCTCCACCCTATGGCCAGGGCTGGGTTGGGGCATCAGCGGCAGCTCACAGATTGCTGACCAGGCTTTACACTTCCACCGAGCCTGGCTGCCTCAGGTGCTGCTGGAGGAGCTGGATGTTATGCAGTAGTTTCTTCTGGTGGCCAGCTAGGGTGATGCCCAGGCCTGGCAGGTCTCTGGTGGGGAAGGAGTGGATCAGACTTGGGCCAGCATCTTTAATATCCCAAATGTACCCTGTCGCCTGGGGCCCAGAGTGTTCACCCTCCCACCTCACCAACCCTGCTTACTCAAGGCTGAGCTGAGCCACATCACTGAAGGTGGAAAGACCAAACTTAGAGAAGTTGTCCTGGTAGCACTCTAGTCCAATGGCTGAAAGCCAGGCCTGGGGAGAGTCCAGGCAAGGAAAGTCCAAGGCCACAGGGTTCAGAAGAGCCTGGGAAGGCCTAAGGTGGGGAGGAGCAAGCAAGTCAGGTTTCCTCTCATCTTACTATCTCTGCTCAATTTTCCTTTTGGTTTCTATCCACCCTCCCTGGCTTTCCCAGGCTCCTGCCCCAAGCTTCAGACCTGTCCCCGGAGCTCCCTTCAGCCTGGAGGGTATCAGGCTTGCGTATCATCTTGTCAAACGCGGCTACGAGCTGGTCAAAGTGAGGCCGACGGGCACGGTCCTTCTGCCAAGTGTCTAGCATCAGCAGATGTAGTCCAGTAGGGCACCCCGGAGGTGGGGGCAGCCGGAACTCTTGCTCTATCGCATTTAGTACCTGCAGGTCAAGAGGAACATGTGATGAGAAGCTATTGCTGGTACAAATGTTAGAAAAGCAGAGAATGGGCTGATTTGGCATGAAGCATGAAGCCGAGGTGGAAAGGGACCTATAAGATATGGAATATTCCAGTCACAAGATCTTAGAACGGAATGGCTGTGAAAAGGGTGGTCTTAGGCTATGAGACCTGGGTGGGAAATGAGCAAATGTCTGTCTGTGTCACATTCACCTCCTGGTCACTCATGTCCCAGTAGGGCCGTTCTCCATAGCTCATCACTTCCCACATGAGTATGCCAAAGCTCCAGACATCGCTAGATGTTGTGTACTTCCCGTGTGTGATGACCTCTGGGGCTGCCCAGCGAAGCAAGGAACTTGAACCCTAAAGAGCAGAACCATTGGTAAACTAATGAGCATCAGTGAGCATCGCATTCATTGGGCAACTTAGATGCTTAGATGTCTTGGGTATCTCCCATCAGCATCTCGTTCGAGCCCCTTAGCCATCGAGTAGATACACACTGAGATGGAGAATCAAGGTTTCGAGAACAGAAGACTGCACAAGGTCATGGGGCCTGAGTGGGACATTCGGATTGTTAACATCACTATGCTGGTTCTGCAGCCTGCATGACCTCTGTATTGACAGCAAGTAGGAACTTTTACCAGTCTCCCGGGCTTCTTTTTGTTCCCTTGGCTTAAGCCCCATAATTGCCCTAAGTCCAGGCATCCTTCTCCTCACTGCATGACCAAGCCCCTAACTCCCAGGAACCATGATATCCCACCTGTAGCACCCGTCCCATATTCTAGATTTACCCCCAGCACCTGCTGACGGGCACTGACCCTCCAAGATCCTGAGCTTACCTGAGGACTGTGGCCAAGACGGGCCACCTTACACACCAGGTGGCTATTCACTAGCACACTTCGGGCTGAGAGTGCTCGGTGAACAAAGGCAAAGCTGGACAGGTACTGCATGGCAGCAGCCACACCCCGCTGCATGGCCACCAGCTGCAGGCTACTGAACTGGCCCTCTCGCTGCTGAAGAGCAGAGGATAGAGGTCACCAGCAGGGTAGACACCCTGAAACACATACACACACACACACACACACACACACACACCCCAGCAAACGGGGGCAGTTGGGGGCAAATTTGGGATTCAAAATGGCCCATGAAGGATGAAAATCATGACAGAGGAAAGGATGGAAAAACCAGGGTGGATGATGGTTCATCCCACGAGAGAAGATGTGACAGAGAGAAAAGGCTCTGTCTTCTGGAAAGCTCCAAGCTTTCATCAACCCATGGACCTTCCTTCATCAAAGCAGAACTGACCCTAAGGAAGCTGTCCAGGGGACCAAGCTCCATGAGTTCTGTCAGCACCATGACAGGCCGACTCCTAGTGACTACACCTTCCAGGCGCAGGATATTGGGGTGCTGGAACTGGCCCAGCAGGGCTGCCCGACCCAGAAAGGTCATCTTCAGGCTCTCAGCACCCCCTGCCCACAGGGCCTGGATAGCCACAGCCTGTTCCCGCCTTCCCCGGGGTTGCAGTCGGCCCCGACGCACTTCTCCAAAGGAACCTGAAAGAATAAATACCGCCATGGATAAAAGTATTGATATGTTCAGCTGTGCTACGAAGGGATCACTAGGCCCTTGCAGACACCTTTCCCCTTAAATACCTGCCCCAATGACTTCCTCAATCTTGATATATGTAGGGTCAACCTCTCGAGCAAGCTCTCTGATGGCCTGGCAGGGGTCGTCATACGTGGAAGGGTCAATGTAATACTTCACTCCAAGTCCTGAAGAGTATAGTGTGCTATGAGGGTATGCTGACTACCCAAATACCCAAGACACACCCTTCTACCTCTGGAAGATGGTGAGGAAGAAGAGCCCCTTCCTCACCAGGCATGCGCCTAGAAGCCCACAATCCCAGCCACAGTCCCTCTCCCCTTCCCAACCTGGGCTGCTGTACTGTTGCAGTTGTTCTGTGTAGCCGGTCCCACGCCGCTTCCTGAGAGGCAAACCAATAGCCTAGAATGATACTTGTTTCTGTCGGCTTGCATCGGCCCCAACCACCCTGGCCAAGCAGGCATCTTCCCAGCCCATGGGTCTAAGATTGAGAGGACTCTGCTAGGCCCCTCCTTCCCACCTTTGCAATGAACTAGTAGAAGGATGTGCGAAGTGCTGCAGGGGTTCCTGGGTTTGTCAGGACTTGAATGGTACTGGGGTAGGTTGGATAGGAGTGACAGGGGCCTCACCGCTGGAAGATGACAGCCAGTACAGTGATGGCTGCCAGTAGAAGGAAGGCCAAGGCCCCCAGGATGGAACCAATCACCAAGGACAGCTTCTCTGGAAGCTGGGAGGACAGCTCACCTGAGGGATCAGTGGTAGAGTCACAGGGAGGATCCAGGCTTTCTTTGTGTCCACATGCCTCTGATGCCCCCTGGACATCCACAGCACCACAGGCATACATGTCACATATACACTCATCTACTTGTGCATCCTTCCAATTCTCCACATTCAAGACTGTCCACACTACATGCATTCATACCCATAACCCCACTCATATTAATTCACAGCCTCCCGCTCTACTCATCCAGCCTCTAAAGTCAGGGGGCACCCACAGCATCCTCCTTTCCCAGACACACTGGTCTGGAGGATGATGGGACAAGATTTGTGGCTTTAAGAGTCTTAGGACCCAAATGCCCATCTAAGCTTCCTCTCACCTTGAGGCAGTGTCTGAAAATAGACTTTGCCCCCATAGGGGCCATGGCCAGCCGCAGTCCGTGCTCGAACCTGGAAGCCATAAATGTGGCCAGGGCTCAACCGTGTCACAGTGGCAGTGTTAGTCTCACTGGTCATGGTGAAGGAGTGGGATTCATCTTCTGCCTAGGGACAACAATCACTCACTCATTTGTCCCTGCCTTGTCCCCTCTCTTCCTCTGTGATATCCCTGGTGCCTGAGGTTCTTGGCACCTCTTGCCCTCCTCCACAGCCACGCCATTGCAGGGTCAGGCTTGTCGTGGTTGAGAGCTCTGCCCTGACCCCCTGCCCACCTGGTCATAGTAGCGCAGCTGATAGTCAAGGATGTTTCCATTTGTTTGTTCAGGCTGTGGCCAGGACACTGTGATGCTGTTGGCGGCCCGGCTCACCTGGTGCATCACAGGGACTGCAGAAGGAACTAAAGTGCAGGGTGGAGGATTATTGTTGGGGGGGGGGGTCTGGAGTCTCTGAGAGCAGCAGCACCCAAGGGTGGAGGGGATAGAGTTCAGAATGTGATGTCTAATGCAGGCTGGCTGAAAAGCAGGCATGGGGAAGAGGGGATCCGAGGTGCTGAAGCAAGCTGTCCTTAGAGAGAAGGGAAAGAGCTCACCTTCATGGCTGGTGCTGACATTGATGGCTGCTGCCTGGGGAGGGTCAGGGCTGAGCTCAGACACCCCATTGACAGCCTGCACTTCCAAGATGTATGGCACGTGTGCTCGGAGCCCACCAACTAACACTCGACTCTCGGTCAGGCCCCTCTGGCGGGGGTCGAAATGCACCTCATCCCTGCAGCGGCGACACATTCCCCCACTGCTGGGCTCCTTGTGACCTCCACATTCCTTGCACACAACATTGAAGAGCAGGTCCCCTCGTCCGCCCAGCTCCTGAGGCAGGCGCCAGTGCAGCATAAGTGCTGAGCCTTGAACCTCAAACCAAAGCTCCCGGGGAGCTGATGGAGGACCTGGAAGGGGTGTATTGGGGGTGGGGATTATGAGGTGAAGGTGATTTAGAGATGAAGGAGTACAGAAGGTGCAGCCAAAAGGGCAGAAAGTGGGGCCAGAAATGAGTAGAGAGAGAGGTGTGAGTCATGAGGGGAGGGGATCAAGAAAACAGGAGAATGCCAAGTCATTCAAGTGAACTCCAAAGATCTTTCACCCCCCAGTGTTCTTAGGTCCCCTAAATCCTCTCCCATTCCCTGATTTAATGTGTCAAGCTGAACTGAGACTCACCAGTGCAGGGAGCCTCTGGTGGGTCAGAACTGGCCCTGTAGAAACCTTGGAGACAGGGACAAACTGGGGCTGCAGGGTCAGGGGAGTGGCTGCGGGCTGGACACGGTGAGCAGGGGACATTTCCAGGCAGTGCCTTATAGGACCCCTCAGGGCAGGCTAAAGAGGCAAAGGGGAAAATAAGGTGTCGTGTTAGCTTCATCCAATCACCCTGAGTTTCTAGTCATCTGTATAAGGTGTCTTTTGTTCCCTGGAGCTGCTTCTCTGTCCTGAGACACAGTCAGTGCCTCCTGCTCCATGCTGCATAGATCTATTTAGTCAGTCAGGGGGTACAATTCATTTCCACTTATGAATAGTTGGGTGTGCTAGGGGCTGTAGGCAGGGCAAGCCGGGAAGTAGGTGTTACTAGCCAGGATACCTAAACTCTCTGTAGTCTTGTTAGCCGGTTAGTCTATCTGCTACTATTAGCCTACCTGCCTCACAGCTACCAGCTGATGATGAATCCTTCCCAGACAGGTTGATTATGTGCACAGAGGAGTCCCCATGAAATAGCCCAAGATCAGAGCAAACTTTTGCTCTCTGTCACTTCTTGGGCCTATGGTCTCAGGGCACAAAATATGGAAAACTAGAAATTTCAGAGCAGTCCGATGAGCAAGTCTTGTAGAAAGCAAAATCGGGGAGAATGGAACCTTTCCTGAGGAGGCTTATGTTAGGTATTTTGTGGACAAAGCCAGATTTGGAGTGTTCAGGAGAGAAATCAAAGCCAAGTGCCTGTGGGAAAGCGTCTTACCTTGGCAGAGCTTGTCTCCACGAGCAGGCTGGTGTCCAGGCTGGCAGCGACAGCCTCCCACAGCTACCATCCACCTTCCTTCCCCATTACAGTGTAACCTTGGTGGGCTGCCCCCTGCCTGGCCTCCTACGCCATCCTCCTCGGGTTCCGCATGAGCTACACAGGTGCCCACAGCAGCTACTAAGGAGGCACCTCCAGCTCCGCTGGCCTGCGTCTCAGGAAAAGAGGCAAAGGCGCGCAGGACGGAGGGACAGGTATAGGAGAAGAGCTTGACTGCTACAAGGGCCAGGCAGGCCCCTGTGTCCTGGAAGGCCACGTAGAAGCCACGCTGAGTGAGAGGACCAAAACTGCGCTCTTTGACATTCAGCTGCAGTCCCACCCGCTGATCAGTCCTGTGGGGTCCCACAGCCCAGGAGGAAGAGGAAGAGGAGGCAGGGAAGCTCTCATCTGCTGCGATTGTGTCCACTTTGGTCCAGCGTTTGAGGTGCCAGGCCGAAATACTGTCAGGGCTGTCTGGTTCATCAGCCTGCCGGTAGTAAAGGGTGAAGGTCTCTCGGCAGGTACCTCCACTCACGCCCAGGCTGGAACAGGCTCGCACAGAGAAGTGAAGACGGATGTGTGCCCTCTGGGCCCCTCGCCGCTCCACAAAGTGTGTCTGTAGCCAATTGTCCTGCCCAGAACCGGGAGGGAGCCCTGCGACGTGGCATGCTTCGAAGGTCCGAGTCAGACGGCGCTGGTCATCTAGAACACTCACCTCATCCCACTGCAAGAGGACCAGGAAAAACAATAACTGCTCAGAGTTTGCAGAGGGAGGTGACAGAGGGTCACTGTAGGGCTGTATCTGTTACACTGAGCTTTAGCATGAATGGCAAGCAAAACACACAGAGGATACATTGAAATTCTGTTCCCTACAACGGATGGAGTCTTATCTCACACCTTTGATCCGGGATTTCCTCCCTCAATTCCCCTTTCTGGAGTATAATGTAGGCCAGAGGATGAGTTCAGAATGAAGAGTTGCACTCACCCCACCTGGTGGGTAGGTGAGCCAGCCAATCTCAGAGGTCTCTCCTGTGGTATCCAGCAGCACCTCTGTTCCGACATAAAGGGACAAATTGTGAAAAGCCTCCAGCTGGCAAGGCTACTCCCACTCCATTCCATGGAAAACCAAATACTGTCTGTCTCTCTCAGATCCATTTAATTTGCCTGCAGGAGTTCAGTATTTATGAGGATCCTGAGTCTAAAATACTTGATACGAGTTCTGTTCACTTTGCCCATAGCTTCCCTCTTTCCTGCTGTTTTAGTTATGTATCCCATCTCCCCCTCCTGAACGCCCTCCCGTAGCCCTCCACTGCACCCAACTCCATTGGCTGATAGGACTTTCCTGCCTCCCCTCCTTCCTACCTTCCAGAGCTAGAACTGAGGGCCCCAGAACCAGGAGCCATAGACTGTACACCATGCCCGCCACTCTGCTCCCTGACCCAGCCGTGTTCTCAGAAGCCATGCGGTGTCTTCGGCACTCCCACCATTGCCTCGGCCACTGCCCTGTTCTGAGGCGCAGCTGTGGTTTTCGGAAGACCCGTTGTCTACAGACAAGCTTGTTTCCTTGGGAGGACACAGGATGAGAAGATGCAGAGAGAAGAAGTCATTTTCACACACTCTGTAGGTGCATAATAGCTCTTGTCCTACAACCCTCAAACTGCCCCTGATCAAACCTTGGGCCTGTAAGAGTTGACTCATCTGGTTCTTTTATGCAAATTCCACTTTCCTGTGGAGCAGCAGTTCTCAATCTGTAGGTCCTGACCCCTTTAGGGGTTGAAGGACCCTTTCATGGGGGTCACATATCAGAATTCTGTAGATATTTACATTACGATTCATAACAGTAGGAAAATTACAGTTATAAAGTAACAGGGAAAACAATTTTATGGCTGGGGTCACCACCATATGAAGAACTGCATTAGAGGATCATAGCATTAAGAAGGTTGAGAACCACTGCTGTAGAGACATATGCCAAGCTTCCGTCTCAACGCTTTATGTGACTATGTCTCAAGGACCTCATTCTTGGAGACAAAGCAGAACAGAGTGCTGATTCAGTCTTACCCTTTGTGTCTGGAAGGAGTTATTCCAGTTTGAGCTCTTCATTTACTCTGCACCTGTCCTCCAGCAGCCAACCTGTATGGGAGTTAGAGATGTCTTCTCATTAAAAGCAGGTATGGAAGAAGCAGTTCATCCTGATGGACACGTGGGTTCTTACTAGGACCCAGCAATTGTGCTCTGGATACTCCAGACGTTTCGCAGAGACAGTGAAGCAAAGGGGCCAAAGGAAAATGGCTTTGGGGTATGAAGGGTGGGGAGGTGGGAGAACAGATGTAAAAAGAACCCAGGCACAAGGACTCAGAGATAAATGAGGCTGTGTTAGGAGAGGACAGAGCTATGTAGGTCTGGCACTCGTTTGGAACAAAGGTTCTCTTCCCCAAGGGGCATTTTTTTCTCTTGAAGCTAGAGAAAACTAAGCATATAGCATAAACACATGAAAAGATGCTTCTTATTTGCTCATAACTAGAGGAAGGTGTGTTGAAATAGCAGTGACATGCCATTTGTTACAGAAGGATGTTTTGCGTTTGTCATGAATACGCATGTTACAATAGTATTCCCCAGTGTGATGGTTTTCGGAGGTGCAGCCTTTGGGAAGTAATTCTGCATGGAGGATTTACACGAGTGGATTAGTATTCTCAGAAGAGACCCCCAAGCACTCTCTCTAGCTTTATTTCCGTGCTGTAAAGCTACAACGAATAGAGGGGAGTCTGCAGTAAATATGCTCCTTACCAGAATCCAGCCATATTAATACCCTGACCTCTGCACATCCTCTGAATGGTGAGGAACACACTTGCATTTCTTATTAGCTGTTGATTGCCCAAAAAAATGTACATTTGTTGTTGTAAGTTGAAATAATTAACTTATATTAACCTATGAGCTTGAGAAAACAATGTTGGACAAGGTATGGTAAGGGTCCCTTCTCTATAGTCTGCTGTTAAATTCATATTATATATGCATGTGGAGAACGACTGCCAACATCTAGTCACCTGACATCTAGAAGTCCTTCAGGTATCATGGACTTGCATGATATGTGCTTAAACAACGACATTCATGATATTGGGGGTGGAGCGATGCAGGGGATTGGACAGAGTTCTAGTACCGAGCCTTGTCCTGAGCCACTGTGAATTGTTTGTGAGGGGGAAAAAAATCTGTAAAGTAACAGAACATCAGTAGGAAGATGGTTGAGAAATTATGGTATGTCCTAAGCAACTACGTGAGCTGTTTATGTAAGGAAACGAAAGTGCCTTCCAAGTGGAAGCAGGATGTGCAGAAGAATGGTATTAAGTAAGCTCTTACTTGTTAACTTAAAAGGAATAGCTATCGAGCTGGGTGTTTAAGCTGCTGCTGGTAGAACATTTGTCTTGTATGGGAGCCCCTGCATTCAATCCCAGCATTACAAATACAAAGTAAACATACACATATGCATGTAAAGGGAAATCATGGAGCAACACATAAAACTTGAGAAGAAAGGAAATGACAGGGACTGGGGGAGATATTCTCATTGACTTCTTAATTTTTATAGTAAAATAATCTTTCACCACCATTAATTATCTTTTGAACTTAATAATGAATTAAGGTTCCTTTTGAAAGCTGCAGCTAACATCTGCTTAGTAAAATGAATCAAAATAGAGCTTAGGTTGTCTGAGTGATTTCTAGAGCCATCCCCTACAGGACACTTTTATAACCATTAGTAAATACAGTTCTAAGCCCAATAGCCTGCAAAGGAATGAATGCTTCCAGGGCCACAGTGAAGGCCACAGCACTATTGGTGGCTACTCTTGCCTTTCTCTGTTATTTGTTCTCAAAAGTTCACATGGCACATGGAACTTTATTTCAGTTGAGAAAAAATGAGAGGCACACTGCTCACAATACTGAGAGGGAATCAGAGAAGCAAAACCAGAAGCCAATTGGAAAGGCAGCCCCACGCTGGCTATGGATGATCCCCTCATCCTGACTGTCCTCGATGATAGCAAAAAGACACATTTCCCAATGAAGTGAAGTTGAACTAAAACTGTACTTGGTCAAAGAACTGTGGTCAACAGAAGCACTATTATGCCTGCTCCTCTGGTTTTTTTTTTCTGGGAAAGGTGTTATGTGTGTAATAGTATAAAGCCTTTAGTGTCACCCCATGAAGCCATCCTAGAGGGACACCTTTTGAAAACCACTGAGGGTGATGAATAGCAATCAAGTAGCCAGTGAATTCTTTCCTCCTTACTACTGAAGCCCTGTCTGTGAAATAGACAATTCATGGCCTGGAAAGAGAGGCAAGCACTAAGCAGTTCCATGTAGAAAAACAGCTGGTGAGAAGCAAAGATTTTCTGAAAGCACCGTTCTGAGTTCTGAATGCTGCCTGGATCATGCGCAGATCAAGTAAAAGCTCAGAGGAAAAACTTCAGAGCTTAGGTGGCTGTGTGAAGTTCTGCAATACCGGCTCCCGCATCAGTAGTCATTCCATAAATACCACAAAGTAATACATGCTGGAGTTGTAACCACCCCCACCCCAAATCCCCATGGCCTTAATGTCAAAACAACCCACCCAGGTTCAATCCAGAGCCTTAGTCTTTAGGTACATTGTTATCAAGAACAGAAGATCACCGGAGGCAGGCTTTTAAACAGTGAAGGCTACTTTACTACATGCCCTGAAGATATCCCTCAAAATAGTCTCTTTCAGGCAGACCACAAGTGGGTTCTGATTCTGTACAAAGAAGAAACAGTAAAGACTGAGCCTTCTCCCACTTACAATCGGACAATCACGGAGAAGAAATAATACCATATTAGCATTGTTAATAGGACTTTTTTGTTTGAAAAAGAAAAGCAAGGCAAGGAAAAAAAAAGTAGTACCAGTTGTGCAATACAGAACATTCTAGAAGATGATAAATGACAGAAATATTTGCTTGGATAAGGTCTACTAGTATAGCCTTAGCGTGCAGCCTTGATGACAACACAAAGCTGGCCCATCTCCAGAAGATCCAGAAAATAACAAAAGCAATGATGAAATAGGTTAAATCTGCACAGGTCCTGTCATCAGGAACCCGGGAGAATAAACTGTAGATATCAATGTGGTGAATTGTTATTTGAGTACTTGGGTATTTTAGTTTAGTTTAAAAAAAAAAAAAACAGACGATCTTAAAATATTCAGCAATATATTTTGATGTTCGAAGTAAATCTTCAGATTCAGAACCAGAATATTGAAGATTAAAAATAAGTGTATTCAGGGAGGAAATGTTGCTGAGTCAGAGTAGGAAGTTAGATCAATTCTTGCTAATCCAACCAACCAAGTCTCCTATTTATATATTAAAAGATTCACAGTGTAGCTCCATTGCCAGAATAAAAACAAAGAAAAAGGGAACCTTGAGATATGAAGTAATTGCTGTCAACTATGTCACAGCACTGCAGATTCTTCTGAAGCAAGTTTCAAAAGGCGAGCAACAAGAGACAAGACAGGAGTGCTCCTCGAGCCTGGAATACTAAGAAGGCAGGGCTTAGCACCTGACTTCCAAAGGTTGCTTTGCAGCTTGAAGCCACAACATCCCCCTCAGCCAAGCATCCTGTCACCAAAGGGGAAGGGATCAGCCAGGAGCCTCTTTGAGTCCCTCCCTCTTAGCTTGTCTGAGATCTCCATTTCTGCTGCAGATCAAGAAGGGAACTGGTTAGATTTTTGAAATCCTCAGACTTGAGCAGGGGCTATAGTAGATCTCAATCAGGGGAGCATTCATATTTAATTGTACATGAAGCTGTAAAAATATAAAATACCCAATGTGGCAGAAATGTGGATGTAAATGGTAGCTCAGAAAATAACCCACAGGACAGCTTCATGCAATAAAAATCACTTTCTATGATCTTTTCCTCAACTCCTTTTCTCCATCTATCATTTTCTGCCTTCTTTGTATGATGGAGACACTAGATCACAAGCCTAATACATTTGCTTTATTTTATAACATAAAATAAAATGGCAGGGTCTTAGGCATCGAGACCATGTCTGGTTTTAGAAGGTGGCAAAAGGCAGAAATGTGTTAACGTTTTAGCTATCAGATATAGATTGTGAATTTTGTTTTCTGTGAGAATGAAAGATTTGAAAGGAATTCAATTAGCAAATCGGCAAGAGCTTTAGAAATTAACTGTGTTTAAATGAAAGGCTAAATTCGATAGCTTCATGAACAAAACCCAGCTTACTTGATAGTTTATGCACCTCGCTCTAAATTAAAAAAGAAAAAAGATGTAAGCCAAATCAACTTAAAGCAAGGTAGGAGAGAAAATATATTGGGTCATTAAAACTGTAGGAGGGTGCTATTGATGGAGGGCACAGGGTGGGGACAGTTAACTCTTACACATGCCTAAGTTGTTCTGTTCTTATTATAACAAACATGCCTTATTTTTCAAAATTAAAGTCTAAACAAAGCAAGGATATATGAAAGGATATGTTTGACACTGCATACATAGAGCATATGTTTGTATGTTTAATCTCTTTTTCCCTTTTCCCTGTTAGTTTTGGGAACAGCTAGGAATTTTTAACTCTAAGACACAAGGGGGCAAAACTGGCAGTGATGGAGCAAAAGGATGCCAACAACAAAGGCAAAGAAGTAACTTTTGTACTTGGGTATTCTTTAAGCTTCTCTCCCAAGAAGTTTAAGTTGTCAGCATGCTTCTCTGTCTCCATGCTGGGCTAAGGACTATATCTACAATGGGAAGGAGAGGGAACAGAGGGAACTGGATACTTGTAACATGCTGGGAGGGTCCTCTCTGGCAACAGAGGGAGGCTTGGGAGAGAGATTTTCTTGAAGCATGGTTAGCTGCTGTCCAGCAGGGATCAGGAGCATTCCCAAAGCAAGGGACCAATGGCCTTAGGTCTCTTGTGGTTGCTGAGCTGGTTTTCACACCTGTTAGTTGCAGGGTCAGCGTGGGAGGGTCAGTACTATAGGCTAGTCCTCTGTCCTGTTCTGCAGCTGTTGAACACCCAGGAAATTCCAATATAATCCTTGCTCAGCTGACTGCTGTAGTCTCTACCCTTTAATCTGCACCCTAGAGATCCTCTGGTGAGCTCTCTCCGTGCCTTGGCCTTGTGCCTTGAAAAAGATCCCATGAGGCATCAAGGCAGCCTTCAGGACAGACAGGGAGGAGGTAGCTATCATTTCATTCTTGATCTTCTGCTGACCAAGCCGGAGAAGCCAATTTGTGGATTACCAACCTAAGGACAGTTCTATGTCCCTGGAGATCTCTAGTCTCCAATAATGTCCCCTAAACGTGTTCTGGCGCATGCATTTGTACCTCCCACTCCCAGTCTTTGCAGACAGGAGAGGCATTTAAGATGCAAGCAATGTCTAGGTCTAGCCAGACAGCCATGGAAAATGAATCACTTTGGCTGTTCACTGACTGGGGTCATAATAGTACTGGGAAAGAGTCTAAGGGAGGGTTAGGAGCAAATATAGGAGCAATGCATCCTGAAAGGTGATGGGAGAAAGCCCTGGGGGCCAGAAGTAGTTCCTGTATCCACAGATGGCCAGTAGAGTATAAGGAAAGGTAACTGAGATTCAGTAGACAACCCCAGAGAGCAGAGGGATGAATTGGAGGTCTTATGAAAGGCTGTCCTTGCTATGGGCCATGCTGCATCCTCACTGGCTGTGAGCTGCTCTCTAGTAAGATGCTTCTGCTGAAGCACTGAGTGAGCATAGGGTAGAAGAAAGGGAAACCAAGGCTTCCTGCCTCTTCAGATGTTGTCATAGTCCTTTTACCTACAATGAGGCATGGAAGGCTGATAGGAAACGGAATGGACAGGTTCAGGAGTTGGTGAAAAGCTGGGGAAAATACTATCACAGAAGATGGCCCTGCTTTTCCCATGCTCAGCCATCATGGCCTGTTATTCCCAGCATACGGGTAACTCCCTGGTCCTTACCAATCATCTGTTTGTATGATGAATGGGCCAATAGATTGGAGAAGACTCTTCCATATCTCATTAGGTAGGTACACTGGGGCATTCATGGCCATCTTCCTTCAAGACAAAAGGCTCACAGCTTTCAAGGGTCCATAGCTGCTATGAGCAAGATTCAGTACCCAAATGCCCTATTACTGGCTCAGTCTCCAAGGACTCTCAACAGCCCTACCAGTCACTCCCACTGGTATCTCTGTTAAGAAGCATCAGCTTCCCTTCCAGGGCCACCTGAGTCAAGTTTCCCTGACGGGTGGAGGGCCTGGGTTAACTGATTGGGAAGAGGCTGGGCAGCACTCTACATGGGCACTGCCAGGGACATTACAACATCAGCTATGCTGGTCTCCTGCCAGCTCCCCCAGGGATGGGAGGGGAGAGGGTGCCAGACGGCCAAGATCAGTGGGCAGGCTGGGCCAAGCACCCAGATGCATAGAGGGGGTGGAGCTGGGGCAGGAGCAAGAGACTTTGTTTGCAATTGGAGGGGGCGTGCTTATGGTTGGGGCTCAAGATCCAAGCCTCTATTTCCAGGCTTAAGGGTTGCGGGATGTAGATATCGACTGCCCCCCGCCAGCTCCACCAGCAGCGAGGGAATTGGAGAGATGCCACAGGAGTCAGAGGCATGGACAAACCTTTTCTGAATGCTGGGAGCCTGACCTTTGTGAGGTTACCCCCCGCCCCCCCCCCACACACCCCAAGCCACAGGCACAGGCATTGAAAACGTGATGGAAGAATTCTAACACCCAGGATACACAGAATAGAAAGCATCGATGAAGGCTAGAGAAGGGACAGTCTCTCAGGAACCTACTCTCGCCTTGGAGAGGTATACCCAGTACTCCCCTCTAGGAGACCCCCCCCCCCCCCAGGGTGTGCATAGGCCCAGGCTAGAGGGATCCTCTACTTTGCAAACCTTAATCCCTTACTCTCCAGACACAGTATCCTCCGACCTGCCAAATCCTGGACTCACCTTCCCGCCGGCCTCCAGCTCTGCAGGTCTGCGCCCCCGAGGCCCCCGCGGTGGATCTGCACCTCGCAGATCTTTCCTAGCGTCGCGCGTGTCCTCTCTGGTCTGAGGACCTCGCTTCCCAGCGGCCCGCGTCTGCTCGCAGCTTGGAGTCTCTGGGATTCTGGGAGAGGACCCGAGGCTGCAAGCAGGGACTGCTCCCTAGGCGGGGCCCTGGGGAATCGTGCGGGGGCCGGTGTCACGATCGGAGTCGCTGAGCTCTGCTCTTGGGTTCGGACGCCCGCTGCTCCGAAGCGCTGGCTGGGCAAACGCAGCCGGGCCCGCCCCCTCTCGTCCCTCCCAGCCTGGCCCGCCCCTCTCCGGCCCCTTCTGCCGCCCTGGCTCTCCTCTTCCGGGAGCCGAGCCCGCCCTCTGGGCCTAGGACCCAAGTGCGCGGCGCCCGATCCCCAGCGGGGCGTGCAGTGGAGATGCTGGGCGCGCCCTGGGCCCGCCTGTGTGCTGAGGAGGGTCGGCCTCCTCCCGTGGGTCCTGGCGGGCGGAGGGGACGTGGGCAGAAGGACTGCACGAGTTAGGGTCCGGGAGGAGGTGGCCAGTGGGCGCCGCTGCAAGGCGTGTTTAAAATCCTGTAGCTCGCGCCGGAGCATCAGCGGAGCAAAGCGTTACTGGCTGGCAGCTGATCGCCAGGCAGAAGCCCAAGCGCAGCGTCCCTGGCCCCTCCTTCCCTCTTCTTTAACTCTAGGAACTAAACCAGTGGGGCTTCTACTCCGGGTTGAACCGAGGTGGGCGTGAGCAGAAAAAAGAAAAAAAGGAGGCGGTGGAGGGAGGCACGGGAGGGCAGAACAGCCAGAGACGGTGCAGGCGTCTGGGAAGGAAAACGTCCCGGTGCTAGCTTCGGACTTGTGTCTGTTTCTGTCCCTGAATCTGGGTCAGCGATGGGGCCTCTGTATTGAACCTTCTATCGTCTCAAAGGCAGGGAAGCCTGGGGCGGAGTCCGGGAAGTCTGATGTCTGTGCCTGGCGCAGACGTGTCTTGAACAGGTCCCTGCACCTCTGGGTGCCACCTTCCTGGCGCGCGCTCCGCAGAGTACCTCCCCACAGTGATGAGAGGCAGTGGAAGGTCCACTCAGTAGGTGCCTGGAGGTAGGGGAGGAACAGAACAAGCTTGCTACGAGAGAGAAACGTTTCTACTCATCCCTAACCATTTCTAAACTGGAGTTCTGGTTTGGGGGTCTATTGTTTAGGTCCCGCGGAGCACCGCTGTAGCCTTCGCACGAAGTGTTGCTACCACCTGCTGGTTCTTTGAGGGAGCACAGATACCTGGTGAATTCCAACCCCCTCCCACCTCTTCTCCCCTATCACCCTGTCCCATCTCATACCCCCTCTTTCACTTATTCAAAAGCATGCTTATGAAAGCACCAGGTAGCTGCATATGGGCCGATTATAACTGGTACTTAAAGAGCATTTAGAAACCAATGAAAATTGTGAAAGAGACTATGAGCCAACATGCACAAGAAACCAAACAATGAAACTCGTTGAGGCACTGAGAGAGAAACAGTAGTTAATGAATTGGATGAATGAGTGATAGAAAGATAAAGACAAATAACGAGTCCCTACTTGGACAGGAGGTTGTTCGCTCATAATATCGAGGATCAATTAATAAGCCTGATTAAGTTTAATGACTTGCACTTGGACCTCATTAAAACTTCAATTACACTGGCATGTCTATAACTTGCATTTCTTCCATTTGTTTCTAAGCTTTCTGATAAAGAGCGTTCTTTATTTGTGGTCAACTCTTTCCAATGCTTTCAACGACTAAAAAAAAAAAAAGGAGCCGATCTTGCGTCATCTGCATTAGTAGACAATTCTACCATGTATCCATCATCACGTCTATCTGGGCATCTAGGTAATTTCTGTTACCATCTGGCATGCTGTTGATGCTCTCACTAAACATACCCTGTACCTCCAGCCTCTCCTAGATGTCTGGAAACTTTAAAAAGGAATAAAGTACACACTTAAAGTGTGTTTAAACATAGTCACAAAACCAAAATGTAGATATTTCTTTATGAAGCCCAGAAATTCCAGCATAAATTTGCATTGCTATTACAATAAAAATCGTTGTTTTCTTTTTATTGTATGACATATTACAAATTCCATCTTCTATTAATTTAGACTTACCTAATCAGTTATTTTTTCCTTATAAAGAAAATCTGAACGCATCTAGTTTTTAGAAAACCCACTATTGTATACAGGATGCTAGAAAATTCAAATTATTATTACAGTTAGCATTATGTCCTAATCTACATGGTTTCAAACCAAGTTTCTCTGTTTTATTTTATTATTTTGTTTTATTTTGTATGAGCATTTTTCCTGAATGTATGTTTACACACCTGCTGAGTCCTGCTTGGCTGTGGAAGGGAAGGCATCACAAAGGTCCTAACCGAGCAGAGTCGGCAAGAGTGGGCCTCCCTGAGTGTTGATGGTTGCTAGATATAAGGTTTGTTTGTATAGTATAATAATGTATATATACCTAACTGGTATATACACATATAAATATGAATACTATACAATAGTTACATATATGTATACACACAAATATATATATATGTATATATATCCCTCCGATGGGGGAATGTCCTCTCTGCCAAGGTTAATGACTCCTTGATAATTACGAACCGGATGATCCCAGGAAATGAGAATGTCTCTGTGGTGCTGAGACTTTCAAGACAGCCCTTAAGGCTGTGGCAAAGAACTCTGAGAACATTGGTTCAAGAATATATATTTTCTCCTCTATGCAAAATATATGTATGCAATATGAATTTATGAGGGCCTTCATGGACCTAAAAGAACACAAGTAGCTGTACTAATGAGCCAGCTTGTTAGACAGAGGCTTAGGGAGTGGTGACCTTAAGGCAAGATCCCACCCAACTAAACTTAGTGTTTATGTTTACAAAAGCAGACAGATTTCTGAGTTCAAGGTCAGCCTGGGACAGAGCAACTCTAGGTCCAGGAATGGTGGGAGTGGAGATCTTAGGACAGGATTCCACTAGGGTAGCTTATCCACAAAGGCAGCAGATCTCTGAATTCATTTGCTTTGTTAAGAACAATGTATTTCCGTTTTCTAAAAACCAAGGGACTAAGGTCATAAAATGCTGATTCATGGGAAAACCAAAAGGGAACCTAGGGCAAATGACTGAGCTGATATGTAAATCAAAGACTGGGCTTCGGTCTGTAAGAAATGAGCTGTCTGGAGAGCTAGTGTAGTTCCTGTTTGGAATTTGTCTGCCAGATTTTCTGACTTTGTTTGGAATGCCAAAAAGCTAATTGGAGAGCTAACCATAACTCTTTTGGATTTTCCTAGCAGCTTTTCTGACTTGGGTCAGAAAACCAATGAACTATCCAGAGTGCGTTTAGAATATTCCATAGCAAGAGACAGCCGTTGAGAGCAGACTACAGAGCTCTCAGCTTACACCAGTCACTGACTTCGAGTTGTTTCTTCCATCACTCCCAAACACCTCCTTCTGCAGGTTCCCCCTAACCAAGCCGAGGCTGGCTCTTGGCACACAATATGAATGTGCTTGGTGCCAGTAGCCAGAAGAGAGCATAGGATTGCCCAGATTTGGAATTATAGATGATTGTGAGCCATCATGTGGATGCTGGGAATCAAACCTGGGTCCAGACGGGCTTTTAACCACTGGGCCATCTTCAACCAGTCTTTAAGCAGGTGTTAGTAGTGGAAAGAAAGAATATAGTGTATCTGGTAAATTATACTGTAGTCTGCAGCTATGAAAAACCAAAGCAAGGAGTTCCATTTAAAGTTTAGCATAAATCTTTGCTGTAATTTGCTCAATACTTGTTACATATTAGGTGCTTAGAGGTGTTTTAGAAAGAATAAAGAATAATATTTAAACTTTTTTAAAGCTGAAAAGCAGAACTTAATAAAGCACATGCCTCATAGAATTCATTATCTCCAGCGCACACAACTTCTAATGTACATGTGGAGCCTAAGCAGTCTCCTGAGTAGAAGACTTAAACAAGATGGCCTGACTCCTTGGCTGGCTCTGCCACTTTTCTGCTGATGTTTTTCTTCCTTCTTAAGCTTTTCTTTCTCCAATATCTATCACTCCCCAAAGATATGCAATTTTCTGCTTCCTTATTTCCCCGTAGAACAGCTGATGCAAGTTGATGTTATTATAAACAAACAGCTTTACAAGTAATTTTAGTGATAAGAAAGCCAGCAAAAAGCAATAAAAGAACTCTGCCTAAGCTTCCAGATCTGTTATTTCAAGGCAGAAGTTACAGTTCCCAAAGCCCGGCTCTTCACGGAATCGTCTTGAGAGCCCAGGGCCCCAAGTTACCCTTAATTCCTCAAAGCTGAAGTGTGTTCCCTCTAAACGCTTTGCTAATAAAAGTGCCAAATGCCTGTTTATTCAAAGAAAAACTGTTGACTTAGAAACTTCCAGGATATTTCCTAAGGCACCAATTTGTTTAAAAGGCAAACCTGCAGAACTAATTTGTAAAGCAAAACTGATTGGCTTCAATGTGTACGCACGCAGTCTTACACTTTGATATTGCTTTCACTAAACAATAGTAAAGAAGGCTGATGCATTTGTGCAAAGAGAGAATGGCTCTTCCTTAACAACTGGATACTTTCTCAGGAGTTGACTTCAGCCACAAATATGAGCAGGAATATCAGGAAGCTCCACAGAACTCCATTTTTAGGGTGTAGCCTTGCTTTCAGGGTCTCAGTGTATTATCCAGAGCTCAGTGTGCAAAGACTCTTCCTTCTGAGCAAGAAAAAGAAGATAACAGAAAGAAAGACATGCACAGTTGTGTCATTGCTGTGTTTCAGAGCTTTGAGGTCTCTGCTCAGTAATTGCTTACACGTTGTTTTCCTGGGCTTTGTTACCTAGCCATTCCTGCATACAAGAAAGGGAAACATCATGCTGTACCCCCCAAAATTAAAGGTCCTTTAGGAGGAGAGGAAGAGATAATTATTTGTCAAGTAAACAACAGCTCTCTCACAAAAGAAGCACAATGCTTACAGAGAGATCTATGTTTCCCCAATATTGCAAAGATAGAGGTTTTCACAGGACATCCTTATCAATAATTTTTCCCTAAATCATCATAATTAATATATATGTGATATATATGATAACCTGAGTGACACCCATCTCTCTCTCTCTCTCTCTCTCTCTCTCTCTCTCTCTCTCGCACACACACACACACACGTAGTTTTATTCATGAAGGAATAGAAACAATAAAAGTCTAACATTGAAATAATTTCAATATGAGAAGGACGATTAAATATACAAGAGAAGACAAAAAGGGAAATTTAAGAAAATAACTTGAATATTTGAAATGTGTGTGTGTGTGTGTGTGTGTGTGTGTGAGAGAGAGAGAGAGAGAGAAAGAGAGAGAGAGAGAGAGAGACAGACAGACAGACAGACAGACAGACAGACAGAGTGGTTCCCTGAAAGTGAGTGAGTAGAGTGTGGGAAGTGCTGCGAGCCTTCTCTCAATAAAATAAGTATGCTTTTCTTAGAAGAAAAGCAGTAAATCCTAGGCAATTTCTCATGCACATAATAAGAGTTGAAAGGACCATAGCATTTATTAATGTTTTTAGCAGACTACAAATGTCTCCAGTTCCAAGTGGGTGACAGGATAACTCACATGAAGCAGGTGGTCTGATGGCCTGTTCCTCCACTCAGATGTAGTTTCCTCCTCTGGCTCTGGTTCAGGAAGTGACCTCTGACTGTATCCACATGGCCCAGCAGGAAAGTGGGTCTGCATTCCTGTGGGATCTATATTCAGGATCTAGATATGAAGGGAATGTTTTCTCAGCCTTCTTAGCTGTCCCTCACCCTAGAGCGCAAATCTTCCTCACCATTCAAACAGGGTTCTAGAAATCCACTGTGTCACAATGTCGAGCACCGCTAACTAAGCAGGCTACTCACTGATGGGAATGAGTAAACAACCAGACTTTCGATCATTGAAGATTCTGCGAGAGGAAGTGGACAATGAACAGAGATAAAAGAGTTAACAGAAAAGGTCATTATTCTGTGTCTTCAATGAATTACAGCAGGTGTGAAAGCTGATTTTGAAGATTAGAACATGAAAATAGTGAGAAAGGAAAAAAGGAAAACAAATTAATGAAAATAAAGTATCATGTAATGGGGACGGGGCAACTCACAACTCTAGGAAGAGCAAGCCACTGCAGTATAAGATGAGCTGACCAAACATTCAATACATGAACTCTTAAAGCAAGACATGGTGGTACATACCTGTAACCTAGCAAGAGGTAGGAAGATATCAAATTCAAGACTACAATAACAATATAGTGAGAAAGAATGGGAAGCATATTCTGGATGAAATAATAAAGACAATAAAGTCTAACATTGAAATAATTTCAAAATGAGGAGGAAGATCAAATATACAAGAGAAGACAAAAAGGGAAGTTTAAGGAAATAATTCAAATATCTGAAATGTATTATTAAATTTTTAACCAATATTTATTCAGTACTTGAAGTAACTGTCCCACCTTCTAAATCAGAGGGTAAAGTTATATCTCAGACACATTCTAGAAAATACTTTTTAATCCATATGTTGTAAGTTCACACACATAGATCTTATATTTACCTATGACATATTTATAATTCCTTTTGGAGGACACTGATGAGAAAGAAAGCCAATGGGGTGATGCCTGCAGAGTTCTTAGCAGAAAAGAGTAGTTTTATACAATCTAGAGCTCACAAGTCATTTCTAGCTCTCTTGTAGGTTGTCCTAACATTGAACCTAAAAAGCTAAATAATTTTCATCTATATTTTTTCTTTAATTAAAAGTGGTTATGGGCTGGAGAGATGGCTCAGTGGTTAAGAGCACTGACTGCTCTTCCAGAGGTCCTGAGTTCAATTCCCAGCAACCACATGGTGGCTCACAACCATCTATAACAGATTCTGGCGTATCTGAAGACAGCTACAATGTACTCATATATACTAAATAAATAAAGTATTTAAAAAAAAAAAGTGGTTATAAGACCTGATTGTGTTCCAGCAGAAGAAAACAAAATTCTGCCAAAGGCATTTCTGAGAAAGGTTTTAATCTCTGGCAGAAGGCTCCACTGACTAGGTAGGCCCTTTCTCTCTGGCTTTTATGTAATTACTTGGGCATCATATTGGATCCTGTCAATGTCACAATGAACTTAGCACCTGAAAACAACACAAGTCTATTATCTCATACTCCTGAAGGTCAGGAGTCTGAAGTCCTTCTCCCAGCACTGAAATTAAGGTGTGGGCAGGTTGTTGTAAGTTTATCTCCTTGCTTTCCTCAGTGTGGCTTCTAGAAGGAACATTACCTCATGGGTCTATCCAAGTCAGGGATGTGACATCCCAGGAGAATGAACTTTTACAACCTGCTGTCCCTTTGACTCTATTCTTAAGGACCCTTGTGATTATAATGAGCCTAACACCATAATCCAGGAAAACCTCTCCTCCTTAGATTTGTTAATTAGCAAGCTCCAACCCCCTTTCATGCAAAGTGTGCTAGGGAATCTGGTATGAATCTCCTTGGGGGACATTATTTTGCCTGTCAGAGACCTGGTGACAGGTGCTTAAGAACCCTATTGGTAACCCAGTCAAAACTAGCAACCATATGCTTGCAGACTTCTGTTAGGATTAAAAAACACCACACCACACACACACACACACACACACACACACACACACACACACACACACACACCCTGCAAGGGGGGCGTTACCAGTAATTATAATTTTTGTTCCATAAAACCTGAAGATTGCTAATGTATGCAGATTCAAATATTTTGTCTTCAGATACAGGATTACTATTTTCAAAAGACTTTATAAGGTTATTTTCAGAGCTTCGGTGTTTAGAAAACTTGCCACCTAAGATCATTTTTAAACAATGTGTACTGTAAAACTAGAAGATGTAGTAATACTCTGAAAAACTAGAGGATGAATAGCCAGATTATTTATTGTAGAACTTGTGATTAAGAAAAAGTGCTCATAATCACTTGAATTGTCTAAAATCGCAGGATAAATAGTTTCTTCCTGTACTTGGAAGAAACTACTATAACTGAGTGTAATTGTAGCAACATAAAATATAAAGAGGTCCATATAAACATAATGTCTGTCTGTCTGTCTGTGTGTATATGTGTCTGTCTGTGTAACTTGAATGTGTCGTGTGTGCTGTCTGTTATATGTGTTCATAAAACAAGAGGATGTGAAATACTTTGTTCTATTATGCATTACCTTGTGTCCTTGACAGTCTCTAACTGAATTTGCTCATGTCCCTTATGACTAAGCTGAGTGGTCAGTAAGCCCGGGCCATTTCCTATCTCCTCCCTCGGAAGCAGTGGGGTTACAGCACATAGGATGACACACTGCTTTTTAAATGGGTGCTGGAGACCTGGACTCAGGTCCTCCTACTTGTTACACTTAAAGAAATACCTTAAACTCCAGGTTAATATAAGGTAAAATATGGAAAAAAAACAGCAAAGGTGGAAAGTCATCGGAACCGAATTCCTTGACATCCATCAGAGGAAGCCAGCAGTTACTGTTGGCATAATTAGGTTAAAAAGAATTTTAATGGCTTAAGATAATCATGTTAGATTATCTCTAAAATAGGGTGTTAACCTTTCAAGTCATAGATAAAAGATAAAGACAAGTGGACATAATTCATTCATCTAAAGGCAAAATAGATAAGAGTTAACAAAGAAGCACAAAAAATATAAGGAGCATAACTGTGACAGGTGTCAGGCACTGTGCAATGTCTAAGGAGCATAATATTCTAGAATAATTTCTATGGTAAGTTGGCAGAAACAGTGTCTTGTGAAATTTCATGAGCAAGTAACAAAAGCTCTTTCTTATTTTATTATATACACAGAGACATTACTGTTGTCTTACATTTTTGGAAATATTTATAAAAATGACAGTATTTTCTGGGTACATGTCCCTTTGATTTCTCAAATGATAGGACCATCAGTATAAATGAGTGCGTGTTGAAATTAAGTGTATGATTTGAAACAGTTGAAATGTAAATTTTGGACACACACACATGCTCACACATACTTGGAGAAACAGCAACTTTGTCTTTTATCTTTTTTTCTCCCTTTCCTTCTTCCGCTCCCATCCCCCCACCCCCACAATCCTCTTTCCTGCTTTTCTCCATCTCTTTCCAGTACCTCCACATCTCTAGGAGCTACAGGAGGATGATAGTGACCTGCCTACCAAACTGAGGAGGCTTCTGTAAGCAATACTGTCAGGGTTTCCTCTGAATCCTTGCTTAGCCATGCCAGCCATGTAGCCCTTAGAAATTGTCTGGTTTCGACCCCAGGACAAGGGACTGAGGTGCATATTTTGCATACCAAAGCAGACTTGGCCTCCAGGGATTCAGCATCCCTCTGTTCCTACCTGGCCACCTTGCCCCCACCCCTAAACTTTCCAGCCCAAGGACTGAGCTGCCCTTCTCCCAGAGGCTCCTTGCTATGTAATCCAGATATTTTAGTCTCTCTCTACCCCTGTGCGCTCTCTTTCTTTCTTTCCACCTCTCCTCTTCCTCCTGGCGACTCCTTGGAGGCCAGTGAACTCGCCCACCTGAGAGCAGCTTCCAAATAAAGCTGCCTTTAATATAGTCTAATCTGGTTTAAATTGGCTCATTCCACTGGCAGTGGAAAAATAACATCAGAAATTAGCTGATGTTTTCTTTCTTATAAAGCTAAAAGGATATGGTATGGAACTAGACGATCTTTTTTTTTTTTTTTTTTATGAAATCATGGTTAACTAACAAACATTCAAATAAAAGCCTATAAGCTTAGATACTTTAAGTATCTTAAATAAATACATGAAGTTGTTTATTTCCATATCAGAAAACAGTACATTTCTTAGATATATCATTCATTAATTCTGTTCAAAGGGAATTGATGGGCAGGAGACACGACCGAAAATATGGAATCATATATATAATTGACATAAATTGCAATAATTTCCCATGTTAATAGCTTGTTGAATCCTGACTGATGATTCTCCCTCCTTCCTCCCATCACTCTACATCTGTATTTAGCTGAATAAAACTTTTCTAGTTCTACTCTCTTTTAAAATTTTTTAAAAAGATGCATTTATTTATTATATATAAGTACACTGTAGCTGTCTTTGGACACACCATAAGAGGGCATCAGACCTTATTACAAATGATTGTGAGCCACCATGTGGTCACTGGGATTTGAACTCAGGACCTCTGGAAGAGCAGTCAGTGTTCTTAACCACTGAGCCATCTCTCCAGCTCTAGCTTTATTCTTCATAGTAGCATAGAATACTACTTTTATGTTGCAATGTAGGCTATCCTAAGATAGTTAGGCTCTTCCTCTTTGCAATGTTGTTGTAAATGATCTATTTATTAGAGAGATGTGCTTTTCTGAGTCACTGATACCTGGTGCCTTCAAAAAGAGAAAAGAGGCATGCTTGTGACATAGTGGTTATGAGACAAAGAAGAATGGATTAAGTGCCCCCCTTCTCTGTGGGAAACACTAAAGTAAAGTAAATAACTCAATATTTTCCCCACGAGAGACCTAAATGTCAGAATAACTTAATATATTATTTATGAACAGAATGGTGGGATGAGATTCATCAATGCTACATTCCTTCACACCTAGAAAAGGAAGTCAATGCTTACTGTTGTACAAATCAATCTTTCTTCTTTGAGAGGTATTTCTCTCTTTTGTCTATGACTTAATTCCTGTTCATCCTCAAAATATCAGCGGAGAGCCCAGAAATACCCCTCACATAAGTAGCGCATTGATTTTTAACAAGTATGCCAAGTCTCTTTAATGGGAAAAAAAAATCTTTTCAACAAATGGTGCTTGGATATTGATCTGTTAAAGACCGAAGTTGAGTCCTCACTATACACCGAACACCAATGTGAGTTCAAAATGGATCAATGGTCAAACTTAAAGCTTAGATGAACAAAAATCGTAGATGAAAGCACTGGAGAAAACTTTGTCATTGGATTAGTGAAAAAGCAAGAGATAGGACACATTCAAGAAAAGAACACTAATATAGTTAAGTTAGACCTAAAAGTTAAGAAATTCCATGCACAACAGAATCTTATAAACAAAACAAAACAAAACAAACAAAAACATAGTAACCAAAAATTAGAAGAATATTTACAAAATATGTACCTGCTAGGGAATTATTATCAGAATTTATAAACAATGATTAAACCTAACTGCAACAACAAATGAAGAATGGCTCCATTCAAACATGAACAGGGCATTTGAATAGACAATTCTCCAAAGAGATTTTAGAGTTTGTACATGAATATCTCCAAATAATTCAGGTGGTGAAACTTGCTCCTCAGCTTGTAGACCAAATCACTGCAAAGTGAGTGGGTCATGAGGACTATGATCTAGCCAGAGAGTTAGCACACTGAAAAGTTTATAATTTGATAGAATTAGAGGAACTATAGGATTTAGGGGGGATAGTTCAGCAGTTAAGAGCATTGCTGTTCTTCCAAAGGACGAAGTTTTGATCTCCAACACAGACATGGTGGTTCATACTATCTGTAACTCCAGTCCCAGGGTTATTGGATACCCTCTTCTTGTCTCTTTGGGCTCTGTGCATTCATGTAGTGTACACACATGCAGGCAAAACACCTAAACACATAAAATAATAAAAGTAACAATAAATGATATTTTTGTTAAAAAGTAGGAAAATAAGTCACTGGGGACATAGGTCTCTGAAGGGTGTCTTATCATGGCTTCTCCTCACACCCTCTTTCTCCTAGATGCTCTTCTTCATCAAACTTTCTTTACCATGATGTTCTGTCAGCTCAATCAAAAGCAATAATATGAGTTGACCATTGTGATGGTTTGCACATTCTTGGCCCAGGGAATGGCACTGTTAGAAGGAGTGGCCTTGTTTGGAGGAAGTGTGTCACTGTGGGGGTGGGCTTGGAGACCCTCCTCCTAACTGCTTGAGGATGCTCAGTATGTTCTTGGCTTCCTTCGCATGAAGATGTAGAACGCAGCTCCTCCTGCACCATGCCTGCCTGAAGGCTGCCATGCTCCCCCGCCTTGATGATAATGGACTGAACCTCTGAACCTGTAAGCCAGCCCCAATTAAATGTTGTCCTTTATAAAACTTGCATTGATCCTGGTGTCTGTTCACAGCAATAAAACCTGAAGATGGAAGTTGGTGCCAGGAGTCGGATAGGCTGTGATAGGCCTGATCATGCTTTTGTTTGGAAGAATGTAGATTTTCGGACTTTGGATTTGGAAAGCAGTGGAAAGCTTTAAATGGAGCTTAATGGGCTATTTTAGAATGCGGAAGTTGAGAGTAATTTGAACTGTTCAGACCTGGCCCAAGATGGTTCAGTGAGGAATTTCAGTATGTGGTCTAGAGACTGGTTTTTTGGTATTTTGGGGAGAAAATGTGGCTGCTTTTGGCCATTGTCCAAAGAGTGTGCCTCAGGTTAAGGTGAAGAGATTTAGATTAATTGCTTTGAAAAAGGAAGTCTTAAACAGCTTGGTGTAAATTCTGTTGTGTGGTTACTAAAATTGACTCTTATGAAGAACATTTCAATGAAAAAATGAAAGTTGAGAAAGGAAAAATACAAAATATATGGTTTGAATATTACAGGAGCATCAGATAGTTAAATTGAGCCGAATCCTGTGTTCAAGGATATTAAATTGAATGAGAGTAATGA
The DNA here is from genome assembly GCF_021556685.1 of Rattus norvegicus. NCBI lineage: Eukaryota > Metazoa > Chordata > Mammalia > Rodentia > Muridae > Rattus > Rattus norvegicus. The sequence continues at coordinate 71,223,170 of NC_141537.1, read as the reverse complement.
TGGTGGGGCAAGATCCCACCCAGCTGAGTTAGCCCCAGGCAACTTTGTACCCAACTTTAATCCCAGGAGGCAAAGACAAGCAGATCTCTGAGTTTAAGGTCGATCTACAGAGCAAGATCCAGGATAGCCAAACTTAGACGTGAAGGAGTTAGAAAAGAAGAAGCTAATGATAACGTAATAGAATGAGGCAGGCCATGTTCCAGCTCCTTCAAGCAACAGAACTCAGCAGCTTTGACCATGTGTCTTTGGCTTTATATTCAAGAAGAGAAGGAGATGACTGGGACAATTGATGCTGGTTAGCTGGAGCTAAGAAAGAGATCAGCATCACTGAGGTGAAATCTTCTGGGAAGTATTCTCTGAGAGCACAAAGAAACTGTGTTTAAGAGATGGCCAAGGTTGTACCTCATGCTACCTCATGGTAATGTGTAAGAGTCACTCAAGTGGTACTGATTTTAAAGGCATAAAGAGGTCATGAAGAGCAACTTAGACTGGGCACTGTGAGAGGCCATGGAAGGCCATTGGTGAAGGTTGCGATTGATAGCCCAAGTCATGAAAAGGACTTGAGGCTTGACACCATGAAGAGAGCCTATGAGATGCTATTGGTGAAGCCCAGTTACAACAGAAGACCCCAGTGTATTAGTGATGCCAGTATCATGAGATGATCATCAAAAACAGCAGTGGGAATGGAGTATATTAACCTGAGCTTAGAGTGCTCCAGAAGGCAGAGCCAGAAAAGTAAAGCCAGCCCTTTGGAGGGTCATGTGTGGATCCCAGACATAGAAACAAGCTGAAATATTGAAGCTTCCTTGGAGGCCCAAAGATGTCAAAGATGCTAGAGCTGATGGAATGCTGCTAAAAGGGAGTGGAACCAGCTCAGGAGAAAGAAGTTTGTCACAAAGATGAAAAAAGATTTAAAGATTTGAAGACTGCTTTGACATCAGACATGGAGATAGCAGAGTTTGAAATTTGCCCAGCTGGTTGCCTGTCTTAATTTAGGGATTACAGTTAAGTGATTGGGAGATCTCAAAGAGACTTTGAACTTTGGACTTTTAACATTGTTGATACTGCTATAGACTATGGGGATTTAAAAGTTGAACTAAAATACTTTTTAATTATGCTATGTTTGGGTATAACCTCCATAGACTTACGGGTTTAAACAAGCCTATGGAGGCCAGGGAATAAGCCAGCTCCAATTAAATGTTGTCCTTTATAAGACTTGCATTGATCATGGTGTCTGTTCACAGCAATGAAACCCTAACTAAGACAACCATCATCTGAATACATGAGCCAACATAAATATTTCCTATTTTTTAAATAGTTAACCTCACCTGTATTTTCCACAGCTAACACACCAAATCACAAACATATAAATATCCAATAAATGTTTTCAAAGAATGTTGCGTGTCTTTAAGCACTAGAAAAATGCACATTAGAGTTACTGTGAGATCCTTCACATCTTGTAAGACATTGAAAATCACAAGTGTTGATTGAGGGTGCTGTGCAGCAATTAGAGACCATGCACACTTACGGTGTCTTAATTAGGGTTTTACTGCTGTGAACAGACACTGTGACCAAGGCAACTCTTATATGGACAACATTAAATAGGGGCCAGCTTACAGGTTCAGAGGTTCAGCCCATAATCATCAAGGCAGGAGCACGGCAGCATCCAAGCAGGCATGGTGCAGGCAGAGTTGAGAGTTCTACATCTTCATCTGAAGGCTGCTGGTAGAAGACTGACTTCCAGTCAGCTAGGATGAGGGTCTTAAACCCATGCCCACAGTGACACACCTAATCCCACAAGGCTGTACCTAATAGCGCCACTCCTTGGGCCAAGCATATATACATAGAATGGCTCAGAGGAAAATGCCATAGACTAAAAGCAACATAAATAAAGTTCTTACAATTCTGGACTCAGAAATTTACCAGCAGATTCAGGATCTGGCCACAGCTCACTTCCACGTTCACATGTTTGTTGTATCTTCACATTGCAGGGAACATAGGAGGCTTCTCTTGGATTCTTTCATGGGGTAATACTCTCATTTATGATAGTTCTATGTTCTAAATCCATCGCTTTCTGATATCAATATCTTATGTTACAATTTCAATATGTGAAAATTTGGCGGAAGCCAAATATTTGGATCATAACAATAACATACCATGAATAAGCAAATGAACAAACATAGAAGATAGAATTGTGGCTGTCAGGGCTGAAAGAATAGAAGAGAGTTGTGCTGGTTGGTTTTTATCAGTCTTTCAGAAATCAGGATATATCTGGGAAGAGGGAATCTCAATGAGGAATTGCCTCTCTCAAACTGGCTTGTGGGCAAGTCTGTGGAGCATTTTCTTGATTAATGATTAATATGGAAGGGCTCTGCCCACCATGGGTGGCTCCAACCCTAGGCAGATAGTCCTGAGTTGTATCAGAAAGTAGGCTGAGCAAGCGATGGACAACAATAAGTTTTCCATAGCCAGTAAGCAGGATTCCTCTGCAGCCACTGCTTCAGTACTTGCCTCCTGGTTATTTCCTAATGTTCTCTGCCTTCCCTTCATGATGGACTAGAAACTATAAACTAAAACAAACCTTTTTCTCCCCAAGCTACATTCGATCATGGTATTTATCACAGCAATATAAAGTGAATTAAGACAAGTTTCTATTTAATAATACAATTTTTAATTAAAGTCAATAAAGGTTTTTTGGGTACAGAGAGTGATAATGACTGTACAATTTGTGCATAAATGAAATACACTGAACTGTAGTTAAAATGATAAAATATTGGCTATATGTGGTGTACACACCTGTAACCCCAGCATTCCCAAGGCTGAGGAAGAAAACCTTGAATTAAAAGCCAAGCAGGCTAATTAAGCCACACTTTGTCTCAAAGGAAGAAAAACAAAAGATTCATGTTATTATGCTATTTTTATTTTCTGGCGTGATAAAAAAAGTACTTCATTTCTTAGGATGTTTAACAGGGGAGCCGAAGATCATCTGCTCAGATTATAGTTTTTCTCGATTTTAAACTTGGTTATTTTTTAACAATGCCTTTTTCCTCTCCTAGATTAACCAACATTCTGTAACCATTTCTGTGTCTGTTTGCTTATCCCCCCCCCCCGCCCAACCCTGGAACAGTGTCTGCCCATTGAAATACTCTAGTATATACTTTTCTGCTGAATTCATCTTCATTTCAGTACTGAGAAAATAAAATAAAGTACTACTCTGACTACAATGTACGTTACAATCATCTGAATCTTTTGTATCTGTGACAATTATTGAGTTGACCAGTTTTCATAGGGTCTTAAAATGGTCAGTCCTAAAAACATGTACAAACAAGTAACAATTTAAAGACTGGCAGACTGTATATATTTATTTAGGAACACACAACAACAAGAAAAACATCATAAATTTGAAAGGGAGCAAGGCTGGGGAGGTTTGTAGGGAGAAAAGGGAAATGGAAAATTGTGTATTATACTATAATCTCAAAATATTAAGAAATATCATCTGGCAACTGTGGCATGATTAGGCCACACACAAACACGGATAGAGAAACAAGTCTAATTATTCTATTGTTACATCACATAATTATCTATGATCAAATTATAGATTATAAAAGGGATAATTATTCCTAATGGTCTCCAAGAGCTATCATTTTCTTTAATTTGAATGCAGTAGGAACTGAGTGAGGTGGCTGATTAAGAAGGGGCTTAGCAATGCATTCCAAATTTCAGTAATTCATTCTGAAGACTAATAATGAAGATATGTTAAATAACTCCCCTGTGAGAGCCTGCGAATCTTCAAATAAGCTAACAGGATATTATGCTCTTTTCTGTCTAATAATTTAGAATAGTTTTTTAAGATAAATACTCATAGTTTAAGGTGTAAACACCAACAGAAAAGGAGGGATGGGATTTGCAATTTTTTCCTCTCTTCTTGGTTCAGATTAGAAAATTTAAGATTTTAGAATGGCTTCTCTGATGAATGCCTTTCATTCTGAACAATCAGAAGAATATCTACAAAACTGTATTCGGTAAACATTTTTATAAAATGATTTTCCTTCAATTAAGTCTTTTTTTTTTTTATAGTGGTGATGCTAGAGAAAGGGACAGCAATGCTCTTGGCGATGGGAAGTTTATGATCAAAGTTAATCACACTGAAGTTACTTGATTGTATGTCAAATGCTTATTCCAAATTTCTTTTATTAATAATAAGTTTGAATTTTGAATCGTATGATTTAGTCTATTTTTTTTCCAGCTAGAAACAATTTTATGTCTTTATAAGCAGGTGTTTAGGGTCTTTTAAAAGGTTTTTGTTGGGACTCAAAGAAGTTTGTGAATGGTTATGATGTATGCTTTTTGCAATGATCTAATAGTTTTTCAGATGCTAATTGCCACTGTATACTCTTTTTTTTTTAACTTAAGGAGTTTGTTGGCAGGAATACAAGCCGATTCCTGAACCATTCAGGCTATAAAAATTAGTAGAATGCAATTGAAAATGTGGTCAGAACACTCTACCAGCTCTTCCCGAGAGGAAAGACTCATGGTTTGTTCTACATTATTCTCTTAAATAGCCCTTTAAGTGCAATGAGTAAGTCAGAGATAGGTTGCCATTTTAAAAACTTTTTGTTTTGGGCTAAATGTAACATACAAATGCAAATTTCCATATTGGCCATTAGGCAGAACTGAACTGCTTCATATTAATAAAGAGGTGTTTAAGGCTTTTTATTTCTTTTTTAAAATACCAGTTAGATGAAAAGACAAGATACCAAGAGCCAGAGACAAAGATGTCAAAATAGGACATACTTTTGTTTTCCTTTCCCAATAAAACATACTAATCAAAGGCTCCCTAGTTCTGCTCTCTGGGTTTCCTAGATGACTTTTCTGGGGCCAGGGAGAGTAATGCCTGTTGAGAACCTCAGGATGGTCTTATGACAGCCCTATAGAGGCTGTCCTTCTAGATACAGAGAGACAGAGAGACAGACAGACAGGCAGACAGACAGAGAGACAGACAGACAGACAGACACACACACACACAGAGAGAGAGAGAGAGAGAGAGAGAGAGAGAGAGAGAGTGTTTGTGGTTAGAATGTCACTCATCTAAGGACAAAATTCTAATCATGATTGCTAGAATTTTGTGGTAAAATCCATTAGTAGTTATACTTGCCTCATTTAATGTATTAAGGGACATTTTTTATTAATGAAATGGAAGTAAATAAGGCTTGACAGTCACTCCTACTGAATATAGATGGCTTTGGGGTATATAGACATATATCTTTAAGGATTCATTCAGCCATACCATCTCTCTTTAGATAGTGTTCACTGTTTGCTATAACTAGTCATGTTATTTAATTTATCATAGTTACATCTACATATCTATATAGATATAGAGAGACATATATAGAGAGGTGATATAGATAGATATATAGCAATATATAGGCACAGTTAATATAGATATCACGAGTTGGTTTTGCCTAGAGGACTATTTGGAGATTTCATACGGGCTCCTATAAATCAGAAGGAAGTGGAAGAAGTAGAAAAGAAGTTGGGAGGAAGGGAAGAACTGAGACAGAAAGAGAGAGCAAGAGAGAGGTTGATTTTCTCCAGACTTCTGGTGCTTGCAGTCAGAGGCAGCACTGAAGACCTGTAAAGTGTCCAGGTCAGCAAACATAGTGTACCTTTATGTTCTATTTTCTATTTCCTGATGGTTCAGGTGTGTAGAAAGATATTGGAACTTAAATTCTCTTAAAGGGCAGTTAGGAAAAAGCAACCATGCCTCGGTCTTTGAATTTTTCCTTAGAGAGATAATTCCTATCAGCCAAAATCAACCATTTAGGACTTTCCATGAGGAAGAAATAACATTTTTCACTACAGGTGCACAGCTTGGCGCCTGCTGGTTACAGCAGCTGCCACTGCCTTAGAATGTCTTTTGTGTGTAGATTCCTGGTTGAATAAAGACTGTTTTGCATGATGCAGGAGCCCAGGATCAAAAGCAGGTGTCTGAGCTATGTAAATTAACAAGGGAAAAAAAGAACAATAATTTGATTTGAGTCCACCAGAGACCTAAAGTAGCAGTCATCATCCCAGATGCCTCAAAGCATGTGTTTGCCATAACATAGGGAGAAAGACCAGAGGCTTAAACAGTGCAGTTCCTTGCTGCTGCAGTCCATGCTTACTTACCTGTTAGAACAAATATTTACAGCCATTTTCCCCTCCCATTCACTTTTTCCTCTCTTCTCCAAGCACTTCACATGGATGGAGTTCTTCATTTTTAAAGAATCTGAGTATTTGGTCATTTTAGGTTATGAATTGATGGAATTCTTTAGGAATATTGGGCAATATTGGAATAGATCTGCTTTCCACCATTATATAACAGCCATCAACGTTCTCATGAGTGGCCATGAGAATCTAAGCCTTTGTCCACTTTTGTTGCTTGCTGCTTTAGTAGCAGGAGAAACAACAAATGTCAGAGGCCACTATCAGCTTCCTACTTAATGAAACAGTAGCTTCTTTGTGAAAACAATTCTCTCATGACTAAAAATGGAACATGGTATTGGGGGGAAAAAGAAAATTCTTTGCTGGTCTGTAAGGTGTAATAGTGAAAGGCTCATTCCTATTTCTGTCCCTTGAGTTCTCAGCTCTCAGTTTTCAGATAAGAGCTAAAGTATTACATTTCTGCCAAGATGAGACATATGTCATTCACTCTAGAATACTGTTCCAGCCTCTCAGCCTAGGCATGTGTGAAACTTTGCGTGGTCAAGCCACTTCACGATTTTATCAAGTTGCTTCCGAGAAGTGGAGGTCTTGATAAAGACTGAACATTCTATGGATGTAAATCATAAAACTATAAAATATGTTATTTTGTCAAAAATATCAATGACATAGATACTGATAGAATCACTATAGAAAAGACCATCCTCCTTTAAAATGTATCATTTTACTGTGAAGTTGAATTTAGTGTCCTGATGATAAAGGGGAGCCATCAGTAACCCGGTTGCTAGGTAGTCTCTTCAAATCCCTGGGGAATGTTCTACAGAGTACTAATCATTGACACCTGTAGTTGCCACTGTTGCTGGAATCCAATCAGTAATGACAACAGAAGCTCGAGTCGATGAGTCAAGGCACAGTTTCCACTGATGCCTTCGTGATGTCTACACACGAAGCTCACTGAGAAAATCCTGGGGTAGAATATCTGTTAACATTCTGCCCATGGTTGCTCATCTTCTTTAATATTTCAATTCTTGAAATGTTTAAAAGATATTCATTTTTTTAAAGATATTCACCGATGTTCACTAAATTTTTGAGTTTTATTTCTTTGCATGTCGGATTTCTTAGGCCCACTTTTCCTTTCTGAAGATTACATTTTATGTCGTATCTCTCTTAATACTTGCTCACATATCTGAAATTGGCTTTATATTATCTTTATGCTTGATGGATATTTGGTTAGGTTTACAGTGTGGGGTGTATAAGGCTTTCTTCTGTAGCTTGATGAAAAACCTGATTCTTTTATTTCTGCTAATCATACTGTCACTGAGAAGTCAGCTGACACTCTGATTCACAATCCTTTGTAGGTGACTTGTACCTTATATACTATTTCCTGTAATTTGTTTTTAAGAACATTTCATTTCAGAGGCTTAAGGGGTCATGGAGACCAGGAGAACATGGTCCATAGACTTGAACTAAGCAGGGCTCATAGGGGCTCACAGAGACAGAAGCAGCAATCAGGAGCGTGGGCATGTAGCTAGGTGCTCTGCATATATGTTATGGTTGTGTAGCTTGATTTTCTTATGGAACTCCTAACAGTGGGAACGGAGATGTCTCTGACTCTTTTGCCTGCTCTTGGGAACCTTTTCCTTTTACTGGGTTGCCTCATTTATCCCTGATATGAGGGTTTGTTTGATGGGAGGTCTGCTCTTTTCTTAAGGGAAACAGAGGAGTTATTCAAGGGAGTTGGGAGGTGGAGGGAGGGAAAACTTCAGTCTGAATGTATTAGAAGCAAAAAATAATTTCTATTTTATCTTTGTATTATTATAGAATTTAATGAAACCATATGTATATTTCATTAATATTTAATTTTTTACTTTAATCTTTTCTATTTGTTTGTTGCTTGTCTGTGTTTAGTTTTTCTCAAAAATTCTCATCTAAGTAAACATTGACTTAGTGAATTTTGATAAGTGAATTAATTTACTAAGTGAATTCTCCTTATAGAGTAAGAAAGTCTAAAATAAAGCAAAAGGAAATAAAACACAAGAGACTTAGGGTTCATCTGAAGTTCTTGTCTTCCAGTCAATCATTTCTGTTTCCTCTGGAGTCATTTTGCTGGACAATCCTGTCCTCTGTGATTTGTGCTGCTGTAGCAGTAAGGGTAAATAGCACCGCTGGTAGAGCAAACTCCCAGTTCCTTAGCTTCTTAACCAAATGGTAGCTGGTTTTACTTCTCTTGATATAGACGCAAGTGCTTGCCATAGCAAGCAGGAGTCTTTCCTGAGTAGAAGCTTCCAAGAGAAGTTGTACAGTTTCTCATTGTTGTCATTAGAATTGAGGGGGATAGATAACACAGTGGGGATTTTGTGTTTGTGCCAAGCCTGGAGATAGAATATTTCTACTTGTTCCACTATGGAGAGCTAATCATCTGGCCCTAGGTACAATGTGTTTTTCTTGTATTCAAAAAAAAAAAAAAAAAAGAGGACAGCAGAACAATTTTTATAAATCTGTAGACTTGTTCTTGCTACAATGTTTAAAATCAAGTACATGCTGATTCTCAGTTGTCCAATGTGTTTATGAACAAAAAGATATGCTGTTTACTACCCATGACTGACTAACATTTCCTCTGGCAGCGCTGTCCTGCCTGCATGAAAAGGCTGGCTGCAAGCTCTCTGATGGTGGGTGAGGTGTGTGAAAATTGACAGGGCCTGCTCAAAGATAAGCAGCCTCTACTTTTCTCTAGGCTGCTGTTTCCCTCAACCACATTATTCAGAGGCTTCTGGAGGCTTCTGGAGGCCAGATGTGATGGTCAGAAGGGGACCTGACTCAGCATACATAGAAAGAACTAATGACTTTTCGATGTACTGAACCATGCTTTAGGTCTTTTCCAGGCTCTAGCTGTACCTCACCTGCTCGCCTCTCCTGTGCTTGCATTAACTTGCATATATCTGTACTCTGATTTGCATAACATTTTAGACCTAGTCATCAGTAGTCTTCAGAAACTCACAATCTATTTTGCTAATAACTTTTGACATTATATCAATTTTCCCATATACCTTTTAAGCTACAACTTACATTCCGTTGTTTCTGTTGTTTTAAATTCTTCTTTCATACATTACCTCCCGACCACAGTTTCCCTTCCCTCCACCCTTCCTGCTCTTCTCCACACCTTCTGTTTCCTCCAGATCTACTCTTCCTTTGTTTCCCTTCCAAAAAAAGAGCAGGCCTCCCAGGGATACCAACCAAACATGGCATAACAAGTTACAATAAGACCAGGCACATACCTCATTTCAAGGCTGGAGTATAAATAGAATGAGTACAAGAAAGATGTTTTCAGTTAGCAGTATATCAATTACCATGGCTATATAACTCTCTTCTATACCAATAATAATCTAAACAAGCTTTTGAATATAAACATATTCTGTTTACACCATAATGTGCCTACTAAGCTCCTTTAGGTGACTATTCAAGTTATTTAGCAAGGACATAGGGATAACAAACAAATCATGTGTATAACATCTGAGCTCTGGGCAACTAATAAACTTAATCCATCACTGATGAAGATAAGCATTGTCCTCTGGGGATTCATTTCCTTTTGATCAAACATTCCAAGCCCCCTTATTTACAGAATTTATCCATATATCCATCTTGTGGGCACATTATTCCCTATCATGTTCCCTTCCCTATCTCTGTGCTTAAGTAACTTTCTGTTCCCTCTGTAATACTTCCACTGTGTGTCTCTGTGAAAAGGAGCAACTGTAACATTTTGAATGTGACACAGAATACTGAGGGCACAGTTCTGCCTGTCAAGAGTGCTGGAGATGTTGACAAGAAAACCGAAGGGACAAGTTATGGAAAGAATAGATAGAAAAAAACCCTTAAGTGATAAATGTTGAGATTTGTTAAATGGATAATTTTGGCTGTGAAAAGGCAGATATAATATACCGGAGAATCAGGTTCTGAAGTCTTAAGGTGAAAGGAAAGTTAATTTAACTGGCAGGTAGGTTCCCTGGCCTCTTCTGTGAATTCAAAACACTGGTTAGAAGAGCTTGCATTTGGAGTCTTGTTTCTTTTGTCATCTTTTCTTCTCCTAAGTTTGGTGTTCTAGAGTACACTGTAGCCTGCTAAATGAAGCATTTGTTTTATATTGCTCTTCAGCTCTAAAAGTGTTTTGGTTCACAGTAAGTGTCACTAGACCCATTCAAGTAGTCATTGTGTCTTGTTTGGTCTCCCACATCTGTGCTCCAAAATCTCCACATCCTCCATGTATTTATTCCTTTGTGAAGAAAATGAGTCAGTCTAGGTGAATGGATGGAATTCAGGTTCACTGAGATATCTTGCTTCAAACAATAAAGCAAGGGTTGATTGAGGAAGAAAACCAAAGTAGGTCTTCGGCTTTGACATGTATGCATATGTACAGGGATCCTGTACCCCCTCCCCCAACACACAAAGTAATAAAACCATTTAAAATTGGAAATACCATGATATTATCATTTTGGTGGATTTTTTTGTTTTAAGAGGTGCTTAAATATATCAAAATATATTCTTTTTAGTACAGGCTGTTACCAACTTTCTTCTGCCTCAGTCTCTGTCATTATGCCTACCTAGATAATGGGTAGCCTTGGTGCCAAAATTCATATTGTAAGGTTTACATTTAAAATTTTCATTTGTAAAGGAATGAAGACACAAATGACTAAATAGCCCTATTTCCTTCAAAAGGAAAAAGACTCAATGGCATCTATTTTGCATTTGTTTCAGTAGATTGTCCATTTTTCTGCTGGGACTTAATGTCAAATAAGGATGATTCACAAACATAAGGAGAACAAAGGGAACAAACTTGTTAACCTATCTGTAAGATAGGAAAGTAAGTCAGGAGCGAGGCCATGCCAGTCCGGCATGCAGGCCTGGTGGAAGTGTGGGTAAGCTAGGCATTTTCTTTGCACATAAAAGTCTGAATGTAAGTAGTTAGGGTGGCTGGTGCCGCTGTAGAGTGCTCTGGGATCCAGTCCCTGCTCTGCTGTACTTTCCTTAGGAACCAAAAATGAATATAAGCTATCCCATTTGATGTTAAGAAGCAGAATAAAGAGGAAAAAGTAGGCTTACAGAGTTTCTTTCTTTCTTTTTGACAACAAGTGAAAGTTGTACAGAATACAGCACCATTCTTACATTCTTACATCCCATGACCAGAACTGACTTTAAACTGTACCTAGTTATATGGTCATCTTGGAAAGGTGTCTTGGGTTTTGGTTCTTATTCCAAATATCCAGAGGTCCCACTGAATGTAATGTTACCTTATTATGATTGAAGGAGTAGAGAACAAATCTTTGGAGACAACTAGTAATTTTTTTCTATAAAAGAATATTTTATTTGGTGGGGAACATGAAATATAAATGAAAAATATGATAAAGTCTCATACAGATTGAATGCTACATTTTCTTTGTAATGTATTATGCTTACTCATTTGTACATTTTAAGCCACCTTTGAATTTCTGGAATAATAATCATCTTAGTTTTAAAAATATGACAAAGTCAATTACTTTAAAGAGAACAGCAAAGAAAAAGAATAAAAGTTATAAAAGAATGTAACTGTAGTGGTCTGTAGTACTTTGCAGTAAGAAATCAATTATGAATATTTAATAACACCAGTTTCAAATTTGTAGTCAAATTACAAACAAGATGGAAAAATACTTGATTTTGTTACAGAATAGAATGTAAATATTGTCAGCCTTGACAATATGAAGATAAAAGTGAAGACATCCAATTTCTTTTGCATGGAAAGAAGAAAAAGAGAGAAGGTATTAGTAGCAATACCATTGCATTATCACAGAAGGAGCCAACAGAAGCTAGTTTTGTTAACCTTGAAGTTTTTAAGAATAATAGTGGAAGGGTGTGAAGAGTGGGGATACTCCTTTAAGGTATACAAATAATTCATTCAGAAGTTTGTAAATAGTAAAACATGGGAGTATGGGGGCTTAGTTAGGAGAAGGTTCAGTACTGTGAGTGCTCTATGCCACCATGCTCTCCTTGGACCCACCTTCCCAATGAGGCAGCCACTGTGAACCACATGAGAGCCTGTTTCAAACAAATAGACAACAACAAAGAGTAAAGAACTATATAATTAATTAGGTAGATAGATTGCTATTCCTTGATTCAGGAGAATTCCTCTTCCTCAACTGGATAAACCTAGATCAACAGAGCAGTTGAGCATTGGTGCCTATACATGACTTTTTAGTTATCGTTTGGATTCCTAAATGCCTTCCCTGAAGAAAACTAATGTACTGGCTAAGGGGCATGCACTTTGAATCCACAGAAATATTATTTTTCATGATTAAACTTTTTAATTTACAAACAGACATTCTATAATATAGATCACATAGAAACCTCTTATTTGACCTTGACTAGACCATGAGAGATAGATGAGCTTTTTCTATAAAACAGCAAACAAAATTACCAAAAAGAAAAAAATAGTAATTATATCAAGGTTTTTGATGATTTTACTCAGATGTGTATGTAGAGGAATCTTTTACTAGCCATCAAAGACCTTCAAGACGCTACCACCTTTTGAATTGTCTTCCCATTCAAGGGAGCTAAACTTTGATTTTTTTTAACTCTTCAGGAAGCTTTCCTTGAAATTTTCTTCTTTCATAAAACAACCATTCCTCTGTACTTTTTGGACATTTTAATACTCACCATTGAAAAAGTAATTTTATTCACTAGATGCAATTATCTCTCAGAGGCTTATTGCTGAATAAGCTCCCTCTTTCTAGTTCTTTTGGAACTTTTCCTGGCTGGTTCAACTTAGCTCTTCTGATCAAATCTCCTCTCCAAGCTGACTGAGTCAAACTGGCTTCTCTGCTTCTCTCTGAATTGCTCTGCTTGGAAAAACTAACTCTGAATTCTATGAACTGAACTGCACTTACTACACTGACTGTACAAACTGAATTCAACTGAGCTTTACTGCATTGCCTGAACTCAAGTGCACTCACTGAATTTCCCTCCATTCTGACTTATTCTGTGCTGCTCTTAAGCAGCCTCTCTTTCCTGTCAGTTCCAGGGATAGTTCAGCTTATCCTATCTCTGACTTCATTTTGCCAAATCTTTCTCTGATTCATCACTTTGTCTGCTCCTCAATTTGATATCACCTTACCTTCAAAGATGGTTGCTGCCTTTTACAAACTAACCCTACCTTCAGTGTTAGGAATTGAAGGGGTGTACTTAGGGCATGTCTACATTCTAGCCAGAAAGATTAAAGGTCATTCCAGCCAGCGCTTATAGACCTTGATCTCTGGATGTGATACTTTGCCAATGCAGCCATTTTGCTTCATTAAAAGTACTCTACACAATGATTTGGATATGAAATGACACTCCCTGTTCTTCAACTCCCCCATCCCCTGCTACCAAACTATAGGCTCATGTGTTTAATGTTGTTCCCTAGTGGGCAACACTATTTTGGGAGTCTGCAGGATGTAGTTGAAAGAAGTAGGCCATTAGGTTCAGACCTTGCTTGTAATGTTCACTGATTCTTGGTCTGTTGTGGTGTGAGGAGTGTCTCTCATTCACTCTCATTGATATGGACCCTGACGTCCTTTCCTTGTGTTTACGGTCTGCAACCCTCAAACTGAGCCAAGACAAATTCTTCTTCCCTTATTTTGATTCTGCCATTTTACTGCGGCCCCAGGGAGGGAAAAAAGGGCTATACACCATTACTGATTTTTTGTGTCTCAAGCAATATTCAAAGATAAATACATTTCACTGCTGTCCCTCTTCTTCTAGCTCCTCACTTCAGTATCAGGTTCTGGTATTGTTTTTGGTTTTTTTTTTTTTTTTGTTTTGTTTTTCTCTTTGCAACACTGGGATTATTCAAAGCCTTCTTCTATCATGGTCAATATATAAACTTCAAGCAAAAAAATGTCTTATCATGGTTAGAAGTCATTGTTTTCATTGATAAATGCAGTGAACTGCTCTTCATGTACTCAAGGACATCCATGATGGCAAACAATGTATCTGTGAACTTACACGGGCTAGAAATAGCTATGAAACCAATAACTCCCTACATTTAGCTGGAGACATTTTGCATGATGTAATAATGCAAAGGGTCAAGTCCCACACCCTCGGATCCCGGTCCACAGCAGCTCTCTGCCCCCAGACCCTGTGAGAGAGAGACCCAACTGCCTGGTCAGGTGGGCACTCCTGAGGCTGCAGAGCGGAAGAGACCACCAACACTGCTCACCCCTGCCCACATCCCTGGCCCAAGAGGAAACTGTATAAGGCCTCTGGGCTCCCGTGGGGGAGGGCCCAGGAGCGGCAGGACCCCTGTGCCTGAGACACCACCAGAACCAGAAGGAAACAGACCGGATAAACAGTTCTCTGCACCCAAATCCCGTGGGAGGGAGAGCTGAACCTTCAGAGAGGCAGACAAGCCTGGGAAACCAGAAGAGACTGCTCTCTGCACACACATCTCGGACGCCAGAGGAAAAAGCCAAAGACCATCTGGAACCCTGGTGCACTGAAGCTCCCGGAAACGGCGGCACAGGTCTTCCTGGTTGCTGCCGCTGCAGAGAGCCCGTGGGTAGCACCCCACGAGCGAACTTGAGCCTTGGGACCACAGGTAAGACCAACTTTTCTGCTGCAAGAAAGCTGCCTAGTGAACTCAAGACACAGGCCCACAGGAACAGCTGAAGACCTGTAGAAAGGAAAAACCACACGCCAAAGCAGAACACTCTGTCCCCATAACTGACTGAAAGAGAGGAAAACAGGTCTACAGCACTCCTGACACACAGGCTTATAGGACAGTCTAGCCACTGTCAGAAATAGCAGAACAAAGTAACACTAGAGATAATCTGATGGCGAGAGTCAAGCGCAGGAACCCAAGCAACAGAAACCAAGACTACATGGCACCATCGGAGCCCAATTCTCCCATCAAAACAAACATGTGAAAAGCTCTCAGGGAGAACTTTCCCTCGGGATGGAGATCCTCTAACTCCAAAGACCAGGCCGAGACACCACAGGATGCAATCAGCAAGAGGATTTGATTTATTGTCGGGATACACAGGTACCTGTGGGCGCTTCAGTCGCTCGGGGGACTGGCGCGCCCACGGAACCAAGGATGGGCTTTTTTATAGGATTTTGGGGAGCAGAAGCAAGCATACAGAAGCAGATGCATGGTTACAGGGATATCATTGGTGGATTCTAATGTTTCCTAGCTACCTTCCTGAAACATAACGGCTGACTCAGCCCCCAAAGGGTTCAGCCCGGGGGCAAGTTTCCTAGCTACCTTCCTGAAACATAACGGCTGACTCGGCCCCCCAAGAGTTTAGCCCGGGGGCAAGTTTCCTAGCTACCTTCTTGAAACATAACAACTGACTCGGCCCCCCAAGAGTTTAGCCTGGGGGCAAGTTTCCTAGCTACCTTCTTGAAACATAACAACTGACTCGGCCCCCCACCAGGGTGTGGGACCTCTCCCGGGGCTTTTTCTTATTGTCAGGTGCTCAACCGCAGTCATCCTGTTGCCAGGCCTTCAACCAAACATCTCCTGCTTGGCAGCCGCTGTATACTCAGTGTTCTAACCTTTCCCTGAACCAGTTATCTTAAGTACAGCCTTGCAAAATGGCGTTACTGCTGCTAAGCTGGGGTCTTTCATTCCCCCATTTTTTTGCTAACTTTGAGTGAAATCTTTCACTCAACTTGGTCAAGAAATTTCTGTCTCTTGTTGTCTCAGCCTATGGTACTGCTGCATCAGTACGAGGGTCTGAATGACTGAAAGTCTATCCCTCATGAACTGTACCAGCCTATTAAGGATGCAGGGTCCAAAAAGAAGAATTAGGAGAAGAATAAGTAGGGGTCCCATCAGGGTAGACAGGAGGGTAGCAAACCAAGGGGATCGGTTAAACCACCCCTCGAACCATCCCTGTTGGGAATCAAACAGTTTTTGTCTTTGGGCCAGGCGTTCTCGAAGCTTAGCCATATTATCTCTTACTATTCCAGTATGGTCTGCATAGAAACAGCACTCTTCTTTTAGAGCAGCACATAATCCACCCTCGCGGAGGAACAACATATCTAGCCCTCGTCTATTTTGGAGGACCACTTCAGACAATGATGTTAAGGACTTTTCTAATGCACTCACAGACTCTTCTATAGCTTTAAGATCTGCATTCATGGCTGCTTGTAACTGACGGAAATGGCCAGTTTCAATGAGTGCAGTGGTCCCGGTCCCTATACCCGCGGCCACTCCCCCCAAGGTGATTCCTCCTAGGAGTAAAGCTAAAGTCAGGGTGGCAGGCTCTCGTCGAAAACGAGTCTGTTTCTCAAAAAACGAGTATATATACTCGGATTCATGGTAGGTGACTTTGGGCCAAATTTCTACTAATACACAATAGTCAGAGGATTGGTTGAGGACTGTGGCTGAGATACAGGGTGTTAGTCCGGTATTGCAGGCCCAGTATGTGCCTTTTGGGGCTGCCAGGAAGTAGTTCCCGATGGGAATCTTCTGAGTGGTGTTGCAGAGGGTCTGGTGTGTGGGGGATACATTCCCCAAGCAGAGCCCTCGTCCCGAGACCTTGGGCAGAGTTAGTCTGTGGCTGGGGGTATTGGCACAACTGTCTGGGGCAGCAGTCAGGTTGGTGTAATTTCCAATGACTGCTACCCCTTCATAATAGGGCGGACCGGAAACGAGACACAACCAGCACTCCTGAGTCCTAAAAGGGTCTGAATAGTTGAGAGCCAGATATGCACCAGCCACCAAATTGAATAATCGATCCCCGGTGCCTGGCGATGGGGAGATCAAAATGGTGGAGCCCCCCGTTGTGGAAAAGGGGCTTGTGGGAGTACTACCAGGGGCCTGGGTGACCTTAGGCAATGACGGGGGTTGGGCTTGTGCCGGGAGCGAGGGAGGCTTCTGATCTGGTAGAACTGGGTTGGGTCCAATGGGTCGAGTGGCCAGGGGAGAGACTTGTCTATTTAGAGAGAACAGACCCACCGGATCGGTCCCTGTGACGTATAAGCGCAGGCCCCAAGATTTGGGCCCGTCCCAGGTCGCTCTTCTACCTGAGTCGGTGAAGTGGAGGACGAGGGGATTGCATTTCGCGTCCCGTTTACACAAGGTGTAAGGAGGCCGACCGTCTCGTTTCAGAGTTATCAGGTCCCAAGATGAGGATGGCTTCCAATACGCATCCCCAGTAGTCTCACATCCCCACTGGGCACAGTACCCACTCCCCGGCCCTCCGCACTGCCGGCTCACTCTGTGTCCAGGGCAAACGTAGATCTCTTTGCTGTGGGAAGCCGGACTGCAACCATAGTAGGTGGTTGAGGGATGCCAATTATGGGTAGTGCCAGGCTCCCACTTGTAGTCTATCACATCACAAAGGTCAAAGTATAAGGGAGGGAAGGCATCGGCCAGTGTCCCCCTTACGGAGGTAGCATTAGCCAGCCTTCCTGTCATGAGATTAGTGACTATCCAGGTAATGTTATAAATGTGGTGGGGGCTTATTCCCCCACTGACTCTAGGCCACAAAAGGACTAGGAGGAGCCACGTAGGAGTTTTAACTTTAAGGGGTTTGGAGTGCGCTGAACTCTCCATGTCTGGGGTGTAGTGTTGTGATTAGTCAATTCCTCAGACCGGACTGCCTTGACGTGTGATGCGTGGATCCAAGCCGCGACTCCGTCTACCTTTAGGGCGGTCGGGGTAGTCAGGAGGACGGTGTAGGGTCCTTTCCACCGTGGCTCGAGATTCTTGGTCTGGTGTCTGCGCACCCACACGGTGTCTCCAATCTGGAACGGGTGTGGCACCACCGGATGCTCAAGCTCGTCCTGGTAAGCAGCGGCCAAAGGTCTCCAGACGTCTCTCTGCACAATCTGTAGGGCCTGTAAATGGGCCCTCAGAGAAGGGCTGTCAGTGAAATCAGCAATGTTTGAATCAAAGAAATGGACAAATGGGGGTGGTGCTCCATACATTATTTCAAAAGGAGTTAGACCATGGGGGCCCGGGGTATTCCGGGCCCGATAGAGAACTAGGGGAAGGAGGGCCACCCAATCCTTTGAGCCAGTTGCAAGCGTAAGTTTGGATAAAGTCTCCTTAATTGTTCTATTCATGCGTTCTACCTGACCTGAACTCTGGGGTCTATAGGCACAATGTAATTTCCAATCAATCCCCAGCAATTTGGCCACCAACTGACTTACGTGGGAGACGAAAGCGGGCCCGTTGTCCGACCCCAACGCTTGAGGCATGCCATACCTGGGAAAGATTTCCTCGAGGAGCTTCTTGGTGACCATTTTTGCAGTCTCGTGCTTTGTGGGGAAGGCTTCGACCCATCCTGAGAAGGTGTCTACAAACACTAGGAGATACTTGTATCCATACATACCTGGTTTAATTTCAGTAAAATCAATTTCCCAATGGATGCCGGGACGGTGTCCCCTAGGACGAACTCCTTGTCCAATCATGGTCCTTCCCGGGTTAACCTGAGCGCACGCTTTGCAACTCTCAGTCACCTTTTGTATCGCTTTGTCCCGATTCAAAAACCACAGATTTATCTCTTCCCGATCTAGTAAGGTTTTCATCTTCTTAAACCCCAAATGGGTTAATTTGTGTAAAAAAGAGATCAATTCAAAAGTCATTTTTATTGGCATAACTGTCTTTCCTTTGTAGACCCACTGTTTTAGTTGAGGGTGGTAGATGGCCCCCATTTTTTCTAGGAGCTCTATGTCCTCATGGGCATAAACCCAACTGGTTTGTGCCACTGGTGGGGGCGTGGGTTGGTCTGGGCTATTTAAGGGTAAGATTTGTTTGCTCATGGCCACTTCTCGTGCCGTGGCATCGGCCAGCCGGTTTCCTCGTGCCTCTGGGTTGTGCCCCTTCTGGTGTCCTGGACAATACATAATACTCAGTCTTTTGGGCAAGAATAGGGCTTCTAAGAGGGCCAGAATTTCAGCCTTATTTTTAATATCTTTACCCTCAGATGTGAGCAGCCCCCGCCTCCGGTAGATCTCCCCGTGGATGTGTGCCGTGGCAAAGGCATAGCGGCTGTCTGTATATACATTTAGCCTCTTACCTTTTGCCATCTTGAGCGCCTGAGTCAAGGCGATGAGTTCAGCCCGTTGTGCGGAGGTACCAGCAGGCAGGGCTTTTGCCCAAATTACTTTGTCCTCCGTAGTGACCGCAGCTCCAGCCTTTCGCTCTCCCTCTGCCAAGAAGCTGCTGCCATCCGTGTACCATGTGTGGTCAGCATTCTGAAGAGGCTGGTCCGATAGGTCCGGCCTGGTTCCATGTACTTCTGCGAGGATTTGTAGGCAGTCATGTTGTTCTGCCTCCTCTGGTAGAGGAAGCAAGGTGGCAGGATTGAGGGCAACTACGGGCCCAAACTGAACCCGTTCTGCATCCAGTAACAAGGCTTGGTAGTAGGTCATGCGGGAATTAGAGAGCCAGCGGTCTGGGGGCTGCTTTACCAAGGCCTCCACTGCGTGGGGTGCTAGGATGGTGAGTGGCTGTCCCAAAGTCAATTTTCCAGCATCCTTGATCAGGACAGCAATAGCAGCCACCATCCTTAGGCACGGTGGCCAGCCAGAGGCCACAGGGTCCAATTTCTTAGACAGGTAGGCTACAGGGCGTTTCCAGGGTCCCAACCTTTGTGTTAGGACCCCTTTAGCATACCCCTGTTTCTCATCGATGAACAGTTCAAAAGGTTTGGTAATATCAGGGAGACCCAAGGCAGGGGAGGACAATAAGGCCTGTTTGATGTTTTCAAATGCTTTTTGCTGCTCTGGTCCCCACTGGAAGAGCACCCCCGGTTTAGTGAGGGGGTACAAAGGGGCTGCCATTTCAGCAAACCCAGGAATCCAGAGGCGGCAGAATCCCGCTGTCCCCAAGAACTCTCGTAGCTGTCGGCCATTCTTGGGGGCAGGGATGCTGGCCACAGTCTGTCTCCTGGCCGGGGTCAGCCATCGCTGTCCATCCCGTAGCTGGTAGCCTAAATAAGTAACCTGGGTCTGGCAAATTTGAGCCTTTTTGGCAGAGGCTCGGTAGCCCAATTGTCCCAAAGTCTGTAAGAGGGATTCAGTTCCCCGTTGGCATGCAGTTTCAGAAGTGGCCGCTAGGAGGAGGTCATCTACATATTGCAGGAGTATGAGGGTGGGATGCTGAACCCTAAAGTCAGCTAAGTCCCGATGTAAGGCCTCATCAAAGAGCGTTGGGCTGTTTTTAAACCCTTGAGGCAGTCTTGTCCAAGTTAATTGTCCTGAAAGCCCTACTTCAGGGTCTTTCCACTCGAAGGCAAATAAGGGTTGGCTTTTCGGGCTCAGCCGGAGGCAAAAGAAGGCATCTTTCAGGTCCAAAACCGTATACCAAGTATACCAAGGGGGCAGTGTACTGAGCAAATTGTAAGGGTTTGGAACAGTCGGATGAATATCTTCTACCCTCTTGTTGACCTCTCTCAAGTCTTGTACTGGCCTATAATCTCCAGTGCCGGGTTTCTTTACAGGCAGAAGAGGCGTATTCCAAGGCGACCGGCAGGGAACTAGGATGCCTTGATCCAGAAGCCTCGTAATGTGAGGCCTTATGCCTTGATAAGCTTCATGTGACAGAGGGTATTGTTTTATGGAGACTGGAGTTGCAGTGGCCTTTAACTGTATAATTAAGGGGGGCTGTTGGAGCACCAACCCCATCCCACCAGTCTCTGCCCAAGCCAGTGGAAAATTCGTGACCCAAGTGCCTATTTCTAGGGATTGTGGCTTGTCCTGTCCCGGTTCATATAGTCTATATTCATCCTCTAATTGTAGAGTTAGAACTTGAAGGGGAGTTCCGTGGGGGCCAGTTATTTGGGCCCCTCCTTCCTCAAAATGAATTTGTGCTTTTAGTTTGGTGAGCAGGTCACGGCCCAGCAGAGGGTACGGGCAGTCCGGAACATGTAAGAAGGAATGGGTCACCTTACCGGTAGCCAGCTGAACCCGGCGGTCCGTAGTCCATCGGTATTGTTTCTCACCAGTAGCTCCTTGTACCCAGGCCGTCTGGTCGCTGAGTTGTCCTGAAGCTTGAGTGAGGACTGAATGCTGGGCTCCTGTGTCTACCAGGAAAGTAACCGGCTGCCCCCCAACTTTAAGCGTTACCCTGGGCTCAGGGGGGGACTCCTGGCCCTGACCTCCCTAATCTTTATCTAGAGCCAAGAGGGAGGTTCGTGGTCGAGGCTTTCGGGGTCCGCCAGGCTTCTTGGGGCACTCTCTGGCCCAGTGCCCTTTCTCTTTGCAATAGCCACATTGATCTTTATCCAGCTTCAGCCCCTTTCGAGCTCCCCCCCTATCTCCCTTCCTTTCTTGGCCCTGAACTATGGCGGCCAAGATTCGACTTAGTTCTTTGTTTCTTTTTTTATCTCTCTCTTCCCTCTCTCTGCGAACTCTATCTTCTTTTTCTTCTTGTGTCTCTCTCTTATTAAAAATCCTTTCAGCTTCTTTAAGTAAATCCTGTAATGTATAGCCCTGCAAATTTTCTAACCTCTGTAACTTAGTCCTGATATCTGGAGCAGCCTGCCAGATGAAGGACATAGAGACACTCGTCATTTGTCCTGGGTCATCTGGGTCATAGGGAGTGTACATACGGTAGGCCTCCTTAAGTCTCTCTAGAAAGGCGGAGGGAGTTTCCCCTGCTTCCTGTAATACCTGTTTTACCTGAGCCAAATTAGTAGGGCGTCGTGTAGCCCCTCGGAGACCCGCTAGAAGCAACTGGCGATAAAGGCGTAGGTGTCCCTTACCTTCGGCTGTATTAAAATCCCAGTTTGGTCTCTTAAGTGGGAATGCAGCATCAATTTCCTCAGGCAGTTGGGTGGGACGCCCATCATCTCCCAGAACATGCTTTCTGGCCTCTAGGAACACTCTTTGTTTTTTTTCTGAGGTTAAGAGAGCCTGTAAGAGCTGTTGGCAGTCATCCCAAGTAGGCTGGTGGGTAAGTAAAACAGATTCTATTAGGTCGGTGAGTGCCACCGGATCTTTGGAGAAAGAAGGGTTGTGTTGTTTCCAATTGTAAATGTCAGCTGCTGAAAACGGCCAGTATTGGGTCTGGCCACCGGTTCCCTGTCTAAGTGGAAAAGCCTGGGAGGTTGTATCTGGCATCACCTCGCGCTTATTGCGCAATCTCCCTGCGACAGGGGAGAAACCCTTATCAGACTGTGGCCCGGCAACTGATCTGGCCGGCAGCTCTGCCTCCTCCGTTTCAGCCGGGCCTGTAGGTAAACGATATGGGGGAGGAGGATCTTCAGAGAGAAGATCTATGAGAGGGGAGTTTGAGTCTGCCGGGAGGACAGGTTTCTTAGAAGGCTCTGATTTAATTAGAGTGGGGTAGAGAGAGGAAGACGGGGCCAGCAAACCGGGCGGGGCCGAGGGGACAAGCTGGGGGTTGAGGGGAGGCCAATTCGGGTCCACGAAGGGTTCCGCCCGGGGGGGGGTATAAGGCGAGACTCTCCCAAGTGATAATATAAGGAACCTGGTCAGGATGTCTGTGGACGACCCGATCTTTAACCTGTAAAATAATGATCTTATTAAATGTGCCATTCACTGGCCATCCGGCTCCGAAGGTGGGCCACTCGGATGTGCAGAGAGTCTGCCATTTTCCTTTTTTAACCTCGACGGACTGGTTGTGTGCCCGGTCGTGGACGTCTTTCCAATGATCAAGAGTGAGACTTAGGGGCGTTGTTAGGGACTGTCCCATGTTAGTTCTAAGGAAGATTAGAACACAGAGAAAACAAACAACACCAACAGTCAAACAAACAACAGACAGGCGTGCTGCACGGCTTTGGTACCAAACTGAAAGCAAAAAGTCAGATAGAGGTGGCAAAAGTCCGGGGCCCTCTGAAAGCCAAAAATACAGACAGAGGTGCCGTTAGTCCGGATCTTTCTCAGATGGAGGTGGCAAAGGTCCGGGGCCCTCTGAAAGCCAAAAATACAGACAGAGGTGCCGTTAGTCCGGATCTTTCTCCTCTAACCAGAGTCCCAGATTGGGGCCCGAAAAGTCGGGCCCCTAGCACCCTTGGAACTTCTTCCAGGGCTGCGGGGCGAGAAGTCCGAGCTCGTCAGCTCCTTCTTCGTCCCGCCCAAATTCCAAACAACCTGGCTGAGCGCTCACAGAACAGACCTGGCTGAGCGCTCACAGAACCTGGCTGAGCGCTCACAGAACAGACTTGGCTGAGCGCCCACAGAACAGACCTGGCTGAGCGCTCACAGAACAGACAGAATAAGGTAGAATGAGACAAAATTAGACAGACAGACAGACGTCGGCCGGCTTACCTCCCAGTGGGTGGTCGGTGGTCCCTGGGTGGAGGATCTCCCTTCCCGGCCAACGCACCAAATGAAAAGCTCTCAGGGAGAACTTTCCCTCGGGATGGAGATCCTCTAACTCCAAAGACCAGGCCGAGACACCACAGGATGCAATCAGCAAGAGGATTTGATTTATTGTCGGGATACACAGGTACCTGTGGGCGCTTCAGTCGCTCGGGGGACTGGCGCGCCCACGGAACCAAGGATGGGCTTTTTTATAGGATTTTGGGGAGCAGAAGCAAGCATACAGAAGCAGATGCATGGTTACAGGGATATCATTGGTGGATTCTAATGTTTCCTAGCTACCTTCCTGAAACATAACGGCTGACTCGGCCCCCAAAGGGTTCAGCCCGGGGGCAAGTTTCCTAGCTACCTTCCTGAAACATAACGGCTGACTCGGCCCCCCAAGAGTTTAGCCCGGGGGCAAGTTTCCTAGCTACCTTCTTGAAACATAACTGACTCGGCCCCCCAAGAGTTTAGCCTGGGGGCAAGTTTCCTAGCTACCTTCTTGAAACATAACAACTGACTCGGCCCCCCACCAGGGTGTGGGACCTCTCCCGGGGCTTTTTCTTATTGTCAGGTGCTCAACCGCAGTCATCCTGTTGCCAGGCCTTCAACCAAACATCTCCTGCTTGGCAGCCGCTGTATACTCAGTGTTCTAACCTTTCCCTGAACCAGTTATCTTAAGTACAGCCTTGCAAAATGGCGTTACTGCTGCTAAGCTGGGGTCTTTCACATGGAATATCCAAACACACCAGAAAAGCAAGATCTAGTTCCAAAATCATTTTTGATCATGATGCTGGAGGACTTCAAGAAAGACGTGAAGAACTCCCTTAGAGAACAAGTAGAAGCCTACAGAGAGGAATCGCAAAAATGCCTGAAAGAATCGCAAAAATCCCTGAAAGAATTCCAGGAAAACATAAATAAACAAGTAGAAGCCCATAGAGAGGAGACACAAAAATCCCTGAAAGAATTCCAGGAAAACATAAATAAACAAGTAGAAGCCCATAGAGAGGAGACACAAAAATCCCTGAAAGAATTCCAGGAAAACACAATCAAACAGTTGAAGGAATTAAAAATCGAAATAGAAGCAATCAAGAAAGAACACATGGAAACAACCCTGGATATAGAAAACCAAAAGAAGAGACAAGGAGCTATAGATACAAGCTTCACCAACAGAATACAAGAGATGGAAGAGAGAATCTCAGGAGCAGAAGATTCCATAGAAATCATTGACTCACCTGTCAAAGATAATGTAAAGCAGAAAAAGCTACTGGTCCAAAACATACAGGAAATCCAGGACTCAATGAGAAGATCAAACCTAAGGATAATAGGTATAGAAGAGAGTGAAGACTCCCAGCTCAAAGGACCAGTAAATATCTTCAACAAAATCATAGAAGAAAACTTCCCTAACCTAAAAAAAGAGATACCCATAGACATACAAGAAGCCTACAGAACTCCAAATAGATTGGACCAGAAAATAATGCAAAGGGTCTAAAACGATAGCATTTTTTTATTTAGGCTAAAAACAATATAACTCTCATAATTTCTTCTGCCAACAGCTGTGTCCTTCCTCTTTGCAGGCTCTGTTGAATAGTCCTCACACCGTTGGTGAGTTTTTATCCACAATTATCCACCTGTGTCTGTGCTTTTGGCCTTTCACGGGAACTTGCTCTCTTTGACTGGCTCTGTTCCTGCAGCACTCCTATTCCCCAAGGTTGGCTCTTTATTCCTCCAAGCTTTTCTCTCTGCTCCCTCAACCTGGCTGCCTGACTCTGCTTTCTACTCTCTGGAGATGTGGTCAGTCAGACTGACAGCAGCTGCTTCCTATTTTTCTCCCCTCCTTCACATATGTTTGAACTCTCCAGATCTCATTTTATCCTATTGCATGTGTTTCAGGGCCACTGGCTTCTTTCTTTATCTACATTTAGTGATTGTGTGATTCTGCTTGGGTCTCAGAAGCTGCTTGTTTTCACACAGGGCTTTGTTACCCTCTCTGTTTGCTGTCTTATCTCTATAGCAGATCTAACAGTTTCAAGTGATACTGTCTACACACAGGGAAAGTATCTTTTAATTCCCTCTCCCTCCATTTTTCACTGCATTGATTTTTTTTTCTGAAGACTCTAGGCCAGCTGTCATGTAACAACTTTTCTTCAAACTTTGTCTTTTGATCCTTTCCTTTACTCAGATGTGGGCATTGTTAGGAGGGAATAAGAATGTGTTCATCTGGTTTGGCTTTTGTGTAGCTTTCTGTTAACTTTCTGCTGAGGGTGAAAATACTTCTTGTTTGTAGTCTTTTCTTCTTTAAAAATTACAGCTTTCTTAAGCCTGGAGCTAATGAACATACCAGCGTGTTTGGTTTGCTTTTCCAGAATAGGGTTTTTAGGCCCATGAAAAAGGCCTTTCTGTCCTATTCTAGTCTCTCTCTCTCTCTCTCTCTCTCTCTCTCTCTCTCTCTCTCTCTCTCTCTCTCTCCTTCCCTCCCATTCCCCTCTCTTCCTCTCTCTCCTCTTTCTTAACAGAAGACATCTAGAAAGGCTATGGCAAGTAAGTTTTCTGGAGATGGTCCATTGTTTTACTTGGCTGTGATGGGCCCACTCCGGAGAGGCACAGCCCCGCAGACTTTGTCCCAGGATTGCTTCTCACGGCTGATATGCCTTTCCTGCCATTATCACATAGCCTAATGATTCCGGACATCAGCCCGGACTATTGGGAAAATTTCCTGTAGATTAACATGAGGATGAACTTTCATGAATTAATGCTGTTTAGATGAATTTATAACTTCATAGAACTCCTAACTCAAATCAAATAAATTTAGGAAGAAAGTTTAAGGAGATGGTTTTAGGTGCTTCCACAGAAAGATGTAGCAAAGTTAGAATCGAGAGTAGAATGTGACTCCTCCTCAGAATAGTAAGTAAAGTCTGCATAATAAGGAACATAATGAGCTTTCATAAATTGCACAAAGGAGAGAAACAGTCTTTGTGATAAAAGAAAAACATTTATTCTAGGTCAAGTCCAAGGATGAAGCCACAGATATGCACAAGATAAAGCAAGGCCATGATAAAGTATTGCTATGAACTTTTAAGGAGTTTATAGAACAAAACACTGCTTTGAACTTACTATCAAACTTATCCTCTGTAACTCCCCCCCCCCTTTTTTTTAACATTTTATCTATAAGGTAACTTTATAAAGAACTTTTGTCTAAGAAGCTATAAATTGTCGGAGAGAAAAAAAATAAAGTGTGGTTTTGGGGGCTCTGTTTCATCTACCAAATGTATATATGTCTATGTCTGTCTGTCTATATGTATATATGTTTTCTTAGGGTTTTACTGCTGTGAACAGACACCATGACCAAGGCAAGTCTTATAAAGGACAACATTTAACAAGAGATGGCTTACAGGTTCAGAGGTTCAGTCCATTATCATTAAGGTGGGAGCAGGGCAGCCTCCAAGTGCAGGCAGAGCTGAGAGTTCTACATCTTCATGTGAAGACTGCTAGTGAAAGACTGATTTTCAGGCAGGTAGGATGAGGGGATTAAAGCCCACAGTCACAGTGACACATCTACTCCAACAAGGCCACCCCTCTTAATAGCGCCACTCCCTAGGCCAAACATATACAAACCATCACACATGTATGTAGGTATATTTGTATGTATGTAAGTATGCATGAACATTTATGGAATTAATGAAACAGGTGGCTGAGCCTGGCCAAAGTATGTGTCTGTGTGTCTATGTGTGTGCTTGACTTTCTCCTTTCTCCCTTACTTTTTCCTCTGGCTCACAGAGTTAACAATCTCTGAGCCTCTCACCTGCCCAACAAGAGGCCCTTGAGCCAAAGAGGAAAGAGCTCAAATAACTAAGCTTTATTTTCTTAATCCCCTGCTGCTGTCAGCATGTGTTAATTTACCAGAAGCCAATGGCTTTTGGCCACAGAATAGCAAAGAGTTAAAGAAGGTAAAAATGGCCAAAAGTAAACAGCTTTTAGGCAGCTTTAGCCACAGTCATTGCCTCCATTCCCTGCATTTTGCTGGCTGCCTCAGGACCTGGATGCCATGGCTGGCCCTCAGCTATGTATATGTATATGTATGTGTATGTGTATGTGTATGTGTATGTGTATGTGTATGTGTATGTGTATGTGTATGTGTATGTGTATGTGTATGTGTACGTGTTTATGTATATGTATATGTATATGACGTAAATGTATATGTATAGGCATAATGTTCTACATAGCAGCACAACTCTGCACTGCTGTGCTTGCCTCAGCTCTATCACCTCAGACATGGATGATTGAAAATCTGAACCAGACCTGACTGCTGATAGCTTCCTATCACCTTTATTCACCTGTTTCAGGAAACGCCCCTCCACTTGACCCTGCCAGGCTTTCAAACTTCACAGGATAGATTGGGCATCACTCCTCAGCCTCTGCCCAGCTGTGCAAAGCAACGGAATTGTTCACATTGTTCTTCACTGCATTCCTGCTGCAATAGGCCGCTTCTTTAGGAATAAAAAGATAAATTTGATTTAAATAGACTTTAAATTTAATGGCAATTTTAAAAACTAAAACCCCAGAGACACATCAATGCCGTATGATCAAAATGAAATAATGGTATCTTTGGGAAATATATACTTAAGGAAGAAACCAGTTATCAAGGCATTTGTCTATTGGGCTCCATATGGGCCCAAATATATTATCTACTAACATCGACTTCAATCTTATACTCCATTACATCACCTATTATCACTTGTACAATGTACTTGGACATTTTGCTTTCTCTTCATGATGTATCAGGTGTAAGGAACCTGATAGTTCCTTTTTATCTTTTTGTCAGAATAGCATGGGTATCTGGCTCCTTCTCTGATTTTCTGTTCTTCCCCCTCCACATGCTTTAGGTTCTCTTATAGTCAAGTCTTCAAGCTCTCTCTCTCTCTTTCTCTCTCTCTCTCTCTCTCCCTCCCTCCCTCTCTCTCTTCCTTCCTTCCTTTCTTTTTTCTTGACTTTTTTTTTTGGCTATATTCTTAGAAAGTCTACCTTGCCTATCTTATCTCTAGAGTTATATTATCTCAGAGACTAAAGAACTGACCCGTGTTAATGACAATTTAGAGAGGACTGTGTCTCATGAGACCTTCTTGGTCTTAGATTCCAATTCTTTATCCACTGGTTAATGGCTCAGTGCTCTGGAAGAGAATCTTTATTGTTCTTTTCCAGGGGGGGAAACCAGGAATTGTTCCAGCATGGAGTAGTGCTCTATGGTGCAGTTTCTGACATGTAATTTCCCAGTATATGTTTGTTATTATGATTTTTGCAATTCAGTAACATTTACTTTTCTTAAATTTTGTTTCCTATATTCCCTGATGACTTTACAAATTGTCCTTGGATTACTTTGCTCCCTACAAGAGATGCTTAAGGATCCTGAAATTCGAAATTTCCCTACCATACCTGTTAGCCTTCCACATTCTTTTCAATTCTTAAGACCTAGAATGCACAGACAAAGAGTGGGCCCAGTTTTGGGGATTTCTGCCTGCCCAACACTGTTATGAACAGGGAAATGAACTAGTACTCTCTATATTCTAGAATCAAAGACAAACGTCTACCCAGATATAGCACAGCTCACGGCAGCTGGGTTGGTGTCTCAGCTCAACTATTCTCTAAGCGTGTGACTATGGGCAGACATGCATAACCCATCTGCCCTCTCTTTCTTGTGTGTGGAGTGGGGTTGATAAGAAAACCTCTTGTACCACATGGTCCTTGTCAGGATAAAGTTATTAAGAACTGTGCCTGAGGAGCAATGAGCTTTAATAGAGACAGAAGAAGGCAGGGCCTCTGCACAGTAGCAGCCGGCTCCCTACTGCTCTTGCTGTGATGAGAAATAAGACTTTCTGCCGATTAAACACTTGAGCCTTGCAGTCAGTCAGTATTAGATTGGACCCAGATGCTGCCTGGGTGGTGTGACCCTAGGCAAGTAATTCAGTCTCTTCAAGCCTCGATGCCTTCATTTTGGGAGGCTTGCCAACTGCCTCCGGCATTGTGGAGCTTTAAGGGTACAAAGATCTGACAAAAGCTGGATTTCAGGGGACACGGTGAGTACTTATGCCACTCGTTTAAAAGAAGAGAGAGAGAGAGAGAGAGAGAGAGAGAGAGAGAGAGAGAGAGAGAGAGAGAGAGAGAGAGAGAGAGAGACTAATTCTTATGGCCATGATTCTAAAACTTATTTTGGAAAGGTCTTCGTCATTTATTTTCAATTTGCATATAAAGCTGGTTTCTTTGTTCATAAGCGCTTCCTTTGGCAACTCTTTACCATCCTGAAACTTTTCCAAGCTGCTTCTGTCTCGGCTTCCTTCAGTGAAAGAATAATTCAATTAGAATCTAGCACAAACTCTGAACAGAGCACAGGGAGAGACTTCAAAGGGAGGAGGAAAATGAAACTCTCACATCCTGGCTGATCTTTTTGAGTCAGGAATAAACATACCTGACAGGTCAGGTCATTGTCGCTATTGTTGTGACTCATTAGGAGCCTTGCATTTGAATATTAGGGAGTGTGTGTTTAAGAGGGAAAAAAAAAATTATGTGTGCAGGTTTGTGTCCACTGGCCTCTTGCCTCCCAAACATGATTTTCCTGTTTTGACATACCACTGGCTTGGGGTAAGAGCAACCAGACAGTTCAGGTTTCACTCTGACTTTCCCCTGAATGGCTCTCTTCCTTGATGCCTGCCCAAATATTTATTTTTAATTATTATCCCAAATTAACCACACCCAGCAGTCTCTGACCCGCCCTCTGGTCTGCTGTGAGTAGCTCTTATTGGCCATCCTGCTGTAGCACACAGGACTATCCTTACCATGCAGCCAGCACCTGCTCGTTGCACACATTGCTCTCTGTTTCTCTCAACATTTTCTAGATATCCAACTTGTACAATCTAAAATCTGTTTTTTATATGGCCTCAAATGCCTTACTTTTCCATTGAGAGGTCTCCAAAATGAGTGCCACAGCGGGTGGCAGACCAATCTTACTTTTGGTCATCTCTACTCCTATTTCTCTGCTTGCCATCCTTTGAACTCTTCTCTTTTTATGACTACAGCCTGCCTGAAATGCATGGTTTCACGCTCTCTGCTGACCCATTTTCACATCCAAGGATGATTCAGGCCCTGATTCATGTTCCTTTCTCTATTTTCCACCCTGCAGACTTTGTTTATTTATGCAGACACTTTCTCTATTGAGTAGCTTCTTAGGCCTTCTATTTTATGTCACTCAAGAATACACACTGCAAAGGAAGTCGAGTCTCTCCTGGAAATATCCTTTCCTGATTTTTCTATCCAGAAATAATCATCATTATCAGAGAGGTGCGCATTTTTCTAGCCTTTCTTTTTATGTACTTTTGTATTCCACATGAGATAAGTGAAACAGAAATGGGAAAGTAAGTGCGCCTCACTATAAACAGAGTGAATGAAAATGTATATGCACAAATGCACGTGTTTATGCACACAAACCTATGTATATGTATATACACACACATATATGTATACGTATATATATGTGTCTACAGTCAATATATACATACAGACAGCTTACATTTGTATGCTTTAGTATATTTTTATAGAAACCATATTGCTTCATGCATGCTCTTTTGGCAACTTGCCTTTGCAACTAAATAATGTCTTTGGCATTTCTCCATAGTACCACAGTTTGCTCTCTTCCATACATTTTAATTCTCGTACTGCATGGCATCAACAGTTATCTGTCCATTTGTTTACTGACAGATACATACACATTCCATATACCTTGTCATTTATAAATAATGCTATAGTTAGAATCCCATTAATTACTCAAATGTATATATGTTTTGTGTAATTCTTTCATTGTGTTGTTTAAAAAAAAAAACCTGTCATGTACATTTTTTTTCTTTTCTTTTTTTTTTGGAGCTAGGGACCGAACCCAGGGCCTTGTTCTTGCTAGGCAAGTGCTCTACCACTGAGCTAAATCCCCAACCCCTGTCATGTACATTTTTAATGAAGATTGCTAAACTCCCTCCACAGATTCGGCGGGAGTTAACTTTCCTGCTGGGTGTGAGAATGTTCCCCACATGCTTACCAACTCAGATATTATTAATTCTTTTAATTTTGAAAATCCTGGTATCCAGTTTTTAAATTCATACTCCATGGAGAGGAAGCATCTCTTTGTGAGTTTATTGGTCTTCTTCAGTGAAAGACTATACATACACTTTCTACATTTCATTCCACTTCAAAGGTAGAAATCCCCTTCTCAGCAAAATCATTTCTTCATTTCTTTCATAGTCTACTACATTCTCCCTTTAGTACCCTCAGGTGTTCTGTCTTCATGAATTTCTTTCTCTTGGTTTTCAAATATAATCAAATCATCAATACCTTGACATAAAAAAGTGCACTTTACTCTCTGCTCCTTTCAGCATCTCTCCTGTTCTCTGCCCTCTGCCTCTTTCAGCTTACCCATGAGCGCTCAATATCTGCTACTCTTGGCCCCTCCAATCAGTGTGACTAGTGATGATCCTCGATTCTAATACTATCTATCTTGATATATTTTCTTCCTATGTGTTGCTCTACGTTTCTAATCACAACTTTCAACACATTTTCCCATTCGCTTGCCTCTAACTACCTTCTTTATTTCTAAAACTTCTCTCCTCTTATGACTAAAGGTCATAATGGTCAGTAATTCTGCTTTTGGATGTTGGGTATTTTTTCTTCATTTGCTTCTTGGAGATCTCATCAGTACAGACATTTCAACTGATGCTTGCATACCCTCTATGTAAGAGGAGACTCTGAAGCAGCCATCACTAGTCCTGATGCCTCATTAAAAACCTACATTAACTTTAACTTTTCCCTAGTACATTTAATTACTACTAATTCAAGGTCAGAGAATAGACTGATTTTTACCATCCAATTTCACTCAGTCAAGTTCTTCTTCTTTCTTTTAAAATCCTCTGTTGTTTGTATGTGTAGTAAGATGATAAAAAAGTTAATTTTCTAAGTAAACTATTTGTCTGCTTTCTGAATAGAGAAGTTCATTATCCAGAAAACTCTTTGGCAAGTTGCATTTGTAAATAGCAAGTGGGTCAAAGGGCAACAAAGGTTAATCACACCTCTCTAATAAGAGCTGGTCACCTAGGTCTGGTGTGTTGTTGTTTTCCTGGATACACATTTCAAGATGAATGTCTGGTGCTATAATGATGTTGAGAGTAGCCGTGGAAAGGCAGAAGAGAAAGGTAGCTGGCAACCAGGATGGAAATTTGGCAAAGGAACAAGCATGTGTAAGAGGGATTTTGTGTAGCTATGCTGTGCAACTCACATGGTAAATGGTTTGACCTGTCTCTCTGGAAACTCTTCGGCATGAAACCTGTTTGCTTCTTGCTTCTTGCTTTCTGATTAGCTGTGGTTAATTAATTAATTAATTAATTAAAATATTATATTCATTACGAGGCAGTTTTCTGTTGTTAGATGCCTACTTACAGTTATTTTTATACTGGCTTTATTTAAGGTCTATCTGACAAGTAATGAAATAGTTACACATATATTTAAAAAATTTTTAACCTACTTAAGCATCTATAAATTAATCAGCAGTACTAAGGAAATGAATTTCCAAAAGTTTCCTTGTGTCCTTTGGTCATCTTCCTCTCTTCTACATCATATCCCTTCTTTTACTTGTCATAGACTACTACGTGGTTTTTAGAATTTTACAAAAAAGATGATAAAATATGTACTTCTTTTTGTCTCTTTGATTCTATATATGAAAATTATTTGGGGATTTATCTATGCTGTTGCAAATATAAGTGACCCATTTTATTTTCTTGAGAGATGTGCCATTGTATGGATATATAATAAATCCTTTATCCATTCATCATCAATTAATAGACAAAAGGCTTTTTTCTAAGTTGTAACAATTTTGGATAAAGTTATAATTAGTTATGACTTTGTATATATATATACATATATGTATATATATTGTCCTATTCCTTTAATAGTGTCCTTAAAGAAGTTTCAAATTAAATATAGTATTTTTCTTTGATACTGCATGCTAAAGGACTCAGGAAATGTGGCATGATGGTTAGGTAAAGATTTTGCATTCATTTTACCTAGGGTTGGTAGGGTAATTTAAAAGACCTTTTTTTTTTTTTAATGGTGGCATCTGGGCAGATGCCTGAAGGAAGGACTACAGTGAGACATGAAACCATCCCAGTAGACTGTGTAAGACAGGTGTTAGAGTAGGTGCAAAGGCCCTGGATGCATTGCCAACAAGTTGGGTAGATTTCTAGAAAAATTAAGGTGGGACTGGGGAGACAGATTATTTAGCTAAATGCTTACCTTGCAAGCACAAGGGCACTCTTGGTGACCTGAGTTTGATTCTCAAGAAAATATTTGAAAAGAGAAAGTAAAGTTAAGTGTCATGGTCCACTCATGTAACCTCAGGGCTAGGAAGAAGAGAGGCAGATCTCTGGAGCTCTCTGCTAAATTTCATGTCAGTGAGATATCTCTTCTCAGAAAAATACAAAACAAAACAAAACAAAACAAAAAACAAGAAAACAAAATGAGGTGAATGGCATCTGAACAGCAACTGTGTCAGAGATATTCCTCTGGCCTCTACGTATATGTGCACACACATAACTATGTGAATCCTCATGTTCATGAACACACAGACATACATACATGCACATACATAACCCCCACAAAACAAACATTCAATCAATCAAGACATAATCATGGAGTAATAGTTACAAATCTCACAGCAAAGAAAATCTGATGCCATCACTGGAAATTCCATTAAACACTGAAGGGAAGCTCAACATTGATTCATGTCTATCTAGCTCTTCTAGGATACTAAAAAAGTATCTTAAAACTTTGAAAACTGAGATGAAAATTAATGATCCACCAAAGCCAGCCAAGGAAACTACAATTAGCAATCAGTATTCCTGGTGGATGTAGATGTAAAAATCTTCAATCAAATACTAGCAAATTGAATTCAATATCACATTAAAAATATCATTCACCATGATCAAGTGGAATTTATCCCAAGATGTAAGGATGGTTCAATATATGCAAATCAATATGTGTGTTATCCAAACAGCAACAAATTAACAACAGCATGATCACTCCAATGGATTAAAAAAGCATTATAAAATTCAACATCCTTTCATCATAAAGGGTCTCAAAAATTGAGTACAGGGACTGTATTTTAGGACAATAAAAGACATATATTACACATGTTCAATAGTGAAAACCTGAAAAACTTTTCTTTTTATTCAGAACCAAGGGACCAGAGAGCTGGCTCAGGGTTTTAGAGCAGTTAGTGAGCTTGCATGGGTCTGAATTACGTTCTTTGCATATATCTTATGGTTGTTAGTTTGGAACTGGGAGGAGTAGAGGGAGGGGAAATTGTGGTTGAGATGTAGGGACTTGGGTTTATTTCCTAGCATGCTTATCAGGTGTGTCTCAATAGTCTAGAACTCCAGTTTCAGAAATTATGGATGTTATCTGACTCCTGCAGTCATCTACACTCACAGGATAAACATAAATTCACACAGGCACACAAATACACATAGATAAAATAAAATCTTTAAAAAAAATTGTAGTCCTCAACTGCAACTGAGTATCACCAGTTATCTATCTATCTATCTATCTATCTATCTATCTATCTATCTATCTATCTATCTATCATGTTATTCATCTATGACCTCTTTTTTTCTTTTATTGGATATTTTTTATTTACATTTCAAATGTAATTCTCTTTCCTGGTTTCCTGTCCATAAGCTCCTTATCCCATCCCCCTCCTCTTCTACAAGGGTGTTCCCCTCCCTGTCTGCCCCCTTCCTGCCCTTCCCCAACATTCCCCTACAAGGGGTGAGGGGGCTGGGGGAAGGTCTAGCCTTGGCAGAACCAAGGGCTTCTCTTTCCATTAGTGCCCAACAAGGGCAGCCTCTGCTACATTAGCAGTTAGAGCCTTGGGTCAGTCCATGTATAGTCTTTGGGGAGCGATTTAGTCCCTGAGAGCCCTGGTTGGTTGGAATTATTGTTTTTATGGGGTTGCAAGCCCTTTCAGCTCTTTCAATACTTAATCTAATTCCTCCATTAGGGGGTGGGTGCTGTTCTCAGTTCAGTGGTTTGCTGCTAGGATTCACCTCTGTATTTGACATGCTCTGACTGTGTCTCACAGGAGACATTTATATATGGTTCCTGTCAGCATGCACTTCTTAGCTTTATCATTCTTATCTAGTTTGGTGGCTATATATGTATGGGCCACATGTGGGGCAGGCTCTGATTGGCCATTCCTTCAGTCTCTGCTCCAAACTTTGCCTCTATATACCTTCCTATGAAAATTTTTGTTCCCCCTATAAGAAGGAGTGAAGAATCCACACTTTGGTAATCCTTCTTCTTGAGCTTCATTGGTCTGTGGATTGTATCTTGGATAATTTGGGTTTTGGGGCTAATTTCCACAATGTATACCAAGTGTGTTTTTCTGTGATTGGGTTACCTCACTCAAGATGATATTTTCTAGTTCCATCCATTTGCCTATGAATTTCATGAAGTCATTGTTTTTGATAGCTGAGTAGTACTCCATTGTGTAGATGAACCATATTTTCTGTATGCACTCCTCTGTTGAAGGGCATCTGGGATCTTTCCAGCTTCTGGCTATTATAAATAAGGCTGCTATGAACATAGTGGAGCATGTGTCTTTGTTGTATGTTGGAGCATCTTTTGGGTATATGCCCAGGAGAGGTATAGATGGGTCCTCAGATAGTGGAATGTCCAATTTTCTGAGGAACCTCCAGACTGATTTCCAGAGTGGTTGTTTGCAATCTCACTGACAATGGAGGATTGTTCCTCTTTCTCTACATCCTTGCCAGCATCTGTTGTCACCTGAGTTTTTGACCTTAACCATTCTGACTGGTGTGAGGTGGAATCTCAGGGTTGTTTTGATGTGCATTTCCCTTATGACTAAGGATGTTGAGCATTTCTTTAGGTGCTTCTCAGTCATTCAATATTCCTTAGCTGAGAATTCTTTGTTTAGCTCTGTACCACATTTTTTAATAGAGTTATTTGGCTCTCTGGAGTCTAACTTCTTGAGTTCTTTGTATATTTGGGATATTAGCCCTCTAAAGATATTTTCCCAATCTGTTGGTTTCCATTTTGTCCTAATGACAGTGTCCTTTGCCGTTCAGGAGCTTTACAGTTTTATGAGGTCCCATTTGTCGATTCTTGATCTTAAAGCATAAGCCATTGGTGTTTTGTTCAGGAAATTTTCCCCAGTACCCATGTATTCAAGATTCTTCCCCACCTTTTCTTCTATTAGTTTGAGTGTATCTGGTTTGATGTGGAGGTCCTTGATCCACTTGGACTTAAGCTTTGTACAGGGCAATAAGAATGGATCAATTTGCATTCTTCTACATGCTGACGTCCAGTTGAATCAGCACCATCTGTTGAAATGCTATCTTTTTTCATTGGATGGTTTTAGCTTCTTTCTCAAAGCTCAAGTGACCATAGGTGTGTCAGTTTATTTCTGTCTTCAATTCTATTCCACTGATCTACCTGCCTGTCTCAGTACCAATACCATACAGTTTTTATCACTGTTGCTCTCTAATACTGCTTGAGTTCAGGGATAGTGATTCCCCCCCCGAAGTTCTTTTATTATTGCGTATAGGTTTAGCTATCCTGGTTTTTTTGTTATTGCAAATGAATTTGCAAATTGCTCTTTCATTTTGTTGGAATTTTGATGGGAATTGTATTGAATCTGTAGATTGCTTTTGGCAAAATGGCCATTTTTACTATATTAATCCTGCCAATCCATGAGCATAGGAGATCTTTCCATCTTCTGAGGTCTTCTTCAATTTCTTTCTTCAGGGACGTGAAGTTCTTGTCATACAGATCTTTCACTTGTTTGGTTAGAGTCACATCAAGGTATTTTATGTTATTTGTGACTATTGTGAAGAGTATAATTTCTCCAATTTCTTTCTCAACCTATTTATCCTTTGAGTAGAGGAAGGCTACTGATTTGTCTGAGGTAATTTTATATCCAGCCACTTTGCTGAAGTTGTTTATCAGGCTTCGAATTTCTATGGTGGAACTTTTGGAGTCACTTAAGTATAGTATCATATCATCTGCAAATAGTGATATTTCGACTGCTTCCTTTCCGATTTGTATTGCTTTGACCTCCTTTTGTTGTCTGATTGCTCTGGCTAGGATGTCTAGTACTATATTGAATAAATAGGGAGAGAATGGGCAGCTTTGTGTAGTCCCTGATTTTAGTGGGATTGCTTGAAGTTTCTCTCCATTTAGTTTAATGATAACTACTGGTTTGCTGTATATGGCTTTTTCTATGTTTAGGTATGGGCCTTGAACTTCTGATCTTTTCAGGACTTTTATCATGAAGGGGTGTTGAATTCTGTCAAATGCTTTTTCAGCATCTAATGAAATGATCATGTAGTTTTTATCTTTGGGTTTGTTTATATAGTGGATTATGTTGATGGATTTCTGTATATTAAACTATCCCTGCATCCCTGGGATGAAGCCTACTTGATCATGATGGATGATTGTTTTGATGTGCTCTTGGATTCGGTTTGCCAGAATTTTATTGAGTATTTTTGCGTCGATATTCATAAGGGAATTTGGTCTGAAGTTCTCTTTCTTTGTTGGGTTTTCGTGTGGTTTAGGTATAAGAGTAATTGTGGCTTCA